>NC_140990.1:300835546-301435546 GCF_052327205.1 Somniosus microcephalus
AAAGTTAAATGCACACGAATGTTAGGAACCCACTGGCGCTGTTACAAAATGCTCACCTCAAACTACCAAGGCCACAGGTTCACCTACCAAGTCATTCTGTAGCTCTGACAGTAAAGCAGCAGGATGGATGCAGTGAACATGGCCACTCTTTTGACTGGTCTTGCCTAGGTCGTTAGGTGCAACAGCTTCATGGTAATACAGCGCGGCAACTCAGGACAGATGAAAACGAAAATCAGCAATGGGTTTTGCTCTGCACTGCAGAATGAATTCCTGTCAGTTGATGGGCAATGGTTCTGATGGCAGCCGTATAAAAAAGTGCTCGGCCAAAACCAGTGCATTTTCCAAGCAAGAGCAGCAGGACAACAACACTGATGTTGTAGGAATAAAATGATACAAAGAAAATGTAAATAATTGCACGGATATGGAAAACATTGCTGCATTGCCCTAGTTGGGAGGAGTAGCTCAGTTTATAGCATTTGCTGATATTCATTCCCTTGTTCCTCAAGAAGACAAGTTGCTCATCGTACCCAAGTCATGCACAACACCTGGTCCAGGCTTGGAGCCTTGCTTTTGCTAATGAGGTAAAACAGAAGTTAACAAGATTATATTACAGGTTGCTTTTCAACAGCAAGTTTGCAATTGAACAGCACAGGCAGTGGCAAGAGATATCTCTTTGGGCATTCCCACCAGAGTGCACAGACTGGGAGGCTGCAAGGGAAAGATATTTTATTGGCCATCTTCTATGGTTCTGGGTGAGACAATCTGGCAAACTTCCTTTTACTCATGCTAAGGTTGTGCTAAACATTAGGGGACAGAAGAGAATGCAGCCCTGCTTCCAGAATTAAAAATGCTCTTTGAATGTGATCTTGTGTCACTTTGCATGGCAAGATATTACCCAGAATTGACTCTCTCCTCATTCTCTCTACTGCCTTTAACTTCTCTGAACATCCATGTTCAATTTTTTCTACTAAAGTCCACCTCTGTGATACTGCTGTCTCTTGCTTCCACTCACGCATTGCAGGCACACCCATTACCCCGTGCTCTGCAAGCTCCACGAGTTCTCCGTTGTCCAGTGAATCCTACCTTACAGGTTCACGTGTACCCACTGCATCTCTACCACTGCACTTCTCGTTCTTTCCTGTTCCTTGCACACCACCACCAGCAACAACAACTTGAATTTATATGGTGTCTTTAACGTAAGAAAATGTCCCAAAGCACTTCACAGAGGCATAATCCAAAATGGACACTGAGCCGAAGGCAATATTAGAAGGGGTCACCTAAAGCTTCGTCAATGAGGTGGGCTTTATGGAGGGTCTTAAAGGAGGAGGAGGTGGAGAGGCGCAGGGGTTTGGAGGGGTGGGGGGGGGGGGGATACCAGAGCGTGGGGCATAGGCAGCTGAAGGCATGGCTACCAATGGCCGGGAGTGAAGGGAGTGGCCAGAGGCCAGAATCATGATGGAGAGAATATTTTTGGAGGGAGGAGGGCGGTGGAGGGTTGTAGGGCTGGAGGAGGTTCGAGAGATAGGGAGGGGAAAGGCCATGAAATAATTGAAACACAATGATGATCAACTCATTTAGCCACTATACCCAGTTCCCTCCACTTTGTCACCTCCCTTCCTTCTTTCACAAATCTCGTCAAAATCTTTCTCTGCGACTATGCCTTTGATCCCCCACCTGAACATCCTCCATTTTTCCCTTTTCCTCCTGAAGGAGGCCATTTGTCCAATCATGTCTGTGTCAGCCCTACTTCCAACTGGATCTATCTTCATTTCGCCTGTTTCCTTTATACTGCTCATTTTCAAATATTTGAAAATCTACATTGGAACAGAGAAGATGGGGAACCCAATGAAAAGCTCCAATTTTTCAAACCTTTCTTCATATCTAGAATCTCACATTCCTGTTATCATGAGTTGAACCTTATTTGTGCCGTATCCATGGTTTTAAAAGTATTCCTATAATTGGGTGCCCAGAACTACAATAGTCCAACCATGGTCTAAAGTGTCAGCACTTCAGTGTAGTACTGAGGGAGCAATGCATTGTCGAATGTGTTGTCTTTCATAGAGGCCCCATCTGACTTCTAAGGTAGATGTAAAATATCCTATGGCATTATTCAAAGAGCAGGGGAATTCTTCTGGCATCCTGGCTAATGATTAGCCCTCAACCATCATCAGTACAACAGATTAGTTGGTTATTTATCTGGTGCAACTTAGTTGTAGTGTTTCTCTACATTATGACAATATCTACACTTCAAAAAGCCCTTTATTGGCTGTGAAGTGCTTTCGGATGTCCTGGAACGTGAAAGGCACTATATAAATACAATTTATTTTATCTTAACTAATAACTTGTACTGATTTAACGTCACTTGCTTCTTTATTTAATGACAACAACTTGCATTCTAATAATGCTCTTCATGTGCAAGAAGATATCTCAAAGCACTTAACACTTGGAAGACACAACAAGAGATGCTGAGTAGGAGGAGAAAATGGAAAAAGAGAGATGGTTAAGAGGTTCGAAGCAAAGGCACGGGTGAAGAGAATGGATTTGATGAGTTTTTAAGAAGTAGGGAGGCAGGTGGTAAAGTGGAGGGAACGGGGAGTTCCAGAGGTGAAGTAGATAAAACCTAGAATACCAATTGCCTTTTTTAAAATATACTTATTCAAAGGCCTTTATCAGCTGTTAACATTTGCATTATAACAGTAGTCTCAGGACATCAAAATTCTAAAAGATAGAAGCCCATTTGGCTACGTGTTCATCCATATGGAAGACATGGGGCTCAGAGCAAAAGTTGAAGTATAATTCTACTATCACAGTAATTAAACTTACGCTGAACTAGCTCATGTGTTTACCATGTGGAGTTCATTACTGTGCTTAGAAGTATTGCCAAGGAGAGCAGGATGACTGAATAGGCTCTGGATATAAAAAGGTTACATGAGCTACCAAATTTGATAAGTAGGTAGTCCAAATAGCTACCAGTGGAGAATTTGTTTTGATTTATTTTGTTACATTTCACATACTGTTTACCTTGTAAGTGCAGATGGATAGAATTTATCTTAAATCAATATTGCAAGAGATCAGAAAAAGCAATTGCAAGATACTGTCAATTCAGAAATTCAAATTCCTTTCAATAGACTGGATTGTGCAGAAGGTTAGCACACTGCTCTTTTCAAATGTGCCCACTCGCAGCCTCTGCTGCTGACCCCACTGATGTTTGTGGGGTCAGGGGGAGGAGCCACGAGTAGCAGGCCTTTGGACCAGAATCCAGCCCAAACGATCCTGGCAGTAAGACTGATGCTCAACGCAGTTCCTAGTTGACTGAGTTGAGCACAAAATGTGCCACAATTTGGCTGTAATTGGCATTAAGTTGGTTCTGGGACTGAGCGACAAAAAATGAGACAAATGTTCCAAGGCCGACATTTGCATTTCTCGCCTGGACTACCACTTAAATCTGCGCTCTCAAAAAAGAGTGCTGTTTGAATTTACATTTCATACATTGGGTTTGAAAATGCAGCACAGCCACAAACCCCACTAGGTGAAATTTCCAAGAGGACCTCGTGGGGATGGAGACTCTACAAAGCCATCGACATATGGGAGTAGGAGAGGGGACGGACCAGGGATTCCCTACATTGGGAGTTGTAATGCCCGACCCTCAGTGGGGACATGGCATTGGGTCAGTACAGGCATACCTTAACAGAGATGGATGTGTGTACCACCTGATGGTCCAGGCCTGGAATTGTACCCCAGATGTGCTTCCAAACTGGCAAAGGTAGGCTACTCATGGCTCCTCCCCCTAACCCCACAAACATCAGATGATGAATGAATGCACTCCCTCTTTTTCAGGCACTGAACAACTTATTTCCAGTCATGTTCATCTCACCTCATCACACTGGGAACTCGGAGAGCAAAATATAACTTTTATTATTCCAATAGCTGCACAAATGCAAATTCATTGTGAGGGTAGAGTTTCCGCTAGGTGCTCTGGTATGTCCAGCACAATTCTTCCGAAATCAGCCAAACCAGCGCAAAAGATCGAGGAATTTCAAGTGTAAGTTACGTCCATCGCAAATCGAGTTTCCATGACCTTTCGCCTTGGTTTAAAAAATCACGCTGGAAGCTGGCCCCGCCCACAGAACTGGCCAAGCCCCCAGATTGAATTAAACACCATTTCGCTAATTGTGCACGTTTCCAACCTTTTGAGGAGGCTTTTAAAATTAGGCTTTTTTTTTTTTAAAAGCACAAGGGCATTAATACGCACCTTTTAAAAGCTGTTAAATATTTAAAAATATTTAATTTACTACGAAACTGAGTACTGTACACAAATGAAACTAGTACATGGTTCGTATAGTTTTTTTATAAAGTCTTTTCTCAGTTATTTAAAATTGGGTTGCTCACAGGTGATGGATGCTTGTGATAAACCCATTTTCAGCTGTATTAATAAAACTGCACCAGGTTACCACTCTTGGATACATCACAGAATATTTTTTAATGCAAGGGAAAAAAAACAATTAGGTTCCAAAACGCTGGTTCATGAAAGATAATGGGCCAGAAATTCGGGTCTCCACAGGTGAGTATGCATGGGGTACTCACCCGTAAGCCCAATGGAAGTGCTGGTTTCCTGCATGCACTGCGCATGTGCGGGAAACCGGCACTTCCATTCCCCTGAAAGAAGGGGTTCAGAGTTCAAACGCGTGCGCGGGAGAGGTGGCGCGTGCGCATCGAACTTAGGTTTTTATTTACAGGTTTTCCCGGGAGGGTAAGTCTGCAGAATTTACACATTTAAAAAGCAGTCGTAAGGCCTGCTTTTTACAAGGTAAGTGGTGAATTAATTAAAATTAAAACATTTTTTCCACAGGTTTATTATTTTTAAATACTTTAAAGAAAGGTAAGTTTATTTTTAGCCCCGTTAGAAAATTTAAAAAAAATTTTCAAAAATTTAAATTATTGTTCAAAATAGTTATTTCATGTAATTTATTGTTTATTTAAAAAATGTGATTAAAAAAAATTATTTGAAGATTTAGTGATGTTTTGGGGCCGTAGTATTTATAAGTTTTGACAGCTCTCCCGGTCAAACTTATGAATGGAGCATTCCCTGCTCCGATTGGCTCCCCATAGCCCACATGATCCCAGGGGACACATCGAACTAACTGCGCCCCTGGGAAACGCAAGCACTGCACGCCGGCAGCTGGAGCAGGCCCAGGATCGGAATTCCACGGGGGCCCCCAGCTCAACGGCCGGCGCGCTAGGTAAGTGCAGGTCGGAGGCTTGCACCAGCGGGAAGCCTCCAACCCGAATTTCTGGGCCTTTACGTTTGTGATTATGCAAATGAGTTTGAGCAGAAACTTTTAAACCATAACTTCACTTCAGAAAACTAGCGCAATTTTGAGTGCAATTGACTCCCAGATTGCCGATTGCACCCGAAGTGGAAACTCTACACCCATGTCTTCTATTTGCTGTGAAATGAACTACCCAACTCTTTGCAATTCCGTACAACTATGAACCCATTACAAGTCAGGCAATTCAGGGGTGAATATTTTGCTTGGTTAGTTTTGTCTTTTAGCTTTCAGTAATAGACTATTATTTAAAAAATGGCTATGCAGGGCAGCATATATAGTACATTTTTTTTTTAGATACAGTACACTTAATAGATGCGTTGCTACATATATTTAATCAGGATTTATTGCTAAGGTCAAAAAAGATATATCTCAGCATGAGGGTTTGTAGGGAATGTGAAATATAAAAAATAAACTTAAGACAGATCAGATAACTGGGAATGAACACTAGTCTATTATTTCTTAAATAGTGAAGTTTTGGAGTTTGTTTTATGGAACACTACATTTTCTTTTTCTTGGGAGTGGTCCATTAGAGGAGACGGTACCAAAAATAAATTTGCTATGTTCTAGGACCGTATGGATTTATCTTTTTTGTCTGTGCAGTTTTCACTAAATATTGAATCTAGGTGCCTAATATGTGGAATGAGATACACACTGTCCCACATTTCCTCCAACAATCTGAATGACACCCGTGGAGGCAGACTGGGGCCTAGTACACACAATAAAGGATTCTCACCTACCTGTGCTTGAGTTGGCAAAATGTTAATGGTTAAAATGCCAGTTTATTGTCCAGTCCTTCTCTAGGATAGTAAGTTGCACACTATTCTCCCATTCCTCCTAAATTAGTTCAATATTTTCAGGGTACATTAATATGAACAAAAATGAAAATAGAGACTCCTCAGGATTGACATTCCAGAGTTTACATTTATAAACAAGGAATTAGACTTTGGCCCAGATGTCTGATTAAGTCAGAACATTTGAAGTTTTTACTCCTCCCCTCCCATCAGAAACATGTCAGTAAACATTTGTACGCCTGATGCGATCCATTTTCAATCATTGTTTAAGGTTAACTAGGCCTGATCAAGTCTAGCTTGGGAGATTAGTCAAACCTCAGCTGGTGGTTATTGGGATGGCCCCTATGGTTCAGAATGAGAAACTCACACTAGGAATATAACACAAAGAATTTAAATACCTACTGTCAGTTATGTATGGCTCATAGTACACCCGACTGCAAAACAACATGAAAATGCAGAATCAAGAGTCTAAAACAATACTTGTTTGTTTGGATGCTATACATGATTGAATGTTGTAATGTGCAACAGTAATGTAGGCAATTCAGGATAGTCACCCACCCAACCCAAACCTGAGCATCTTTGGCAGATTTGTGGTTTCTCACCAGCACGGTGGCATAGTGGTTAGCACTGTTGCCTCACAGCGCCAGGGACCCGGGTTCGAATCCGGCCTCGGGCGACTGTCTGTGTGCAGTTTGCACATTCTCCCTGTGTTTGCGTGGGTTTCCTCCGGGTGCTCCGGTTTCCTCCCACAGTCCAAAGATGTGCGAGTTAGGTTGATTGGCTATGATAAATTGACCCTTAGTGTTAGGGGGATTAAATACGTGGGGTTACGGGGATAGGGTGGGATATGTGTTGGTGTAGGAGTTACAGGGATCGGGTGGGATATGTGTCGGTGCAGGCTCGATGGGCCGAAATGGCCTCTATATGCACTGTGGGGTTTCTGTGATTCTGTGAACTGGAACTTTTCAATAGTAGTCTAGGATATGGAAGATGCAACCTGGCACAATGATGAGGGACATGAGTGTGAAATAATGTGTGCATAAATCCTGCATCCTAGATGAAGGTTGAGGAAATGATCCATGGGCTGTACCATATGCTGTACCTGTGCTCAGCATGAGCTGCTGCTTGTGTTCCCACCATGAATGCCCCTTCCTCTGTTGTGATCAGAGACTCACCTTGTCCTGCCTCACCAAATTCACAATATTCTCTAAAGTATTTGTGTCTGTGCTGGTGCCTGCTTAGAGTGATTTGGGTGACATTTGGATACAGTAATAAGTTGTGTGGGATGGTCGTACAGTAAGGATTCAATGTCCGGGGCTTTTCTGTAAAAAAAAGGCATGAGGTAAGCAAGTGGACAGTGTTATGCATATTGCTGTAAATAAAGTGCAGAAAACTGGTTTAAATCTGATGAACGTTAAATTCATTGCTACAGTGTATGCATGCAATTATTGTTACACAAATCATTGTCATCTCCTCAAAATTCATCATCCCCCAGGCCCTTTATGATCTAAGGCAAGACTGCCATACAGTGTATACATTACTAGGTCTAGTGACATGAAATGTAAACCACCTTGCAGGTTGAAGATAGAAAATCAGTGTGAGTGCTTATGTATAGCAAGTTGTATCTGTGCCTTACGATAGTTAGTGAACCACCTTTCTCACTCTGCCTTTTTCTCACCTGTTGGGATGGCTCAGAAATAACCTTATTGCCTCTGTTCTGTTTAACACTTACAGTAAGGTAGTAGCAAAATTCAGGATAACAATACTCAAACTATTTAGGTGAATATGGTTGATACCTACAACCTAATTGGAGTTATTTCTAACGTAAAATAATTGGCACTCATACTCATATTTTGACAATCACACCTACATATCAGTATGGCATAGTTGACATTAGCCCTCATTGCTTACCTTACCTCTTTTCTTCAAATTGGGTACGTTCTTCTGCACATCCTTCTAAGTGCAATAAGCTGTTTAGATGGCATTATCTCCAATCTGACTGCCTCCTATGCCTCCTGGACCCTCATGTAAGTGACGCATTGCCTTTTTAATCAGAAAAAGGCATTCCTCCATTCCCTGCTATGCCTTCTTGCTTCATCAATGCTCCAATCTGTACACTCCATAGCTGGATTGGTACATTTGTCTTTATTTATAAAATGTATTCATGCGCCTAAGCATGTGAACATTCACCGTTATTATTGCAGATTTTTTTCTGACTGGCTGCTTAGTTGTGCATAACTCGTTACCTGTCTGATCTCCAACAATGTGCTTCTTGTCTATCTGTGCATTCCTGTAAGTGCACTAATAAGAAAGGGAGAAAAAAAACTCAACACATATAATCAGTGCACCATGAGTAAATTAAACACCCTAGTGGAAAGGGAAGCCAAAGCTGAGTTTTTAATACAGTCTAACAGAGCCTTATTCAAGTCCAAAGAAAATGCCAAAAGAGAATTGGCATTGTCCAAAATAGAATTGGTATCGTCCACGGTGTAATGAATAATGGTGAGAAAGTGCCAGTCATTGCTCTAACAATCTCTCCCACAAACAATAATATGATAGCAAAATACTGCGGATGCTGGAAATCCGAAATAATAACAGAAAATGCTGGAAAAACTCAGCAGGCCAGGGCAGCATCCGTGGCGAGAGAAACAGAGTTAACGTTTCAGGCACATATATGTATTTTCTTTTTTTATCCACAATTTTTGTTTGTGCTTTTTTTTTTCCTTCTTCCCTCCCACATGGCAGCTGTCCTTCATTCTGCCAGCGCAATTCACACCCCATCTGGAGCCATCCTTTGTTTCTTAACCTGTCCCATTACCACCTGCTCCCGCCTTGAATATCTCTTAATGTCTCTCAATGTCTCTTAATCTCTCCTGCTTTCTATCCTATCACTGACCTTCCCTTTTGTTCTTTCATCCCCTCCCCCTTTTCCCAGCCCCTAAACCTGCTTTCCATTTCCTGCTTTTTTCCAGTTCTGACGAAAGGTCATCGACCTGAAACGTTAACTCTGTTTCTCTCTCCACCGATGCTGCCCTGGCCCGCTGAGTTTTTCCAGCGTTTTCTGTTGTTCTCCCACAAACAATTCTGGTACCAAATTATTGAGGTCTATTACTAGTGACTTTCTAAAAGTTTTAGCATTGCAATTAAGCAATGAACTTAGTCTGTAAAATGTGTATCGTGTAGGGCCTCCATCAGGAAATGTCTTGGGCTGGTTTCAACATTTTGCTTTCTGATCAAAAAAAATGCCTGAAGTGCCAATGCAGACTCGATGGGCCGAATGGCCTCCTTGTGCTGTACTATTCTATAATTCTAATGCTTTTCTGTAGATTTTTTGATATAGCTGTGTCATTGCACAAAAATGTATGCTCTTCCTCTCAAGACTACTACTGAGTTCAATACCAAGTAATGTGCATAGGATTTGGAAATGAAGAAAGTAGGATAACTCACCACCTTCATTGACCAAACCAAAAGATCTTCCATAGAATTGTATTCAAATAGCTACAAAAAATTATATATAAAAAGGAAACAGTCTTTAGCAAAGATACAAACAAGAGTGTTTGATAAAAGTATGAGGATTGCTCCAACTAGCAATTTCACAGATTGCTCAATTAACTACCTTGAGGTCAACCATGACTGCAATGCAAGTTGAATGCCCCTCAACAGTTCTGATGGTTTGTTCCCTGCTAAATAGTAATAGTGCAAAATGCATTCTGCAAGGTTCTCTTCAAAAATTAGAGTGTGTGTATGCTTTGTGGGAAATTTAAAAAACTGCAAATTACTCCAGCTCCATCAAAGTAGAAGCTCAAATCACTGAGCATCCACATAGTGGAATTCATGTTCCACTTCTGAGGAATAGGGAAAGAATACTAGTCTGGAATTTCCTAGAAACTTGCACCATCGTAATGGCACATCAAGAGTGTGCTCCATTATTCCAGCATAGAAGTTCCAACAAATAATGGCGTAAGTGAGTTATGCCATTATACATGCTGCACCATAATTTCCTGGGACTTCTGCAATAGTCCACCGATACCCTTGCTGAAGCCAAGAAATGTTCATAATCATACCTCCACACACCATTGCAGCAAATGATGATCGGGACTTTCCTGGATTGACTAACTCAGAACTTTTGTAACGTGTTGCCCATTCCAAACAGGATCTCAGCTGGCATCAAAGGTAGTTCTGACAGCAATAACAAATCTTCTATTTTCCTTTGCATTGAGTTGGTCAAAAGACCTCTCAGGTAAGCCCATTTAAGACTCAAAACAGGAGATGAAGGACAGCTCTGGGTGTTCAAATATACTGAATTATGCATCTTGGCATGGATGTTAGGATTAAATGGAATTGGATAAATAACAGGTATTGAATTGGAAACAAGGCTGGCATTGATCAATCGCAGAATAGTCATTTAGCACGATGTGCATCAAGAAATGTTTTGGAACTGGCCTCAAGGAACGATGCTTCTATTCTGTTGATCTGAAACAAATGGAACGGGTCTAGTTTGTCATGTAGGACATTACTTGGTCATTTCAAAACCTGGTATCCAAAGCCTAGTGAAAGAAAGCCCATTTTTTTCCACTCAAACTTTCTTCCTGTCTTTCTGACCACATATATTATCTAAGGATCAATGTAATAGAAATGATCATCAGTAGCCACTGAGAATGCCCATCCAATGCTGTTAGCACTCAGGGCAGCACTTTGAACTGAGTGTGGACGTCTCAATGATGAACTCAATAACAAAAGCAATTAAGACAACTATTTCTTGACAAACGTGGATGAGCATCAGAAATATGTCAAACTAATTGATGCTTTCTGGAGAGGGACCCTTTATTAAAGTACATGAAAGGTCACATGAGTGTTCTAATGTTAGAAATTATCTTCAAGGATTATTGCCTTTCAATTCTCTCAGTCGATGATATCAAGAACGTATCCTGTGGTATGTGGAGAATTGGAATATAAAGAAGAATGGTTATACCAGTATTGACTATTCAAGATACAAACAAATTAGATATGGTAAAAACATACTTAACTTTTGTTTATGATAAAGGTTTACATATTACTTCCCAGTCTTTCGGTCCATTTTTTTCCAACTCAGAATTTATGATGATGTTGGAACGACATCTTCTTGACATCCAGAGTTCTCACATCACTATCATCTTTATTAACCTACCATTTGCATCACACAGTTTGCACTGTATCTACTGCATATAGGTTTTAAAAAGTCAATGATTAATCTATACACTATCGATCATAAACAACAATAAGCAGCAGTTAGTTGAAGGCAGTATTTCAATCTTATGGTTCATGATGTTTTGAGATTCACTTGATTGAATTGCTGCCTTGTAATGGACTGCCAGCCATCTATTATCCAATATGCTATATATAAAGGAAAGCCATAACCTAGTGAAAGAAAGCCCATTATTTCTCACTAAAACTTTCTTCCTGTCTACCAAATGGGCCACACACATTATTTCCCAGTAGAACCCCCTTGTCAGTGTCATAATCTTGTAAATCTATGCTCTTCCTGTCACATGATTGTAAGCCATAATGTCGAATCTTAGGAAAAAAGTGCCTGTGGTAATGGTAGTCCAATCGGAAAATAAATGGAGGACTGTATTGAATATAAGGAATAAAAATGGCCAGGAGTCTGTTCAAGAGTGTAATACATCCTAAAATTTGGATGAAGTTTATAAACTGCTCGAATTTTATTCTCACATTTTAAGATATCATCTTAAACACCCACCCATCTGTTATTCACTATGTATATTACTCAACATAATGAAAACAGTCAAATTAGTCCTGAAGCAGTTGGTTTTTTCCTGTTATACCTCACCAAACTTTCAACTCTTACAGTTGCGTAAACTGCAAAATATATAATGCTACAGTAAGGATGTTGATTTTTTTCGGTTATGCCCAACCAATTATATTTTCAATCACTGGTGCTTACAGAGCCCAAGGAAAACATGCATCACAGCATTCAAAATTTCTATTTGATCAGCAAAATCACCAGATCAACCAACACCAATTTTCTCAATCTAGAGCAGAAATTTGGGCCACAATTTTCCGATTGGAGTCGGGTTCCGGTCCTGCTGCCGGTTTAATCCGCTCTGCATTGAGTATTTTGCCTTAACTGGGCTTATTAAGCCCGTCGGCGCATTGCCCGGTCCAATCAGTGGGTTCGGGTCTGCTGCTCGCCTATGCTGAAGTTTTCCTTTCAGCTGCATTTAAGGGGCCCATGCAGCCTTGTGATTTCTCCTTCATTTTCTGATGCTTTTCAGTGTGGCAGATAGAGAGATGAGTGGGTCACGACCAAAGGCCTCTCCCAGATTTGATGATGACTCCCTCCATGCTCTTGTGGAGGGAGTGAGAGGGCGCAAAGAGCTACTGTTCCCCTCAAATGGATGGAGGAAGCCTCCTCAGCAAACCAAAGAAGCCTGGCTGCAAATTGCTGAGGTGGTGAGCGCCAGCTCCTTGTGCTCACGCATCTGGGTTCAGTGCCGCAAAAGGTTCAATGACCTGCTCCGCTCAGCAAAAGTGAGTATAACGTCACACTTACCTTCAATCTGCTCCCCATCTCCATTCATCACCAGCACTCTGCATTGTCAACCTACTCCTGCACATCCCAACGTACCCTTGCATCCCTAACCATCCCTCTCTATGTACAGAATCACTCCACCATTCTTCTATGCACGCCTCACACTCGCTATCACTGTTATGCAATGGCAACAACTAACAACGTATAGGGAGGGACCTTGGTATTGGTACCTCACACCATGTTTGTCTCTCTCTAAGCATCTATGCTATGGATTCTCTACACGCACTCCAACATTCTCGCTCAAAAGCCACTTGTCTCCCTCATTGAAGGAAAAGAGAGCCCACAATAAGAGGGAGAGGGGCAGGACAGTAGGAGGCCCACCTTCATTGACGCACTTGACCACTGCTGAGGAGGCTGCAATCGACATTGTCGGAGGTGCCGAGCAGCTGGAAGTGGGGGACGGAGAGACGGGCACAGTAGAGCAAGCTGGTGACAGAATAGATTTGCAACCTTCTCATTTAGATTGCATGAGTGACTGATATGGCCTCTGATGTTCATACAGATTGAGTTCTGATCATCTGCACAATGGGATGTGTCTGCTACGTTAATATCACATGTCTAACTCATGCCTTTACTCCCCCACAGGACCATCAAGAGCCCCCCTCCCCACTGTCCAGGAGGAAGAGCCGGAAGACTCCTCAGGAGGAAGCTGCAACCTTTGAGGGCACAGTGTCAGCAGAATTGAACGCACCCAGCACCAGCGCAGAGACGTGCACCTCAGTGGGTCATTCGCAAGATAGAGTAGTGTTGTCACCTGGTGTATCACAGCTCACAAGTGGGCATCAGCAGATGGTGGAGACAGGGACATCAGTGGAGAGTCCTCGTCAGAGGGCGCGTGACGCTCCTAGCTCTGCTCAGCTGCATGTGGACACACTGCCTCTGGGACCATCCAGAAAGAGAGCGGTGCTGGAACTTCAGGAACAAGTGCAGGAGTCTCTGACAGGGTTTGCAACCACGGTGACTGCGAGTGTGCAGAGAATGGAGGAGTCCATCTCAAACATGAGCAATGTTGTGGTGCACGCAATAGTGAATGTAGGTGCCGCCATGGAGGACATAAATCGCCAGATACAAATGAACATGGTGACTCTTCTAAACAGATGGTCTGCTATGGAGGATAGATCTATTGAGGAGAGGAACCAGAGGTACATGGACGTCCCTGTTATGAGGATTGTCAGTACAGAGACGGGTCCTCATGGCCCCACTGATGTGCAGCAAGGTGCTCTCCAGCTACTTGCTAGCAGTGAAGTGCGGGTGACCCATGAGAAGGATGTTGGTGGTCGACAACAAGGAAATGTGGGCTTCTCTCCAAGCGCTCACACTCCCATGCCACTGCGGAGCCCTCGCTCAGAGCCCCCGATTCCCCGAGATGGCCGTCTCAGCCCCTGAATAGCTGCAGGAGAAGCAGACTGTTGCTGAGCCCTCCCAGGCTCCCAAACCCAGAGGACGCCCGCCAAAGGTGTCAAAGCAGACGCAGCATGGAAGTAAGCAAGGTGACTCAACATCTGTTGAAGCTACAGGGGAAGCACCACATAGAAGCACGCGTAAGAGAAAGTTAACACACAAATAGTCACAAGGGTAGTCACCTGGGTGTTTTGATATAAAATAAAGTGAAGGTTGTCATCGTTATTTCAAGTGTAATAAAGAGATGCGATGGCAAAATTTCAAAGAGTTGGCCTATGTGTGCTCAGAAATGGAAGTGTCACAGTGAGGGGTCATTACTCCTTTCATCTGTAATGATAGTGCCGAGAGTGATAGGAAGCCACATTTTATTGTACAGATGCTGTATGGTATGTTAAGGTTGGCCAGACGCTCATTTCCATGCGACAGCCACATGTGTTGGCTGCATAAACTTACATGAATCTGGCATGGATTAGTGCATCCCTTGCCTCACGGCCAGCAATGTGCTCGCGTGCTGGTGGAACTGGCACATGCGCCTCCGCAAGGTCATCCTGATCTGCATCCTCCTCCTCCGAGGTGGAGGAGGCGGCTGTGCACTGAGCCACTTGTTCCTCAGGCAGCGGTAAGCCACGCTGCTGTGCGACATTGTGCAGTGCACAGCAGACCACGATGATTCTAGAGACCCTGGCTGGTGAGTACTGCAGGGCTCCAGATCTGTCGAGGCATCTGAATCACATTTTGAGCAAGCCGATGGTTTGCTCAATGATGTTTCTGGTGGAAATGTGGTTCACATTGTAGCGCTCCTCAGCTTCGTTTGCTGGCCTCCTCGTCGGTGTCATTGCCCACATCTTCTTGTCTCTAAGTAGCCATCTGGAAAGTTGGGTTGAAGAGCTGAGGCACAGTGGACTGCCGCATGATGAACGAGCCATGGCAATTGCCAGGGAACTTGGCGCAAACATGCATAATGTTCTTCCTGTGGTTACACACTATCTGGACGTTAAGGGAGTGGAAGCCCTTGCGGTTGACAAATACAGCTGGGTTGTGATGGGGTGCCCTAATGGTCACATGTGTGCAGTCTACGACTCCCTGCACCCTTGGGAAGCCTGCCATATTTTCAAAGCTAACTGCACGCGCGGTTACACTTGCCTCATCCGTGGAGAAGTGGATGTAATTGTGCGACTTTGCAAAGAGGGCATCGGTAACCTGCGTGATGCAACTGTGTGCGTCCAACTGGGAGATGCTGCGGATGTCTGCTGCTGATCCCTGGAAGGACCCTGAAGCAAAGAAGTTGAGTGCGGTAGTGACTTTGATAGGCACCAGTAAGGAATGCCCACCCACTCCTCTGGGCTGCAGGTCTTGGTGCAGCATTGTGCAGATGTCTGCAACCACCTCTCGCGGATGTCTCAGCCTCCTTTGGCACTGCTGCTCATCCTCGGCCTGTAAACCCTGTGGTGGGGGTCTCTCCTGTGGCACAGAGTAGCCCTGCGCTGATGCACTCTGCCCTGTGCAGCATCAGGTGGCTGAGGAGAAGGTTGGCACTCCTGTTGTTGCTGCTGCTGTGTCTGGTTCTGCTGCTGCCGCGGTTGCTCTTCCATGATTCTGAGGACCAGGATGAGAGGGTATAAATGGTTCCCATTCCGCTGGTATATATCTCAGTTGAGGAATAGATGTTGTAAGCACTCAGTCAATGTGGGGAGGGTTTTCCAAGGAGGTCAGTGCATATGGATCTCAGCTTAAACACTTACAAGTTCAATAGACCTGCAAAATGTGTTACAAATCCTCAAAACACAAAGTTCTGTCATCTGAAAGTCAGCCATGTTACAGGTCCGCTTTTATGCTGCAGGAGCAGCTGTCAAGTATTCAGGTAGTTGCTGAACCCGGCACAATCAGCTGGCGGGTTTGTCGCACGACCTGCAATCACGCTGAAAATGTAGTAAAATGGGAAGAGCCTGGTAAAAATGGGATTATCTAGGCAGTCAACAAGCTGTTAACTGCTGTAAGTGCCTCTCCCGCCGCTTGGTGTCGAGTCTGATCGGGACTCGCAGACCCGACACTTTGCAAAGTTGCGTGGCGGCGGGATAGCGGCGGGTTCGTAACCCGCCGTCAATCATTTTGATTTTAACTACTGATCCACCTCCAAATCCACGGCGTTGTTGTTTACTACTGAAAACTGATTTCCAAAAGCTGATCCAAACCTCTCAATGTCTAATCTATCTTGCTATCAAACAGTGCCTGTGTGGCGGAGGCCACATAGTGAATTGTGTTACTGTCCCTATGTATAGCCAATGTTGTTATCGCTCCATGTTATGTACGGAACTTGGTTGGGTTATCGGAGCAGGGTCCCTTTAAGAGTCGTTGATTGTGTGATGACGTCATAGCCCTGCGACGAGGCCGAGTCCCTCAGTCCATGCGGAGAGTTAATAAAGCTAACACGCGTTTTTCTTTGCTGCTATGAAAGTCTCGCAGTCTGTTTATTTCCAGCGACTCCTACATTGGTGACCCCGTTTCTCTTTTGGACGTTTCCAAAGACTTTATCCGAGATGGCGACGAACGCCATTTCTCTCAAATTACCGGAGTTTTGGGAACGGCAGGCTGCCGCTTGGTTCGCCCAGGCCGAGGCTCAGTTTGCACTCCGGGACATCACCGCGGACGACACGAAGTATTATTACGTCGTCTCTGCTCTCAGCAGCTCCACCGTGGCCAGAGTCGTGAGCCTGCTCGAGGACCCCCCGGAGCACCACAAATTTGCGACGCTGAGAATGCACCTCCTAGAGACTTTTAGACTAACTAAACCCGAGCGCGCACGCCAGCTTCTCTCTCTACCCGGGCTTGGCGACTCCAAGCCCTCAGAACTGATGGACCACATGTTAACCCTCCTGGGCAAGCACAAGCCGTGCTTCCTCTTCAGAGAACTGTTCCTACAACAGCTGCCAGGGCAGGTACGGTCGGCTTTAGCCAACTCTCATATTAGTGATTTCCGCGCCCTGGCCAAGGAGGCCGACAAATTTTTCTCCGCTGGGCAACAGTACTGCGCGGCCATGCGGGGCCCTGCCCCCGCCACCACAGCCCAACGGCGGCAGTCCCCAAGCATGTGCTTCTACCACGCGCAGTTTGGCCCCAACGCTAAGTAGTGCCAGCCCCTGTGCAGCTTTACCGCGTCGGGAAACGCGAAGCCCCACTCATTAGCTGCCATGGCTATCGGTCGTTCAGATAGTCTGTTATTCATTACGGACACTGACTCTGGACGTCGTTTCCTCTGTGACACGGGTGCCCAGGTGAGTGTCCTGCCCGCGTCAACCATAGGCATACAGGGGGGGAACCACAGCCCCGCCCTCGAAGCCGTCACTGGCAGTTCCATCCGTACTTTCGGGAAACAGAGCGTGGCACTGTGTTTTGGCGGGCAGCGTTTCGCTTGGGACTTTGTTACAGCAAAAGTGTCCACCCCCCTTCTCGGCGCTGACTTCCTCTGCGCCAATGGCCTTTTGGTGGACGTCAAGAACCGACGTCTCGTCAACGCTGAGACTTTCAGTTCGCTCCAGTGTTCGCTCAGTGGTTCCGGCACGACGAAGTTGTCCAGCGCACTCTCGGCCTCAGACGAGTTTTCCCGCCTCCTCGCCGGGTTCCCGGACCTCACGAAGCCCACTTTCTCGTCCGCCGCCACCAAGCACGGGGTAGAACACCACATCCCGACCACCGGTCCACCTGTCTACACCCGCGCTCGGCGCCTCGACCTGGGGAAACTCGCCATCGCTAAAGCCGAGTTCGACACGATGGAGCGCCTCGGCATCATTCGCCGGTCAAACAGTCCGTGGGCCTCGCCCCTCCACATCGCACCGAAACCAGGCGGCGGTTGACGCCCATGTGGCGATTACCAGCGCCTCAACGACGCTACGACCACCACCCGATTCCACACATCCAGGACTTTTCCACCCGCCTGGCCGGGAAAGTTGTTTTCTCTAAATGGACCTCGTTCGGGGTTACCACCAGGTCCCCGTTCGGCCGCAGGACGTCCCGAAAACCACAGTGATCACCCCGTTCGGGCTGTTCGAATTCCTCCGCATGCCATTCGGTCTCAAAAACGCCACTCAGGCTTTTCAACGCCTAATGGACACCGTGTTACGGGACCTGCCATTCCTGTTTGTCTACCTGGACGACATTCTCATCGCCAGTGCCTCCAGGACGGAGCATGTATCCCACCTCCGGACTCTCTTCGAACGCCTCAGGCAGCACAGCCTAATCGTCAATCCGGCCAAGCGCCAGTTCGGGCTGTCCTCGATCGACTTTCTCGGGCACCGCATCACGAAGGACGGGGCGGTGCCACTGCCGTCGAAAGTGGAGGCCGTGAAGGATTTTCTGCGACCCCTCACCGTGAGGGCCCTGCAGGAGTTTTTGGGCATGGTGAACTTTTATCATCGCTTCGTTCCCCGGGCAGCCCAGCTTATGCGACCCCATTACGAGGCCCTCAAAGGCAAGCCCGCCAAGCTCGCCGTCGACTGGTCCGAGGAGATGGCCAATTCTTTCACGGACACGAAAAGGACCCTGGCTAACGCGACCATGCTGGCGCATCCGTTGCCCGATGCGCCGATCGCTCTCACCACTGACGCTTCGGACTATGCTGTCGGCGCCGTCCACGAACAGTGGGTCAACGGCACCTGGCAGCCGCTCGCCTTCTTCAGCCGGCAGCGCCGCCCCAACGAGCGGAAGTACAGCACCTTCGATCACGAGCTTCTCGGCCTCTACCTCGCCGTCCGACACTTCCGTTTCCTGCTGGAGGCCCGCCCATTCACGGCATTCGTGGACCACAAGCCGCTGACCTTCGCCATGGCCAAAGTTTCCGAGCCGTGGTCGGCCAGTCAGCAGCGCCAGCTTTCCTTCGTCTCCGAGTTCACGACGGACATCCAGCATGTGGCTGGGAAAAACAACCCCGTCGCCGACTGTCTCTCCCTGGCCGTCGCCAGCGCTGTACACCTCGGCATCGACTACACTCGCATGGTGGCCGACCAGGCCTCCGACCCGGAAGTCCAGGCCTACAGGACGGCTGTCACGGGCCTTCAGTTAGCGGACGTCGCGTTTGACGATGCCGGCACCACACTCCTGTGCGACGTCTCCGCTGGGCAGCCACGCCCCGTCGTGCCCAACTGGTGGAGACGGCAGGTTTTCGACGCCGTCCATAGCCTTTCCCACCTGGGCAGGAAGCCGTCACAGAAGCTGGTGGTGGCTAAGTTCGTCTGGCACGGGCTCATGAAGGACGTTCGCGACTAGGCCAATACCTGCGTGGTATGCCAGCACTCAAAAGTGCATCGCCATACTAAGGCCCCATTGGCGCCTTTCGCGGTGCCCGAGAGGCGGTTCGACCATGTTAACGTGGACCTGGTGGGGCCCCTGCCGCCCTCCCGCGGGTTCACCCACCTCTTCACGACGGTCGACAGAACCACCCGATGGCCGGAAGCCATCCCGCTGTCGTCAACAACGTCCGCCGATGTGGCTCGGGCGTTCATCAACACTTGGGTCGCCCAGTTCGGCGCCCCATCTGACGTCTCCTCCAACCAGGGGCCCCAGTTGACGTCGGAGCTCTGGAATGCTGTCGCCCAAGGCCTCGGGTTGAGACTCCACCGCATATCACCCTCAGGCTAACGGGCTGTGCGAACGGTTTCATCGCTCCATGAAGTCCGCACTCTGGGCCAGCCTCCGGGATGACAGTTGGATCGACAGATTCCCTTGGGTCATGCTGGGACTCAGGACCACCCCCAAGGAGGACCTCCAGTCCTCGTCCGCCGAGCTCGTCTACAGGCAGCCGCTGCGGGTTCCCGGGGATTTCGTCCTCATCGCCACGGACCCTTGGTCCGCAGCCCGTCAGCGGTCCGCCCTCCTGGACAACGCCAAGGTTTTCGTTCTTTGCGCCCACGTCGCAGCACGGTCTCCCTCAGTCCTACGTTCCGCCCGACCTTCGTGCGGCGGAGTACATTTTTGTCCGCCACGACGCCCACCGGGGACCTCTTCACCCACCCTACGACGGACCATTCCGTGTCCTGGAAGCTGGGGACAAGGCCTTCGTGGTGGATGTCGGCGGTAAGCCGGACTACATTTCCGTGGACCGTGTTAAGCTGGCCCACCTGGATCTGGACCGACCCGTTGGGTTGGCTCAGCCCCCGCGGCCGGGGCCGACCTCCGGCTTCTGCACCCTCAGTCCACCACCGAGCGCCCGGGGACCCTCCTGCGACCTCCCCAGTCCCCGCCCCGGTCTTAAGGAGCCGTTTCGGCCGTGTGATCCGGGCCCCTCAACGACTGACATTGCCAGTTCTAGTGAATTCTGGGGGGACGTATGTGGCGGAGACCACATAGGGACAGTAACACAATTCACTATGTATAGCCAATGTTGTTTTCGCTCCACGTTATGTACGGAACTTGGTTGGGTTATCAGGGCAGGGTCCCTGTAAGAGTCGTCGATTGTGTGATGACATCATAGCCCTGCGACGAGGCTGAGTCCCTCAGTCCATGCAGAGAGTTAATAAAGCTAACACGCGTTTTTCTTTGCCGCTATGAAAGTCTCGCAGTCTGTTTATTTCCAGCGACTCCTACACCTGCGATGCAACAACAGAAAATGCTGGAAAAACTCAGCAGGCCAGGCAACATCCGTGGAGAGAAATTAGAGCCGACGTTTCGGGTCAAAACCCTTTATCAAAACTAAAGAGGCACAGGGAATGAAATAGATTAAGAGGCCGGGCTGGGAGAGAACAAAAGAGACATTAAGAGGTATTCAAAACGAGACAAGATGGTGATAGGACTAGTGGAGACAAAAGACAGCTCAGATTAGGTGTGAAATGCGCTGGTTGAATGGGAGACAGCTGCCATGTGGGAGAGAGAACAAAAAGTAAGGGGGGGGGGGGGGGGTGGGGAGGGAAAAACCAAAACAAAGGTGTGGATAAAACATATAAGTAAAAATGTAATAGGGGCCGAGGTTATGATCTGAAATTGTTGAACTCGATATTGAGTCCGGAAGGCTGTAAAGTGCCTAACTGGAAGATGAGGTGCTGTTCCTCGAGTTTACGTTGAGCTTCCGTGGAACAATGCAAGAGGCCAAGGACGGTGAGGTCCGAGTGGGAATGGAGCGGTGAATTAAAATGACAGACGACCAGAAGATGACAGGTGCCTGCGATGCTCTGGTGTCACTCTTCTTGCAGCACACTTTAGTATTATACTTTTTGAGACAAGAACAAATACAGCTATCCAGACTTATCAGTAACAATGCAGACTCATCTACCAAAGATAAAATTCAATAAATCAACTCACTCCACAAATTTTTCAAATCCTTTCAGTCGCCAATTTCTTTCTCATTAACTGACATTTCTCCTGTCCAAAATAAAACACGTGAAAGCTACAGCATCTCTCACAAATCAAAACCTGAAGTTGACCGTGCTCTCCAGATTTAACACTCACTCTGTTGGCTTCAGGGGGATGGAGCAGTCTGAACATATGTGACAAATTCAATCATGTCTTCGACGCGAATGTCCTCAACTCCATCCCGCAGCATGCCACCCGCCACCACCTCAGCACAACTCCAGCCCGGCATGAGGTTGAAAAGGCCATCCGATAACTGAAGAACAACAAGGCCTCAGGAGCAGATGGAATCCCCGCCGAGGCGCTGAAACATGGCGGAGAAGCACTATTGATGCGAATACATGAACTCATTTCTCTTATTTGGAAGGAGGAGACATAGAAAAAAAACAAAAAAACAAAAAAAAACATAGAGATAGGAACAGGAGTAGGCCATTCGGCCCTTCGAGCCTGCTCCGCCATTCAATGAGATCATGGCTGATCCTCGTCTGAGATCATAGCTGATCTTACCAGTTCAGTACCCCGTCCCCGCCTTTTCTCCGTAACCCTTAATCCCCTTAGCCTTCAGAAATATATCCAATTCTCTCTTGAAAATATTTATTGAATTAGCCTTCACAGCCCTCTGTGGCAGGGAATTCCACAGGCTCACCACTCTTTGAGTGAAGAAATTCTTCCTCATCTCTGTTTTAAATGATTTGCCCGCTATTTTTAGACTGTGGCCCCTGGTTCTGTGCTCCCCGGCCATTGGAAACATTCTCTCTGAATTCAGCCTGTCCAGGCCTGCCATAATTTTATATGTTTCGATGAGATCCCCTCTCAATCTTCTAAACTCCAGTGAGTACAAGCCCAAACTATTTAATCTCTCTTCGTAGGTCATTCCCGCCATTCCAGGTATCAGCCTGGTGAATCGCCGTTGCACTCTTTCCATGGCAAGAACATCCTTCCGCAGATGGGGCGACCAAAACTGTACACAATACTCCAGATGCGGTCTCACCAGCACCTTGTACAGCTGTAGTAAGGTATCCCTATTCCTATACTCGAACCCCCTTGATATGAAGGCCAACATACCATTTGCCTTCTTAATCGCCTGTTGCACCTGCATGCTCTCCTTCAGTGACTGGTGCACAAGAACACCCAGGTCCCTCTGCACTTCCCCATCTCCCAATCTATTGCCATTTAGATAATAATCTACCCTCCTGTTTTTACCCCCAAAGTGGATAACCTCGCATTTATCCACATTATAGTGCATCTGCCACGTATCCGCCCATTCCCCCAACCTGTCCAAATCGCACTGTAGCCTCCTGACATCCTCATCAGAGCCCACCCCTCCTCCTAGTTTAGTGTCGTCAGCGAATTTGGAAATATTGCATCCAATTCCCTGATCCAGATCATTTATATATATTGTGAACAGCTGGGGTCCCAGGACAGATCCTTGCGGCACCCCGCTGGTCACTGCCTGCCACTCCGAAAACGAGCCGTTTATTCCAACTCTCTGTTTTCTATCCGCCAGCCAGTTCTCTATCCACGTTAATACTTTGCCCCCAATCCCATGAGCCTTAATTTTGCATGATAATCTTTTGTGTGGAACCTTATCGAAGGCTTTCTGGAAGTCAAGGTACACCACATCCACTGGCTCTCCCCCATCTATTTTACCAGTTACTTCCTCAAAAAATTCCAGCAGATTAGTCAAACACGATTTACCCTTTGTAAATCCATGTTGACTCTGTCCGATCCTTTCCCCATTTGTCAAGTGCTCCGCTATTTTATCCTTAATAATGGACTCTAGCATTTTGCCCACAACCGATGTAAGGCT
The DNA here is from genome assembly GCF_052327205.1 of Somniosus microcephalus. Taxonomy (NCBI): domain Eukaryota; kingdom Metazoa; phylum Chordata; class Chondrichthyes; order Squaliformes; family Somniosidae; genus Somniosus; species Somniosus microcephalus. The sequence continues at coordinate 300,858,806 of NC_140990.1, forward strand.
TACTGGTCTATAATTCCCTGCTTTCTCTCTACCCCCCAGGGGATCTCAGACGCCGTAATCGTGACCATCTTCAAGGAAGGTGACAAGCCCGATTGCAGTAATTAGACAGAGATCTCCCTGCTGTCTGCCACAGGGAAAGTCATCGCAAGAATTCTCCTCAATTGCCTTTTCCCAGTAGCTGAAGAGCTCCTCCCAGAGTCGCAATGCAGATTCCGCCCACTAAGGGGCACAATGGACATGATCTTCGTCGCGCGTCAATTACAGGAGAAGTGCAGGGAACAGCACCAACCGCTGTACATGGCCTTCTTTGACCTCACAAAGGCCTTCGACACCGTCAACCGTGAGGGATTATGGAGTGTCCTCCTCAAATTCGGCTGCCCTCAAAAGTTTGTCACCATCCTCCGCCTGCTTCATGACGACACACAAGCCGTGATCCTGACCAACGGATCCAACACAGACCCAATTCACGTACAGACCGGGGTCAAGCAAGGCTGTGTCATCGCATCAATGCTCCTCTCGATCTTCCTGGCTGCAATGCTCCATCTCACCCTCAGTAAGCTCCCCGCTGGAGTGGAGCTAATCTACAGAACAAACGGGAAATTGTTCAACCTCATTCGCCTCCAGTCCAGATCTAAGGTTGTCCCGTATTCTGTCATTGAATTATAGTATGCAGACAACGCTTGCATCTGCGCTCACTCAGAGGTCGAACTCCAAACCATCGTCAACACCTTCACCGAAGCATGAGAGCATGGGCCTTATACTAAACATCCGTAAGACAAAAATCCTCTACCAACCTGCCCCCGTCACACAGTACTGCTCCCCGATTATCAAAATCCATGATGAGGCCTTGGACAACGTGGACCACTTTCCATACCTTGGGAGTCTACTGTCAACAAGGGCAGAGGTCGATGATGAAGTCCAACACTGCCTTCAGTGTGCCAGTGCAGCCTTCGGTCGCCTGAGGAAGAGAGTGTTTGAAGACCAGGACCTCAAACCCAGCACCAAGCTCATGGTCTAAAGAGCAGTAGTGATTCCCACCCTCCTGTATGTTTCAGGGACATGGACCATGTACAGCAGGCACCTCAAAGCGGAGAGGTACCACCAACGCTGCCTCCGAAAGATCCTGCAAATCCATTGGCAGGATAGGCGCACCAACATCAGTGTTCTCGCTCAGGCCAACATCCCCAGCATCAAAGCTTTGACCACGTTCGATCAGCTCCGATGGACGGGCCACATCGTCCGCATGCCCGATATGAGATTCCCAAAACAAGCGCACTACTCGGAGCTCCGACAAGGCAAAAGAGCCCCAGGTGGGCAGAGGAAATGCTTCAAGGGCACTCTCAAAGCCTCCTTGAAAAAGTGCAACATCCCCACTGACACCTGGGAATCCCTGGCCCAAGACCGTACAAAGTGGAAGAGAAGCATCCGGGAAGGCGTCGAACACCTCGAGTCTCTTCGTCGGGAGCAAGCCGAAGCCAAGCACAGGCAGCGCACGTCAACCCAAGCACCCCACCCACCCCTTCAACCACCATCTGCCCCACCTGTGACAGAGACTGTAGGTCCTGCATTGGACTCAGTCACCTGAGAACTCATTTTTAGTGTGGAAGCAAGTCATCCTCGGTTCCGAGGGACTGCCTAAGAAGAATTAGTAGGATTCTGTCAAAATAATGGCAGGCTATCTCATAACCAAGAGGTATACCTCCTCATGGTGTAAAAGATTAGAGAGTTTCTTTCTGAATTAGTTGAAAACAAACTGCAGAATTAACTTTTCAGGTAAAGTTTTGAATGTTATCAATGGTTAAACATTTAGCTTAAAGGAACAGCAATTGTATGAGACTGTGCTACCAATTTTGCCAATATGAGCTGCATTCTGCCCCCCCCAACTGGATTGCTGCTGGCTGCTCCTTCCCTGTCCAACACATGCGTATGATTTGATAAGGTGGGGGGCGGGGGGGGGGGGTGGGAGAGGCGTGTGAGAGGGGCGTACGAGGACTGCATACCTGCCACATATTCCCAGCATCTGCACCCATTATCACAACATCCCAAAGCCACAGGAAGCGTGGGTAACATTCCTTGTAGAGGCTTGAACACTCTCTCTATTTCACCCCTTGCAATGAATCCCGGTTTTGGCCGTGTCCTCCAGTGGGACCTTTGTTCCAATCTTCGGAATACTTTTGCTCCTTTAACATCACTCCTGCTTCTTCTGATCTTGCTGCCCTGGTAGAAATTTCCTTTTCTGCAGTGCGAGGCTCCGACTTGGTGACGGAAATCACGCCAGGAGTCACCCTGCCTACCAAATGACCCCTGGCCCAGGAAAGTGTGCCAGGGTTGCAGCAGGGTCATGGCAGACTGAAAGTCGTACCCTGCCGGAATAACATTGAGGGAGGCAAACACCAACCGATGTCTCTCCTCATCTTAAGTTCTGTTGAGTTGTTTTCTTTTTCCAAATAAAAACTAAACACATTCAGGTCTGATGTCTGGAAGCACCTCTTCAAGCAAAGAGTGATTAATACCAGGAAAGGTAATATGGGTAGAACAGTGGAAGCAAATACTCCGGCGTTGTTCAAGGTGGAGCTGGTTGCTGGGATGGGAGGGATTGTAAGTTCCTATGAAAGGATGAGCTAGATGGGCTGAATGGCCCTCATCTGTACTCAACTTTGGGAGTGGAATTTTGAAAGCTTTTCAAGTAAAGACAAAGGCTTCCATTACCAACACCCATGTTTTGTTAATAGTTAGAACATATAAACAATCTAATTTATCACAGTTATGCTAGTCAGGTATCCTAGGACAGTATCCAGGCAAAAATCTCTGCTTCCCCCACTCTCCAGTCACACTATCCCCAACGTCTATTGTCCAGCTCCCAATTACTCACCTCCCCTATTGCTCACTCTCCACACTGCTCATTCATGTCCTCAACTACCCACTGTCTCCAAACACACTACCCACCCTCAACTGCTCACTACCCCAATATTCACTACATCTCCAATTTCTCACCGTCCATGCCCCCATCCCAAATATTCACTACCCCAATACTAGTCTATGCCACACCGACTTTCTACCACCTTTGACTGATTATTCACTGCCCCTTCATTACTCCTGTACCTTGAGCCCTACAGTTTGAGCACATACTAGAACCCCCAAATCCTCCATACTTTCCTCCCCCAACTACTTATTACTCTCTCCATCTACTCACTTCACCAAATCTCCTACTTACTCTAACAACACCTCCCAAATACTTCCTCAGCACCAACGTTCCCTTTAAGCTGCGCAGCGTGAGGTTGCGCATCCCGGGACCAGCTTTTTCAATGTGAAAAAACAGTGCATGGGACGTACATCCTCTTAAAAGGGCCGTGCACCCAAAAAAAATAAGGGGGGGACATTGCTCAGCACCCCACTCATGAATACATCTTCTCATTTATCCTGAAGGTTGCTACAGAAGATCCCCTTTCTTGTGGAACACCATGTCCTTTCACTGCTCATGAGTAACACCACAGGGAATCAACCAGTATATACAGATAAAAATATTAATGGCCCAGAAATTCGGGTCTCCACGGGTGAGTACGCATGGGGTACTCACCCGTAAGCCCAATGGAAGTGCCGGTTTTGTGCATGCACTGCGCATGCGCAGGAAACCGGCACTTCCGTTCCCCTGAAAGAAGGGGTTCAGAGGTGGAACGCGTGCGCGGGAGAGGCAGCGCGTGTGCATTGAACTTACCCTCCCGGGAAAACCTGCAAAAAAAGCGTAAGTCTCCAGAAGTTAGACATGTAAAAAGCAGTCGCAAGGCCTGCTTTTTTACAAGGTAAGTGGTGAATTAATTAAAATTAAAACATTTTTTCCACAGGTTTATTATTTTTAAAGGTAAGTTTATTTATAGCCCCGTTAGAAAATGTAATTAAATTTTTCAAAAATTTAAATTATTGTTTAAAATAGTTATTTCATGTCATTTACAGTTTATTTTAAAAATGTGATTTAAAAAAAAAATGTATTTGAGGTTTTAGTGATGTTTTGGGGCTTATAGTATTTATAGGTTTGACAGCCCTTCCTGTCAAACTTATGAATGAAGCATTCCCTGCTACCATTGGCTCTCCATGGCCCACGTGATCCCAGGGGACGCATCGAACTAACTGCGCCCCTGGGATGTGTAAGCACTGCGCGCCGGCAGTTGGAGGCGGCCCAGGATCGCAATTCCACGGGGGCCCACAGCTCAACGGCCGGCGCGCAAGGTAAGCAGGTCGGAGGCTTGCACCCGCGGGAAGCCTCCGACCCAAATTTCTGGGCCATTGTATTTTTGTCTTTCATACTTATTATACACCCGATTGGTTCAAATTTCACCTTCAGGCAGCGGCAACAAATCATAAATGAAGATACAAAGAACGTATGAATCAGAAGCGAGGAAAATATGTGGATAAACTTCCAAGTGAGTACATATGGTAACAGTGAATCATTCATGGATAATAAATAATAATGCATGAGCATCAATCTAATTCTACCAATAAAATAAAGCAGAAAGTAAGCCTAAGAAACTGTCCCCTGTATTATTTTTAATTCTTTTCGGGCCATCTTGATTTTCCCACTAAGGTGAGCACTTATTACAGGAAATAAGGTTTGTAACAAAATAAAGACATGAAAAAATTACAGCAGTTATGACTCTATGATTTTCTTATAAAACTTACTGATACAATAGCATTTCCTGTGTTTGAAATGCTTGTAAAATGTTTTCCATTGGTGGCCTTCGCTCGCCTGTGAGAGAAGTTTGAGTCTGCAGTTTTTGGCGACATCATCGTTCGCTGAAGAAATTCAAGCCAGCTGGCTACAGCTCCCAGCATGCACAACTGCTGGGAATGTTTCTGATAGTCTGCAAGGCTATCCATTCGGAGAGCGCCTGGGCGTGTTGTTTGCAATCCCTGTCTCCCTCCAATCTGGTGTAGCAATGGAAAATGACTAAAAATGATAATTGCAGAACCGATTTCCCCACCACCCCCCCCCCCAAAAATAATAATTCAAGGGGCGGTTTATAGCACATTTCATGCAAGATAAATTAAAGCTGAAACAATGCCAACATTTCAAAAGTGGAATTCTTATATTTTGTAACGTGTTCAAAATCCTTCCACCAGCTGCATTTCTTTTATTTATGTTTATACTTAGTACTCAGAAATAACGATTATTCATGTAAACAGGTAACACGCCCTCAAATAAAAGCCCTAAATTTAAAATGCTTTTACCAGAAGGTTCTCCTAAAGAGGAAATTTTAACCCTGCCTTTCCGGCTCAAACTGCGAGAACAGACAGTTAAAATTGGACATGTGACTCACCCACCGATCCAGCAGGCTGCGATTTTGACCTGCTTTTCTGAGCAGGCAAAGGCACCTGCCAGAAACTGTTGGGGTCCTTCTGTAAATATGGCCTCCGTTGACATCATGGGAACCTGACTGCTATTTTAACAGTGGGCCTGAGCCGGGAAGTTAGTGTGGCTTTCCCACCAGGAAGAGGAGATGGGGCCAGAAGAGGCCCAAGTAGATAAGCCCGTTTTATTTCTTTTTTACTTTCCTTGTGGGGCCAGGGCATTTTAGGCCTCCCCTGTCCTGGGCCCACAATTGCCGATTGATTTCCTTGAGTGTCGGGGACCGTTCCTTCGGTCCCTGGTGGTGGCCTCCTGCTGCCCGACATTGCGCTCCAGCCTTCCAGTCACCTGCTGCTTCCTGCTGGTTTCCAGTATGAAACTGACTGGGGGGGCATGCAGGTCAGGCCCAGGAGTTCCAATCTCCTGAGCTTCACACCCGCCCGCCCAATTCCCATCAGAGTTAAAATCGGAGCTTAACTATTGCTGCAGAGTTATTTGGTAAAGAAGGAAACACGCAAATGTTAAGATTAAACCAAAGTCTGATATATTTCTTCTCATTGCTATGAAAGGTTTACCCAATGGACAGTAAAGTCCCAATTTTGCGAAGTTCTGCTGGTAGCTCTCTGGGGAAAATAGCGACTTTATGACCGAGCTTGTACCAGCCATGAAGGGGCCTTGAAGGGCTGAGCTGATTTTGAACATGTTTCAGAAACTTTCTTTTAACCACAAAATGCAGTCTTAAATACAAGTTGGAACTCGAACAGAATCTCCGCTTAGCAGAGCCACTCTAACAGGAGCAACCATTCCTGGCTCATATTTTGGGAACAGCACAAAATCAAGGACTCAAAAGGTAAAGAGCTGCTCCTCATACTACGTATAGAAATGTATTTATGCATGTGTGGTATGCGAGCTGAGCATTTTTATTTATTTATCTACTTGCGGTTATTTATTTTCCAGAAACCAATTAAAAAACTTACTTCCCTGTCTTCGGAAAGATCTCCTACCAACTTCTTTCCCACTCCCTTCACTAGCATACCCGCTTCCCTCCCCTTCCCGTTTCCAACAGCAAAGTTAACCATGATGCCTAGGGAGATCTGTTCCTTTTGTAAATGTGTCATCCACAGGGCTGAAATGAAGGCGAATATTGAACAGAATGAACCGAGTTGCGTACGATCAACCTGATCATGGGTTGGACCAAACGACGAGTATTAAGGGGCTATAGCATTGTTGAAGTAAGGCTTCTGTTGTACCTGTGGGGGTCTTGCACCAGACGCATAAAGAAATAGATCTGGTCAATCATCTGTTCAACAACAACTTGCATTTATATAGCACCTTTAACGTAGTAAAACGTCCCAACGCGCTTCACAGGAGCGCTATCAAACAAAATTTGACACTAAGCCACATAGGGAGATATTAGGGCAGATGACCAAAAGTTTGGTCAAAGAGGTAGGTTTTAAGGAGCATCTTAAAGGAGGAGAGAGAGGTAGAGAGGTGAAGAGGTTTAGGGAGGGAATTCCAGAGCTTAGGACCTTGGCAGCTGGAGGCACAGCCAACAATGGCATACAATATCTATCTATCTATATATATATATAAAAAAGGATCCGTCCATCTGTCTGTCTGTTATACACTCAAAAGTTATAGAGCGTACCTACACATGTTATATCAAAAGAAAGCTTATGATTAGGGGAGTCTCAGGCATATTTACTTTTTGGTCAGACAAAAATTGTTCGGACAGTATACAAAAAACGTTCAAAAATCCGCTCATTAGCGGTTGACCAATCCTACTGCTCATTAGCGTTGAGTGACGTGATGGTTGACCAATCCTACGGGGTGGGCAGAGCCTAATCCTTCAAACTGCCGTTAGTGCGGGAGCAGGAGCTGAGCAGCGGCCATTATGAGCGGCGGCCATTAAACACCTGCCAGGCCTCAAGATAAAAAAATGGTAATGGAGGTGAGGAAATTGTTGATTCATTAGTATTGACACATTAACCACTGGAGGCAATGCCAGAAATGACGCAGATGGGGATTAAATGATATGAAATATAGATTTCCAGCAAAAAAAAAGTTGGTTTTAAAAGAAAAAAAAATCCATTTGCAAAGGAGTGCATGATACACTAAGTTTGCGTTTAACGTTTTATGAGGCATTTTAAGATAATGGATCCCCAGCTGAACCCTGTAGGTAAGCTCTTTTTCTGTTTGCGGCCGCAAGCCGGGGACTCGGGCTTTCCGCACCTCGGCCCGGTCCCGGGGCTCGGCTCCCTTTGCGGCCATGGGCCGGGGACTCTGGCTTTACCCCCCTCGGCCCGGTCCCGGGGCTCGGCTCCATTTGCGGCCGCGCGCCGGGGACTCGGGCTTTCCCCCCCTCGGCGGTGGATGAGCTGCCTGCAGGCCTCAGGCCTCAAAGCCTCGGCCTCTCCTCACCAGCCACGCCCGAGCTAGGCACCGCCCGTCCCACTGGGCCCGATTCCAAACCAGCGGCCTGTGATTGCCGCCATCTTGGTAAAGGCTGGCGGGGCGGGACGGAGCCGAGCAGAGCCATCGCCCCCATCTTGGTAAAGGCTGGCGGGGCGGAGCCCAGCGTAACCATCGCCGCCATCTTGGTAAAGGCTGGCGGGGCGGGGCGGAGCCCAGCGGAAGTTGGCGTCACCCGGGACGACGGCATCGGTCGGAAGGGACGTCATGCACACACGGGACAGGCATAGGGTGCGCGCGCAGCAGGCGACACACCCCATCACCCAGAATGAGACCAGCCCAAGGCAGTGCCACACAAGAGGACGCCTGACCAAGCACACCAAGTTTGTCAGAGATCTGATCCGTGAGGTATGTGGTTTTGCCCCCTATGAAAGGCGTGCAATGGAATTGCTGAAGGTCTCTAAAGACAAGCGTGCACTCAAATTCGTCAAAAAGCGAGTTGGTACCCACATCCGTGCCAAGAGGAAGGGAGAAGAACTCAGCAATGTGCTGGCAGCAATGAGAAAGGCAGCTGCAAAGAAAGATTAGGTTCCAGACCAGAAAGAGACATACAGGTTGGTTGTGGATATGGTGGAAAACAATGCAGGTGGCATTATCTTCCTCGATGCACCTGGTGGAACAGGAAAGACATTCCTGATCAATCTTTTACTGGCCATGGTTCGCTCTAAGGGATGCATTGCACTGGCTGTTGCCTCATCAGGAATCGCTGCAACTCTTCTCCAAGGAGGTCGCACTGCCCACTCAACCTTTGCTCTCCCTCTGGATCTGACAACACAAGAACACCCAGTGTGTAACATTAGCAAAGGAACTGGTGCTGCTCAGTTGCTTCAAAAGTGTAGACTCATTGTGTGGGATGAGTGTACAATGGCCCACAAGAGGGCACTTGAAGCACTCAACAGAACTCTTCAAGATCTGAGAGGCAACAATAGGCTGATGGGTGGCATCACCCTGTTGCTGGCAGGTGATTTCCGCCAAATCCTGCCAGTTGTCCCCAGAGGAACTCCAGCAGATGAACTCAATGCATGTCTCAAGGCATCCCATCTGTGGCCAAATGTGCAAACAGTCCATTTGACCACAAACATGCGTGTTCATATGCATGGTGACGAGATGACAGAATCCTTTGCACAACTTTTGCTACAATTGGGAGAAGGAAACTTGCCAATTGACAGCAGTGGTCAAATCACAATTCCTCCAGGCTTTGGCAGTCAAGTCAGAACAGTTGATGAGTTGATCTCAAAGGTGTATCCAGACCTCCTCAATCACTTCAAAGATCCCAGGTGGCTGTGTGAACGGTCAATACTTGCACCCAGGAATGATACTGTCAACAACATCAACATGCTACTTCTTCAAAAACTCCCTGGCCAAGAGCAAATTTATAAAAGTGTTGATACTGTTTGTGACAGTGCTGATGGGGTACACTACCCCACTGAGTTCCTCAACTCATTGCAGCCTTCAGGAACACCTCCTCACAAACTGGTACTGAAGGAAGGCACCCCCATCATGCTCCTAAGAAACATATATCCACCAAAGTTGTGCAATGGAACCAGACTGGCAGTCAAAAAGCTCATGCCAAATCTCATTGAGGCTACCATCATCTCAGGCTGTGCCAGAGGGGAGGATGTTCTCATTCCTCGAATTCCAATGATACCAACTGACTTGCCATTTCAATTCAGAAGGCAACAGTTTCCTGTGACAATTTCTTTTGCAATGTCAATCAACAAGGCACAGGGGCAGACTTTGAAGGTTGCTGGCATCAACTTACTCACGCCCTGTTTTTCACATGACCAGTTGTACGTGGCATGTTCAAGAGTTGGTGCATCAAGGAATCTGTTTATTTTAACACCCTCAGGAAAAACAGAAAATGTTGTCTATCAACGGGCTCTCCAATAACGCAGAGTGCTTTCACCTTCGTCTACTCCTCCATGAGGTTGCTGGCCCAACATCATTTAATCACCTCAAAACTCTCACTGGCCATCTCTGTGCCTCCTTTATAAAAGCTTGCCGCAGGAGAGGACTCATTCAGGATGACATTCATTGGCATGCAACGATGACAGAAGCTGCTCTGTCTTACTCCCCCAAAAGGCTACAAAATCTCTTTGTGGCCATCCTTTGCTCTAGGAGATTCATTGTACTGGCTGTTGCCTCATCAGGAATCGCTGCAACTCTTCTCCAAGGAGGTCACACTGCCCACTCAACCTTTGCTCTCCCTCTGGATCTGACAAGACAACAACACCCAGTGTGTCACATTACCAAAGGAACTGCTGCTGCTGAGCTGCTTCAAAAGTCTAAACTCATTGTGTGGGATGCGTGTACAAAGGCCCACAAGAGGGCACTTGAAGCACTCAACAGCACTCTTCAAGATCTGAGAGGCTGCATACCTACTATAAGATTACACATATAACAGTGTAATGTTGAATACATTTATTGATTACAAAATCACTCTGTACAATACCAACCCTATTGGGTTTGCAAACCTTTACCAGAGGGAGTATTCACTCAGTCTTTGGTTGTAACTCCAGCATATTGTCAAATGTTCTATTGTTCTACATTACTGGAATAAATGTTCACTGTTGATTTCTAAACTGACCTCTAAATGCCTCATAGAATCTTTTATTTCCCTATTCAACTCATACACTGAAACTTTGTGAATAATGTAATATCACTCCTGGGTGCTTAGGAAGAGTTCTTCAATCCCAACAGTTTAAAAAACAGTTTTATAAACATGCCACAGGGTTCTTGAGTTCCCTCGGCACCACCGGGCACTCCAGCTAGTACAGATATACAATGGGATAGGAAACCAAAGCTATGTACCAATTAAGTACCAACTCTGATGGCTCTTGGTGCTAAAATAAAATGAGAAGGAGGATTTCTATTATGGAGTCTGTCATTGTGCTAAGTGTTGTTGTGAAAACTAGAATTGGATTCTATGCAAGCACAAGTTTGACTGAAAGATTAAAATCTTGGTGTAATTCACAGGAATGAGTAATTAAGTATATTTCTGGAGAGGGAGAGAGAAAGAGAGAAACATTGAAGGGGAAAGGAAAGTAGTGAGGAAAAGACAAAGATCAGCTTTCAGTGGGAGCTTTAAATATAGCCACTAGGGCTGTAAAGGTCATCCAGGATGTATTATTGCATGCACAGGTTACTTATACTCCAAGGGACAACACTTTATGTCAGTCAGTATTTATTTTACCCTTTGGCTACAGTTTAAGTATCAGTCCTTTAATAAGATTTCATACTCTCCAAGCAATGTTTCAAAGAGCAAGGGTACACAAATTTGACCATTTTGAAGAGTGACAGTGTTAAAATATTGACCGATTTATAAATAATAATGCTCAAAGCCCAAGGATATCATTACATCATCAAATTCACTAACTTCAACGTCAAGGTAAAAACTTTAGTTCCTACAACCAGAGAATTATAGTCAATAATTCTTTTACTCTTGCCCTTTGGCTTCAATCACTTACCAGAACTTCAACTTCAGTAAATACTTTGATGGGCAATAGACATTGTGAATCTTTGCTGTCAATACAATGGAATATTTTTCCACTTTTTTGTGTTAGCATGAAGTACTCTCTTGGCAGGTATACCATATAATACGTGCATGGTAAAGTTCCCAATCAAACTGAATAGCAGAAGGCCTACTACAACAGTGTGACATTTCCATTTCCTCCACTAACTATCTTTGTGATCTCTCTGAGCAAGACTGACAAATTAGTAACCAGTAGCGCTGAATATTGGGCAATTCCGTGCTCTGGGTAAATCCACTGTGAACTGCGTTAAGACTGGCCATACCCACTTCACTTGTTCATTCATTAACAACTTGCATTTATAAAGTGCTTTTAACATAGTAAAACGTCCCAAGGCACTTACTTAAATTGCGAGAAATCCAAAAACCAGATCAGAGGTGACGGGACACTACTGTCAAATGCGAGCATCTTAACTGGGATTACGAACGCCAATGGTCACTTGGAAAGAAGGAACTTGCATTTCCATAGTGCCTTTCAAGTCCTCAGGGCATCTCAAAACAATTCACAGCCAGTCGTACAGATTACGTTTGAAACGTAGCCACTGTTATTCAGTAGGCAAACGTGGTAACCAATTTGCGTACAATAAGGTCTCACAAGCAGCAATGAGATAAATGCCTAGATAATCTGTTTTTTTTTAAGGAGATGTTGATTGAGGGAAGAGAACTCTTCGAATAGTGCCATGGGTTCCTTTATGTCCAATTGAACAGGCAGGAAGATCCTTGGTTAAACATCTCATCTGAAAGATGGCACCTCCAACAATGCAGCACCTCTTGCAGCACTGCACTGAAGTGCCAAATTGACTTTCTGCATGTCAGCAACATTTGCTTCACCCATCACATGGAATACACTAGGCAGCATCAGATTGTAATTCTGGCCAAGTAATGTAGCATTTTTCATTTTTGTTTTCCTTTTAATTTTTTAATTAACCGTTACTGGCTGAAAACTGTGAATACACATTGGAAATCTGCATTTAGCAGACTGGGGCTGAAAGGGTTAATAGTATTTTCTAATCCTTATAAGATTTCTGTGATTGGGCAAAATTGGAAACCTGACAGTACAAATAAATGACGGAAAATTCTAGGTGGAATCTTAGGAGATATATCTAGCCCACAGCCATTGCTAAAAGAGTGTTTGCAGTAGATCAGTTTATTTTATTTTCCTCCCTCACTCTATATCTCCTTTCCTAAAGCTCATGTGGCCATTCTTCAAGTGTGAATCTAGGCAGTAAGTTTCCCATGATATAAAATAGTTTTCACTGTTACTTACAATGACATCAGAGGCAAACTGAACATGACACCCGTGCCCTCTGAGTCACGTCCCAGCAGTGTGACCCTTTACCTTAATTAGTGTCAAATTTTGGGTAGTTTTGTGCTGCTAGCTAATGTTCACTAGGGTCTGTGTTAAAACTGCCTAAACTACATTTACATAGGAACCATCTAGAGAGACTTTCATCCCATCAATCTGGGTTTGATTCAAATCCAGGACCCAGAGATGAAAGGACAGCGTGTTAACCCACTGCACCACCCAATTCCCATATGATTAACCTCTTTAGTCACTTACTGCTTGAAAGTGTTTCCAGGCCATAATAAAAACTGTACATTCAGCATGTGGTGACATTCCTGTCAATCATATTTACGTTTCACCACCAGAGTTTAACATTCCCGAGAAGGGTCTGTAGGTATAGAAAGGGGGCATTTCTTGGAAATGTCGTAAGAGACAATTGACCTTATCATTCATTCGGGGAAGTAGCTTAACTGAGAAAATGTAAGAGCACATATTATTGAATTAGAAAAGGTTCAAATACTGGATGCAGCTGGAGAGTTGGCAACCGTTTCCCTTTAAAGCTCAGCCCTAACCAGAAGAATGTGCAGTATGCAGTGTGCAGGAATGATGAGGGACAGAGGAACTGTGCACTCAGCATTCTGATGTATTATGAGCTGGCATCTGAACCATTGCCAAGTTAATAGACATTGAAAGATAATGAGTTTGAAATTGTGTGTTAAATTGAGTTTTTGTTTCGCACATTTTTGACCTAAATGACAGGGGTTTACCATTTTGCAGTGTTAAACTAATGGGATTCTTTTTATGTTAAAGTTTCATTTAAATAGCTACTGAAATTAGAGTGATGGTACACTAGTCCAGTAAAAAGCTGTCAATTAATTAATGCTGCAGTTGTTTTAGTTAATAAAATACCAAACGATATTCAGAAAAGCACTGCAGTTTAAGCCAGTTAACTTTCCAGTTCCCTTGACTTTTCAGGCTACGGTTTGACTTTAGCCAAGACTTCCCTTTGGGAATCCAGTTTGGATTTTGAAATTAGTTTTATGGAACTCTATTACATTTTCCAAATACAGCATATACTCAAAGAATTCCATATGATCCGGCAGAATAATGGAAGCAAATGTATATTTACAATTGTATCCACACATATAAGCAATTCTGATGCTGTAAATTCACCACAATATCCTTATACATATAAACTGTGGGCATAAGCCAGTGTAACCCTTGAAAGGTATGTGATGGTACAAGCTGTCCTATTGTATACAAGTTTATTTTTATGCAAATGTTAATCAATCGCATATAACAATATTCCACTATATATTTTGTATTTTCCATGAAAAGAATTCTGACGGAACGCCGTCATTCCTAAAGCATTTTTGGTAGAAATCTAAAGGCTCTGAATATCACCATAATGAATGTGTGTGTCTAGCATCTGAGTGAGGGTTCCCTCTTCAATTTGTTCATTCATTGTTTAACCAGCTGGATAACTTTATTTTAGGGGGGAAAATGGTTTATTTTTGGAAACTATGCATCACTGGTGCTGAAGTGTTACTTTGCTCTGAAGGCTTATGGAATATGCAAGATTTCTACAGGGTCTTCTTAGAAACCAATTTTGGTACCAGCATCACCTTCAGTTGGTAATAGCACATTAATTTTCAAAAACAAATCATTATTGACATAAACATTTTAAAAATAAATGTTTTTCCAAATTTTCCAGACACCCCTCAAATTTCTTGTTTTTTGCCATCGGGTCTGCTGTGATAAGTTGATTTTACTGGACCAAGTTTTCAAATATGGCAAGACAACGGACCCATTTGAAAGTTAACCTGCTACCTGTTTAGCATCCATATTAAGTTTGCCTACTAATGGATTAGTCTTCCCTTAGCTAAGCAGCTGAAAAGGAGATGGGTGTGTTCACAGCCATTTTTGAAAAACCTTGAAATTATTCAGTGGATTTGAGAACCAACAATTAAAACAAGTTGGGTTTCATTTCACACACCGCGCAAGTTCAAACCGTCTAAAACACAGCCGGTGTCATAACATTTGTTGTCACTAATGTAATTCAGTGGAATCCGCCAATTCCTGTTCATGCAGCACTAGAAGTGTTGGTTTTCCTGTTCATTCGCTTCTCATCCTAATCTAAATAAACAGAACCTGTGGTATCTGCATCCTCCTTCCTTTAGAGTTTTGAGCTTGTTTAATTTTTTGAATTGCAGTGCTAAATAAACACAAAACATATATTTTTTTTTTATTTTTTTTTTGAACAGTAGCAGTTTCCGATTAGTGCTGTAAAGTTTTGGCTCAGTTCTAATTTATGCATTTACCAAATAAAGAGAAGCAGCTCAGATGTTCATTGCATCGGTAATTCAGCCAGTAATGTAATGGGCAGCAGCTTGTAAATGCAACCTTTGTCTAGGTTTACCCTGTTAATTAATTAAATAAACTACCTTGATAGCCTTCCTTCTCACAAGATCTGGTCTCTTGCAGAAATTCTGAAGCCTCTTAAACAGCTGTTCAGGTGTAGAGTAGAGATAGACATCTGCAAATAAATCAGATGGATTTTTTATGAAACAATCTTCAAAGAAGGCACGTAGACATTAATCACTTTATTGATTAGCACCACATATTGTTCAGATTTATCTTATTTAAGCATGATTTTTGCCATGCTACCTCTATCTATGGGAATCTGCTTGAAGCAAATAAACAGAATATAGCTGTGGTATTAGATGCAGTAAGATGGATGTTATGGAAGCAGAGTGTGCTTGTGCACATTGCAATACTACACTTCTTGGTAATGAATTCATACTCCTGGTAGAAATGAAGCTTCGCACAACAGAGGAGGAGGAGGCGCCATGAATATCCCCATCCTCAAAGATGGTGGAACCCAGCACGTGAATGCAAAAGACAAGCCTGAAGCGTTTGCAACCATCTTCAGCCAGAAGTGCAGAGTGGATGATCCATATCGACCTCCTCCTGAAGACCCCACCATCAGAGAAGCCAGTCTTCAGCCAATTCAATTCACTCCACGTGATATCAAGAAACGGCTGAGTGCACTGGATACAGCCCGACAACATCCCGGCTGTTGTGCTGAAGACTTGTGCTCCAGAACTAGCCGCGCTTCGAGCCAAGCTGTTCCAGTTCAGCTACAACACTGGCATCTATCCGACAATGTGGAAAACTGCTCCAACAACTCAAGAAGCTCAAAACCATCCAGGACAAAGCAGCCCGCTTGATTGGCACCCCATCCACCACCTTAAACATTCACTCCCTCCACCACTGGCTGCAGTGTGTACTATCTACAAGATGCACTGCAGCAACTCGCCAAGTCCGCTTCAACAGGACCTCCCAAACCCACGACCTCTTCCACCTCGAAGGACAAGGGCAGCAAGCGCATGGGAACACCACCACCTACAAGTTCCCCTCCAAGTCACACACCGTCCTGACTTAGAAGTATATCGCTGATCCTTCATCGTCGCTGGGTCAAAATCCTGGAACTCCCTACCTAACAGCACTGTGGGAGTACCTTCACCACACGGACTGCTGCGGTTCAAGGCGGAGGCTCAACACCACCTTCTCAATTAGGGATGGGCAATAAATGCTGGCCTTGCCAGCGACGCCCACATCCCATAAACTAATTTTTTTTAAAGTATTTCAAATTGCAATCCTTCATTTGTTCTCGTATCAACTCCCAATTCGCATGGACTTCCACCACCGTGCCACACCTAGTGGAGGCTCTGCCATAGCCAAGATCAGGGCTGGGCAATTCCCTGGAGCTGCTCCCGCTCAGCCGCCGTTATTTCACTTCCGGCGCCGTAATGCCGGCAGGGCGATAGCAGCTGCAAGGAATTTTGCGGCCCATGTCTTCAAGAAGCAACATAGAAGTCCTGGCACTGTGTTTTCTGGGCAGGCTTTGGTAAGGTGGCATCTTCAAAACAGACATCAACTCACTGCTGACTCAAGGTGTCAAGCAGAATGAAGTATCCTGGGAATAAATATCCTGGCTTGGAGTTTGGCCAGAGTTTGCTGTTGTGCCTCCGAATTCATGCTGGCATCAAACCAGGTTCTTAAAGGGATGAGGGTTTCATGGTGAAGACTGGAGTGCACAATTTGGCAGGGTTTTCCTGCCAAGCTTGTGTTGTAGCACAGTATACATTGGATTAAACCCAGCAAAAACTGCCAGTAACAACTGGGTAGAAGACTCTAATAATATCTAACCAACTGATTCTTTGAAAGAGTAGCCTATTCTACATAGGGACAAGCAGGTTTCTATAATGCAAAAACTGCTTAAACAAATGTCCTTGTACACGACAAAATCATTGGCTGGAATTTTCAGAGGTAAGGACAGGTGGGAAGTGAAAGTTGAAAAAATGTGAACCCTGACACCAACCCGCCCACTTTCACCTTTAACTCGGGAGGGACCGGGGAGGGGGCGGGCTGCCAACCCGCTAACAAGAGTCGGGTTGGCAATTTGAGTATTATAATGAAGCCCGAAGCCTCTGCGTTAACCTGCCTTGCAGGTTTTACTGCAGGCAGCTGGGGATCCTGGGGCTCGGGATACCCAGTGGCTGCAACGAGGCGGCCTCAGCCTCAGGGAGCTATGCTGTGGGCCGGGAGGAGAGCGAGTGCTTCCTCTCGGCCCCCCAAGCACACCACCATCAGCCTGGCCCTCCCCGGGGTTCAGAACCCCACCCCACCCAACCCAGGCCCGGAGCAACACCTCCTCCCCCCCCCCCCACCCCCAACCCCGGATCGCGATTCAGCCCCAGGGTCAGGGATCGGAACCCCCCCCGAGCCTCCCACACACGCCAGGATCAAGCTCACCCCCCCTACCCCCAGGTCGGGGATTGGACCTGCTCCCCCACCCCATCCCAGGTTTGGATGGCCCTCCTAACATCCTGGACCTAGCACTTATCTGGTCCTACGGCCTCCTTCTCAAGAGTTCCCCGCACGACTGGAAGCCAGCCTGTCAATCAGGCTGACTTTTGGGCGGGGAACCTGCCCCTAACGTCGCACACACGCTGTGGAGTTAAAACTCCACGGCGTGCCAGGAAACCCGAATTTCTGGGTATCCCGTCCCCTCGCATGCCCCCCGCGCCGGGCCGGCTGTTTCTAAAATATAAATTCAATAAAGAGTTCAATAAATCCAACAAAGAATTCAGGAGAAATTTCTTTACTCAAAGTGGTTAGAATTTGGAACCTGCTACCACATGGAGTAGTTGAGGCAAGTAGCATAAATGGAAGGGGAAGTTAGAGACATACATGAGGGTGAAAGGAATAGAAGGTTATGCAGATAGAGTTAGATGAAGTAGGGTGGGAGAAGGCTCTTGTGGAGCATAAACACCAGCACAGACCTGTTGGGCCGAATGGCCCGTTTCTATGCTGTAAATCCTATGTAATTCTAAATTATCTCTGTTATATAATCATATAAATTTTACAGGTCAATCACTTCTATTAGTGTTATCCTTTACAAGAGGAGCTATATACAGTACATTGTCACCTTCAATACAGTACAATCATTTATACGAAACATTTGAAAATTATAACGGGCCAGAAATTCGGCTCTCCACAGGTGAGTACGCACGGGGTAGTCACCCGTAGGCCAAATGGAAGTGCCGATTTCCTGCATGCACAGCGCATGCGCGGGAAACCGGCACTTCCGATCCTCTGAACGAAGGGGTTCAGAGATCGAACGCGCGCGCAGGGGAGGCTGCGCGTGCGCTTTGAACTTAGGTTTTTGTTGCAGGTTTTCACGCGAGGTTAAGCCTGTAGGATTTACGCATTTAAAAAGCAGGCGTAAGGCCTGCTTTTTACAAGGTAAGTGGTCAATTAATTAAAATTAAAACATTTTTTCCACAGGTTTATTATTTTTAAATACTTTAAAGCAAGGTAAGTTTATTTTTAGCCCTGTTTTTTAATAAAATTATTTATTTCAGAAATTTAAATTATTGTTTAAAATAGTTATTTAATGTAATTTGTAGTTTATTGAAAAAGTGTGATTTTTAAAAAATTTTATTTGAAGGTTTAATGCTATCTTGAGGCCCGTAGTATTCATAAGTTTAGACAGGTCTTCCTGTCAATCTTATGAATGGGCTTTTCCCTCCTCCGATTGGCTGCCCATGGCTCACGTGATCCCAGGGGACGCATCGCACTAACTACGCCCCTGAGACACGCAAGCACAGCGCGCCGGCAGCTGGGCCAGGCCCCGGAGCGGAATTCCACGGGGCCCTACAGCTCAACTGCCGGCGCGCAAGGTAAGTGCAGGTCGGGGGCTTGCACCCGCTGGAAGCCCCCAACCCGAATTTCTGGGCCAACATTTTAAGATTTTCTTCCTAACAGGTGGCTTTCTAATTACACAAACTAAGATGTGAAATGGATGTTCCCTGATAACTGACAGATTCTTAGGGCTCTATGTGCTGTCCATCTAAATAAAAATATGAGCGCAATTTAAGGAAAAAACTGTTTTATTTAGCACAGTTTTTGTTTGTTAGACGTTTTTCAGCTTAATTTAGTTCATGGTATTTGCTATATAAAAAAGGATTCATCAGGTTCTCAGCTCTCCAAAATTTGTACAGGTTCCACATTCTTAGTGTTTTTGTTACTGATAATTTTTCTACAAAGTTTGATACATATCTCTAGCTCTGTAAAACATGCTTTACAGTCACAATTTCTATTTAAAAACCATTGGCCCCTGGAATACATTGCCAGCTGGTGTAAAGGGTGCTGACTTGGTACACCTTCAAGAGGGCGCTGGACCAGATCTTGACTGGGGCAGAGATCGCAAGTGTCTTTATAGACAACACTTGGTCCATGTGATCTCCTAGACTGGTTTTGATTGCCCGAGGGGATCATAGAGGATTTTCCGGCATATTTTTTCCCTTTACCATTCATGCTTCACCCGTGCTCGCTGACCTGCATTTGCTCCCGGTCCGGCAACACTTCAACTTTAAGATTCTCATCCTCGTTTTCAAATCCCTTCATGGCATCGCTCCTCCTTATTTCTGTAACCTCCTCCAGCCCTAAAACCCTCCGAGATCTCTGCGCTCCTCCAATTCTGGCCTTTTGCGTATCCCCGATTTTAATCGCTCCACCATTGGTGGCCGTGCTTTCAGTTGTCTAGGCCCTAAGCTCTAGAATTCCCTCCCATACCTCTCCATCTCGCTCCTCCTTTAATACGCTCCTTAAAACCTACTTCTTTGTCCAAGCTTTTGGTCAGTTGCCCTAGTATCTCCTTATGTGGCTCAGTGTCAAATTTTGTTTGATAACGCTCCTGTGACGTGCCTTGGGACATTTTACTATGTTAAAGGCACTACAGAGATGCAAGTTGTTGTTGCCCCTGGTTTTTTTTCTGTTTTTTGCTTCTCCCAGGAGATTACATGGCTGCGAGGGTGGAGTGGTAATGAGGAGGGAAGAAGTGTTAATCATAATGCTCCAGCCATTATAGTGTGGGGCAGGCTTAATGGACCAGTTGGTCTTCTCCTACCCGTCAATTTCATATGGTCATTTATGTTCACATAAGTAACTTACCTGGAAAGATCTCCGGATAAACTAAGGCTTTAGGGCACAATGGGTAGCAACCGCAGTGAACTGCTTCCAACCTAACAAATTAAAGCATTTCAACAGGTTAATATAAAAATTACAACAGAAAACAAGAATATAAAAATATACAAGTAAAACTACATATCACAAGGAAACCTATAGGTTTCCAGGACTAAGAAATCCAGCAATATGCAAAGTGATCAGTAAAGCCCTGGTTAGCTTGGCTATCTAACTTGGAGGGCACCATCTATCCAGGGCACTATTCTTAGCACAACTGATATCTTATCTTTTTTTTTATTCTGGATTGACACTATTTTAAAGTTTCCAAGATATTTGAACCTTAGATATACATTGTGATGAGGTATACTATTTAAAAAAACTCTGTGTTCTGTTGGTTATAGGGAAGCGGTCAGTTATTGGTGGAAAACCAATTGTTCCTCAGTAATAATGTGGCTACTTTGCTAGACACAACCTAACCAAGAAACTGAGTCCTTGCAATATGGACTGTGATCGTGTTCTGTATTAAAGTAATTTCAAACGTTTCAAAATAAAATTGTGTTCATCTCAAAATTGTACAGCATATTTTTAAAGTTACTGAAACAATAGTCAGGGACAGTTTGAGAGTTTGACTGTGGACATTAATATATTTTGACATATACTGTGATAGGCTTTCACGTTTTAACTTATTCTTATTGGCCCAGAAATTCGGGTCTCCACGGGTGAGTACGCACGGGCCCAATGGAAGTGCCAGTTTCTTGCATGCACTGCGCATGCGCGGGAAACCGGCACTTCCGTTCAGAGGTCGAACGCGTGCGCGGGGGAGTCTGCGCGTGCGCTTTGAACTTACGTTTTTTTTTTATATACAGGTTTTTCCGTGAGCGTAAGTCTTTAGATTTTAGAAATGTAAAAACCAGGCGTAAGGCCTGCATTTGAAAAGGTAAGTGGTCAATTAATTAAAATTAAAACATTTTTTCCACAGGTTTATTATTTTTAAATACTTTAAAGCAAGGTAAGTTTATTTTTAGCCCCGTTAGAATATAAAATTATTTTTTTCAAAAATGTAAATTATTGTTTAAAATAGTTATTTAATGTAATTTATAGTTTATTTAAAAAGTGTGATGATTTTTTAAAATTTATTTGAAGGTTTACTACTATTTTGGGGCCGTAGTATTTATAAGTTTTGACAGGTCTTCCTGTCACTACTTATGAATGGGCTTTTCCCTGCGCTGATTGGCTGCCCATGGCCCACGTGATCCCAGGGGACGCATCGCACTAACTACGCCCCTGGGACACACAAGCACAGCGTGCCGGCAGCTGGGCCAGGCCCCGGAGCGGAATTCCACGGGGCCCTACAGCTAAACTGCCGGCGCGCAAGCTAAGTGCAGGTCGGGGGCTTGCACCCGCAGGAAGCCCCTGACCCGAATTTCTGGGCCATTGTTTTTTTTTACTTGAAAATGTCCCCTTTTTTTGTATTTTTGGGTGCATGCACACATCACCTGGTTCCCATTTCACAGCGAAGCTAACTATGATCTGGAAACGATGGGTCAATTGCAGATTGAATGAATCTCCAGATCTGGCTGTTAACCCTAGCACCCTGCCCACAATGCAATGTAAACATGGTCTTCTGTAGCTTGGGTCCCAGGGGGTCAGGAAGAAAGAAAAAAAAATTGAAATAAAAATCATTCCCCATTCTGTTGTCCTTCAGGGTGTGAAGTATGTACTAATTTTAAAAGTTAAAAAAAATCAATTAAATTGGCATGCCAACACCAATGGAATTCCCACAAGCTCCTATTGGGATTTGGTGGGCCTCTGATTTGGATCTGCAAACCCAATGTGAACTTGGGAGCGATTCGCTCCGCAGCTCCATGATTAAGAATGATTGTAACCTTTATCCATTTTACCCTTCGCTGTCTGGCCTGAGGCACATAGCTGTAAACAGCAGCTGCCAGAAGGCATCAGCACCACCCAGGAACAAGTCTCTCCCTTGATGGGAGATGCCATGGTTTATACTCAACAATACTCTGCTCCACGTGGCTCAGAGTCTGATCTGTCACACTGCTACTCATTAATCTCTCATCAAGCACCTTCAAAAAATAAGACCCAAGTCCCAAATTGCATGACACCACCAAGGCTGAAATGATAAATCAAGATTATGGTCAAGTAGTGCCAGGCTTTAAAAGTCCTTGGTTTGTAGAAGAAGAAGAAAGGACCAAACTTGCATTTTTATAGCACTTTTCATGATCTCAGGATGTCCCAAAGCGCTTTACAGCCAATAAAGTAGTTTTAAAGTGTAGTCACTGTTACAGTATAGGAAACACGGCAGCCAATTTGCACACAGTAGAATCCCACAAACAGCAATGCACTAATGACCAGATAATTTGGTTTTAGTGATTTTAGTTAAGGGATAAATATTGGCCAGGACACCGGGGAGAACTAGCCTGCTCTTCTTCAAAATAGTGCCATGGAATCTTTTACATCCACCTGAGAGGGCAGACGGGGCCTCGGTTTAACGTCTCATCTGAAAGACGGCACTCCCTCCGTATTACCCTGAGGTGTCAGCTGAGAATGTGCGCTCAGGTCTCTGGGGAAGGAAAGAAACACAGACTATCTGAGCCCCAGAAGCAGACTGGTGCCTTGTAATCACTCCCAGAAATCCATTATTGTTCCTGCTTTACATTACGTATAAATATTGCACAATATTGCTGCATCACAGTAAATACATATTTGACTAACCTCTATTGGCCCTAAAATTACAGGGTCTCATGAAATCACTATGTCTGCTATTGCAGTAGGGACGTTAACCTATTTACTTTAGTGTCTGCTAAAATAATGGACAAAGAATTTCAAGCAAATCCATCTTCACACTTTTATTGCTCAGCATAATTTCATGGCCATAGTGATTCTGTTATGGTTCAATGTCTTTGCAGTCAGACTGGTTTGATAGTACAGCACTTATTTGTTAATGCAACCACAGTGCTCAAGTTCCTCTCCAGAAAAGTGTGACTTTTAACTTCAATAGAAATCTTGCAAAATTAAAAACCTCTCACTTCAATGCACTTCTGGACTCTCAGCTTTACTCTGCTACTGTGTTGGGTCCTAGACAGAAATCCACACATGTCCATTTCTCCGCTCATCCTTCAAAACTCCCTCGTCATCCTTTACTGGACTGGATTGGAAAGGCTTTTGAAGCTCATAGAAACATGGAATAATAGGAGGAGTCGGCCATTCGGCCCTTCGAGCCTGCTCCGCCATTCAATATGATCATGGCTGATCCTCTATCTCAATACCATATTCCCGCTCTCTTCCCATACCCCTTGATGCCTTTTGTGTCTAGAAATCTATCAATCTCCTTCTTAAATATATTCAGTGACTTGGTCTCCACAGCCTTCTGTGGTAGAGAATTCCACAGGTTCACCACCCTCTGAGTGAAGAAATTTCTCCTCATCTCAGTCCTAAATATCCTACCCCGTATCCTGAGACTGTGACCCCTCGTTCTAGAACACCCCAGCCAGGGGAAACATCCTCCCTGCATCCAGTCTGTCTAGCCCTGTCAGAATTTTATACGTTTCAATGAGATCCCCTCTCATTCTTCTAAACTCTAGTGAATACAGGCCTAGTCGACCCAAGCTCTCCTCATACGACAGTCCTGCCATCCCAGGAATAAGTCTGGTGAACCTTTGCTGCACTCCCTCTATGGCAAGTATATCCTTTCTTAGGTAAGGAGACCAAAACTGCACACAGTACTCCAGGTGTGGTCTCACCAAGGCCCTGTACAACTGTAGTAAGACATCCTTGCTCCTGTACTCAAATCCTCATGCAATGAAGGCCAACATACCATTTGCCTTCCTAACTGCTTGCTGCACCTGCATGTTTGCTTTCAGTGACTGGTGTACAAGGACACCCAGGTCCCTTCGTACATCAACATTTTCCAATCTATCACTATTTAAATAACACTCTACCTTTCTGTTTTTCCTACCGAAGTGGATAACTTCACATTTATTCACGTTATACTGCATCTGCCATGTATTTGCCCACTCACTCAACTTGTCTAAATTGCCTTGAAGCCTCTTTGCATCCTCCTCACAACCCCATCTAGTTTTGTGTCATCAGCAAACTTGGAAATATTACATTTAGTCCCCTCATCCAAATCATTGATATATATAGTGAATAGCTGGGGCCCAAGCACTGATCCCTGCAGTACCCCACTAGTCACTGCCTGCCACACCGAAAAAGGCCCATTTATTCCTACTCTCTGTTTCCTGTCTGTTAACCAATTTTCAATCCATGCCAGTATATTACCCCCAGCAGCTCCTGCTGCTGCTCCCAATCTTGTGTGCTCTTCACCTCTCTACAGCTGTTCCTTGGACTAGCTGCCTCACCTGCACTGACCACATTGATTTACCTTTCATTGTCCGAGGCTTCATTGCTCTCGGTCCTTGGGTTTCACTCCCACTGCTCCTTACTACTCTGCTAGTATACTGGGTCCGCTGGTGTGCATTGCTAACACCGAGGTCACTACTCACCTCTGCTGGACTTCTGGATTAACCTTTACTGGCTCCTGGTCGACTCTCCATTTTCCATTGCAGAATAGCACCCACTGATACTCTGCCCCTCGAGCAGCTCCTGGATTCACTCCCTCACCACAACTATCTCCGAACCTGGACATTTGTTCGCTCGTACTCCAAGCTCACTCCAACCTGTCTACAAGTTAACCTCTTTCCAAGACAGAACCTTAAACTTGAACTTTCTCACATTCTTTACATCAGGACATGTCTCACCTAATCTTTGCCATGCCTATGTAACCTGATTTCCCTCTCTGTCCATTCCCATTTGCATTTTGGCTGCCGTTCCAGATCCGAACCCATTACTTCTATCTCCCTTTTTTCTTCTCTTTGTTCGTTCTCTCCTGTTACCCAGGGCTGCCACTTTCATTTCTCTCCTCTCAGGTTCTTTGCCCCCCCCACCCCCAAATCCTTACCCCAACCCATCACTCATCTGCCTTCCTACGCTCATACAACTATCCCAGATTTGAATCCCCCTTGGATAAGCCCATAGCTACCCTCTCTGTGCCTGTCTCAGCATTCTCCAAAGGGCCCACTGAGGCATCCGTTGCTACCTCCTTACCAGCAGAAATCCCAACTGCCCCATCCTCCTCTCACTGACCTTCCTGCCTAGCGCACTGGGGCTAATCTTGCCAACCTCCACCCCACTCGCAACCACTGCCCTCTCGACTTCTGCCAGATGAATTTATTTAAAGATGAACAATGCTTTGGGAGAGGGAGGAAAGCCCCCTCCAACTTCTCCTACCCACTCACAGAATATATGTACATACAAAAAGTTGGCAGGGAGGTGGGTGGATGGCGATGGGAAGCTGTTCCTTTATTTTCATATTAATTCGAAGAAATCGCATATTTTCTTTGATGTCAGCAACCCACATATTGGGCTAAAAATTCAGTTTGGGGCGCCAAGCTCGCCTGGGTGCCGGAATTACCACTGCGCGCGGAGCCACTTGCGCCATCGGGATATTCAGTTTCTGCGCCCCAAATGGAGGCCGGCCGCGAAACGGAATATCGCCGCGCAAAGTGCCGCAGCGCCACCCGCTGCGGCACGGCACGCAGCGGTACTGCAGGCCTTCCTCCCACTGTTAAGGGGGAGGTGCCTGCAACAGCGCGATCCCCGCTCGCGAGTGCCGGCAAATGAGCCCGGCACCAAGGAGAAGTGCCGGGCTCTCGGGAAACAGCCGGCAATGCCGCGGGGGGGGGGGGGGGGGGGTGGTGGGTGGGGGTGTAGGAGGCCGGGGACGGAGGTGCGGGCAGGCAGCCGCCAAAAAAGCGGCAGGCCGCACCTCCACCTTAACTCGCTCCACTACCGCCACAGGTTGGCCCGTGTACCGGTCGCTATTTGCGGCCGGCGCGGAAGAGGCGGGCGCGACCTAATATGGCATTCGGGGCGGTAGCGGGGCGCTGCGCACACTGATGACGTCATCGGTGGCGGCGCAGCGCTACAGGCTAACGCCACCATTAGCGCCCCACTAAATATCGCGGTGGTTGTGGCCAGTGGCGCTAAAGCCTCCGAGTGGCCTCTTTGGGCGCAAACTGGTGGCGCAAGCAACTGAATTTCTAGGCCATTGTCTCACAGATAGAAGACAGTCAACCTATTGCAGTGGGCCATTTAGTAAATGGCGAGCATAGAAATGTGGATTGGCATGCTTCCAGCTCCTAGGCACTAATTGTGAAACTCCAAATTAACTTAAAATTGTAATATTGTCTGTGTGGAGTTTGCACATTCTCCCCGTGTTTGCGTGGGTTTTCTCCGGGTGCTCCGGTTTCCTCCCACAGTCCAAAGATGTGCAGGTTAGGTTGATTGGCTATGATAAATTGACCCTTAGTGTTAGGGGGATTAAATACGTGGGGTTACAAGGATGGGGTGGGATATGTGTTGGTGTGGGGGTTACGGGGATCGGGTGGAATATGTGTCGGTGCAGGCTCAATGGGCCAAAATGGCCTCTATCTGCACTGTGGGGTTTGTGATTCTGTGAAAAGGTATCAGCTCGCAGGAGATGTATTTGAAAATGGCCAGTAATGGGACTGTGCTAATAATCATCAACAGTGCCACCACTATTTCACCTTGGATCCTTGTTATATTATGGAAGCCAGTGTGAGTTAACATGCCAGAGACCAACTCGCTTGCACCAGCAGTGTGATATTTACCCCCCTCAGCGGTGCTCTGGCTTCCTCGAAATACGTTATTGCAGATAGGTGCCTCCACACGTGCCATGGCACTCTGTATTTATGAGGAAATTAGAATATCCAGTATGTGTGTCCCATTTATTCTGGTTGCACTAAGCTTCAATGTACTTACTGTCATGAATCTACCAACCCACAGGAGGACTGGACTTACTTCAGAAAGAACAGGCAATTTCAAAACATGCACTATGATATTGTGATATGCCTTTGATTTCTCAGAAACTGTGCCAGCTTCAAGTGTTAGACTAAAGCCAGTAGAATGCTGCTCCAGCATTGTGCCACCTATTTGGTGGTCTCATTAGAGGCAGAGGGGTGCAATACAGTTTGCCTACGCTAAGTTTTTTAGGCCAAATTTAATCCACTGGAGTATGAAAATACCAGTGAACACCAGTAACGGTTGTTCACAATTTACACTAATGATTTGGACTCAGGAATAGGAAGTACATTTTCAAAATTTGTGGACGACACCAAATTGGGGAGTGTAATTAAAACAAAGGAAGAATGCAATAAACTTACAGGATGTGCATGCAATTGGCAAATCAATTTCAATATAGAGGAGTGTGAGGTGGTGCACTTAGGTTGGAAGAATAAAGAGGTCACATACAGCTTGGATAATAAGAGTCTAAATGTGGTAGAGCAGCAAAGGGATCAAGTGGTACACATTCCCAAATCACTAAAAGTAGTGATGCAGATTAATAAGGCCATAAAAAAGCAAGCCAAGCACTGGGATTCATTTCTAGAGGGATTGAATTGAAAAGCAGAGAAGTTACGATAAACTTGTACTACATAAGAAATAGGAGCAAGAATAAGCCATTTGGCCCTTCAAGCCTGCTCCACCATTCAGTAAGATCATGGCTGATTTTTGACCGCATCTCCACTTTCCTGCACTATCCCCATATCCCTTGATCCCTTAATATTCAAAAATCTATCGATCTCTGTCTTGAATATACTCGATGACTGAGACTCCACAGCCCTCTGGGGTAGAGAATTCCAAAGAGTTCAGGCTTGGGCCGATAAGTGGCAGGTAACATTCGTGTCACACAAGTGCCAGGCAATGACGATCTCCAACAAGCGAGAGTCTAACCACTGCCCCTTAACATTCAACGGCATTACCATCGCCGAATCCCGCACCATCAACATCCTGGGGGGGATCACCACTGACCAGAAACTTAACTGGAGCAGCCGCATAAATACTGTGGCAACAAAAGCAGGTCAGAGGCTAGGTATTCTGTGGTGAATGTCTCACCTCCTGACTCTCCAAAGCCTTTCCACCATCTACAAGGCACAAGTCAGGAGTGTGATGGAATACTCTCCACTTGCCTGGATGAGTGAAGCTCCAACAACACTCAAGAAGCTAGAAACCATCCAGGACAAAGCAGCCCGCTTGATTGTCACGCCATCCACCACCTTAAACATTCACTCCCTCCACCACTGGCGTACTGTGGCTACCATCTACAAGATGCACTGCAGCAACTCGCCAAGGCTTCTTCGGCAGCACCTCCCAAACCCACGACATCTTCCACCTAAAAGGACAAGGACAGAAAACTCATGGGAACACCACCACCTCCAAGATCCCCTCCAAGTCATACACCATCCTGACTTGGAAATTTATTGCCAATCCTTCATCGTCGCTGGGTCAAAATCCTGGAACTCCCTACCTAACAGCACCATGGGAGTACCTTCACCACATGGACTGCAGCGGTTCAAGAATCTACCTCAACTCCACTTTCCTGCACTATCACCATATCCCTTGATTCCCTTAATATTCAAAAATCTATCGATCTCTGTCTTAAATATACTCAATGACTGAGCCTCCACAGCCCTCTGGGGTAGAGAATTCCAAAGATTCACCACCCTCTGAGTGAAGAAATTTCTCCTCATCTCAGTCCTAAATGGCCGAATCTTATTCTGAGACTGTGACCCCTGGTTCTAGACACCCCAGCCAGAGGAAACATCCTCCCTGCATCTGCCCTGTCAAGCCCTGTAAGACTTTTGTATGTTTCAATGAGATAGAGACACATATGGTGGGAGAGAGAGAGAGATCAACAAGGGGGACAGAGAAAGAGAAATACAGTGGGAGACAGAGAGAGAGACACTAACAGGGAGACAGAGGGAGACATACGGTGGGAGATAGAGACACCAACAGGGGGACAGAGAGAGAGAGAGAGAGAGAGAGAGAGAGAGAGACATATGGTGGGAGATAGGGAGACCAACAGGGGGAGAAAGAGAGATACGGAGACCAACAGGGGGATAGAGAGACACAAATGTGGTGGGAGATAGAGAGAGAGACCAACAGGGGGATAGGGAGACACAAATGTGGTGGGAGATAGAGAGACCAACAGGGGGCAGAGACAAAAGCATATGGTGGGCGAAAGAGAGAGGGTGACCAACAGGGAGACAGAGAGCGAGACATAGGTGGGAGAGAGAGAGAGAGAGAACAACAGGGTGACAGAGAGAGAGAGAGAGAGAGAGGCCTACAGTGGGAGAGAGAGAGAAACAAACAGTGGGGGGGAGAGAGAGAGAGAGAGAGAGATACCAACAGTGGGACAGAGAGAGAGAGAGACATACGGTGGGAGACAGAGAGAGAGATTGAACCTTGGTTAGGCCACAGTTCTGGTCTCCATATTATAAAAAGGATAGAGAGGCATTGGAGGAGATGCAAAGTAGATTCAGAAGGTGATACCAGAACTGAGAGGATATACATATCAGGAAAAGCTGAACAGGCTCTCTTGAAAAGAAAAGGCTGAGGGGTGCCCTGATAGCGGTCTTTAAGATAATGAAAGGATTTGATAGGGTGGATGTAGAGAAAATGTTTCCACTTGTGGGGGAGTCCAAAACTAGGGGTCAGAAATATAAGATAGTCACTAATAAATTCAATAGGGAATTCAGGAGAAACTTCTTTACCTAAAGAGTGGTTAGAATGTGGAACACGCTACCACAAAGACTCGATGTAACATTATGATAATATTTGACATAGCCCACCTGGGTTTGAGAGTGCAGATGCCATACTTGTATTGGGAGACCTCAGACATACATTTCTAACAGAAAACCCAACCTTGTTTCTGGGCTTTGCCCTTCTGCTTGGAGGGTAATGTAAACTGAAGGAAATCCCACTTAGTTAATCTGTTCAGATTTTTTACGCTCTCTATTATTCATTCAGACAGATGCTAATTGACAAGTAAGGTTGGAATTACATCAGATTCAATAAATATAAGTGGAAGACCACGGTAAACAACACAGGCATTCCCGAATGAACTGCTACACCAGATGGTTCCCTGGCTTTTTGTGTTGTGCCATACCAGTTTTGCTTGTAAGATGGTGTCTCATTACCTGATTCACACCTATCTACACCACCTAAATCTTCAGAATAAGGTAACAACCGTAAAAGTAACATTCACACAGAATAACAGATCCCTGGGAGTGAATACAAAGGTACATCACAAATCACAACAATGAAGTTCATGTGGTTTAGAACTGTCATTTGAAATCTTAGATCGAAACACTGCCTGCCTTGTTTCACTCCAGGGTAGCTATCCAATTTATGTTGTTCATTCTGTGGGGTGATTTTACTCAGTCTTTGTGTCTACTGTGATGATCATTGAGGATGCTGCATGCTACTGCAGTCGATGTCATTGACACATGAAAGCTTTAACACTGAAGAATTATGACCTATCTTGCAGCTACTTTTCTTACTGGAAAATTCTATGGAAAGTGCATCTAATCTATTCTGAGGCAAGAAACTTGAAATGAGGTCTCAAGTTCCATGTAGGATATTCCAGTTAGATTCTGTACTTACAAACAAGTGATGAACCACAAATCATGGAGACCGTCTCCCCAAAACAGGTAGCACCACTATAAAAGGAATTTACATAAAGGAACAAGAGTGACCATTCAGCCCATCAAGTCTACTCTGCCAATTTGTCAGCTGTGGCGGCTCTATTTATTTAATCCCAATTTCCTGTCACTTCTCCATATTCCTCGATATTTTATTTCCCATTAAAGTATCTACCTCCCTTTCAAACACTTCAATTGATTCGCCATAATATGCTTTCTGGTGAAGCACATTCCACATTCTCACAACCCTCAAGTGTATAGAAATTCTTTTGGGGTTTGTTTTTAACCAGTTTAGTCCAAATTTTTAAGATTATGCCTTTTTGTTTTCGGTTCCCCTACCACAAGGAAAAATAATTGCTCGTCTACTCTTGTCAATTCAATTCATTATTTTAAACACCTTAATTAGATCACCCCCTTATAGGGAATTGGAGCTAAGTGGCTATTAGAGAGCCAGCACACACAGGATGGCCAAATAACCTACAGCACGCATAGTGGTGAAACAGAAGTGACAAGTTGTGTATCAGATGACT
Source organism: Somniosus microcephalus (assembly GCF_052327205.1). Lineage (NCBI taxonomy): Eukaryota > Metazoa > Chordata > Chondrichthyes > Squaliformes > Somniosidae > Somniosus > Somniosus microcephalus. The sequence goes on from NC_140990.1 coordinate 300,890,076, forward strand.
ACGGTCTCTTTAAGGACAGGGTTTTAAGTGGTTTCTTGCATAATAGTGACTGCGATCAAGGTTTTGCTTGGATTCAGAGAGTCTGGAGGCGTGGATATTTCTCACAAAGGGCTAGGCAACTCTCCAAGTCAACAGCTTTCTATCGATTAAGGGAAATATCCAGATTGTTTAGATCAATTCCCAATAACGTTCATTACATGCCAATTTGGGGCAATAGGCAACTGTTGGTGTGAGACCTGTGCTGAGCTCAGCAAAGACTACCAAATCCCAGCAACCTGCTTCCTCAAATACAAGTCCATAAATCATGCTACTGCCAGGTCTCCAGCTCCATTAATTTTCAGACTAAGTGGCAGTGGCGTTACGAATGGCTTAAATGCGGCAAATTCGCAAGCGCCATTGATTTTATGGGGGTGGTGCTATGATAATTACTGCCTAGCTGTTTTCAGTGAGTGATAATGGTGGAGTGACGCAAAAGTTCCAGGAAATGATGGTCTGGCATAAGTGATGGCGTAAGTCATTCATGTCATAATTTCCTGTAACTTTGGCGCTACAATAATGGAGTACACGGTAGATGCACTTTCAGCAAATTCCAGGCTAATATTTTAGATGAGGTCTAACAAGTACTTTGTATAATTGAAGTATTGCTTGATTTTATACCCTACATTTCGATGAAACCCAGCATCCTATTTAATTTTCTGATTGCATTTTGCGCCTGTAAGCTAGCTCTTTCTGACTGATGTACCTGGATCCCTAAATCCCTTCTTTTTTTTTTAAACTACCAGCCCCCCTCCCAGTGCTTCCCCATTTAGACTGTATTTCCATCTGCCATTCTTACATCCAAAGTGTACCATCTCACACTTCATTACGTTAAACTGCATCTGTCATCATTTCACTCACTCAATCAACATCCTTCTGTAATTTTCTGCTTTCTTCTTCACAATTCACTGCACCATCTAGCTTAGTATCATCTGCAAACTTGAAAAGACACCCCTCTCTTCCCAAATCCAGATCAGTTATATACAGAATGGAAAAAGAACAAATACATCATGTTAGAAAATGGGAATGGTCATGAATCTAAAGCCAAGAAAAAAATAAGACTTTCTCAAAAAATGTAATGAAGTACCATAATCCTGCTAGAATGCCAACTTCCAATTCTTTAAGGTTTAAACACGGTCATATATTGCCTACTCGTTAAAAATCTTAGAATTGATACATCTGCGGCTCTTGTATGTCTTTCACCAATGCACCTGGGAAATATCTATTTACAGTTTCTAAATCAAGCTTCTTTAAGCCCTTTGGCTCACCCAGCATCCTTACTTCATGTATATGTGTGGATTTGTATTTTGAAATAAGTGGATAACTGAGACCTTTATTATTACCATTTTGTCAGGAAAATAATTAATTATTGATAAAAAAATAAAAAGCTAAGTCCTCACACTAAAACTCTATACAACTATATTTACTCCCATGCTGATAGGTCTAATCGTAAACTGCACTAGATAAAAGTTGGCAATCATTTCCCCCCCTCCCCACAAATTCCCCTCCTTTCCTGAAGGCACCAAATTCTTGCTGGGGTATGATTCCACAGGCACTAGGTGTCCTCCAGTACCTTTCCGAAGTGACCAGTATTGATGTGTGCCTTGACAGTGAGTACTAATAGACTTTTGCTGGGGGGCACGGGGAACGACACCCATGTATGCACACCTCCAAAAGAGTTTGTTGGCTAGCAATCCGAAGCAGGAATTTTCCACTCTGTAACCCACAAGCAATGAGGTCGATTGTAGCATTCCTACTGCCACCTTGATGGAGATCAGCAACTCAGCACAGACTGCAGAATTGGGAGCTTTCCTGGACTGCATAGCTCAGCTACTCACCAGATAAACTCACTGAACCATTGTGGGAGCCTTGCAACTTACTTGTTTTTTTTAAATTGCTACATTACCCATTCTCTACATATGGGATCCTGGGCTTCATAAATAGAGGCACAGAGTATAAAAGACAGGAAGTTATGCTAAACCAATATAAAACACTAGTTTGGCCCCAGCTGGAGTATTGTGTCCAATTCTGGGCACCACACTTTAGGAAGGACGAGAAGGCTCTGGAAAGGGTACAGAAAAGGTTTACTAGAATGGTTCCAGGGATGAGGGATTACAGTTACATGAATACATTGGAAAAACTGGGATTGTTTTCCTTAGAGCAGAGAAGGCCAACAGGAGATTTGATAGAAGTGTTTAAAATCATGAAGGGTTTAGAAAAAGTAAATAAAGAGAAACTGTTTCCAATGCTTGATGGGTCGATAATCAATGTTCCCTTTAACCTACGCAACAAGTGGTTAGGATTTGGAATGCAATGTTCAATAGGATGGTGGATACAGATTCAATAGTAGCCTTCAAAGGGGAATGGGATAAATACTTGAAGGAGAAAAAATTGCAGTGATGAGGGGAAAGAATGGGACTAACTGGATTGCTGTTCAAAAGAGCCAGCGTAGACTAAATGGGTTGAATGGCCTCCTTCTGTGCTGTACTATTCTATGATTCTATGGCAACAAACACCTTTTCTTAAAATACCATAAAGCCCTATATAGCTGCACTCCTATTCTAAACTGTACTATGCTACATTATATTACAAAACATAGGTGGTCATAGAAATAAATTGCAAAACAGAATTAAACCAACTGCCTAAATGTTGCAAAAAATTAGTGCATTTCCATATTGTGTTGCCTAGTCCTTATAGCACCATAACACTTGGTGAAACTGATTATTTATTTCATTTACAACTAATCCGGCTGTTTAGCTGTAAAATTATTGTTTCAATTTTTTTTCTTCTCTTTTAGTTACGATGACATTATCATAATCAACAAACCCTGCGGGCTGGATTTTATCAGCACTGAGGAGGCGGGTTTGGAGGCAGGACAGCTGGGAAAGTCAAAAAGAATGGGAGCAGGTCCTGAGCCCGCTCCCAACCTGCCTCCAACCAATCTTCCTGGGAGTTGGGTCCCCGATTTGCACAGGGACCCGACTCCTCGCGGTGGGAAGAGGATTATAGCCACTTAACTGCCTGTTAACAGGTAGTTAACAGGCAGTTAAGAGGCTTTTTCCCATTTTGAGACTTCTGCTGCGGGCTTCCCTACGTCGGGGAATCCCACTAGGGTAAGTGAGGCGTGCTGTGGGTCTGTTGTACTGTTGGTGTACAGATGACAGCTGCAGAAGTGGTGTGAAGGATGCACTGGGACACTGGTGAGTATCAGAGGTAAGGAAATGTTGGGAAAGTCATTTTTAATGTGTTTAGCATTTTCTGTAGGTGACAAGCTTTGAAGTGTTTGTGTGGCCTCACCTCATTGGGAAAAATGACAGATCGCTTCTGTACCCTCACCTGCAGCTGCCATCTGTTTCATCCTAAGGAGCCACTGGAGAGCCTAGGTACAAGGGTTCACCTGTGTACAGTGATCGTCAGTGTTTGACAGCGCCTCAATGCTGTCAAACACTGTCAAATCATGTCAAAAATTTACGGTTCATGTGCCGTTAAGAAAACCGGTAGATGAAGTGTCATCAACTGATGTCATCTGACACCGGCTTTCCCTTAATTGGCGGGCTTACCAAGGCCAATCAGGGGAAAATGGCATCTGTGCGTTGGACGTCACTGGGGCTGAGCCTAGAACCTGGAAGGCAGCAGTCCCGCCCCCAACTCGTCTCAGTGAGTAAAATCCAGCCCTGAATGCGCAGTCTAACTATGGGTACTACATCATTGTGTAACTGCACGTAAGCTGTTGCAATTGGTAGTGTGGAGCTAACTGCGTCAGGAGTGAGATGGTCTGTCTCAGTTGTGGAAGGGCCAAAGGAAACTTCATTAGGGTTTTACCAACTTTATTTTATTAGTGAAATACAACAGGATGGTATGTGCCATCATAATTGGGAATCACTTTGTCACGACAATGAAATAAGCAAAGCACCTTGCCAAATTTAATACAGAGAAAAAGGCAGTACTGAACTCATAAATGTTAAAACACTGAACCTATCAGAATTAGTAAACTAACCAGAAAATGGCCCTGTAGACAGAGTAAAAATATAAGCTTTCAACTTAAAATAGGGGAGGTGTTACAGTTAGGAACATAGGAACAGCAGTAGACCTTCAGCCCCTTGAGCCTTTTCCACCATTCAACAAGATCATTTTTGGGGATAGAAGTCTAGATTTCCACATTTGTGTGAAGAAATGCTTCCCGTCATCACCCCTGAATGGCCTAGCTCTCATTTTAAGGCCATGCCCCCTTGTTCTGGACTCCCTCACCAGAGGAAATAGTTTCTCTCTCTCTACCCCATCAACTCCTTTAATCATCTTGAACACCTCAAACAGATCACCCCCTTCATCTTCAATACTCAAGGGAATACAAGCCTAATCTGTGCAACCTGTCCTCATAATTTAACCCTTTTAGTTCAGGTATCACTCTGGTGCCAATTTAAAACTTCTTTAAAAGGTTTGCAAACATTTTATGAGGATCCATGGCAGCAATATATTTTGCAAACTACTCTCCTAACCACAGCCATCAGATTCGGAACATAGGGCGCTTTTAAAATGGGGGCAGCTGTGTCACAAGCTGGACGTGCTGGTTTTCTCCTGTGACAGAACAGCTTCAATATTTACCATTTGATCCATGAATTTTGGTCTTCCCTTTTAACTGAAAACAAGTGACAAACATCACAAGGACAGTGGCTGTCATATTTTGTGTCACCCAGTCCCGCAGCAATGAAGTGGTTAAAACTTCAAAAAGAAAACCTGAACCCAGCGAATGTTGGCTGTCAATATGTCACCTTTTATGCAACTTTGAGTGTTGCTTAAAACTCTGATCCCACTCCTGTCTGATCAGGCACAGCTTGCGTTTGTAACACATTACTTTTTAATATCAGCTTGTACATCAAATTGCATTGTAATGATGTTTCAAACATGACTCTGCTTAGGGACAGTACAGTCAAATCTCATTAACAGAAATAGTGTTCTAATAACATAAAAATCCTTGTTGGACAAGCAGTTGTGTTGTTCTACTCAACGTGCTCCCACTGAACAACTCTAGGAGAACATTTACTCCTGATAACAAGTATAAAATATTAAGGTCCATCAAAATGAGACTTGACTGTAAATGTAGAATCTTGGTTATTTAATTATAAGCATATTTTTTTAATGAAACCAGATGACTGCATATCTCGCACTTAAAAAAAAAGTTAGTATCTTTTTGACTGTGGATTTTGATTTTTTGTACCAGCCGAGTCCTAATTACTTGTTAACTCTTTTACTAAGCTGACTTTGTATTTTGGAGCATAATTTCCACACTTCAATAAACTATGAGTTTTTGACACTGAGTTAATACAGGTTCTCAACAAGCATGTTATTTGGGAAGAATCTAGTCTGAAATTCTAAAGCCTGTGCTACACGGACAAGAGCATTGGATAATGGGTGGGTCGGATACAATGATACAGATTGACAGCATTGGTCAAAAGCACAGCTGGAAGTCCTGCATATGCAGGTTTCACAGCTGCAGCAACAAATGCGCTTTCACAGGTGTGCAACATTTGTGACTTTAAGATTCCCGGATCTGTCTCAGTGCTTGGCTTTGCATTATACCAAACTTGCGAGCAGACTCTCTATTACCAGAGCACTGCACCTCAATGCAAAACACTATTGCATCATAACGTGTTCATACACTGAATATGTTACAGCTGAAACTGCTCAATATTTAGCAGTCAGTCACAGATTCACGACTGTTGTGTACTTCAGTGAAATTGCAAGACCACAAATTCACTTGGAACCATCATCATCTTCTTAGGCAGTCCCTCGGAACCGAGGATGACTTGCTTCCACATTAAAAATGAGTTCACAGGTGACTGATTAGTCCAATGCAGGACCTACAGTCTCTGTCACAGGTGGGGCAGATGGTGGTTGAAGGGGCGGGTGGGTGGGGTGCTTGGGTTGATGTGCACTCCTTGCGCTGCCTGCGCTTGGCTTCTGCTGCTCCCGGCGAAGTGACTCGAGGTGTTCGGCGCCTTCCCGGATGCTTCTCCTCAACTTTGTGCGGTCTTGGGCCAGGGATTCCCAGGTGTCGGTGGGGATGTTACACTCGTATCGGGCATGTGGACAATGTGACCCGTCTATCAGAGCTGATCGAGCGTGGTCAAAGCTTCGATGCTGGGGATGTTGGCCTGAGCAAGAACACTGACGTTGGGGCGTCTATCCTGCCAATGGATTTACAGGATCTTGCGGAGGCAGCGTTGTGGTACTTCTCCAGTGCTTTGAGGTGCCTGCTGTACATGGTCCATGTCTCTGAGGCATACAGCAGGGCAGTATCACTGCTGCTCTGTAGACCATGAGCTTAGTGCCAGGTTTGAGGTCCTGGTCTTCAAACACACTCTTCCTCAGGCGACCAAGGCTGCACTGGCACACTGAAGGCGGTGTTGGACTTCGTCGCCGACGTCTGCCCTTGTTGACAGTAGGCTCCCGAGGTATGGAAAGTGGTCCACGTTGTCCAAGGCCTTGTCGTGGATTTGTTAATCGGAGGGGGGGGCAGTACTGTGTGGCGGGGGCAGGTTGGTAGAGGACCTTTGTCTTACGGATGTTTAGTGTAAGGCCCATGCTCTCGTACGCTTTGGTGAAGGTGTTGACGATGGTTTAGAGTTCGACCCATCACCACATTTAAGAGACCACGATCTTTTTCTTGTTGAGTTCAAACCAGAGGTGAAGGGCACTGAATGAAGACTAGTGTTTTGAGAGTGTTTTCTGGGATATTGATGGGAAATTATCTTTGTGACCTTTAAGAGAAGTGGTAATGAAAGGGTCGGGTGACAAAATCAACGACTAAAATGTAACTCATTCTGTGTAAAGCTCTGAAGGTACTTTCTACTTATTAATTATTTTGTTGGCTCTGGTTAAAGTTTAATTAGCCAATTCCTTCTGCAGCGACAAGCACGTTTTCCATAATTTTCTTTTACAGCCATCATATATTATATATAATTTGAATGTAAAGTGACAATTTAAAAACAAAAGAACTATCTGGAAAGAAAAATTAAAAACAAAAAGATCTGTAAAAGATACATAACAGACAGAAGTGGTTTCTGGGGAAATAAATGACAAAGTAACTCCAACATAGTTTAGTGCCATAAATTACTACTCCGGAGTCACATGGTACATTTATAAAATATACACATTACCAATGTAATGCGTTTAAAACATATTCATGCTTCTATTTCAAAGTGTCTAATTAGTTTTTTTTTTAAGTATTTTATTTTGCCACATAGCTGGATGATTAATATCTAGCATTGTCCTTTGATGTGGCCTGTGGTTATCGGCTAGGACCTAATGCTCAATCTAAATATGTGCGGCTGAATAATCAGGTGGGAAGTGGACAAAAAAAAAAGACAGGATGAAACGAACCAGCAAGGAGACAGACTGGGGTGAATTCCTCACACAAGTAATATGGCTGTAATGGGCTGCAGGGCAATATTCGCTACCATCTCAGTGTTTTAATGCTTTTCTGTCTGAGTGGATATGTGGAAACAGCAAATGGCTCCCATGCCAATAATAGTATGTATGCATGTGCGGAGAGGAGAATGAGGGGAGCATTAGGGACAACCCCTCACCTGCTGTATAAAAATAAATAACTTTATTAGGCCTTAAATCCTACTGTCACAGTTAATAAAGGTCTAAGCCTAACAGATTTGTTTGACTCTGTCCAAAAAGCACTGGTAAGCATCATACAATTGGAATTCCTTTACCTGGGCAGATGCCACAGCCTTAGTATATGTCATTGGATATGGAGATATTCTTATACCGAATGGGTTAACATTGATCGTGTGTCAAGAAGGCAACAATGTGACCTTTATTTCCAAGAGTGCTAAATCTATGAATCTTAATATGAAGATCTATCCCCTTCAATTCCTATAATTTATTTGCAAATAGTTATTGGGATTCTGATCCTACATTTAATTAGCTGATAATTTTTCTTCACCGAATTATTTTACTGCAGGCGATGGCAGTCAGTCACACTGTCCAGCCGTAATGGTTCTGATAGGTGGAATGTTTTTTTTAAAAACTGTAATGCAGATGACATAGACTTACGAGATCCGACTTGAGTTGGAACAGTGAAACGCTAATTATTGATAGCACCTTTCTTGAAACCTTTGAAATCAGGGGAATGTGGTCTTATAATTATTTTTTTCCTTTTTTTGAAGTAAAAGAAAATGTTAATTATTAATGACACAAAAAGAGGGTAAATAAAAACCGCATGATTAAAACATTGCTGTATTAAGGATGTTTTAATTAAGTGAAAATGCTAATGTTGTTATACTAAGCAGATCAGATTAAAATGATCCTCACTGAGTTATTGTAACCCATATTTTATGTTCCATTACCAATGACATGTAAAAAAGATCTACAGAAGAGATACACAAGCCATTAATGGTGCAACAAAAAATATATATAATATATATATAAAATGACAGGGACTAAAAATTCTCAGATTTTTTCATGCATCATGACTTTTATTTTTTTTACATTTACAAAAGGAAATAGCGTGACAATCGCTTTAATTTCAAAGAAACAGGGAAGCTGGTAAATTGATTTCTAAGGAAATCATTTCTGTCTCGAATGTTTGGGGAGATCTGCATTTCAGTTGACAGTAATTAGCATTAACTAATAAAGAACACTCACATTGCCACTCCAAAGAATTCGTGTTTTGCTGTTGAGATGACAATGTCTGCCATGCATAGAACTTTGAGGTAGTCGTCTTTACTGCTTTGGTAGCCCCAGTGCAAAACAGAGGAACCCAATTCCCTTCTGCCCTCAGCAAAGATGTCTTTAATGAGAAAAAAAATATTCAACAATTCAATATGGTGCAAAATTAACTCGTATGTCAGCTTTGCCTCGTCTGAAGTTCAGGTTAATTAGCTTCTGCTTATTTTATAGAACTTCTCCGAGTTGTTTGCTTGTATAATCAAGGCAGGGAAGCAGAACCAAATGCTGAGGTGCAAAAGCTGACAGAAGCAAGGCCCGCCTCAACATCCTCCCCTCTATGAAAAGCCAACTGTCTGCTTCATAAAACTCGCTTAGCAGACAGTGAAACAAAATGGACTGTAAAGTTCGTTAAATGAAAATATTAAAAAAGAATTAAGCTAATGGAGATAAAATTAAAAGAAATGAGGCAACAAAAACATCACACCAAAAATGGCATCACTGTGACAGCTAAGTTTCCTAATGACGGACTGCATTCGGAAAAATTAAATGGCATTCCATGCTTAAATTTCTTTGGAAAGTAATGATCCATGAATGATGCTCACTCCAGGCATTTAGAAGTGGAAAAAAAATGCTCAACAACAACAAAGCAGGTTCTGAGGCCGACAGAGGTTTTTGCAACACCGAAGGTGCTAGTTTTTTTTTTGGCGGGGGTGGGGGGGGGGGGGGGTGGGAAGTAAAGCTTTTATTCCTGACAGAAGCAATACCTGGTACATCCATAAAGGTCTCGCCAAGGACAGACACTTGAAAGGTTAGTCCATTTTCCTTCAGCTTCAGTAACGTCTTGAAGAAGACCTCGGGGTCTTTGTCATGCTCCCTTGAAACAAAACAGAGTTCTGGCTTGTGAGTGGGCTTTACAAGTTAAATCAGGTGGTGCTTGCTAAATCATGACAAACAATAATTTCAGCCATGGTGCTAAAACTACCCCAAACATCCAGGCTCAAGTCCCTTACCTTTGGAGCACTAAGCAGAAAACTATGGTTTTCATTTTTAACCTTTTAAAAGAGGGACAGTCACCAGATGGCTCAGTTACCAAGAATTATATTTAATGCTTTATGCGCATTTATGCCGATTTTATATATATATTTGTTTAAACATTAGGCGCTCACAACAACATTGGGATGACTTGCTGAAAGGAGTTATGAGTTTGGCACTGTGAGGGAGAGAACTTAGTGCACACAGTTGAAATGACACGATTGTTGAAGCACCCTGCACTAATGACTGCATTTTTGCTGATGTTAATTTAGCTCCCTCACACTGCCAAGTTCAGTAACTCCTCCAGCTTGGTTCCCCTGATGATGTCAGCAGGACTATCTGTTCAAGAGGAAAAAATAATTCTCCCTCCGCCCCCACCCCCATAAATAAATTATAGAAAAAAACTACAGGATGTTAAAAGTAATCATAATTCTGTATAACTTTTTTTTTCAAATATTAAAAGGAGCAAAGAAATCAAGGGGATTAAACTGGTCAATGCCAAATGGGCCAATAGCGACTAGGCCGCCCATTTTACACTGCGCCCAATTTTCTTCTCCAGTGTTTAACAATTTAACCCCACCCCAAAACTCCGTTTTAAAGAACTCACCAGAGTACTGAGTGGCATGTTTATCTACAGCACATTAAGAGTTAAATTAAACGTAGTAATAAAGTTAACATGGGAGGAACTGAATATCCTGATTCTTTATCAGTTTTGGCAAGACCACGAGGTACAGATTCAGAAATGTTATATCAAACTGTGAATACAAAATAACCTTTCAATAGTCCAGGCCTACTTAACAGGTTTTAGTGACCAAAATGATTCATGTTGGCTGAAAACAGTTAAGAATATTTTAACACCAGCATGTTCTAGCTCCAGCGACTACCACTTATTTTGAATAAACAGTGGTTCAAAAAGTTTACTACTTTCAATTTGTGCAGAATAGGAAGAAAAAAAGTACAGAGATATCTTTCCAACTTTGAATTTGTGACATGCATAAAATACAACAGGCCAAATAATAATTTAGCAGCATTACATTGCTCTTCATTCTTGCCATTTTTTTTTTTTAAAAAGAGACACTCCAATAAAACATCTCCCATTTTTAATTACAAATACTGGGTTTCAATAGAATTTTTACCCTTGGTGAAATTTTTATTCAAGTGCTAATTAGTGCAAGATGAATTCACAGTTTTATTGCGCAGCTCCCTATCACAACATTAATCAATCCTGCAATCAGAACATATTAACTCTTTTTATTTTAGCACTTGTCCAAGACATAATAAATTCAGATTAACCCTCGGAATGCCATATGTCTGTCACCTACATCCACTGTTGATTATAAAAATCTTTCCAAACATCCTAAATCTATAACATATTGGAACACTGAACTTTGGTTGTCAAAAATGCCTCTTCAGCAATAGAGCTTTCCAAATGCAAGTTAAATTCACATTTTGCTATATATGTGTGTGTGTGTGTGTGTGTGTGTGTGTGTGTGTGTGTGTGTGTGTGTGTGTGTGTGTACGGCAGCTTATATATATATATATAATGTGATGTGTGTGTGTGCTTGCGAGAAAAAATGCAATCATATGGTTTGGAAGGTTAAAGTCCAGACTCAATGTCTGAGCTGTTTTAAAATTACAAAACTAATTCTTTTGTGTGGAGCAGGAACATCATCATTTACAAGGACTGTGGATTTAGACTACAATAGCTTTTTGCTGAAGGTCAAATGTCTCTGTTATGTTTTAATAATAATCTAAAGCAGCACCTCCAACTACACCATTTCTGCAGGGTTCATCTTAGGCTCCTAAGGTGTGGTATTAACAGAGCTTATTTATTTTAATTTGAGAGGCTCTTATTTGCCCATTCCCTTGTGGTAAAGCTGATTTCCATGATGATTCCCTTCTTAATTTTAATACCCTTTTTACTCATCATAGACATTAGAATTTTGCAGGAAATAATGGAACTCCCGCGCAGGAAGAAAAGACAACTGAAGGGATGATGGTAAACTAGCTTTTGCAATTAATTGGTGTACGGTAGTGCACGTGTATGATAACAGAATTTTTCACCAAGGAAAGCGAGGTTAATTAATGTATGAGCTGCATTCACCAAGATGCTGAATTTAGTATTTTCCCCCCATGCTGTCTTAAGTGCCTTGATTTCCCAGTAATGACCTAGTTCTCCTAATGAGTAACATTAACCCCTGGCTGTATCTGTCCAGGACTTAATTGTCAACTGAAGCTGAAATAGAAGAGTTTGCCGATGAGCAGGTATGTGGTACATTAACACATGTCATCTCGGGTCCTAATAAATAAATCTGTTGCCATGGAAATGGTAACATCAGCAGCATTGCCTTTCCTCACTTTTTGAATAAATGTCTCTCACGCCATGAGTGGAAAGAAGTCGGGGGGGGGGGGGGGGGGGGACGGGGGGTAGAAATTAAGGAAATATAAAAGTAAATAGAAAAAAAATCAATGCAATTTACTCAGGTAAAATTTGACTATTTTAAATATATTTTCTTTTTAAATTATCTTCTTTTCCTTTTTAATTATATTTTCCCCCTCTCTTCAATAGCAACTTTCTGATTCTGATTAAATCTACCAATTCTTTCCTCCTCCCTTTTTTGGTCTCTTGTATCCCTTAATTAACAAACCTGACATTAAAGTAACCAGCCAGCAAGTGCACAGAACCGGGTGGCATTTGAAGTGTTTTATCATGAAATTATCCCAACAGAGTCCATCCCGCAAGATAACATCATCATCAATACTCCATGCAAGACCCAACAGCTCAAGCACAATATTGCCTGCCATTTATCTGTTGTCAGCATAGGTTACAAACTGTAATCCTTGACTGCCTTGGAATTAGAATGTCTTTGATGTCCCCACAAGAGTTTTTGCCTGAAGGCTTTACCAATGCTCTGCAGCTCAATGTTTATTCCTCGTAATCTTCCTCTCATCTCCAGGCTACTGGTGACAGATGGTTATGTGCACACAATAGTATTAGAGTTTGATATTTTTGTGCTCTCTATACAACAAATATCTATCAGATGTGGGCCAAGAAAGCTGACATAGCTCACTTAGGTAGAGGCAACAAACAGCTTGGGTTGATGTTTTTGTCATTTTTTTTCCCCTTGCTTGTTTCCTTTCTAAAATTCTCAAAGGTAAAGTATATTAACTTTGCTGGCTTTTATCCAAAAAAATGTATAGAAAATGACACCTTTTTATTACAGCTATATTAAATGTTGATGCACAATTTTTTCCATATGTTAATAGCTTTCCACATAAAATATCTGTACCTCAGATCAGATTAGATAAGACCATGAAATAAATAACTCATACCAAATTAAGTTCACTTGTCTGTGTTTGTACTGCATATCCTGAAGCACTACTAAAATTTACTGTGCTCCCATGATTTCAAAGGATGCCCTAAACATAAGCTATGCTCCCAGTAACCTCTCAATCTCCACTATTATAAGAACATATTAATATTATTTCTGGAACTGCTGCTTGCTAGTGCTCTCCGTTTTGATTGTATTTATGCCACAGAGTTTTCAAAGTGTGGACTAATATATTTATCACGGATCAAGGACTGCAGGTACAGTTGATGCATTTCACAGCTTAGTACCTTTAAAAGATGGAAAATATAAAAACACCAATTTTTAAAAATAAACAAATCACGTTACAGCATGATTATGTAAACTGGTTCTTGGACAATTCTTCCCCTGCTAAGGCTTTATGCTATATCACCAGAAATGTCACATTTTGTTTCTTAAGGCCCTGGAGTCAAAGATGAAAATCCCTTTAGATACCAGCTGCTGCAGATCAGCTATGAAAGCTTCTGGAGTTTTAATGTACTGGAAGTCAAATCTGTGTAAAGGCGATTTACTTTGCCGGTATGTGTACTTACTGCTTCACCTGTAAACAGTTGCTCAACGAAAATCTGACCTACTGATCCCCCCCAAGCGTCTCTTCCAAACAGCTCATAATCTAGGATGAAGTGGACTCTAATCAGGCCACATGCAGATTAAACAGGCTAAGAGATAACTAGAACAAAATGTTCATGTTCACCACTGAAAGATTATCAGGTCGGGTTTCTCCCCCCACTCTCTTTAATCCCAATTTATTTCCCTCCAACAGCACTGAAAGCTGAACTTTATGAGTCTATACTTGTGGCGATTATCTGAGCAGTAGATTCTGCTCTGTTTGGAAGAGATTACAAGATCCGGCTTTGTCAGTGATAATATCTGGAACATGCCTCGGAAAGGCAGAGATGAACTAAGTTTATAGGTTACCTCAGATGTACAATACTTACCACCTGTGTGGCCAGACAATATGTAAAGGCATATGCTGGGAGGCAACACTGCAATTTTCCTCCAAGTTCCCATCCAAGATGCTGCAGGGGTTAAAGGCCATATGTTCCTTATCTTCTCCATGATAAGCGCTTGTACCTTCAGCTTTCTTGATGCGGTTCAGCTCTTCGAGTGTTTCTGATAGGTTTGATAGTCCTTCTTGATTTCTGGCATCCTGTTTTTCAGCAGGACTGGGTTCCAGGCATAAAGAACTGTTTCTCATCAATCCATCATCTGCTTTACAGTTTTGCAAAACAATCAGATTCTTTAATGCTTTACCATCTTCAACTTCTTGAAAATCAGTCATCTGCAGATTGTGGCCAAGTTTATGTGCTGGCAGAAATCTGAAACAAGAGGTCAGACTGTGACATAACCGTCACATGAAGAAGGGGGGGGGGGGATCATAAAAAATATATACTGCAAGAAGGAAGTTTAGTGCAATATTGAAATGATTTTTAGTATGTAAAACAAAGAAATGGTCAATAAAAGTCACTTAAATTACTGATAGTTAATTCCATTTCAAATGATTAATCCAAAATATTTTTTTTAATCTACTATGTAGACCTATTGGAAGCACAATGCAATTGATTGCAATTATTTTTCCACAGATTATGGTCAACTAAGAAAAGAATCAAGTCTGTATATGTAAATGTTACTTTGATACTATACCAAAAGCTATTAGTTAAAACTATTACTATCATTTTAATACTGCACTTAAATGTTCCTGCCTGGTGAGTCCATAATAAAAAGACAAGTTTCCCCCCCCGCCTCCCAACTGATATTCTGAGCATACATAAATGCTCAGCATCACACACCAGAATTACACCATCGTCCAGTTACACCAAATAAGACTGTCTGAGTGTTACCTTCTGAGAAGAGGGAGACATCCTGAACTTGTGTTAGTTTGGGGCAGGATGCCGAATTGCTTCAGCATTGTCAAAACAGTTAACAGTTGTTGTTGAGGAGCATTGCTAATAAGAGCAGCCCTGTCGTGTTAATCTTTTCATTTCAGCATCTTTGTCTACAGAGATGGAGGAGGCTCGTATTTAAAACACTCTGTGAAAAGATTAGAGTCAGGCTTGCATCCAGCAGATGAAATTCAGTAGGATAAGGGGAAACTGCATAAAAGAACTTAATGAACTGGCATTTCTACTGAACTGATTATGTGGAAAAGTCTGCTTATGTTTTTTTGACTGTATTAAGGGGTGGATTGTAATTTAATACACAAATTCTTTTACTTGAGATGCAAAACAGGTTCGTTTGTCATACTGTTCTTTTTACTGACATTAAAACGAACACACTTTCTGAGGAAATGTTTGGTTAAACTCTTAACTGCGTACTCACTTTTAGGATTAGACCTAACATTTTTATATTCTGGAAAAGGTACTTATGGAAAAATCTGCACTGTGTCATAGCTGCTACCAGACCCATAAAAAAATGTGGCAGTTCTTTATCTGTAATGCGTACTTTAAGGGGTCATTCACAATCTTCCAGATTTTTGTAAGTATATGAGTGTGTGTGTGTGTGTGTGTGTGTGTGTGTATTAAAAAAATGGACACTTTCCATTTGGAAGAAACACTGATAAATTCTTAAAATGGTTGTTTCAAAATGTGAGGTGCACTTTTAAAAATTGTTACAAGTCATTCTCTGGGTACATAGTAGCTTCTAAAGTTAACCTATAATTTTTTTATGGTCATTATTTTTCTCAAACATTATTTGAATATTTCTGTTCCTTCATTTGTAAGAAAGAACAGAATTAATACATTTAGTTGAAGTTGAAACATCCTTGGAAAAAATATGGACCCCAGCTGAGGTTAATTCAAGTCCCTCACACTTTTCTTGTTTATAGTGCCAAATGGTAGATGAATCAATGGGGAGAGAAGGTGGATGTATACATTAGCTCTCATTTGTCACGATAAACATTGTAAATGTAAACCAGTTTGAATAAATTAAACTCTCTTTTTTGGTGGGTTTTGTTTATTTGAAGTCTCTAAATGTGGCATTCCTATCAGTACTGCTGTTGCCAAACGTTACAGGCAAATTTATAGATTATCTTTAATACTCCCAGTACTGTTCCAAGTACTTACTTATTTATTGCTTTCGAGTTTATTTTATATAAAAAAAAGCAAAAGAAAACTGCATTTCCCAGTATACATTGCGCATACACATGTATATTTCAGGTTCACCTGTTTAGTTCTTTGAAATAGAGGAAGACAATGGTCCAAAATTTGTGGTCAGAGGCTTCCCACGGGCGGATAAATCTACAAATTTACCTGGTGGTCTGGAGGCTCGTGCTCTGGGCCTCTCCAGGTACCCGCGGGTAGAGGCCCACGTATCCCAGGGGCGCAGGTGGTTCGCAAGCAACCCTGGGATCGCGTGGGCCGGCCCAGCCAATAAAAGAAGGGAATCCCCATTCATACTTATGGAGTTCCGTACGTACGGAATCCCCTAAATATGAATGGGGATCACTTAAAAAATACACGAACACATGAAATAATTTTTTTTTATTACATATTTAAAATGAATTAAAATGCCATTTAATTAACTATTTTAAACAAAGATTTAATATTTGAAAAAAAAATGTTTTAACGGGGTTAAAAATAAACTTACCTTATTGGACAGGGTTTTTAATGTATAAATGAGTGATAAAATTTTATTTTTCTATTTTTTTGGGGAACTTTTATGCTGGTAAAAGCAGGCCTTACGCCCGCTTTTACCAGACTAAGAATTTCACGGGCATTCAGCGGGCGGAAGTCGGGCAAATAGCGCAACTCTCCGCCCGCAGAGGCCCTTTTCCCAGGGATGCGGATCATCTGTCAGGAGAATTCTCGGCAGATGGCAAGTTCCGGGTTTTCGTGCATGCCTAAACCCGGAACTTGCGCAGCCCTTTACGGGCACGTGCGCACCTCGTTCGCACCTGTAGGGGTTGCAAAATACGGCCCAATGTACAGGAAACTCTCTTTTAACCGGCACCTAAATAACCGGAAATCTCTGTTAACTGGCAAAATTCAGGAGTAGGTTCAGGTAAGTTTTACTTCATATTAGTGGCAGTTCCTGGATCTGTGGCTGTGTAACTGGGGTTCGTGCACTTGTTGCTAAGCAACAGGGACGCTTGGTCTGTGGCCGGAGTTCCTGCACATGTTGCTAAACAACAGGGAAGCCTGGATTTGTTGCTGTGTACGGAGCTCTCGTACCTTTTAACTATACCTCTCTGTAATCCAGACTTTTTGATAAACTGGCACCACGCCGGTCCCGTTGGTGCCGGATAATAAAGAGTTTCCTGTAAGTGTGAAATGCCATTAAAGCAGTTTGAGCGGCGGTTGGGACAAAAGTACAGGTGATGGCCGCGGTGCTTTAGTCACCGCTGCCAATTCTTTCTGTCCTCTATTTGTGAACCTCGCTCTTATCCAGGATAAACAGGCCAGTACCATAGACTGAAAAACCCATTTTCCTCAATATAAACAGGCCAGTTCAATCAACAGAAGAGAGAAATACCGCTTGAATCGTGTGGCTTCCAAGGCATAAATAAACTCAGGAACTCTTCTACACCAATACCATTCACATTCATGATATCATCAGCATACACTATTAAACAAGAAAAAAAATTTTTTAATACGGAAACAATCAAAAAGATGTTAAGCAAATGGTAATGCTTTGTAATTCCTAGGTAATAGATGATAACTGCAGCTTCGCTTTTCCTTCATCCTTCAGGAGGTCAACTTTCAAAATGAGGAGAAGCCACACCTCACCTCGCCTCCCCCAAGCTAGCTGTTCTGATTGTTAAATGTGCAGACAAATTGAAGACCAATTTTCTCAATTTGCCGGTTTATACAAAATTTACAACAGGCAAAAAAAAATGTATTGGTTAACACTAGTGTTGCATAATTAACATGTAGGAAATGTATTTGCAAATGTAATCTGCCAGTCACATGGAAATTCTTAATACACATTGTAGTACTGTAATCAGAAATGGTCATACTGATGCAACAAAATAGTTTTCAAGAACACTGTCTGAATGACTGATATAATGGCATTCATCAGTGCTATATATTTGGGCTGATTTTAAAATTCACATCCTTGTCAAATCCCTCCATGGCCTCGCCTCTCCCTATCTCTGTAACTTTCTCCGGCCCTACAATCCTCCGCGATATCTGCACTCCTCTAATTCTGGCCTCTTGAGCATCCCCGATTTCAATCGCTCCACTATTGGTGGCCGTGCCTTCAGCTGCCTCGGCCCTAAGCTCTTGGAATTCCTTCCCTAAACCTCTCCACCTCTCTACTCTTTCCTCCTTTAAGACGCTCCTTAAAACCTACCTGCTTGACCAAAATTTTGGTCATCTGCCTTAATTTCTCCTTATGTGGCTCGGTGTCAAATTTTGTTTTATAAGTCTCCTGTGAAGCGCCTTGGGACGTTATATTAACGTTAAAGGCACTGTACAAATACAAGATGTTGTGGCGGAGACCATATAGGGACAGTAACACAATTCACTATGTATAGCCAATGTTGTTATCGCTCCACGTTATGTACGGAACTTGGTTGGGTTATCAGGGCAGGGTCCCTTTAAGAGTCGTCGATTGTGTGATGACGTCATAGCCCTGCGACGAGGCCGGGTCCCTCAGTCCATGCGGAGAGTTAATAAAGCTAACACGCGTTTTTCTTTGCTGCTATGAAAGTCTCGCAGTCTGTTGATTTCCAGCGACTCCGACATTGGTGACCCCGTTTCTCTTTTGGACGTTTCCAAAGACTTTATCCGAGATGGCGACGAACGCCGTTTCTCTCAAATTACCGGAGTTTTGGGAACGGCAGGCTGCCGCTTGGTTCGCCCAGGCCGAGGCTCAGTTTGCACTCCGGGACATCACCGCGGACGACACGAAGTATTATTACGTCATCTCTGCTCTCGGCAGCTCCACCGCGGCCAGAGTCGTGAGCCTGCTCGAGGACCCCCCGGAGCACCACAAATTTGCGACGCTGAGAACGCACCTCCTAGAGACTTTTAGACTAACTGAACCTGAGCGCACATGCCAGCTTCTCTCTCTACCCGGGCTTGGCGACTCCAAGCCCTCAGAACTGATGGACCACATGTTAACCCTCCTGGGCAAGCACAAGCCGTGCTTCCTCTTCAGAGAACTGTTCCTACAACAGCTGCCAGGGCAGGTACGGTCGGCTTTAGCCAACTCTCATATTAGTGATTTCCGCGCCCTGGCCAAGGAGGCCGACAAATTTTTCTCCGCCGGGCAACAGTACTGCGCGGCCATGCCCCCACCACCACAGCCCAATGGCGGCAGCCCCCAAGCATGTGCTTCTACCACGCGCAGTTCGGCCCCAACGCTAAGAAGTGCCGGCCCCCGTGCAGCTTTACCGCGTCGGGAAATGCGAAGGCCCACTCATTAGCTACCATGGCTGCCGGCCGTTCAGGTAGTCTGTTATTCATTACAGACACTGACTCTGGACATACACGGGGGGGGGGGGGGGGGGGGGGAACTACGGCCCCGCCCTCGAAGCCGCCAACGGCAGTTCCATCCGTACTTTCGGGAAACGGAGCGTGGCGCTGTGTTTTGGTGGGCAGCGTTTCGCTTGGGACTTTGTTACAGCAAGTGTCCACCCCACTTCTCGGCACTGACTTCCTCTGCGCCAATGGCCTTTTGGTGGACGTCAAGAACCGACGTCTCGTCAACGCTGAGACTTTCAGTTCGCTCCAGTGTTCGCTCAGTGGTTCCGGCACGACGAAGTTGTCCAGCGCACTCTCGGCCTCAGACGAGTTTTCCCGCCTCCTCGCCGGGTTCCCAGACCTCACGAAGCCCACTTTCTCGTCCGCCGCCACCAAGCACGGGGTAGAACACCACATCCTGACCACCGGTCCGCCTGTCTACGCCCGCGCTCGGCGCCCCGACCCGGGTAAACTCGCCATCGCTAAAGCCGAGTTCGACACGATGGTGCGCCTCGGCATCATTCGCCGGTTGAACAGTCCGTGGGCCTCGCCCCTCCACATCGCACCGAAACCAGGCGGCGGTTGGCGCCCGTGCGGCGATTACCGGCGCCTCAACGACGCTACGACCGCCACCCGATTCCACACATCCAGGACTTTTCCGCCCGCCTGGCCGGGAAAGTTGTTTTCTCTAAAGTGGACCTTGTTCGGGGTTACCACCAGGTCCCCGTTCGGCCGCAGGACGTCCCGAAAACGGCGGTGATCACCCCGTTCGGGCTGTTCGAATTCCTCCGCATGCCATTCGGTCTCAAAAACGCCGCTCAGGCTTTTCAACGCCTAATGGACACCATGTTACGGGACCTGCCATTCCTGTTCGTCTACCTGGACGACATTCTCATCGCCAGTGCCTGCAGGACGGAGCATGCGTCCCACCTCCGGACTCTCTTCGAACGCCTCAGCCAGCACGGCCTAATCATCAATCCGGCCAAATGCCAGTTCGGGCTGTCCTCGATCGACTTTCTCAGGCACCGCATCACGAAGGACTGGGCGGTGCCACTGCCGTCGAAAGTGGAGACCGTGAAGGATTTTCTGCGACCCTTCACCGTGAGGGCCCTGCAGGAGTTTTTTGGCATGGTGAACTTTTATCATCGCTTCGTTCCCCGGGCAGCCCAGCTTATGCGGCCCCTTTACGAAGCCCTCAAAGGCAAGCCCGCCAAGCTCGCCGTCGACTGGTCCGAGGAGATGGCCAATTCTTTCACAGACACAAAAAGGGCCCTGGCTAACGCGACCATGCTGGTGCATCCATTGCCCGATGCGCCGATCGCTCTCACCACTGACGCTTCGGACTATGCTGTCGGCGCCGTCCACGAACAGTGGGTCAACGGCACCTGGCAGCCGCTCGTCTTCTTCAGCCGGCAGCTCCGCCCCAACGAGCGGAAGTACAGCACCTTCGATCGCGAGCTTCTCGGCCTCTACCTCGCCGTCCGACACTTCCGTTTCCTGCTGGAGGCTCGCACATTCACGGCGTTCGTGGACCACAAGCCATTGACCTTGGCCATGGCCAAAGTTTCCGAGCCGTGGTCGGCCCGTCAGCAGCACCAGCTTTCCTTCGTCTCCGAGTTCACGACGGACATCCAGCATGTGGCTGGAAAAAACAACCCTGTCACCGACTGTCTCTCCCGGGCTGTCGCCAGCGCCGTACACCTCGGCATCTACTACACCCGCATGGCGGCCGACCAGGCCTCCGGCCCGGACGTCCAGGCCTACAGGACGGCTGTCACGGGCCTTCGGTTAGCGGACGTCGCGTTTGACGATGCCGGCACCACGCTCCTGTGCGACGTCTCCGCTGGGCAGCCATGCCCCGTCGTGCCAGACGGGTGGAGACGGCAGGTTTTCGACGCTGTCCATAGCCTTTCCCACCCGGGCAGGAAGCCGTCACAGAAGCTGGTGGCGGCTAAGTTCATCTGGCACGGGCTCAAGAAGGACGTTCGCGACTGGGCCAATACCTGCGTGGTATGCCAGCGCTCAAAAGTGCATCGCCATACTAAGGCCCCGTTGGCGCCTTTCGCGGTGCCCGAGAGGCGGTTCGACCATGTTAACGTGGATCTGGTGGGGCCCCTGCCGCCCCCCCGCGGGTTTACCCACCTCCTCACGATGGTCGACAGAACCACCCGCTGGCCGGAAGCCGTCCCGCTGTCGTCAACAACGTCCACCAATATGGCTCGGGCGTTCATCAACACTTGGGTCACCCGGTTCGGCGCCCCATCTGAGGTCTCCTCCGACCGGGGGCCCCAGTTCACGTCAGAGCTCTGGAACGCAGTCACCCAAAGCCTCGGGTTTAGACTCCACCGCACCACCGCATATCACCCTCAGGCAGTTTCATCGCTCCATTAAGGCCGCGCTCCGGGCCAGCCTCCGGGACGACAGTTGGACCGACAGACTCCCGTGGGCATGCTGGTACTCGGGACTGCCCCCAAGGAGGACCTCCAGTCCTCGTCCGCCGAGCTCGTCTACGGGCAGCCGCTGCGGGTTCCCGGGGATTTCGTCCCCAACGCCACGGACCCTTGGTCCGCAGCCTGTCAGCGGTCCGCCCTCCTGGACAACGCCAAGGTTTTCGCGCCAGTGCCCACGTCGCAGCACGGTCTCCCTCAGTCCCGCATTCCGCCCGACCTTCGTGCGGTGGAGTACATTTTCGTCCGCCACGACGCCCACTGGGGACCTCTTCACCCACCCTACGATGGACCATTCCGCATCCTGGAAACCGGGGACAAGGCCTTCGAGGTGGATGTCGGCAGTAAGCCGGACTACATTTCCGTGGACCGTCTTAAGCCGGCCCACCTGGATCTGGACCAACCCGTCGGGTTGGCTCAGCCCCTGCGGCAGGGCCGACCTCCGGCTTCTGCACCCTCAGTCCACCACCGAGCGCCCGGGGACCCTCCTGCGACCCCCCCCCACCCCAGTCCCCGCCCCAGACTTAAGGAGCCGTTTCGGCTGTGTGATCCGGGCCCCTCAATGACTGACAGTGCCAGTTCTAGTGAATTCTGGGGGGACGTATGTGGCGGAGACCACATAGGGACAGTAACACAATTCACTATGTATAGCCAATGTTGTTATCGCTCCACGTTATGTACGGAACGTGGTTGGGTTATCGGGGCAGGGTCCCTTTAAGAGTCGTCGATTGTGTGTTGACGTCATAGTCCTGTGACGAGGCCGGGTCCCTCAGTCCATGCGGAGAGTTAATAAAGTTAACACGCGTTTTTCTTTGCTGCTATGAAAGTCTCGCAGTCTGTTTATTTCCAGCGACTCCTACAATGTTGTTGTTACTCAGCAGAAAGAGTATAATTTTTTTTAACATGGGGGAATGTTAAGAGTATTATCAAAAATTTCCACATTGCAACCCATCAAAACGGCGACCGATTCAAGTGTTCAAAATAGTGAGAGTGATGCAACTCTGCTGTGATTTTCTAGCCGTTCAAATATTCTAAGTTGAACTGCGGTTTACAAGATGGAATTTAAGATTTGTAAGCCAAAAATTCCAAATGCTCTTTACCCTTGAATAAATTCCAAGTGATTCTCTCCTAGTTTAAATTTTTTTTTATAGCAATTAGTAGTAGGTCAATGAATTAAAAGTACTAAATTTAAAAAAAGAGTTTGATATAGGATTGGTTTATCAAAGTGCAAATGGTTTTAATTTGCAAATTGTGTACCTCAACACCAGAGCTTTGCTGCCCTCTCTTCAGGACCATTTAAAGGCCATTAAAATACTTCTTTTGCAGAAAATAATATATTACTGTAAGTACAGCGTTCATTTGGAAAGGTATCTCTTCAGTCAGTTATATGTAGCATCAACAGCTGATGTTTCTCGAACTGCATTTGCGCAGACTTTTGTTTATCTGAAGTACAATAGTCATAGTACTGCTACAGTCCTGCAATTTTGCAGATTTCATATATATTTTTTTTTAATGGGGCCCCAGATCCAAACCATGGCGACAAGCTATCATTTGCCAAATAGCCAGCATGAGATTCTTTACAGCTTTAGTGAGATGAAAAACAAAATTTAACTCAGTATAATTCCAAATAATGCCAGTGTGTTCATCCATACTGCGCCTCCAGTCCTTTGTTGTTCATTTCTCTGTTCACTTTCTTTATCAGATCCTTTATGCCTAGTGACAAGTCTTCTTTATCCCATTGCCAATATATTTAGCTACATCAACATTTCTTGATTCTTTCCTAACTTTTGGTTGTGTAAAATTTATTGAATTTATAAAATATTTTGCCAAGAGGCAAACAACTTCAAATTGTCAGAGCAGTGGTAGAATGAGGAAAGTGTTTTTCTTTGTTTAGATTTATAGTAAAATATGTCAATATAATACAATGCAAAGGGTACTTCATGAAGAACACATTCAGAAAGCAACTGTGTTCAATGTACTGAAGTAACTTTGTAGTTAATATGCATATTTATTACAAAGATTTAAATTTTTTAAAACTTTTAGACAAAGAATTGAATTCCCTATTTAAGAACACAAGAGTTACCACAGCTGCATCTTGGCATTTGTATCAATTCAAAAGTCTACAAAGAATGCCAGTGGCAAAGCTTCACTCACTGCTTCTCCTGCCTGGGGAACTGTCCTCCACAGAATGAGATTGCCTGGAACTCTGTCCCTTGTGTGCAGACGTTCTAATGTTTAGTTAACTAGCACTTGCCGAAGCAGGATTGTCGGAGCATGCATCAGACCATGGAAAATCTCTAACGTGCCTGTTTGGTACCTGGTAAGAGTTATTCCAAGTCTTTCTATGTTCCCAACAATCATCAGGGTCAAATCTGTGAGACATCTGTTTTTGTTACAGTTGCCTCCAGCTGTACCCGGTTATGCCAGCTAATATACAAAATAAAAAGCCCCTCACAGGAGACCTATGGCTCAAGTGAAAGCTCGTGGGATCCAAAATGAAGTTGGAAATTGGATTATCAATTGGTTAGATAATAGGGCAGCTGTGACCCATAAAGTCCCTGAGGGATTGGTCTTGAATATTTATTCATGACCTCAACAAAGGTACTGTATTTAGAATGTCTACGTTTGTGGATGACACCAAGTTACATGGCAAAGTAGGAAGTAGAGGGATCGCAATCCAAGAGACCTATAGAGATTTGGCAAATGGTCGGAAGACCTGTAAATGGTGAAATTGAGAAATGCATACTGGTTACAAAAACGGAACAAGTAGTATTACACAACTAGAAATACGTTAACAAATAAGGTGCAGAAAAAAGATTTCTGTGTGTTAGTTATCCAAAATTTAGTGTTGTCACATTGTATGGCACCAAATGAAAAGACAAATAAAATACTAGGATGTATAAACAGAACATCCACAAATATCTTTTAATGTTAGGAAAAAAAGTTTAAGAAAACCCAAATGAAGAGACAATAAAAATGCTGGGAGTATAAACAGAACATCCACAAATATCTTTTACGGGTTTGGGGGAAAAACGTCAAAACCATTGGTGAGACCACATTTGGAAAATCATGTCTAATAATTATCAAAACACAACAGCATTGGAAAGTGTCCAAAGGAAGACAACAATAATAGCACTAGACATTAAACTGAACAACTATAGAGTGATAAACTTATATTAGGTCTTTTTCAGTGTAAGTTTTAAAATCAGAAAACAAATCAGTAGAATAGGATGTATTTTGTGCTGACCAGTAGTTGTCAATAGAAATTAAGGGACGTTTAAGGAGTCACTACTTCACACCAAGAGCTGTTAGCCTACAACATA
Source organism: Somniosus microcephalus (assembly GCF_052327205.1). NCBI lineage: Eukaryota > Metazoa > Chordata > Chondrichthyes > Squaliformes > Somniosidae > Somniosus > Somniosus microcephalus. The sequence goes on from NC_140990.1 coordinate 300,915,365, forward strand.
CTTCCACCTAGCAAATTAATTTGGACTTTTATTTTTAAGCATTCACTAAGGAAATAGCAAGTGGAGAGATGCAGGCATTGTGCTGAAGCAAGAGGTAGATGAAAAAGGATTGTGTCGGTCTTTAACGTCTCAACAATAGGAAGCAGAAGGCGATTGCACAAATACACAATTGTGATTGCTTGTGCCATTCTTAGGGGAGGTGAACAAAACTGTAGTTGAAGTAGGTTTTGAGGAAGTTATTGAAATTGGAAAAAGATGTTGAAAGATCAAAAGAAACTTCGGTTTAAAAATGGAAAGATTTTCCAGTTTGAGAGTCATCTCTGAATTCTGACAGCAAAGGAAGTGGTCAGCAACAAAGAATTGTGCTGGAGAGAGACAGAAAAGGAAGCTTTGCTCGCTGTAATGTATCTGGAGATTTAGTGCAGCAAAATGACTGTTTATCTTCACTTCTTTATCAGAAGATTCAGAAGGGTAATTAATCCCTTGTGGACATTTCGAAGGACATTTATGATTGATTATTGTACTGTTATAGTATTGCCTAATCCTATTTCTGATCCTTCTGTTCTGTAAACTGTAAATAAATGTTAGTTAATTAACCGCAATACGCGTCTACATAAGGTCCAACATGCAGATTACTGCAATTGGAGCGAGCACTGTTGGCCCCAGATCATGCAACAGTCTCCAGATCAGGCAACAGTCTCTAAGGGTAGACTATGCAAAAGTACAGCTTCTAGATCAAGGACAATGAGTTCTGGTCATGGGAAAAGCTGTGAAACTACTGAGAGAAAAGGACACTTAAAAGTGTAACCGTAATGCTCCATCTGGAGACAGTCATTAATAGGGACAGAGATCAAGATAGTACATAAGCATATATATATTAAATATAATAAAGAGACGTGAAGAATGACAGTCTGATCTTACTTACTAAATACATAAATAATCTGGACATGGGAATTGAGAGAACAATATTGGCCCGTATTTTCCGATCCCTACGAGTGTGTACGAGCTGTGTACACACCCGTAGGGACATCGGAAATGCCGGTTTCAAGCGCATGCGCTGAAAACCGGCATTTCTGATCTGTCAAGCTCTTGACAGATCGCACGCCTGCCCTGGAGAAGGGCCTCTGCAGGGGGATAGTTCCACTTTCTGCAGAACCTCCGCCCGCTGAAATCACTTAAAAATCTTACGCCTGGTAAAAGCAGGTGTTAGGCTTGCTTTTACCAGCATAAGAGTTGAAAGAAAGTAAAATAAAATAAAATGTTTTCACTCATTTATCATTTAAAAAATACTTTTAAAAAAGGTAAGTTTATTTTTAGCCCTGTAAAAAACTATTTTTTTCAATAAATTAAATTTGTTTAAAATATTTAATTTAATGTAATTTTAATTCATTTTAAAAACATGATTTTTAAAAAATTTATTTAATGTTTGTGTCTTTTTGAGGTGATCTCCATTCATATGTTTGACAGGTCTATCCGTCAAAAGTATGAAGAGAGATTCCCTTCTCCTATTGGCTGGCCTGGCCCTCATGATCCCAGGGACGCTTGCGAACTGCATGCGCCCCTGGGATACGTGGGCCCTGCACATTTCAACTGTGAAGAGGCCCAGGAGCGGAAGTGTCCGGACCTCGGAGCCCTTGGGTAACTTCGTAGATTTTTTTCTGATAGGAGACATCCACACGCAGGAAGCCTCCTATCGGAAATTATAGGCCATTGAAATTTGTTGATGCCACCAGACTGGGGGTACGGCAAACTATGATGCCGATTGTGAAAGGCTGCAGGAGGAGATAGGAAGGTTTCAAGGATGGGTATATAGACGGCAGATACAGTTCGATATAGAAAAATGTTAAGTATTACATTTTGGAAATAGAAATAGAGATAGAAAATCTACCTTAAAGAAGAAAGAAATTACAATTATATAGAGTCTTTCACAACCTCAGGACATCCCAAAGCCCTTTATATAGCCAGTGGAGTACCTTTAAAGAGCAGTCTCTATTGCAGTAGTTGGAAATACAAAAGCTATATTGTGCACAGTAAGGTCCTACAATGTCTCATCCGAGTTGTAAGATTGAAAATGGAATAGAAAAGCGTAGTAATTTTGGTGTGCAGATACACCGGTCATTAAGGGTGGCAGCACAAGTAGGTAAAGCAATCAAAAAGGCAAACAGAATCCTTTGTTCTGTATCTGGAGGCAAGGATGTAATGTTGAACTTGTACAAGATGTCAGTTATTATGCCGTAGTTGGAGTATTGTACTGTACACAGTTTTGGGCACCCCATTATAGGAAAGAGAAAAAAAGCAATGGGAATGGTGCAGTGTAGATTTACCAGGAATGATCAGTTACTGTGAAGAGAGCCTTGAGAAGTTCGTTTTTTTTTAACAATAGGGCTGAGAAGGCTAAGGGTAATCTGATGAATGTCTTCAAGAAGGACTATAATAAGGCAGATAGTGATAGATTGTTTCCACTGGTTGCCAAGACAGTAGTGTCAAGGTACAAACTTAAGATAATCAAAAAAAGAATTAAAGGGGACGTAGATTTTTTTAAATAAATGTGCGGGTATTTGGGATATGAATTTCTCGATCACAAATGATTGTTGGTGTTTTTGAAAAAGAGAAATGTTAAAGAATATAGGGAGCAAGCAGAAGAATGGAACGAGACTAGCTGGCTAATGTGCAGAAAAACTGACTTTTACTAAATGTCCTGTTTCTGTGCTGTAACATTTTATGCTCTAACTATTTTCAATACTGGTGTCTTAAGTGTTGGATTGTGACCATTGAATTAATAGGACCTTTTAGGTAACATATACAAAAGAATCTAGCAGGAATGTAACAGTTTACAGCAAATAATCATGGTCATTACTGTATTGTGTAGGTTATTGGTAAGCACCTTGGAAGAAGTTCAATTACACATCAAACCTTATAGTGCATCAAAAGTATTTGTTACTTAACTCCTGTGATTACATGTCGGAAATCCTGTCCTCCTACTTTTCGTGCTGGTGTACTTAATAAGCCAGTGGAAATCTCCATGTGGTGAAAACAGGATGCATTTAAGCATATTTTTACCACACCAAGACTAGAATAGTTATTCGCCGTTATAGCGATACTCTTCCAAATCTTAAGAATGACTAACCAACAACAGGGTATCCTTTTGAAATATTGCAGCCTGCCTCATATCTTGGTGACCTAGCACAACCAGAGTGGAGGGAATTGTACCCCTCGTCAGCAGTTTGTTCAATTAAAACAACTGGTCCGATGACCTACATGAAGTTACTAAGGCCTAGAAATTCAGTGCCCTTAGCGCCGATTTTGCGGCGCTAGAGGGCCTAGCGCTGCAATTGGCGCCGGCGCCTAAATTGCCTGGGGCCCTTCCGCCGCGGTAGACCGGTAGCGCTGCGCCGGCACCGATGACGTCATCGGTGTGCGCAGCGTCCCGGTTGCCATGGTAACCCGCCCGAACTGGGAAATTGACTTGCGGCCGCCTCGCCCGTGGCAGCCGCAAGCAACGTTCTGGCAGAGGTGCCTTGCACAAGTTTGCGCCGGCACATTAAAGGCCCCGCGGCGGCCGGCCGCTTTCCCGCCGCCCGCCTGGCCGCAGCTCCCTCCACGGACTTCCCCCCCCCCCCCCCCCGGAACATAAGCAAGCCCGGCACTTGTCCGAGGTGCCGGGCTCATTTTTAATAAGATTATCGCGGGCCGCGGCCGGGTGCAGGCAGGTCCTCCTTAAGGGAAGGAGGCCTGCACTTCCCGAACCTGCCGCACCGCAGCGGGCGCCGCAGCGCCGGAATAGCGCCGAAATTCAGCGCATAGCGCCAGTTTTCAGGCGCTAACAGCTTTCAGCAGCGCCGGCAGCCGTTTGGGCGCAGAAGTAGTGAATTTTTGGCCCGACCAGCGTGACTTAGCTCCGGCACTAACTTCCGGCGCTAAAGCTGTTGCTGCGCCAAAACCCAATTTCTAGGCCAGTGTCTCTATATTCAATTGAACTGGATATTTTCTATTTTTAAATTAAAGTGCAGAATTCATCTGGAGTCCGCAAACATTTATGGTAGATCTGCACAAAGTGGAAAATAAAATCTGTTGAAGCTCTGAACTGTAGCTGATCTTCAAACAGTGTATTAAATATTACTTGACATGGCTGCATAAAGTTAATTCTAACATAGGCTTTCAGAACTCTGAATTGCCTTTCTTTTGCTTTAGATCGGTTAGTGTCAGGTACCATTCCCCAGACAAGGGAGAATATAATCTGCTCCCTGGCATCTATTAATGCTGCTACCAGGAAGTGTGCAAGACTAGAATAGTTATTTGCCGTTATAGCGATACTCTTTCAAATCGTAAGAACAACTAACCAACAACCGGGTATCCTTTTAAAATGTTGCAGCCTGTGACTCGTTTTCCAATTTTTCATCCCTACTGCTTGCTTTTTTTTCCTGGAATCTGCATTTCTTAACCAATCAATAGATGGTTCCAAATGTAATCTTGTTGACTTTCATCAATTGGGAAAAGATAGGACACAGAAGTTCAACTAATCTGAACAAAACAAATTTGAATTTTGAGACAGCTTTGAAGTTTCTTGCTTGTTTACAGAGCCCTGGGCCAATTGTCAGGCCTTGTATATCTCTGATGCTGGTTAGAGATCAGATATATCAGGATCATTATAACAGGATCTGTACAGTAACCACAATTGACTTGAATACAGAATGTGCATCAGTTAAATTTGCAGGTGATAATAAATTGGGGGACAGCCGAAGACCTACAAAAGGAATTAGACAAAATTCGTAAATGAGCAGAACAGTGACAGATGTAATTTAATACAGGCAAGTGTAAAGCACTGCAGATTAGGAAGAAAAATATACACTCTGGATTATGTAGAACTAGTTGAAGGGATTGGGGATGATAGCAACCTCAGCACTTGATACTTAAAATGCTCAATCATATTGTTATATCAGAACAGTATAAGACAGAGAACGTCATGCTAAAACTATATAGTGTGTTTTGGTTAGCCTGCACCTGGGGTATTATGTCCAATTTTGGTCACAAGGTAAATATTCTAGTCATAAAGGCGGTGCAGGGAGACGCCACAAAGGTGAATCCCTAGCATCTGAGGATTGGATTAAGACGACTGGAACAACTGCAACACTTTTGCCTTGAGAGGTGGCGACCAGAGGTATATAAGTTATTATGTGGTTCACAAAAGGTAAATCTGCTGCACTACTTAAAGGTAAGCCATTACAGTAAGACAAGGACCATAAACTAAGGCTAGTGAAAAGTCAATTTAGGACTGATATCAGGAAAAGCTTCATGCAATGAATAATCAATATTTGAAATGGTCATCAGAGTAGCAAAAAATCTTAGATTCATTCAAACTCCAGTTGAATGACGTGATGGGGAGACTTTTTTTCCTGGATATGCCAAATGGCTTTCTTCATGCTATTTATCTTGTAAGCTTGTGATGAGTAGCCTTCACTGTAAACTGTGTAAATAATGCATTCAATTACAGATCTTTAATTAGAAAACCTCATTCAATTTTTAACCTCCTGTGTGGAAGGTTATTATCTTTGTTGGAGTCCATCCGCTCTCATCAAATGCACAAAGACTTTTTGTGGAAAACTTTCTGCCCCTCTCCTCTTGAAGGCACCGACTCTTTCTGCAATACAGTTGCATAGGCATCAGCAGCTCTCCAGCTTCTCATCCTTGTAGCCATTCTTCATGTGTGAGCCTAGACAGTGAGTACCAGCAGGCAATGTGATAGTGGGTGGCATCACCGTGGCGTCCAATCCTGCTCTGACCCAATGCCCACAAACCTTTCAGCAGTGGTTACTCAACAGTGATTTCTTGCCCCCCACCTCCCTCCCCTCAACTCTAGGGTACTGAGGCCAACTATTGTGTTCCAACTGCCCTACCCGAGATCAGCTAATTCAAGACAAACTAGTAACAAACCTGGGATTTTCTGGGTCCAGGAACAGAAATGAGTTGCTTCGTGTTACACGAGCTAGTGCCATTAGGTCATCGGGGAAGGCAGGTGTATGCAGAAGAACGTGCATTTATATGATGCAATTTATATCATGAATCTTTGGAATTCTCTACCCCAGAGAGCTGTGGAAGCCAAGTAATTGAATATATTCAAGGCGGAGATAGACAGATTTTTGAGCAACAGGGGGGTCCAGGGTTACGGGGAGCGGGCAGGAAAGTGGAGTTGAGGCCAAAATTGGATCAGCCATGATCTTATTGAATGGCGGAGCAGGCTCGAGGGGCCGAATGGCTCGTCTGTCTGGTTACTCAGACTGGCAATCAGTAACTAGTGGTGTTCCGCAGGGGTCAGTGCTGGGTCCCCAACTCTTTACAATCTATATTAACGATTTGGAGGAGGGGACCGAGTGTAACATATCAAAGTTTGCAGATGATACTAAGATGGGAGGGAAAGTAGTGAGTGAGGAGGACATAAAAAACCTGCAAGGGGACATAGACAGGCTAAGTAAGTGGGCAGAGATTTGGCAGATGGAATACAATACTGGAAAGTGTGAGGTTATGCACTTTGGCAGGAAAAATCGTAGAGCAAGTTATTATCTTAATGGCAAGAAACTGGAAAGTACTGAAGTACAAAGGGATCTGGGGGTCCTGGTGCACGAAACTCAAAAGGTTAGTATGCAGGTGCAGCAAGTGATTAAGAAGGCCAATGGAATGTTGGCTTTCATTGCTAGGGGGATAGAATATAAAAATAGCGAGGTTTTGCTTCAGTTGTACAAGGTATTCGTGAGACCGCACCTGGAATACTGCGTACAATTTTGGTGTCCATACTTAAGAAAGGACATACTTGCTCTCGAGTCAGTACAAAGAAGGTTCACTCGGTTAATCCCGGGGATGAGGGGATGGACATATGAGGAGAGGTTGAGTAGATTGGGACTCTACTCATTGGAGTTCAGAAGAATGAGAGGCGATCTTATTGAAACATATAAGATTGTGAAGGGGTTGGATCGGGTGAATGCGGGGAGGATGTTCCCGATGATGGGTGAAACTAGAACTAGGGGGCATAGTCTTAGAATAAGGGGCTGCTCTTTCAAAACTGAGATGAGGAGGAACTACTTCACTCAGAGGGTGGTAGGTCCATGGAATATGCTGCCCCAAAAAGCTGTAGAAGCTACATCGTTACATAAATTTAAAACAGAAATAGACAGTTTCCTAGAAGTAAAGGGTTACGGGGAGCGGGCAGGAATTTGGACATGAGTCTAGGTTCGGATCGGTCATGGCCCTGTGGGTAGCGGAGCGGGCCCAGGGGCCGTGTAGCCTGATCCTGCTCCTATTTCGTGTGTCTAATTCTGTTAGATTCAGGAGATGGTTCTGTGATAGTGGATTGGCGGTTAGGATCAGATCAGCCATGATCTTATTGAATGGCGGAGCAGGCTCGAGGGGCCGATTGGCCTACTCCTGCTCCTATTTCTTATGTTCTTATGTTCTCCTGCTCCTATTTCTCCTGCCGATCATGACCTCAAGATGTCCCAAAGCGCTTCACACCAACAAAGAGATATAGTCACTACTATACTGTAGGGAAACATGGCAGCCAATTTGTGCACAGCAAACAGCAATGAAAATCTGTTTTTGGTATTGGTTGAGGGATAAACGTTGGCCAGATACCAGGAGAACGTGACTTCAGGATGGTATGTTGCCTCCCTGGTTCCAGGGTCGAGGTGGTCACGGAACAGCTGCAGGCCATTCTGAGGGGGGAGGGTGAACAGCCAGAGGTTGTGGTCCATATCGGTACCAACGACATAGGTAAAAAGAGGGATGAGGTCCTGCAGGCAGAGTTTAGGGAGCTTGGAAAGAGGTTAAAAAGCAGGACCTCAAAAGGTAGTAATCTCCAGATTACTACCAGTGCCATGTGCTAGTGAGTACATAAATAGGGAGATAGAGCAGATGAATGCATGGCTGGAGAGATGGTGTAGGAGGGAGGGCTTTAGATTCCTGAGGAATTGGAACCGTTTCTGGGGGAGTTGGTACCTCTGCAAGCCAGACAGGTTGTACCTCAACGGGAACGGGACCAATATCCTCGTGGGGGGCTTTGCTAATGCTGTTGGGGAGGGTTTAAACTAGCTTCGCAGGGGAATGAGAACCTGAGGGTGGAAGCAGAAGGGAGAAAAGCTAAGCTGGAAATAGAAGATAGGGGTTCAGGTGAAGGGGTATTTAGGAAGGCAAAGAGAAAGGAGAAGGCAATAGTGCAGGGCAACAACAGGAGTAACGATAACCAGAATGTATCAGGAAGGGGCAGAGCGTACAAGCATAAGAGTGCACCAGAAAATAGAGTCAGAGTAAGGAAAAATGATAAGATAAAATTAAAGGCTCTTTATCTGAATGCATCCAGCATTCGCAACAAGATAGATGAGTTGACGGCACAAATAGAAATAAATGGGTATGATCCGATAGCCATTCCAGAGATGTGGTTGCAAGGTGACCAAGGCTGGGAACTGAATATTCAGGGGTATTTGACATTTCGGAAGGATAGGCAGAAAGGAAAAGGAGGTGGGGTAGCTCTGTTCATAAAGGATGAGATCGCTGCAGTGGTGAGGAATGATATTGGCTCAGAAGCTCAAGATTTAGAATCAGTTTGGGTGGCGATAAGAAACAGTAAGGGTAAGAAGTCACTGGTGGGAGTAGTATATAGGCCCCCTAACAGTAGCTATACTGTAGGACAGTAGCTATACTCAAGAAATAATGGGGGCTTGTAAGAAAAGTACTACAATAATCATGGGCGATTTTAATCACCATATAGATTGGACAAATCAAATTGGCATGGGTAGCCTTGAGGACGAGTTCATAGAGTGTATTCGGGATGGTTTCTTAGAGCGATACGTTAAGGAACCAACCAGGGACAGGCTATTTTAGATCTGGTAATGTATAATGAGAGAGGATTAATTAATGATTTCATAGTAAAGGATCCCCTCGGAAAGAGTGATCATAGCATGGTAGACGGTGGCATAGTGGTTAGCACTGTTGCCTCACAGCGCCAGGGACCCGGGTTCAAATTCGGCCTCGGGTGACTGTCTGTGTGGAGTTTGCACATTCTCCCTGTGTTTGCGTGGGTTTCCTCCGGGTGCTCCGGTTTCCTCCCACAGTCCAAAGATGTGCAGGTTAGGTTGATTTGGCTATGATAAATTGACCCTTAGTGTTAGGGGATTAAATACACGGGGATAGGGTGGGATATGTGTCGGTGCAGGCTCGATGGGCGAAATGGCCTCTATCTGCACTGTAGATTCTGTGATTCTGTGAATTTCAAATTCAGTTTGAGGGTGAAAAACTTGGGTCTGAAACTAGTGTCCTAAACTTAAATAAAGGCAATTACAAGTGGAAGGGAAAATAGATTAAAAGGGTAAGACGGTAGATCAGCAGTGGCAGACATTTAAGGAGATATTTCATAAATCTCAGCAAAGGTATATTCCAGTGAGAAAGAAAGGCTCTACGAGAAGGATGCACCACCCGTGGCTAACTAAGGAAGTTAACGATAGTATCAAACTGAAAGAAAAGGCATACAATGTTGCGAAAATTAGTGGCAGGCCAGAGGATTGGGAAATTTTTAGAAACCAGCAAAGGATGACTAAAAAAATTATAGGCCCGTAATTTCCAATAGGAGGCTTCATGCGTGCCTCCTATCGGGGAAGAAAAAAATCTACCCTTACCTGAGGGTTCCCGAGGTGCAGCCATTTCCGATCCTGGGCCTGTCCAGTCAAAATGCGCAGGGCCCACGTATCCCAGGGGCGCAGGCAGTTCGCAAGCGTCCCTGGGATCACATGGGCCATGGGGAACCAGTAGAAGAAGGGAATCTCCCTTCATACTTTTGACAGATAGACATGTCAAAAGTATGAATGGAGATCACCCCAAAAACACATCAAAACATTAAATAATTTTTTAAAAAACCATCACGTTTTTAAAATGAGTTAAAATTACATTAAATTAAATATTTTAAACAAAAATTTAATTTTTTGAAAAAAAATTAAAGTTTTTTATGGGGCTAAAAATAAACTTATCTTTTTTAAAAAGTATTTTAAAATTATAAATAAGTGAAAACATTTTTTAAACTCTTATGCTAGTAAAAGCAGGCCTTACGCCTGCTTTTACCAGGCGTAAGATTTTTAAGGGATTTCAGCAGGCGGAGGTTCTGCAGAAAGCGGAACTCTCCACCCGCAGAGGCCCTTCTCCAGGGAAGGTGTCCGATCTGTCAAGAGGATTCTTGACAGATCGGAATTGCCAGTTTTCAGCACATGCGCTTCGCATGCCTGAAACCATTTCCGATGTCCCTACGGGTGTGTACACAGCGTATGCACACCCGTAGGCATCGGAAAATACGGGCCATTAAGAGGGAGAAGATAGAGTATGAGAGTAAACTAACTAATATAAAAACAGACAGTAAGAGCTTCTACAGGTATATAAAAAGGAAGAGAGTAGCTAAAGTAAACGTTGGTCCCTTAGAGGATGAGACTGGGGAATTAGAGAAATGGCAGCCTCTAAACATTTATTTTGGACACTCTTCATGGTAGAAGACACTAAAAACATCCCAATAATAATAGATAATCAAGGGGCTATAGGGAGGGAGGAACTTAAAACAATTTCTATCACTAGAGAAAAAGTACTAGGTAAACTAATGGGGCTAAAGGCCGACAAGTCCCCTGGACCTGATGGCCTGCATCCTAGGGTCTTAAAAGAAGTGGCTGCAGAGATAGTGGATGCGTTGGTTGTAATCTACCAAGATTCCCTGGATTCTGGAGAGGTCCCAGCAGATTGGAAAACCGCAAGTGTAACACCACTATTCAAGAAAGGAGGGAGACAGAAAGCAGGAAACTATAGGCCAGTTAGCCTAACATCTGTCATCGGGAAAATGCTGGAATCCATTATTAAGGAGGTAATAGCAGGATGTTTAGAAAATCATAAGACAATCAAGCAGAGTCGACATGGTTTTATGAAAGAGAAATCGTGTTTGACAAATTTGCTAGAGTTCTTTGAGGATGTAACAAACAGGGTGGATAAAGGGGAACCAGTAGATGTAGTGTATTTGGATTTCCAGAAGGCATTCAATAAGGTGCCACATAAAAGGTTACTACACAAGAGCGCACGGGGTTGGGGGTAATATATTGGCATGGATAGGGGATTGGCTAACTAACAGAAAACAGAGAGTCGGGATAAATGGGTCATTTTCAAGTTGGCAATCATAACTAGTGGGGTGCCACAGGGATCAGTGCTGTGGCCTCAACTATTTACAATCTATATTAATGACTTGGATGAAGGGACAGAGTGTACTGCAGCCAAATTTGCTGATGATACAAAGGTAGGTGGGTTAGCAAGTTGTGAGGAGGACACAAAGAGGCCAATTTTCCCGCAGGTGCGGGGAATTGTCGGGTTCCCCCACGAATCTAAATGGGTCTGCCAGCTGGATGCAATTTTCCCACAATTGGCCAATTAATTTCCAGCATGTGGGCACCCTTGCTAATTGACTATTTCCAGTCAGAAAGCCCCACAGTATGATTTCATCATTCGTGGTGCTTTTAAAGTCTACAGCAAGCTTTTCAACCTCTGCAGGCTTCCCAACGAGCCGTCCAGTATGGCAGAGGAGCCTGCAACAGCTGTTGCCAGTGGCAGACACCGAGCTGCTGCCAAATTTGACGAAACGTCACTGCAGACATTAGTGGATGGGGTTAGGGCCCACAGGGAGGTCCTCTTCCCTAGGTCAGGGAGGAAGAGGCCTCCCAATGAGACCAAGACTGTGTGGATGGAGGTGGCAGCAGAGGTGAACTTTCAGGGAGTCACCAGAAGAACATGGATGCAGTGCAGGAAGTGATTCCATGATCTTCGCCGTACAGGAAAAGTATGAAGTTTCCATCATCCTCAACCTGATCCCCATTGCCTTTCCCCAGCAGCACTCAGCTTCAGCACTCTCTTCTTCCACATCCCACTTCACAGTCACATCCATGCACCCTTACCCATTCCCTCTCTCTCTATGCTCACATTCACATAACTATTCCACCATGCAGCCCTCACACTGCCTCTCACTCTGATGCTTGGAACACAACTGACAACACACAGGGAGGGCCCTTGGTCTTGCAGCCTCACACCATCTTTGTCTCCCTCTAAGTATCTATGCTATGCAATCTCTACACTCACTCCTGCACTCTCACTCAAACTCCACTTGTCTCCCTCATTGCAGGAAAAGAGAGCTCACAACAGGAGAGCGCGAGCCAGGACTGGAGGAGGCCCACCCTCAATAGCCCACCTGATCCCCCTGGGAGGAAGGAGTGCTGGAGATTGTCGGGGCTGACGTGGCTGCGGAAGCTGGGGAAGGAGAGACAGGAGCAAGCCCGCAAGCTGGTGACAGAATAATTTTCCATCTCTCTCACTGACATAGCGAGTTGCTGTTATGATTCTGAAGCTACATCATTTGGACTTATGAGCATCTGCAAAATCCAATGTGCATGTAGCCTTGACATCACATCTCTAACTCTTTCTTTCACTCCCCCACATGACCATCCAGAGCCCCCATCCCCACTGTGGAGGAAGAAGAGGCTGTGCAGCCAGACTCCTCAGAGGAAGCTCCAACCTCTGAGGGCACAGCGTCAGCAGAAGTAAGCGCACCCAGCACCAGCGCAGACACTCACACCTCAGGGGGTCCTTCGGGACATTGGGTAGTGTTGTCACCTGGTGTTTCACAGCTCACAAGTGAGCATCAGCAGATTGTGGAGACAGGGACAGCAGTGGAGAGTTCTCGTCGGAGGGCGCAGGCCTCTGCCAGCTCAGCTGCATGTCGACCCTATGCCTCTGCGTCCATCCGCAAGAGAAGAGGTGATGGATCGCCATGCACAGATGCAGGAGTCTCTGGCAGGTTTTGTCTCCAGGGTCGCTGCGAGTGTGGAGCGAATGGAGGAGTCCATAGCGAAAATGAGCAGAGCCTTAGTGGAGTCATTGGCGCAAGAACGCATCACAACGGAAAGGATGGCTACCTCCGTGGTAAGGCTGGCTACCGCCGAGGAGAGGAGGGGAGGGCTACGGCCATGGAGGAGCTTAGTCGCCAGGGTATGGAAAACATGGTGAGTGCTCAGAATAGAATGACATCTCTTGAGGAGCGATGGGCATCTATTGAGCACCGAAACCAGACCTTCATGGAAGTCCTTCTGAGCAGGACTTCCAGTGCAGATACAGGTCCCCATGGCCCCCCTGATGTGCAGCAAGGTGCTCTCCAGCCACTTGCAGGCACTGAGGGCAACCTCACCCATGAGAGGGAGGTTGTTGGCACACCTCAAGGAAGTGGGGGCTCCTCTCCACGCGCTCACACTTCCATGCCACTTCAGAGCCCTTGGTCAGAGCCCCGCCGGAGTCCACACCCAAGTGAGATAGGCGTCTCAACCCCCTGCATAACCGCAGGAGCAGCAGACTGCTGGCGAGCCCTCACAGGCTCGCCACCCCAGAGGACGCCCACCAAAGGTGTCGAGACAGGAGCAGCAGGAAAGTGAACAAGGGCCTCCACATCTGCTGAAGCCACAGGGGTACCACTACGTAGGAGCACGCGCAAGAGAAAAATAAAGCACCACTAATCACAAGGGTAGTCACTTGGGTGAAAAGTTTTGTATATAGTTTTAATGCCATCAGTATCTTGTACATAAAAAATCTGCTGCAGTTGTGGCGTCTGTCATTTGGCGAATGGAGATTTCACATTGAGGCCTTAGGATTACTTGCAGTTGTCAGCAAGCTGGTCAAATTGGTAGAAATGCGCAGGGATGGGCCATTGTCCATGGTCAGGTAAGAAGCAGCGAGGCTACAGTGTTTGATGTACCAGGCTAAGCAAATCTGGCCAGGGTGAGTGCGTTCCTTGCATTCCGGCCAGCAATGTTCTCGCGTAATGGTGCCGCTGGTTGATGGGCCTCTGCAGGATGCTCGTTTTCGGCCGCCTCCTCCTCCACATCATCCTCATCCAAGGCGGCTCTGTGAGGAGCCTATTGGTCCTGCGGAATCTGCAAGCCACGACGCTGTGCCATGTTGTGAAGCACACAGCAAACCACAACGATTTTGGAGACCCTGGCTGCTGAGTACTGTAGGGCTCCACCTGATCTATCGAGGCATCTGAAGCACATCTTCAGCAATCCGATGGTTTGCTCGATAATGCATCTGGTCGAAATGTGGCTGGAGTTGTAGCGCTCCTCAGCTTCGTTGGCTGGTCTCCTCAATGGCGTCATTAGCCAAGTGCGCAGGGGATATCCCTTGTCTCCAAGTAGCCATCCCTGAAGTTCGTCTGGCGGACTGAATAGCGGAGGCACAGTAGACTGGCGCAGTATGAGGGAGTCATGGCAGCTGCCAGGGTACTTGGCACAAACATGCAAAATTTCCTCCTTGTGGTCACACACCAGCTGAATGTTAAGGGAGTGGAAGCCCTTGCGGTTGACAAAAACTCCTGGATTGCGATGGGGTGCTCTAAGGGCCACATGTGTGCAGTCAATGATGCCCTGCACCCTTGGAAAGTCTGCCAGATGAGCTAATCCAATCGCTCGCGCCCTCACACTTGTGTGATCCCTGGTGAAATGGATGTGATGTGCACGAGGGCAAAGAGGGCATCGGTTACCTGCGTGATGCAAGTGTGTGCGGCCGCCTGGGAGATGCCGCTGATGTCTGCTGCTGATCCCTGGAAGGAGCCCGAGGCAAAAAAGTTGAGTGCGGTGGTGACTTTGATGGCCACTGGTAAGGAGCGTCGACCTGGTGCTCTGGGCTCCAGGTCTTGCTGTAGCATTGCGCAGATGTCAGTCACTACCTCTCGCGAAAGTCGGAGCCGCCTTTGGCACTGCTGCTCAGTCATGTTGAGGTAGCTCACCCTGTGTCTGTAGACCCTGTTTGGGGGGTATCTCCTGCGCTGACGGCCTTCCATGTGCTGGCCCCTTCTGGCCTGTGCTGCCTCAGGTGGGTGAGCCGCAGCCTGCCGCTCCTGTTGCTGGTGCTGCTGCTGTTGCTGGATCTGCTGCAGCCTCCTCTGCTGTTGGAGATCCTCTAATGCCAAGAAGGAAAGGAAAAAAAAAAGGCCTCCCATGCTTCTGGCAGATGCCTCCGTTGAGGAAGCGCTGAATGAGGGTGGTGAGAGGGGCTTCCCAGGAGCTCACACTGGAGAAGTGTGAGGCTCCAACCTTCCACAGCTGTGCCTAAGCCTTGAACAAGTTGCCCCAAGCCTGCAACAAGGTCCTGCAACCTACAAATGCTGTCTGATTAAATCTCTTCTTTCCTGATTGACCTGCAGCTGAAAGTAAGCAAGCCAACATTGTTCACGCCAGGTTTCATCAGCGGTGTTCCCACCAGGCGTGTTTTACGTGGGGAAAGGCTGAAAATTGCAAGGGCCCCTTAAAATGGCATTATAGATGCCAATTATTGGTGATTAGGCTCCCGACGACCAGTCCCGCCTGTTGCAGGCGGGACCGATTCGGGTCGCATTGAAACGCCGGGGTGAAAGTCGGACGGGGCAGGGAATCAGGCCGGGGGGGGGTCGCGACCCCCCTATTTTTGCGGTTTCCCCCCCCCCACTCACACGCCTGAAACCCTGCCTGACGGCTCCAGGAAAATCGACCCCAAAGAGTTTGCAAAGGGCTATAGACAGGTTAATTGAGTGGGCAAAAATTTGGCAGATGGAGTACAATGTGGGAAAATGTGAGGTTATCCACTTTGGAAGGAAGAATGAAAAAGCAAATTATTATTTAAATCGAGTGAGACTACAAAATGCTGCGGTACAAAGGGATCTGGGGGTCCTAGTACATGAAACACAAAAAGTTAGCATGCAGGTACAGCAAGTAATTAGGAAGGCTAATGGAATGTTGGCCTTTATTGCAAGGGGTATGGTGTATAAAAGTAGGGAAGTTTTGATGCTACTTTACAGGGCGCTGGTGAGACCGCACCTGGAGTACTGCTTACAGTTTTGGTCTCCATATTTAAGGAAGGCTATACTTGCATTGGAAGCAGTGCAGAGAAGGTTCACTAGGTTGATTCCTGGGATGAAGGGGTTGACGTATGACAAAAGCTTGAGCAAGTTGGGCCTATACTCATTGGAGTTTAGAAGAATGAGAGGCGATCTTCTTGAAACATATAAAATTCCGAGGGGGATTGACAGGGTGGATGCTGAGAGGATGTTTCCCCTAGTGGGGGTATCTAGAACTAGGGGGCATAGTTTCAGAATAAGGGGTCGCCCATTTAAGACGGAGGCGAGGAAGAATTTCTTCTCTGAGGATCGTGAATCTTTGGAATTCTCTACCCCAAAGAGCTGTGAAGGTGGAGTCATTGAATATATTCAAGGCAGAGATTGACAGACATTTGAACTACAAGGGAGTCAAGGGGTATGGGGAGAGAGCGGGAAAGTGGTGTTGAGGCCAAGATTGGATCAGCCATGATCTTATTGAATGGCGGAGCAGGCTCGAGGGGCCAATTGGCCTACTCCTGTTTCTTATGTTCTTATGAGAACTGTCCTGCTTTTTTTTGGAAACATGCCATGGGATCTTTTACGTCTACCCAAGAGGGCAGATGGGGCCTCGGTTTAACATCTCATTTGAAAGGTTATACCTTTGATGGTGCAGCGGAACTCCCTCAGTACTGCACTGAAGTGGCATCCTACATTATGTGCTGAAGTCTCTGCAATGGGGCGGAACCCATTGCCTTCTGACCCAGAGGCGAGAATGCTAATGCCGAGTCAAGGCTGTAAAAAAATGTGTGCAATCCTACACACAAAAACCCACAAATGCGCACACACACACACACATATATATATATATACACACTTGAGTGCATTCATATCTGGAAATATCAGTAGTCCCTCTGCCTACTGAGCAAAATTCAGGTCAGTTAAGTTCAGTGATTCATGGAAGAAAGGTCAAAACTTGGTGATCCTAGTGTCTATTCTGGCCTTGAGACAGAGCCTTTTGTGGGGATGAGTAGTAACTGGGCAGAAAAGTGATTAGCCTTGTAACACACTCCCAGACACATTTTTGTTGCATTAAATACTATGCACTGAACATTTCATTTCCTGGCAATCTGCTGCTTTTGTGTTATTATTGGTGGTATCAGTTGTGATACAGCTTCAAGTCCTACTTCACCATTGGTTTTATTATCCTTTCACCAGCTCAATGTGTCTCTACTGTGCTCCTGCTTCACACCAACAAAAGAATAAAGAAAAACATTGTTAAAAATGTTTAATATTTATTATAAAGAATAAAATGGATGGCGGCAATTCGATTAAAAAAAATTCTGGTTCCATAAACCACTCAAGCTTCATTCTTATGGTTTATGCTGACATTAGAACTACTGGACTGAATTACTGTCTTGTAACTAACACCCATCTATCATTTCTTTTAATACACCCCAAGCCAGCTGGAAGTGTTTGATGCAGCATCAGAACATTATTTTGCTCTTTGTTGATTACTAATCCAGTTTTAATATACTTACAGTACAATTGTGAACAAAGGAAGTTCTGTGTTCACTCAAAATGCTACATTTTGCTTATTTATCGGCATAACTGTTCAGCTAGCACACTTCTATATAAATTCCTGATAGCACAGACCTCTAATATTGGCTTCCACTGCTACCTTCTCCCAAAAGTTGGTATCTGCTAGTCATTTCATCAATGCCATAGAAATGAGCTGAAGCAATTTTTAAAAAATGTCAAGAAGATTGTTTTTTTCTTTTTAAACAACAAATGACAAACTTCAGAACATCTCTAATATAACTGCGGAACAAAAGCTCTTCACCTGATGATGTGCTTGACAAGGGGTTAAATTAATCATCTTGTAGGGAACTGTGAAAGGACAAGTAAGTACATTACCTGAAAATCACCAGATATAAATGAACAGTGAATTCAGTGACATTACCCTCCATAATGGATAATTATCACGCACAGTGTGGGATTTCATAAACTGCTAGGATGGCAATTCAGCTACAAGCACAAACTTTCAGCAGTGAGATTGCATCTTATGCACAGAAGCTCCTTTTCCTTTCCTGCCAGTAACTTTGTGAAAAGTGGCTAGTTCTCAGTTTGTTTTTGTTTTACACTGGCATTAAGTCATGTGTTTTAGAATGTGGAATCTTCAGATCCTATGAAACATAGGATGCGCAGTAAATTAAGTGGGATGAATCTTCAATCTTCTAAAGTAACTTGGTCTCAACTACAGTACAATAAGGGTTATTCACAATATGATGAGTACAAATTTTTAAAAGAATTAGGATTTTTATATTGGGCCAGAACTTCGGGTCCCCACGGGTGAGTACGAGCTGGGTACTCACGCGTAGGCCCAACGAAAGTGCCGGTTTCATGCATGCACTGCACATGTGTGGGAAACCGGAACTTCCGTTCCCTGAAAGGAAGGGGTTCACAGGTCGGACGTGTGCGCCGGAGAGGCAGCGCGTACGTCTGGAACGTCCGTTTTTTTTGCAGGTTTCTCCGGGAGGGCGAGTCTCCAGCAGTTACACTTTTAAAAAGCAGTCGCAAGGCCTGCTTTTAACATGGTAAGTGTTGAATTAAGTAAAATTAAAACATTTTTCCACAGTTTTATTATTTAAATACTTTAAAGAAAGGTAAGTTTATTTTTAGCCCCATTAGAAACTGTAATTAATTTTTTCAAAAATTTAAATTATTGATTAAAAGTTATTTTATGTAATTTATAGTTATTTTAAAAATGTGATTTTTAAAAAATTTATTTGAAGTTTTAGTTGTGTTTTGGGGCTGAATTGTATTCATAGTTTTGACAGGTCTTCCTGTCAAATTTATGAATGGGCATTCCCTGCCCCATGTGATCCCAGGGGACGCTTCGAACTAACTGCGCCCCCTGGGATACGCAAGCACTGCGCGCCGGCAGTTGGAGCAGGCCCAGGATCGGGAGCACAACGGCCGGCGCGCAAGGTAAGTGCAGGTCGGAGGCTTACACCCGCGGGAAGCCTCCGACCTGAATTTCTGGGCCAGTCTTTTCCTTTGATATCCAAGTAGTCCAAATGGCTCCCAGAATTTATTGCCAAACTATCATATATTTCAGCTCACATCTGCCCAAAAGGCAAAATGTGAGCTTGTGCAGCTGTTCTTCTACTCCGTGTATTTGCATTTGCTTGTGAGCATCTTTCTTTCTCTCTCTCTCAATAAACTTTCTCTTGCGTAATCTACAGTTCACACATGTAATAAGACTGAATATTTTTCAGATATATAAGCAAGTATTATTCATAGCCTATTAATTTTGAAAAGAACTCCTGTGCGTGTCTAACATGTCTAATGCACACGCGTGTATTAAAGACAGAAAGCCAAGATGTGAAAATCTGACACCTACCCAGTGGACTCAGTTTGGTTCCATCTATACCTGTAGGTGGCTCTGGCCATTTCTGAAGGAATACCTTGAAAAATAATTCCCATCAGTGTCTTGACTGTTCTGCCATGTCGTGTTGTATTATTTTTGTTGATCATAAAAAAAAAAGTACTCTCTTTGGCTCCATGACAGATTACTTTGGAGGCTTGAGATGCTTTTCTGGCACCAACAGGCTATCTATGCAATTTCTTTTAATAAAACAAACGGAAAGATACTGATGTCATTGTAGGATGAATGAAAACCACATTAGAACTGCTAGCTCTGCCAACAATATTTTTAAAAAGTGAATCGATTTATGATTGAAGGAGTTCTGGATTGCATGTAACAGAGTGTCATGAACAGTTTCCCCACCAACTAAAAGCGGGCTAAAAATATGCACTCAACATGAAGAAAAGCTACATCCTGGAGCCAGCACAGGTTGTACCTATTAGGTAGATGAAGCAATGAAAGTAAAATGCATTTTTGTGCATTTTCTTATTCATTCTTCCAGTGAGAACAATTTAAGGTTTATATAAACCATGCCAAGTGTTGTATTTGAAGTATTTTCACATAAATCTTCACTACTTTGTTTTTGTAATGTAACAGAGGAATATACAGTAAACTCTTGTTTAAACTGCACTTAATCATCCGGAATTCTTTAATAACCGACAAAATAGATAACCGGTAATCTTGCCGAATCCATCCATTTTTCGTTTATCCGAGTCCGAGTTTCCCGCAGTGGCCGAGTTAGTCAGTGGTTTTTATTTTTTGTGTATTAAAAATTGCCTACCTCTCTGTTATTCGGAATTTTTCATCAACCGGTACCATCCCGGTCCCGTAGCTGCCGGGTACGAAAGAGTTTACTGTATATATTCTAGTAGGATATATATACACAAAAACTTGATGCCTGCTTGTTACGAAAGCAAAACAAAATGCAAGTGTGCCATTAAGACCAATGGGAAACTGGTAAGAAAAATACTTCCAAATGTTGTGCAAGAACTTCCACCGCACTAGAGTAAATAATTACTGTATTACATTTCATGCCACCTCCCTGCTTTTATAAGCTATTTGAGCTCATTAAAGTGAGGGAATGTGTCAAACTTATACTCATCCCACTATATATATATATATATATATATTCCTCTATGTTACATATATATGTACGTCTTTGATATATCTAATGTAACTAGTTCTGTTCCCATATTTACTGAATAACCACTGAAAGCCAGGACCTTCCGTTATGTCCTGAGCTTTGTGTTGTTTTGTCACAGAATATGCAGAGCCTCCCCACAGTGAAGCAGAGGTGAACCCTTGCCTGCAGTACAAACCCAATTATGCAAAGTATGTGGCCCAGAATGGCATGTGCTACATGCTTGCTAACTCACGTAGTACATGGAATGTGACATTTGCTCCACGTGTATGAGAAAATAACCTGGCCAAAACAACTCCCGGGAGCCACCAGCAATTTAAAAATAAATTGAAGCAGCACCGCACTCACTCTCACCAAGCACGCTGTAACCAGGGCAAATCTCTCGCCATGGCTGTCCCCAAGCATTCTGGAACATATCATAAATAACGCACTGGTTCTGCACATAAAAAAAACACTCAAACAACCCACAAAATAAGAGTATCATCAAACAAATCCCCCTTTCCAAGGTCAATATCTAATAAATAGAATGTACACACTACTACTACAACCTCTCAAAGGCAATCAGACAAGTTACAATGTCATGATCTCTGCTTCTACGTATTCTAGGATGTTATGTTCCACTCTGTACCACGCAACAAACAAATAGGCATCATAAAATATAACTCCATTTACAACTGACAAGTATTTGTATGTATAAGTAGGGAGTTCTCCAGTCTCAACTCAGAACTGCATTCAACATCTCACTTCTATCTTCTGTTCACATTTTCCCTCTGATTTTCTCACCTTGTATCTCCTGACTTGAAGGCACTGATTCATGCTCTGTTGCAGATCCATATGGTGACATCACTCCAGTCCTTTACTCAAGTGGCCATTCTTCAATTTTGAGCCGAGACAATGTGATATTCAAACACAAAGGAATATTACAATTCACCCAACCGCATCCTCACCATAAACACACTTTATGGTGTGGCCTATTCCTGCTCCTATTTCTTATGTTCAGCAGGTCAACAATCCAAAGTGACACCCCATGTGATTTTCCACTCCATATTACAGGGACAAAGCTAGTTGCAGAACCTCACTACTGCCTCAGCTTGGATCTGCTAACTAAGAACAAGCCTGGGTTTGATTCTGGCACCTGCCTGATCATTCTGGCTCAATGCCATGCTGTGTGGTGCACTTGTTGAGCTAAAGATGGGAGGTAAGGACTTCACACACAGTATTTTTCCCCATATGTTTATGGGACACAACTAACAAAATACTAATAATTGACGTATAAATTGTGAAATCACAGCCTATTCCAGGAGTAGAACCAGCTTAATTACAAAGGTCACTTCACTCTTAGACTGAATTCGGTTACATCACTGTTTCTTGTTTATAAGCCATGCATGAGGCATAGTTTTCTTTTAAAATAAAACTACAGGTAGACTATCCTTTATCCGAAAACCTCGGGACCAGCCGTGTTTCGGTTTTCGGAAAATTTCGGATTTCGGAAGGTATTTTATAAGACTGGGAAATTTGTCGGGGGTCAGGGTCGGCGGGGGTCAGGGTCGGCGGGGGTCCGCGGGGGGTCGGCCGGCGGGGGTCCACGGGGGGTCGTCGGCGGGGGTCGGGGTCGTGCGCCACTCTGGTCATGTCGTGCGCACGACTTACGCTGAACGAAAAAACCTTTGGTTTTTAGAGGGTTTTGGTTTTCGGAAGTTCGGATAAAAGGTAGTCTACCTGTATTTTAATTCCAGTACTATGGGATTAGACTAGATGGCTCGTGTGAAGAAAAAATGGCAAAGTCTTAATGGGCCAAATGGCCTGTTTCTATGCTGTAACATTCTATGATTCAAATTAATCTTCTGATCTTTGGAACAGCCAGGTTATAGTTCAAAAATAAGGTATTTCCAATCCTTCCCTGAACTATTTCTTTTCAAAGTGACATATTAATAACTATCTACCTAGGGCAGACCTTGGTATAAACATAAGAAATAGGAGCAGGAGTAGGCCATTTGGCCCTTCGAGCCTGCTCCGCCATTCAAGATGATCATGGCTGATCTTCTACCTCATCCCCACTTTCTTGAACTATCCCCGTATCCTTTGATTCCCTTAATATTCAGAAAACTATCAATCTCTGCCTTGAATATACTCAACGACTGAGCCCCCACAGCCCTCTGGGGTAGAGAATTCCAAAGATTCACCACCCTCTGAGTGAAGAAATTTCTCCTCACCTCAGTCCTAAATGGCCGACCCCTTATTCTGAGACGGTGACCCCTGGTTCAAGAGTCCCCAGCCAGTGGAAACATCCTCCCTGCATCTACCCTGTTAAGCCCTGTAAGAATTTTGTATGTTTCAATAAGATCACCTTTCATTCTTCTAAACTCTAGATAATATAGGCCGAGTCTACTTAATCTCTCCACATAGGACAATCCCCCCCCATCCTAGTAAATGCTTATTACTCACAGTAAAAAAAAATCCACAGGCATTCTCTTCTTTAATTGTAGTGCATCAGATTTAGTATTTACATTTCCCTATCAGTTCTGCAGCAGTAATGTAGTAGAACCCTGCTGTACATTTCGGAAGTTACCATAAGAGTGCAAGACTCACACGGGCTAAAACCAAACCTCCAGGACAACATTAACCTACATTTAAGTCCAGGCATGCGCTGTGATTTTTCTTTTCTGTGCAATCAATAAAATGTCAGTTGTGTTTGGTCCTCTGTGAATGAATCCACATAAAACAGATGTAGTTCAATAAAGACCTGCACAAAAATTTGTAAGTATCAGTCGAATTAACAATACACTCAGCGGCAGCAAACTTCAAACAGGGTCTCCCAGCACTCGAAACATGCTGCAGAACACGTGCTTTTCAATTAACACAGTGGCCTAGGAAACACATTTCCACTGTGCGACTGATGGAGCAAGTCATTTTTATAAACTGTCCTGTAACATTTTCTAAAGGTACAATTATTTTTTTTTTTAAACTTACTCCCTTTAAATTTTTCAAGATCACAGAAGTGAAATGCATACGGCAGATACCTAATGAAACAAAGTGGAGACAGTCGGCTGCCTCATTTCTTTAAATTTTATGGTACCTCAGAGACCTTAAGCTCTCTACACACATAGATCTGTCTGGGCCTGTCTATAATAACCAAGCTTATTTATAGTCAGAGTCAAACTCTTTTCTGTACCTATTTCCCCATACAGCATGTACAAATCTAAATCAGATTTAATTCTGTAGAGTTCAGATTTTGATAAATCAATCAGTAACAGTTCCTTTGCAGAGATAACCTAATTTATTATGTGGAAGTCTATGAAAACACCCTCCAAAATTCATTAGAGAGTTACCTAGTTCTTGCTCTGCCAATACCGTGCACCAGTAAAACTGATCGATTTCAATTTATACAAGCAGAGTGGCTTTTCAGAGCTTATACATTTAAATAAAGGAGGAAGGAAAAACTGCTTCGTGAGCACATTTGACAAATAACAGTTTAAAGAGTGCAATAGGGTAAGAATGGGTTATAACCTCCAGCTGGGTGCAAATTGAGCAGATGAAAATCTCCTCTGATGGGTGGAAGGGGTATTAAATGAAATGGGTTTGGGCGCTCACAACCTTAATCATTCTGGACCCAAGTTTACACCACAAAACTGCTGATAATTTGGCACCATTTGACATCAAATTGTTAGCCTCATTCAACCAAGCAGTTGGAGGTAGCTGGTATGGAGCAGTATGGGGTGCTCTGCGGAGATTGAGAATACAGTTTATTGGTGGGGCTGTGTAAACAATGACTATTATTATCTAAACCCATGCTATACTTAGGGTTACCATCCATCTGGTCTTAGAGCAGACAGTCCAGAAGCTTTGCAAAATGTAAACCAGACACTAAAAAATGTATTTTTTGAAATTAAGTCTTTTTTCTATTACCATTAAATTGAGGAGCTCGTGACTCCTGTGCCGCTGTAGCATTACACTGTAGTCCAGGAGAGAATAAACTCTGTTCTGATCTCCCAACATCCTGTGGTAATGTATTGCCTAGACTATGGGCTTCTGTCTTGGAATGGGGCTTGAACCCATGATCTTCGGGATCAGAGACAAGACTGCTACCATCTGAGCCAAGCTGGCAATTCAAAGAGGCTACAGTCAGGGAGTCGATCAACATTGTTTTAGGACTTGAGGAAAGATTTAAACCCTTTTTAGGATTAGGTACACCCAACATGGGCACTGCTTGATGCAGACAAGGAGTTCCAAAAAAATGGAAAATGTTCATAAATGCTGGAGAATAAAATACCAATAAACATCCCTCCAAGAAAAAGAGCTATTTCAAGAAATAACAGCAGTTAGTATTATAGTACTGAAAATATTTGCTTTACCAAGCAAAATCAACTGGATATCAATAAACCACTGCGACGCGTAAGCAGATGGACAAACAGTGGGCTCTCCTCTGTTTATAATGCCACCATATTCAAACAACAACTTCTTTTAATTATTGCCGTCAGGATAAAAGTAGTGACAATTTTCTGCATTTGGCAGGCAGTCTTACCCGCCAACAGCACAGAGCGGAGATTCAGATGCACACTGCACATGCCTGAATTTCCAAAATGCATTGCTGGTGGGCTAGGTCCCCTCCAAGAACCATGGATTCAGAAATAGGGGGCAATTTTCCCCATTGGAGGTGGGTTTCAGTTTGGGTGGGTTCCAAACCCGCCTCCACTGTCAGGTGGGAAAAATTTGCAATTTTCCCCTAATTGGCCAGTTAATTTCAGAGGTGTGGGTTCCCCTGGGCCAATTAGTCTTTTGGGACTGAAGCTCGCCTCTGCTGATGTCACTTATCCAGCTTCATTTAAGGGCTGCTTGTTGCGTTGGCTCATTCCACTGGTTTTTGGTCGATGCTGTACCACCTCCAAACTTTTATCTCATCGAAGAATGGCTAGCTCCAAGGCAAGGGCCTCCCCAAGGTTCTCGGATGAGGCGCTGGGTATCCTGGTTAAGGGGGCGAGAGCTAGCAGGGAGGTACTCTTCCCCTCATCTGGAAGAGGCTTCCCAAAGAAACCAAGGCTGTGTGGGTCCAGCTGGCAAGGGATGTAACCTCCAGATCTGTGTGCAGATTGGGTGATTGTTTATGTTTATTGATAAAATGCCATCCGTGTGTGAATGTATTAAAATTAGGTGATGGCAAACGGTTGGCGTGATGGCATCTGTTATTTTGGCTTACGCAGCTCCACCTAGGCCTGTATTCTCTTGAATTCAGAAGAATGAGAGAGGATCTCATTGAAGCATACAAAATTATTACAGGGCTTGATAGGGTGGATGCTGGGAGAATGTTTCCCTTAGCTGGGGAGTCTAGGACCAGTGGCCACAGCCTCAAGATAAAGGGTAGGCCATTCAGGACTGAGATGAGAAGAAATTTCTTCACACAGAGGGTGGTGAATCTTTGGAATTCTCTACCTCAGAGGGCTGTGGAGGCTCAGTCATTGGGTATATTCAAAACAGAAGTCGATAGATTTCTGACTAGTAAGGGCGATAGGGCCGGCTGCAGTGTACACCATCTACAAGATGCACTGCAGCAACTCGCCAAAGCTCCATCAACAGCACCTTCCAAACCCGCGACCTCTACCACTTAGAAGGACAAGGGCAGCAGACGCATGGTTCTCACCACCTACAAGTTCCCCTCCAAGCCACACACCATCCTGACTTGGACCTGTATCGCCGTTCCTTCACTGTCGCTGGGCCAAAATCCTGGAACTCCCTTCCTAACAGCATTGTGGGTGCACGGGGGCCCCACAAGGATGTGTGCTGAGCCCCCTCCTCTACTCCCTCTTCACCCACGACTGTCTGGCTGTTCATGGTTCCAACACCATCATCAAGTTTGCGGCTGATACCATGGTAGTAGGCCAGATCACCAACAACGATGAGTCAGCCTACAGGGAGGAGGTCCAGCATCTCGTGAAGTGGTGCGCCGATAACAACCTGGCCCTTAACATCAAGAAAACCAAAGAAATCATTGTGGACTTCAGGAAGTCTAAAGGCGAAAGTCACACCCCCATCCACATCCATGGGGCTGTGGTGGAAAGGGTGGACAGCTTTAAGTTCCTCGGAGTCCACATCACAGAAGACCTCTCCTGGTCCCTCAATACCTCCTCTCTGGTGAAGAAGACCCAGCAGCGCCTATATTTCCTAAGGAGGCTGAAGGGATGTAATCTGTCACCCCTGATCCTCTCTAACTTTTACCGCTGCACAATAGAGAGCATCCTGACGAACTGTATCACAGTATGGTATGGCAGCTGCTTTAAAGCCATTTACCTCCTGGATGCAGCAGTCCCCATCTCAGTTTAACTACACGGTTTTACAAATTGTGTGAAACCTGTCCACAGGCAGTTAAACATAAAATGGAGGTGAAAAAAGAGGCTTCCAGCCTCAGTATTTGAAGAAATCAGTATTTGTAGGGAAATGGTGTTGGGAAAATTGACGGGATTGAAGGCCGATATATCCCCAGGGCCTGATAATCTACATCCTAGGGTACTTAAGGAAGTGGCCCTAGAAATAGTAGCTGCATTGCTGGTCATCTTCCAAAATTCGATAGACTCTGGAACAGTACCCATGGATTGGAGAGTAGCCGTGATGTGCCTTCAATAACCACAAAACTAGAAGTTATTAACTTAAACAAGTTGGCTTTTAATCACTAAGATCAGAGCTAACATCTCAACACACCGACTGGCTCACAGGAATGAGTCATACAGATCCTGGGATCTTTATGTAAGAGAAGTCAGGGGCGGAGCCAAGAGCCAAGACCTGGAACCTCCCAGGTTAGTCAGGAAAGAGGAAGTGAAACTATACACCGTGTGGGGGAGGGTAATATACATGAGTGCACAACGAATACAGGCAAGACAAACAGATTTCATTACATTCACCCCTTCTATAGATTTAGTCCATCAGGGTGATGTTTCTTAAAAGTTGGTATAAGTGAGTCTGTCAGGAGGTTTTGCAGTTCTCCGTGATCGGCGCAAAGCCGGTTGGGGTGCCTCTAGGGGAGTGGATTCTGGTTCCTCTGCTGTCCGGGCCTCCGCAGTGTCTTCCAGGTTATCTGCAGTGTCCTCCAGGTTAAAGTTGGGTATTGATACCTCTGGGCGTCCTGTCTTTTTGGTGTAGGTCTTCCTCGGGTAGTCTCCCATCGTTCTCTCCGCTCCCCGAGGGAGCGAGGTCTTTTATGGAAACAGTGTCCTCTCGCCCATCAGCGTATTCGATATAGGCGTACTGAGGGTTTGCATGGAGGAGCTGTACCTTTTCCACAAGGGGGTCCGTTTTGTGGCCTCTCACGTGCTTCCGCAATAGTACTGTCCCCGGAGACGTCAGCCACGCGGGTAGAGATATGCCAGAGGTGGATTTCCGGGGGAAAACGATCATCTTTTCGTGAGGGGTAGCGTTAGTGGCTGTACATAACAGAGACCTTATGGAGTGGAGCACGTCTGGGAGGACTTCCTGCCAGCGGGAGGTCGGAAGGCCTTTTGACTTTAAGGCTAACGTGACAGCCTTCCAAACAGTAGCATTCTCCCTTTCCACTTGCCCATTACCCCGGGGGTTGTAGCTAGTGGTTCTGCTAGTGGCTATCCCCTTTGAGAGCAAGAACTGGCGCAGTTCGTCACTCATAAATGACGTCCCCCTATCGCTGTGTTTGTAGTTCGGCATGCCAAACATGCAGAATAGATTAGAGAGACACTTGATGACCGTGGCACTGGTCATGTCTGGGCAGGGAATAGCGAAGGGGAAGCGGGAATATTCATCGATGATATTGAGGAAGTATACGTTACGGTCGGCAGAGGGAAGGGGTCCCTTGAAGTCCAGACTTAGGCGCTCGAATGGCTGTGTGGCTTTGATGAGGTGTGCACGGTCAGGCCTGTAGAAACGAGGCTTGCATTCCGCACAGATGCGGCAGGCTCTGGTCATTGCCCTAACCTCCTCGATGGAGTGGGGCAGATTGCGGGACTTTATAAAATGGTATAGTCGGATGACCCCTGGGTGACAGAGGTCATTGTGGAGACCCTGTAATTTGTCCGTATGAATGCTGGCACACATTCCCCGCGATAGGGCGTCTGGGGGTTCATTAAGGGCTCCCGGCCTGTACATAATATCATAGTCGAACGTGGATAGTTCGATCCTCCACCTGAGTATTTTGTCATTCTTGATTTTCCCCCTTTGTTTGTTATTAAACATGAAAGCCACCAACCGCTGGTCGGTGAGCAGGGTGAAACGTTTGCCGGCTAGGTAGTGTCTCCAGTGCCGCACTGCCTCCACTATAGCCTGTGCCTCCTTCTCGACAGAAGAGTGCCTGATTTCAGGTCCCTGAAGGGTTCGGGAGAAGGCGGCCACAGGTCTCCCAGCCTGATTGAGGGTCGCAGCTGAGGCAAAGTCTGACGCATCGCTTTCGACTTGAAAGGGAATGCTTTCGTCCACTGCACACAGTGCAGCCCTTTCAATGTCCTGTTTGATACTGGTGAAAGCCTCCCGAGCTTCAGCTGACAGTGGGAAGGACGTCGATTTAATGAGGGGTCGGGCCTTAGAGTAATTGGGCACCCATTGGGCATAATACGAAAAAAATCCCAGGCACCTTTTTAAAGCTTTGGGATTGTGTGGCAGGGGCAGTTCCTTTAGGGGGCGTAATCGGTCAGGGTCCGGTCCAATTACCCCATCTTCCACCACACAGCCGAGGATACAGAGACGGGTTGTGTTGAAGACACATTTGTCTTCGTTGTAGGTTAGATTCAGCTTTAGGGCAGTTTTTAAAAATCTCGCAAGATTTAGATCGTGGTCTTGCTGGTTGTGCCCGCAGATAGTGACATTGTCCAGATAGGGGTAGGTAGCTTGTAGTTTATTCTCGTCAACCATGCGGTCCATCTCACGTTGGAAGACCGAGACCCCATTTGTTACCCCGAAGGGCACTCTGAGAAAATGGTAGAGGCGTCCGTTCGCCTCAAAGGCGGTGTATGGGCAGTCCTCCGTTCTAATGGGGAGCTGGTGATACGCGGATTTGAGGTCGATAGTCGAGAAGACTCGGTATTGCGCAATCTGGTTGACCATTTCTGATATGCAGGGTAAAGGGTAGACGTCCAGCTGGGTATAAATATTAACAGTCTGGCTGTAGTCAATTACCATCCGTTTCTTTTCGCTATTTTTAACTATGACTACTTGGGCACGCCACAGACTGGTACTGCATTCAATAATGCCTTCCCGCAGGAGTCTGTCCACTTCCGCCTTGATAAAGTGTCTGTCTTCCAGACTGTACCGTCTACTTTTGGTCGCTATGGGCCTAGAGTTCAGAGCGAGATTGGCGAATAAAGAGGGCGGGCTGATTTTTAAGGTTGATAGGCCACAGACTGTGAGTGGCGGCTGGGACCCGCCATATGCTAGCGTGACACTTTCGTGGTGGCACTGGAAGTCCAGGCCCAAGATTACATTAACACAGAGTTCTGGCATCACGAGGAGTTTAAAATCCTTGTAGTCCGTGCCTTTTACAGTCAGTGTTACCACACAGTAGCCCAAAATGTCCGAAGTGTGGGGCTTAGCAGCCATAGCAATTCTGCTCCGTGTAGATGGCTGATTCCAAGATGGCAGCCCCCTCGGCACGCACGAGGCGGTGAGGGCCGCATGGCCGGAAGAATAAGAGTCAGAGTTTCTCTGGGCCACGTCCAGCGATCGCGCAGTGGCCACTGCCTTTTTAAGTCCAGGACCTCCTTCTCCAGCAGTCTCTGCCGGATATAATTCGATTTGAGGCCCGTGATGAAGGAATCGCGGACCAATTCGTCAGAGTACGCGTTGGCCGTCACGGCCTTGCAGTTACAGTCCCGGACCAGGCCCTTTAGGCCCTGTATGAAATCGTCCATTGGTTCCTCTGGTCGCTGCCTGCGTGTAGCCAGCAGATGTCTGGCGTACACTTCGTTTACCGGCCTCTGGTATTGGGCCTTCAGGATAGTGATGGCCTCCGTGTAAGAGGTGGCGTCCCGGATGAACGAATAAATCCGATGACTAACGCGTGTAGTCAGTAGACTCAGTTTATCTACCTCGCTAGTGGATGAGGCCCTCGCGAAGAGTTCGAAGCATTTGAGCCAGTGTCCAAATTGATTTGATGCTTCAGCAGAATGTGGATCCAAGTCCAGACGCTCTGGTTTTAGGAGTCGATCCATCCTAGTATTCTTTAGTGATTAAAATTGATGTGCCTTCAATAACCACAAAACTAGAAGTTATTAACTTAAACAAGTTGGCTTTTAATCACTAAGATCAGAGCTAACATCTCAACACACCGACTGGCTCACAGGAATGAGTCATACAGCTCCTGGGATCTTTAAGTAAGAGAAGTCAGGGGCGGAGCCAAGAGCCAAGACCTGGAACCTTCCAGGTTAGTCAGGAAAGAGGAAGTGAAACTATACACCGTGTGGGGGAGGGTAATATACATGAGTGCACAACGAATACAGGCAAGACAAACAGATTTCATTACAACTACACTATTCAAAAGAGGTGGTAGAGAGAAAACGGGGAATTATAGACCGGTAACCCTGACATCGGTAGTGGGGAAAATGCTAGAGTCCATTATAAAAGATGTAATAGCAGAGCACTTGGAAAACAGCGACAGGATCGGACAAGGTCAACATGGATTTACAAAAGGTAAATCATGCTTGACTAATCTACTGGAATTTTTTTGAGGATGTAACTGGTAAAATAGATAAGGGAGAACCAGTGGATGTGGTGTATTTGGACTTTCAGAAGGCTTTCGATAAGGTCCCGCATAAGAGATTAGTGTGTAAAGTTAAGGCACATGGGATTGGGGGCAAGGTATTGACTTGGATAGAGAACTGGTTGGCAGACAGAAAGCAAAGAGTTGGAATAAACGGCTCTTTTTCCGAGTGGCAGGCAGTGACTAGTGGGGTACCGCAGGGATCGGTCCTAGGACCCCAGCTATTCACAATATATATTAATGATCTAGACGAGGGAACTAGATGTAGTATCTCCAAGTTTGCAGATGACACAAAGCTGGGTGGGCATGTGTGCTGTGAGGAGGATGCCGAGAAACTCCAATATGATTTGGACTGGTTGGGTGATTGGGCAGAAGCATGGCAGATGCAATATAACGTGGATAAATGCGAGGTTATCCACTTTGGTGTCAAAAACAGGAAGGCAGATTATCTGAATGGCAATAGATTGGGAGAAGGGGAAGTGCAACGAGACCTGGGTGTCCTTGTGCGCCAGTTGCTGAAGGTAAGCATGCAGGCGCAGCAGGCAGTTAAGAAGGCAAATGGTATGTTGGCCTTCGTAGCAAGAGGGTTTGAGTACAGGAACAAGGGTGTCTTGCTGCAGTTGTACAGGGCCTTGGTGAGATCACATCTTGAGTATCGTGTGCAGTTTTGGTCGCCTTATCTGAGGAAGGATGTTCTTGCCATGGAGGGAGTACAGCAAAGATTCACCAGGCTGATACCTGGGATGGCAGGAATGACATATGAGGAGAGATTGGTTGATTGGGCTTATACTCACTGGAGTTTAGAAGAATGAGAGGGGATCTCATTGAAACTTATAAAATTCTAACAGGACTAGACAGACTAGATGCAGGAAGGATGTTCCCAATGGCTGGGGAGTCCAGAACCAGGGGTCACAGTCTAAGGATAAGGGGTAAGCCATTTAGGACAGAGATGAGGAGGAATTTCTTCACCCAGAGAGTGGTGAACCTGTGGAATTCTCTACCACAGAAGGCAGTAGAGGCCAATTCATTCATTAAATATATTCAAGAAGGGGTTAGATATATTTCTTAAGGCTAAAGGGATTCAAGGGATATGGGGAGAAGGCAGGGACAGGGTACTGAATTTGGATGATCAGCCATGATTTCATTGAATGGCGGAGCAGGCTCGAGGGGCCAAATGGCCTACTCCTGCTCCTATCTTCTATGTTTCTAGTACAGTATTTAAATTGCGGTAACGCCCATCCCCCGTAAAACCAGAAGTGGGCAGGATCAGGTAGGGAATCCCATTTTTAACACTAACTGCCCCCACACTCCAAACCCACCTTATTTTTTTTTAAGAGGAAAATTCCAGCTTAAGTGCCTGTTAATCTCCTTTCCAATTCCTATTTTTGTTACACTTTCATTATTCACACAGCAACAACTTGTATTTATATAGTGCCTTTAACATAGTAAAACATCCCAAGGCGCTGCACAGGAGTAATTTAAGACAAACAAATTTGACACCAAGCCACATAAGGATAAATTAGGGCAGGCGACCAAAAGCTTGGTCAAAGAGGTAGGTTTTAAGGAGCATCTTAAAGGAGGAAAGAGAGGTAGCGAGGCGGAGAGGTTTAGGCAGGGAATTCCAGAGCTTAGGGCCTAGGCAACTGAAGGCACGGCCACCAATGGTTGAGCGATTATAATCAGGGATGCTCAAGAGGGCAGAATTAGAGGAGCGCACATATCTTGGGGGGGGGGGGGGGGGGGTGGCGGTTGTGGGGCTGAAGGAGACCAATTATATTATGTAAAACCTTTTCCCCAGTTTCAATTTTCTCCGTTCTCAGCAGAGAAAGGCAAAGAAACAGAAGTGCAGAAGAGAGAGAGGGAGACTATTTTTGTTGAATTACCAGTAGCTTTAGTTGGAGGGGAGTGAGAGACAATGAGAATTTATTTTTGATGGGGCCTTGACTGCAAAACAATTGAAAAGATGAGGTCTAACCGTGAAAAAAATGGCGATCACTGATATAACTGTCGACAGCCCTGAAATGCATATGGTAAGGTAAATGAATAGAGGAAGACCCTATACTGAGATGGTGGATGAGAAAGAGATAGTTCAGTTGGTATAAGGAGAGTGATGGAGCAGTACCTTGTTTTTTTTTTTGGGGGGGGGGGGTGGAATGTTGAAGAGGGAGAATCTGTTGAAGGAGAGTGAAGAGACACCGTTTGAGGCTGAAGAGAGCAACTTGAGATCATGTTAAGCAGGGGAGGGAAAGAAACTCTGTTGCAGAAGGAAAGCACTGCTAGCTCTGCTGGGAGTGGAAGGGATGATTGCTGTTGCAGCATAGAAGGCCTTCGATAAAAGACAGCATGCAATGGATGGGGGGGGGGGGGTAGAAATAATTGTATAGCTTCCCCTAAAATATACAGGAAACTTTGGTTTATCCGGAGGTTAACTGTCCGGAATGCTCGAGCCACCGGCAAAATTCAGGAGTCGGATCAGTAAGTTTTTTTTCTTTTCGTTGCTTTTTTTCCCCACCAGTCAGGCTCCGCAAGGTCTAGCTAAAGCTGTTGCTTAGCTACAGAGACGCTTGCAAGCTACGGCCGACTGTTTAGAAGCTGTTGCTAAGCAACAGGCTTTGTTGCTAGATACAGAGCTCAAAAGCTTCCGTATGTTTTAACATTAGCGCTGGTTTGTCCGGCAGTTTTGATGGGACGGCAACAGTTCGGTCCCATCGGTGCCGGATATCACAAAGTTTCCTGTAGCTTCTTCAGCTTTTACCATGTACATTACGTGAAAAAATGTGATGACTGTGCACTATTGCACCTTTAATACAGTAACGTTACTCAATAGGGAGGAAATCTAATGTCAACAAGATGAAGAATGTCTGTCAGTGAAGTTGTTCTAATTCTTCCAGAATACTAACTCTACCATATTCCCATTATAGCATTTAGCTGTTTCTTAAGTACCCTGGCTTCAATCACACTTCTTGGCAACCTGCTCCAGTGCTATTCATCCTCTATGCAAAGAAATACTCCCATCATAAATTTGCCCTTAACAACTCAAACTGTGCCTATTTCT
This sequence comes from Somniosus microcephalus, assembly GCF_052327205.1. Lineage (NCBI taxonomy): Eukaryota > Metazoa > Chordata > Chondrichthyes > Squaliformes > Somniosidae > Somniosus > Somniosus microcephalus. The sequence continues at coordinate 300,949,585 of NC_140990.1, forward strand.
CCTGCTGCCCTGGCATACTCAAGTATTGTTTCAGATTTACTTTCTCTGTCTGGTTAATACACCATATGTATCTCTATCAAGTCCCCTCCGAGATGTTTTATTCCAAGGCTGAAGCCCCTGGCTTAAGTTGCTCCTCTTAGTTCATCTGCATTACTGCAATCCTCTACATTTCCTCTGTTCTCCCCCTTTATATTGTGACCACCAGAACTGTGCACTGTACACAGCAAAACACAATGCAAAAGAAACACATTGTGATCTATTAACTGTAAATTTAATTATGTCAACAAGGGAACTGTTGACCTGTTTTATCTACAGGGAAGTTGTTATTTTAATAAAATGTTTACATATTCAGACCTACAGGTTTTAAGTCATAGATTCTGCTTTTTAAAAAAACTATTCTCTGTTCTCATCAATTCCCTTTTTATATTTGGTTCCATTCTAAATTTTGCTCGTGATTTCATGCAATCTATTTATTGTGAGCACTCCGAGTACTTATTTCAGTCTGCTTTTTATTATAGGACTTTTCTCGTGATTATCATTTGCTTACTATTAAAAGTGCTCCAAAAAACATATTTACAGTAAGACCACTAACATTGCAATTCTACTGCCAACAATGCCAATTAAGGCTAATAGTCTATCACCAACTATGATCTCCCAATTCAAAACATTGGACCATTTCTCCCCCTGCTCCCACCCCCCTCCACTTGACATGTCTGTTTCTCGATGAAACCACTAGTGTAATGTATGATTTGAGGAAGGAATGAGCTTGATCGGTCAAGTGGTCTTTTCTTAGTTCAAATTTATGTTAATGTCCTTCTTTAACTTTAACATTCAGCTTGAAGCTGACCTTTCCCTACAGTCACGTTGGGAAAAACATCTTCCACAGTGATGTCCTGACTGTCAACGTTAAGCCGAAAGCATTCTGTCATTTTTTTGATGCAAAGCAGTATAGAGGTTTCATCCCAAATCCTTCTGCTCACGCCCAGAATTCCACACCCAAAATGGATGGTAATTCTAGGTCCTTTTTCTTAATTATACGTTACTAATTTACTAAATAATAAATATTTCATCCTGGTAATAGGCATATTCACACTTTTTTTGTTCTAGAAATAATGAAGTGCGGAGAAAGTCTGGGCAGCACTGGTGCACTCTTTGATGCCACCTGTAAGCAACAACTTGGCCTAGAAATTCGGTGGAGGCCCAAACAGGGCGCCAAGCTCGCCTGGGCGCCGGAATTACTGCTGCGAACGGAGCAGTTGCGCCCGCCAGAAATTCAGCTTGAGCGCCCCAAGAGGGACGTGGGGCGCTGCTCGAGGCGCTGAAACTGAATATCGCAGCGCAACGTGCCGCAGCGCCACACGCTGCGGCACGGCACGCTGCGGTACTGCAGGCCTTCCTCCCCTTAAGGGGGAGGGGCCTGCACCAGCGCAATGACCGATCGCGAGTGCTGGCAAAAGAGCCCAGCACCGAGGAGAAGTGCCGGGCTCTCGGGACACAGCCGGCACTGCCCGGGGGGGGGGGGGGGGGGGGGGGGATCAGGAGGCCGGGGACGGAGGTGCTAGCAGGCGGCCACCGAAAAAAATGGCCGCCCCGCACCTCCACCTTAATTTGCGCCACTAGCGCCACAGGTAGGCCCCGTGAACCGGGCGCGATTTGCGAATGGCGTTAGAGGCGGGCGCTACCAAATATCGCGATCGGGGCGGTAGCGGGGCACTGCGCACACCGATGAAGTCATCAGTGGCGGCGCAGCGCTACAGGCTAACGCCGCCATTAGCGCCCCGCTAAATATCGCGGGAGGCATGGCCAGTGGTGCTAAAGCCACTGAGTGCCCTCTTTAGGCGCTAACTGGTGGCGCAGCCCACCAAATTTCTAGGCCCTTAAGTCTTGCAAGTAAAAGGAAAAAGGCAAATGCTGGAAACCGGAAATAGAAACAGAAAATGCAAGAACTGCACAGCCGTCCAATCAGTACCCAAAAGAGAAAGATGGGTTAAGTATTTCAACGGGATCCTTCTGACACTCAAAATATTAACCTATCTTTCTCCTTTAGATGTTAATTGACCGGTCACGCATTTTCAGCATTTTGTTGTTATCTTGGATCGCCAGTCCTATTATCAGATTTGCATTATCCAGTATGTCACCTAACTTCAGAAACAGCTTCTGTAGATGCTTTCCTTATGCTTCTGTTGCACATTCATGGGAAAGTTGTACAGATGCATTACAGAGGATGGGAAGGATTTGTTTGCAAGGTCTGCATTCTGGTGTTTGTTCACATCCGAGTATTTGCTGGCACTCAAAACAGCAACAGGACTGCCTATTGTGCAAGGGCGTAAAAACCAGGTACCGACTAGGGTTTTCTTATGGGTACATCTCCATCTGCATTATTGCCACCTCAGCAACGGCAGGTATGTAAAATAATAAAAGTTAATACTTATAATGGCTCGTGTGGAGCATAAATACTGGCATAGACCAGTTGGGCCAAATGGCCTGTTTCTGTGCTGTACATTCTATGTAATTCTATGTGACAGCTGTGGCTCAGTGGGTAGCACCCTTGCCTCCGAGTGAGAAGGTTGTGCCACTTTTGTGCTCAAGTCCCACTCCAGAGACTTGAGCACAAAAATCTAGGCTGACACTCCAGTGCCGTGCCGAGGGTATGCTGCACTGTCGGAGGTGCCGTCTTTCGGATGAGACATTAAACCGAGGCCCCATCTGCTCTCAGGTGGCTGTAAAAGATCCCATGGCACTATTTTGAAGAAGAGCAGGGGAGTTATCCTCGGTGTCCTGGCCAATATTCACCCCTCAATCAACATCACTAAAAACAGATTCTCTGGTCATTATCACGTTGCTGCTTGTGGGAACTTGCTGTGCGCAAATTGGCTGCCGCGTTTCTTACATTACAACAGTGACTACACTTCAAAAAGTACTTCATTGGCTGTAAAGCACTTTGGGACATCTGGTGGTCGTGAAAGGCACTATGTAAATACAAGTCTGTCTTTCTTTTCTTTTTAATACATATTGCTGAGGTTGATATGGCCAGTTAACATTCCCCCACAGCTACCTGCCTCTTCTTTGAGTCTGATCAAGCAGCCAACTGTCAATTGCTTAGGTGGAATAAAAATCCTTTGTTCAAAAGTTAAAATCATTATTTTGAGGAATATTCCGGACAAACCAGAAAATTGTTGCATTTGGGTATAAATATGTTCATCCATAACTCTAAAATTCAGTTAACATAACAAATCCTTGTTGTTGTGTAGTTCTCTTCAGTATGAAAATTATCAGAAAATAAAATAATTAATGTTTAGTGGTTCTACTTCTGTACAATCGGTTAAAATGATAAAAAAAAATTATAAAAAAGAAATTTTCTAAACTGATTGGTTTTGCAAAATATCAAACAAGGCTTGCTAATATTTATGTCTGAATATGTTTTAAACATTTTTAATCATTTACCTTTGTGAACACTTAATTAAAATTACAAAACCAATTCTAATCTGGAGTCCAATTAATATGCAAATATATGCAAATGTGGTAAAACTAGGTGGTGATTAAGTAGAGGACAGTTTATTTCATGTATACTTCAAGTGTAAAAAAACAAACAGATCTGTCTCCCTTCTAGTGATTCCATTGGCACATTGATGTGTTTACAGAGTGACTATGCAGTTTACAGCAAAAAATCTGCATACATTGTGACAGTGTAAACACAAAGGATTTATACTCCAGAGTCATTCTGCTCCCAGGCTGCAGACGAGACACGAAGTGAAGTCATTCTTTCATATCTCAAATCTCAGTAAGGTCAATGCAAAGTTAAATTTCAGGGTGCTTATTTACATGGTCATATATAATTCAAGTCACTCCACCTCCGCGAGGCTGCACTCATTTAGATAGGCTTTATGCAGTTTACTATATAACACAAGGCTTTGAATGACTCTGAAGGAAATAGTGTCCTTCAGAGTTTACCAGTGTTTAGAGAACCGTCAGCTTTGGATACCCCATCACTAATGTATATGCATTTGTGGGAGGATGCCCATCAGTATATATATATTTTTAATTTATTTTCTCCATAAACCAACATTGTTATTCATAGAAAATTCAATAGCACTAACAATTAATAAGTTAATCCGGGGGGGGGGGGGGGGGGGAGATCCTGATTTGATTCCACTTTGCTACAGTGATATTATTAAAAGTCTGCTAAATCGACTTTTAAACAATCGTCAAAAGTCACCATGTTCAGCAGACTTTAGAAGTTAATACCTCTGCAGAAGAATGGAATCCAATCAAGGAACTCTGTTTCCGATCCATTTATTAATGGGAAGTGCTGCTCAGTTTTAAATTTATTAAAATCTCTAATTGTGGGGGATAGGCAGCATTGAACAGTATCCCTGACTATGAAATTCTACAAGTTCATATTAAAAATAAAGGGTTGGCTGTAATTAAAAACAGTGGGATTTCCTGCAAATTTTTTCCTCTAATCATTTTTGTTTATTCATCATTTAAACTTTACTTTCAGTAATCTATTCACTGATGCATCAATTTAAAAAATAAATAACAGGCTCATGTTCACTGAGATTACCAGTTGGTTGAATTTTAATTCATAGAACTGGTCTGAAAGTGACAAAGCTGAGCACTGATGAAGGAGTCCTTAAAGGACCACTATTGACTCCTTACACTCATTATACTGGCCATGCCAGAAAAGTACCATTTACAAACGAGGAGTGACAAGTTAAACTGGATCAATTACCCTGCCTCCTGGACCTCCAAAGTCCACCTGCCCCTATACCTCCCCCTTCCCACTGTCCAGGGCCCCAAACACCCCTTCCAGGTGAAACAGCGATTTACTTGTACTTCTCGCAATCTAGTATACTGTATTCGCTGCTCACGATGCGGTCTCCTCTACATTGGGGAGACCAAACGCAGATTGGGTGACCGCTTTGCGGAACACCTCCGTTCATTCCGTAAGGGTGACCCCGAGCTTCCGGTCGCTTGTCATTTTAATTCAACGCTCCATTCCCACTCGGACCTCACCGTCCTTGGCCTCTTGTATTGTTCCACGGAAGCTCAACGTAAACTCGAGGAACAGCACCTCATCTTCCGATTAGGCACTCTGCAGCCTTCCGGACTCAATATCGAGTTCAACAATTTCAGATCATAACCTCGGCCCCTATTTCATTTTTTCTTGTAATTTTTCCACTCTTTTCCCCCGCTTTCCTTTTGTTTCGCTCTCACACCTGGCAGCTATCCCTTGCCCTGCCAGTACACTTTACACCCAATCTCAGCCTATTACCATCTCGTCTAGCTTCTAACACCTTTTGTCTCTTTTTTACTTCTTTTGTTTCTTTTATTCTTTTGTCCGATCGCAGCCCTGCCTCCGATCTATCTTTTCTTTCCAGTTTTGAAGAAGGGTTCGACCCGAAACGTCAACTCAAGTTTCTGTCCACGGATGTTGCCTGACCTGCTGAGTTTTTCCAGCATTTTCTGTTGTTATTTCCACTTTCTTCTAATTGGAAAAAAGTTGTTGGTATAGGAGATAGCACAAACCAGAAAGGCAAAAAATGCTCATGTGCCTACAGCTGGGATAAAGAAAGAATCTTTGTATGACACCTTATCACACCTCTCAGGAGGTGCCAAAGCACTTCATATACAACGAATTACTGAAAACAAATACAGCAGCCATTTTGCACACAGCAAGCTTCCACAGATAGTAATGAGATGAATTACCAGTTAATCTCTTTTTGCTGATGCTGATTGAGGAAGGGATATCGGCGAGGACATTTGGAGGACCGCTTGAATTATAACTTCAGATCTTAAACATCCGTCGAAACAGGCAGATGGAAACATGCTTTAACATCTCATCTGAAGAGTGGCAGCTCCAGCAGTGTAGAACTCCCTTAGTACTGCACTGAAGCCTAAGCCTATACTGTGTGCTTAATTCTTGAAATGCAGCTTAAACCAACAGCCTTCTGCCTCAGAGATGAGAGTGCTACCAACTGAGCCAAGTAGGAAACGTGATGTGAGGCCACCTCTTGGAGGCAGTCTTCATACAATTGGTATTTCACAGGTTGGACCAGCACTTGGCAGAAAAGTAGTGCATTTTTTGGAGACAGCATGAAGAAAATTCATACAGTGGCAGCAAAGTGTTTTCAGGTAGGATCAGCTCCTGGGACAGCCTGCGCAAATCAACTCATCTGTTGCCACATTGCGCTTTGAGGCCAGTTTACCCGAAGGTGAATATTGTATCTGCTACGGTTCAAACTTTATTATTTCTTAAATCTTCATTTTCAAATAGATTCTTTCAAAAAATTGAGGTGGCAGCAGAAGTGATGATCATGCTATTGTGACTTCTAATGCTTATAAACAAAGCAAGATGTCTTTTATTTGTTTTCTTGCTGATTTTTTTCCATCAATTTTCTCCCCTCCATCCTTTCCTGAAGATGTTGACTCCTTGCTGGGGTATGGACACACAAGCACTGGGTATCCTCCTGTACCACCCTAGACAGCGAATGTCAGCAAGCTATTCTGTGACAAAGAGCATCATACTGGAAACCAGATACTGCCCTTACCCCCACACAGGTACTTTTCCAACAATAGTCACTGGTTAGTGATCAGGAGCAAGAACTCTAATTGACTTTCCTGGGATCTTCCTGGTCATTATTTTAATGACCACTAACTTCCCCAGGCTTCCCCCACCTCCCACCCCCCTCAACCCTGTTTCGACCACAATCATTCCCGACCTCCCTCCCTGCCCACTTCCTAGCTTACTTTACCTGTTTCGGTGGGTCCTAATTTCCCATTTCCTCCCGGCAGTTCTGCGTCATTCTTGGGCAGGAGTCAGCATCGGGACCCGGACCGATTGCTGACCACTTCCGCCCTTGTGGCCCAAATTTCCGCCACGAGTTAAAATCGACTCCTTCACACTTTACTGAGCTCTTTAAAAGGAAAAGATTACCGATACTGGAGAAAAACCATTAAAAAAAAATTTTCCCCTCAGTATTAAGCACCAGCCAGTCACAGTATTAGTCCTTACAATCTCCTAACTCCTAATTATTCCTCCTCTCTCCCCTTTCCACAATTAAAAAAACCCAGCATTTCCATTGTCGATAACTTGCCCTCAGAAAGCCTTCCAATCTTTAAAGCTTTAACTAGAAGGCAGTTGTACTGTGGAGATTTCAGTGCTGTAAATAAAAACACTATCTGTAAACCAAATTAGACTTGTTCATGCAAAAAGCCCCACATCAGTTTCTAGTTCAAATCAATGTGAATTATATTGTAAGTACAGACTGAAACAGAATCGGATCACGTTCTGAATGAAACCATGCTTTGATTAGTTCTTTACCCATGAAAGTGCTCTTGGATACACTCAGATGCCTGCCAGTATTCCTACAGAGGCATTCTCAAGCATCCTTTCATCATCTACATACAAGTGCTCAGGCTCCTGAAGTACAGTGCTAGCTGTAAACTTGTATATACAGAGCCCTGTATTACACAGGAGAATGTAACAAGAGCAAAATGCCTTATGGAGGAAACCTCTGTGGCATACAAATATAAAAAGGAGCCAAAGTCTGCTGGGCACACTTTACCCAAATCAGTTTATTAAAAGCCGGTCTATAATTAATATAGATTTCGGGCAGATCTAGCAAAATTATTTTTGCTCATAATTAAATACAGCACACACCATAGAATTTTCTAGTCATCAACTGCAAATTATGTGTCAGTAAACTTAGTAAAAGGATGTCAGAATTATTCATCCTCTTGTGTGATTGTGCTACAAGAACACAAAGTACAGCAACAGGTAGTGTTGACAGGGCCAATAAGCACCAAAACCGAGTAAAAAAGGTCCCAACACCTGAAATTAAAACCATATACCAAGGAGCAATTTTAAAGAGGTAATCTAATCTTGGGGTTCAGATGACAGTTATAAACCACTTGAGCTTCACCCTTATGGTTTATGGTTTCATTTGAAACTCTTGATTAGATTACTGGCTTGTAATCACTCCCAGGTACCCATTATGCTCTTTCAAATGTGCTGATTCCTACTGTAAACAGAAACCCTTTCTGCTCTAGTGTTACTAGTTACCATTATACATTATCTGCATCCTTCAGCATTCATAGTACAGATAATGTAACACTCAACATCTCCCTAGTAAAAATTGGACTTTTCTAACCTTGTAATAAAAGTAATAAAAAAGCAATTTACTTCTGCTGTATTAATGCTGAATTTTCTCAGCACTTAGTGAAGCACAACCCTTCCCACCGAAAGAAAATCTACAAGAACATGAAGTATGTTTAATTGTTACCTCCTTCAACTGGAAACGGTGATGCTACAGGAGCGCTCGGTGCAGCTGGAGTGAGAATTCTTATTTAGCTGCCCCTGAAGGTAATTTAGTGTGTAATCTGCTGGACAATATACACACTTATTGCTCAAATTTCCACTGCATTGGAACTGCTTTGTGTGCACTTCATTCAGAGAATGCCACTTAGATATGAGGTGGCAGTGACTGAATAACTGTCGACTCTACTCCAAACAGAAAGCTCATGGCATCCAGGAGACATTTTGTACCATTGCAAGTATATGTTTTAAAGGAGCGGGGCGTCTCATTTTTGCATTTATTTATTTAATGTCAAATGAGAGTTTAAAAAAAAAACTTCAGTCCCTTTGGAATAATACAACTTTATTTTTTTTATTTTTTTTAAATTAAAATGTTCTGGTGCCACCTCTCTCCAAGTCAACTGGAACAATAGGCTCAGGAAAATTCCTATCACATTGGTTGGTGCCCCATCGGGTTGTCTGAGGAATGAGGCCAAGCTATAGGTAAAGCATCAACAAGCAGTTGCAATCTGCTCAGCCCACCCACACTGAAATGCCAGATTTTGCTGGATAGCAGCAGTTCTATTTGGCTACAATTGAGCTATATGAATTTTTTTTTAAAATACATATATAATTGTTGTGAACATTATAAAGCCGACAACAGAACGCTGCCGATTAAGGCATAATGCTCCTTTAAAGGAAACTGGTGCAAACAGTCTAACGGTGCTTTAATGCCACATCAGTACAACTGATGGAAGTCCTGGTCTTCCTCTGTTGGCTCCACTCCACAGTGTAAATAAATCACTAAAATGTGGGTCTAGAACTCAGCTGATGAGATAAGGGAGCCATCTGTAGCAATGTAAATGCCGGGTCCCTGCACACCAACATCAGACTCCCACGACCCAAGCAAAGGAAGCATCAAATTTTCTACTTTTGCAATAGATAAAAATACTAATCTAAATCTCTAAAAGGTAAAGAAACGCTTTTTATTTCATTAAATTTTATAATTTTTCTTTTACATCAAATGTATCTTTTTCCTTCCGCTCCCAACTTTCTATCCTGTACACAGCTCCTAGTCTGGGAGCCAAAACAACAGTGACTTCACTTGATATTCCATGCGAAGCATTTTGAGACACCCCAAGGATGTGATAAAGCACTAAAAAATGCAATTTTTTTCTATCAACCTGAGCACTGACTTCAACATTAAGCAATTTTATGACAGTCCAATATCTCAGAGAGTAGAGTAGTGAATATAGACTTAAGAATATAAGTAATAGGAGCAGGAGTAGGTCATCTGGCCCCTCGAGCCTGCTCCGCCATTCAATAAGTATCATGGTTGATCTTCTACCTCATCTCCACTTTCCTTCCTATCCCCATATCCCTTGATTCCCTTGATATTCAAAAATCTATCGATCTCTGTCTTGAATATACTCAACGACTGAGCCTCCACAGCTCTCTGGGGTAGAGAATTCCAAAGATTCACCACCCTCTGAGTGAAGAAATTTCGCATCTCAGTCCTAAATGGCCGACCCTTCATTCTGGTTCCAGACTTACCAGCCAGGAGAAACATCCTCCCTGCATCTACCCTGTCAAGCCTTGTAAGAATTTTGTATGTTTCAATGAGATCAGCTCTCATTCTTCTAAACTCTGGAGAATATCGGCCCAGTCTACTCAATCTCTCCTCATAGGACAATTCCCCCATCCCAGGAATCAGTCTGGTGAACCTTTCAATAATACGATAGCAAACTACTGCAGATGCTGGAAATCTGAAATAACAACAGAAAAAGCCGGAAAAACTCAGCAGGCCAGGCAACATCCGTGGAGAGAGAAACAAAGTTAACGTTTCAGGTCGAAACCTGAAGAAGGGTTTCGACCTGAAACGTTAACTCTGTTTCTCTCTCCACGGATGTTGCCTGGCCTGCTGAGTTTTGCAGCTTTTTCTGGTGAACCTTTGGTGCACTCCTTCTATGGCATAAATATCCTTCCTTAGGTAAGGAGACCAAAACTGTACACAATACCCCAGGTGTGGTCTCACCAGCGCCCTATATAATTGCAAACCCCAAGCCACTGAGCGCCTGCTCTGAATCATGTCATGGCGGGGTGGTGGCAAAAGATGGCCAGGCATTTCCTTGCAGCGATGGGGAGGGAGGGCGGGGAAATCAGAGGAAGAGTCTTTCATGAGGGAAGATAGCTTACTCTCATAAAAATGGGGGAATAAATAACTTGTAAGCTAAGGTTTTTGCCTGGGCACATTCACAATAATTATGAGCCCACTGCATGTCCTGCCCTCCAGCTTCATTGCAGGATCTCTATGGGCAGGTTCTTTCCTTCTCCATTTTCATTTCTTTGGCCCAGCACCACTCAATCCAGCCAAGATCAGTAACTCTTTATCCAGGAAAAGCCCAAGTGGGATTCACAGCCAGCTCTCCCATCCACTCCATAATACATTTAATACAATACCAGGCCAATTCATGAACATGAGAACACAGTGCAAAAGAAAAATTCTACCTAGCTCAAAATAAGAGACAAGCTTTTTTATTTTAACAAAATATTGTGGAAAATGATCTCTTTCAGATTTGAACAAACCGAATACTTCTGAGTTGAAATATTTCATGCTTCTTATATTTCTCCTTGAATATAGAAAGAAAATATTTCAGTAATTCACTTTCAATATAAATTAGGATTTCAGATTAAAGTTTCTGGAGATTGCATAACAGACTGTATCATTTCCCAAATCTGTGTTCATTTGATTGCTTGTAATGGAAGTATGTCTGAGGGGCATTTATGTTTGAACAGTACTCGCTACCTCATTCTGCGCACCCTTTTTGCAAAGCCCATTTTTCTTGATTCCTGTTTTGGACTCCTCAGAACTCCCCGAATAAGCTATAGAACAAGTGACAAAAAGAAAAAGAAAAATATGATTGGAAACATTAACCAAAATAGCAATATTTTAGCGATCCTTTAAAAAAAATGTTTTAGCTCTTTGCAGTTTCTCTGCCCGGTGATTTGTCTTGTAAGGCAATTCAGGCAGTAATGCAGGATCAGTGGCCATGATCGGTGGTAGGATGACATCAAGTTTCCCACTGAAACTGGCACTACAAATTTACTGCTTTCACCTAGATTTTTTTTAAAATATAACAAAGATAATTCAGTAAATGAACTATCAATATTTGTTCTACGGCACACATAACATACTGCTGTGCAAATGTTATTCGATAGCCGACATACTGGTATGGTAGTGAAAGTATCAGAGCAGGCTATTCTAAGTATGGTGTTTGGCCAGAAACTCCCACTGAGCTCCTTAAATTAACTCTGACTTTTGGCAGGGTGTATATATATATTTTTATATATGGTGAATGTCGGGAGGACAAGGCCATGAAGAGATTTGAGGGTAAGAAGAATCTTAAAGTCAGTTCTTTCGTTCATCAGAATCCACTGGAGCCCATTGAAAACACATTGAAACATACAAGATACTGAGGGGGCTCGACAAGGTAGATACAGAGAAGATGTTTCCCCTCGTGGGGGAAATCTAGAACTCGGGGGCATAGTTTCAGAATAAGGGGTCACCCTTTTAGAACAGAGATGAGGGGGAATTTCTTCTCTTCAGAGGGTCGTAAATCTGTGGAATTCCCTGCCCCAGAGAGCCGTGGAGGCTGGGTCATTAAATACATTTAAAGGTGGAGATAGACAGATTTTTGCAAGATAAGGGAGTGAAGGGTTATGGGGAACGGGCAGGGAAGTGGCTTTGAGCCCAAGATCAGCCATGATCTTATTGAATGGCGGAGCAGGCTCGAGGGGCCAAGTGGCCTATTCCTGCTCCTATTTCTTATGTTCTTACAAGGACTGTAAGGACAAGAATGACTGTACAGCCACTGGTGTGAGTGAGGATGTGAGCGGTCATTCTGGATGACTACAAAAGGTGAAAGGTGCATTCAAGGCTTCGCACTTGACAGTGCAAAGGTGGGAAATGCAGCAGAGAAAATGGTGGGGGTAGAAACTGGTGAGCAAGTTGATGGGAATGAAGACATTGTGGGGGGAAAACCAAGGTAGCCATTAAAGTAGGCATCAGCTGTGCCCTGTTGGATAGAAGGCCAAAAGAGTTAGAGAGTGTGTTCTTGAGCGAGTTGAGAAGGGGGAGGGACATTCCATGTGTGTTATTTTTTTAAAGGAAACATTTCAATATATTTTCAGTGACTTGATAGATTTGTATTAGCTCCAAAGTAAAAAATCTTTTACATTGCGGAAACTCTCTCATACCTTGTCCACTCCTACTTTTGGAAGAAATAATTTTACAGTTAAACACTTCCCTAAGGTATATACTTGAGAACTACTGTATACACAATAAAACTCAAACAGGCTTTCTTTTGTCTTTATTCACAACAGGAGAAAATGAGAGATTTTTAATTTAGAAGTAGAACCTCTAAAGTGGCTGGGCTCAGAGATTCAGTGAATAAGAGGGGTTAAGCAGATCCATTTAGAAGAACAATGAATGGATTTATGTTTACAAAGGTGTCGTTTTCTACCTAAGTGTTCATTGGAAGTACGGGCTGCAAAATAATACAGTTAAGCTAAACCTATCCTTACCATTGTCGGGAGGTCTATGATGTTACTGTGAAAAGCTATTCAGCATCACCCTCTAGGTCATCACACTCAATGGCACTGGCTTCCAAAGAAATGAATAGGGTAGGGAATTGAGGCTTTTAAAAATGATACACTTTACCAAGAAGTGGAGTAGAGTGTATATTCAGAGACAGGCTAACTCAAGAGTGCTGTTCTCTTTGTACTTGAGAACACAAGGATTTTCTGTTTTAAATCACCACCAAATGGTGCTCCTTCATTGCTGAGAAGCACTGAACAATTTGGAGTACCATTTGCTACTGCGAGATGCAGGTTTCAAACCAATATTCTCCCCAAAAGATAAACAAACAGGAAAGAATGAGCGGCGTCCATGTATTCTTTTACAGCTGGGAGAAGGCGCACTTCAACAGCGAGAGAATGAGTGAACACTGTCGAGAAGGGGGGGGGGGGGGAATGAGGTGTGGGGGAGGGGCAGCTCTGAACTGCTGATAGTTTCGGAGGAGACCAGCTCGTTTTAAAAAGAAACTCACCTACTGTAAGAGTTCAGGCGAGGGAGTGTCATGCCTAGAATTTCCACTATCCAACACCCTACAAAGTTGTATTATATATGTGCTTGTACAAAAAGAGTCTTTCTTTAAATAAGCCATTGTATTATCTCCTTCGTCTTGCCCCCCCCACCCACCCCCCATCCTGCCATTTCACCAAGTGAATGGTCAGATACTTGACCTGTTCACAGGTCTCTGACAATGTCACTTGAGGTGATTTCTAGGTGGTTCAAGAAAATGGCATCACTATGACAGATTATCCAGTTTACCCCACCCCCCCCCCCCACCGTTGCAGTGCTCAGCTTTTATTGCCGTGATTGGGCATTTGGTCTGGGGCAAGGGGGGTGCGACTATAGGTGTAAATTAGAGTCTACACCACTTTGGCACAGCAGGTTGGAACATCAGTGCAGTGTGCCAAAATGCTCCTTTATTCTCAAATCAATTCAATATTTGCATATTTAAAACACTGCAGTAACTAGGAAAATAAACTAACATGTGCCGGAGTTCCTACTGGATTTGATTAGTGTAAACTCTGAAAATGATGGCATTCTATGGCAAGGTTGCCTGCAGTTGCAGCCAATTTTTCTTTCGACAGGAAACAATTACTTCAAAGCAACACATTTCAATTACTCCGCTTCAAACTAACAGACTCTAACATTCGTACGAAAAAAGCAATAAGCAACATTTTGAGGAGGGAACCAATATTTTAAAAGTAGTGGGATATATATTCACTTTACATACAAGTTTTGTTCCTGCCTTCCAACAAGAAGTCTCATTTGAAAGTGGCTTTTCATTTCTGAACAGGAGTCTCTGACCATGCGATTTTGTTCCCCAACACGACAGACAGCGATACCACGACGAGATATATTAATGCTGAAGTCACATAGTCCTACCGTCTCCTGCACTTTAAAAGCAGCTGTAGAGACAAAATCTGTGCCAGTCGTCTGTAGATAGACATACGAGGAATCTTTCGACTATTACAAATCAGCCAAACATATTCTTTTTTTTTCTCCCCAGCAACAATAAGTCGCAAGTTTGGGTCTCCAACTAACCCATGTATCATGTAACAAGCATTTAAGAATAAATGGAGGTTGAAACAAAATACTGCCTGGACTAAAATCATCTCTTGCCTGAAACTGTCCTTTGAGCATTGTTAAAAAAAGGTGACTAATATTGCCCTGAAATGCTATTCTAGCATTTAAATAAATTTGACTTGCTGCACTTTAATCACCCTCTAGTTTCTGCATGCTTTTGCTGCACTGGGAGTCCAATAATACAAGCATGTTGAGATCAACACTTTTCAAAGCTATTCCGCTACTTATCATTTTGTTTCCGCCTCCTCCTCACCATTACTTTTCTGGAAGCAGGGTACAGCACTCATGGAGGACAACAGTGGCGAAAGCAGTTTCACCCTAACCTGATGGCCATACATGTAAACATTGACTACAATATTGTGATTGGGACAGGAATTCTGACCGATCTTTCCCCAGGCAAAATGTAGCATCTCCATTACCATCCTGGCTGCAAATAGTTGTTTTCTCTAGTAAGAAAATGTAATTAAGTGAGGGAAAAGTATGTGCAACAGGATAGAAGGGATCTGGGACAGAAATTAGTTTCTAATGTCTCATTATCAAGACATATACACTGGGGGACTTTAAAAAATATTTTTAACACTGATTTTTGTTAGTTATTTAAAGCCATAACAGTTGCATGTATCACCAAATAGCATTCACAGTAAAGAACAAATTACTTGCAGTTTAAATCGGCCAGCAACTTGTGGCGAGGAAGAAACATCCCATGAATTGCAAATCGCCACAAGTTTCTGGACGATTGGCGCTGCTCCACCGTTAGCCTTGCGAAAACGGCAGCTCGCCTTCAACTTCCCCACGAGTTTCATGAAGTTGCGACATTTGCTCATTAATGAAAAACTCGCTGTAGAAAGATAGGGCTGCTACTTAACAGATTAAGTAGCTTTTTAATGAAGAGATTTATTTTCCTGCAATGCCAATCAACCTCTGTGGCCCAGAAAGGGAACAATTTAAACTGTGGAGTCTCATTCCCACAGGTAGTAAATTGTTGTTAAAGATTTTTAAAATTTAAATGTTTTAATTTTTTTCTTGCTCTACCTTTGTCGCTTTTTTTTCTCTCTCTCTCTCAATCATTCTTTCCCTCACATTACAGGAAACTTTGTGCTATGCGGCACCGACGGGACCAAGCTGTTGCCGTCCCATCAAAACTGCCGGACAAACCAGCGCTAATGTTGAAACATATGGAGATTTTGAGCTCCGTATCTGGTGCCAGGGTTAAGGACATCTCCTCTGGGCTGGAGAGAAACTTGGAGTGGGAGGGGGAGGATCCAATTGTCGTGGTCCATGCTCGTACCATCGACAGATAGGACAAGGAAGGAGGTTCTGCTGAGGGAGTTTGAGCAGCTAGGGGCCAAATTAAAAAGCAGAACCACAAGGGTAATAATCTCTGGATTACTACCTGAGCCACGTGCAAATTTGGCTAGGGTAAATAAAATTAGAGAGTTAAATGCGTGGCTCAAAGACTGGTGTGGGAGAAATGGGTTTTGCTTCCTGGGACACTGGCATCAGTACTGGGACAGGAGAGAGCTGTTCCGTTGGGACGGACTTCACTTGGCCAGTGCTGGGACTAGAGTCCTGGCGAATCGAATAACTAGGGCTGTAGAGAGGGCTTTAAACTAATTAGTCGGGGAGAGGTTTTAAAGAGAGCGAAAAATAAAAATGACAGCGGAGAAGGCAATAGAGCAAGGTAGCAGTGGGGGAATTAAAAACCAGAGTGTGTCAGGAAGGGACAGAATGTATAATGATAAAGGTAAAGTAGTAAAAGGGGTAAAAGCAGGAATAAATTGTCAGAAAACATATTTGAAAGTTCTTTATCTGAATGCACGCAGCATTCATAACAAAATTGACGAGTTGACGGTACAAATAACTATACATGGGTATGATCTGGTGGCCATTACGGAAACATGGCTGCAAGATAATCATGACTGGGAACTAAACATACAAGGGTATTTGACAATTAGGAAGGACAGACAGGAAGGAAAAGGAGATGGGGTTGCTATATTAATCAAGGATGGAATCACTGCAATAGTCAGAAATGATATTGGGTCAAAGGATCAGGATAGTGAAATAGTTTGGGTGGAGATAAGGAATAATAAGGAGAAAAAGTCACTAGTGGGCGTAGTCTATAGGCCTCCTAACAGTTGCAACTCTGTTGGTCGGAGTATAAATCAGGAAATAGTTGGGGCTTGTAATAAGGGAACAGCTATAATCATGGGGGATTTTAACTTTCATATTGACTGGACTAATCAAATTGGGCATGGCAGCCTTGAGGAAGAGTTCATAGAGTATATTAGGGAGGGGTTCCTTGAGCAGTATGTAACTGAACCAACCAGGGGGCAGGCAATCTTAGATCTGGTCCTGTGTAATGAGACAGGATTAATAAAAAATGTCCTAGTAAAGGATCCCCTTGGAATGAGTGACCATATGGTTGAATTCCAAATTCAGTTTGAGGATGAGAGAGTTGGATCTCAAACCAGCATACTGAGCTTAAATAAAGGAGACTATGAAGGTATGAGAGTAGAATTGACTAAAGTGGACTGGGAAAACAGATTAAAGTGTAAGTCGGTACAAGAGCAGTGGTCTACATTCAAGGAGATATTTCACATCTTTCAAGATAAATATATTCCACTGAGGAAAAAGGGGAATAAAAGAAAAGACAGCCATCTGTGGCTTAGTAAAGTAATAAAGGATAGTATCCGACTGAAAACAAGGGCATATAAAGTAGCCAAATCTAGTGGGAGGATAGAAGATTGGGAAGCATTTAAAAGCCAGCAAACAATAACTAAAAGATTAATTAAGAAAGGGAAGATAGATTATGAAAGTAAACTAGCAAAAAATATAAAAACAGATAGCAAGAGTTTCTACAGCTATATAAAAAGAAAAAGGGTGGCTAAAGTGAACGTTGGTCCCTTAGAGGATGGGACCGGGAAACTAGTGGTGGGGAACATGGAGATGGCAAAGACGCTGAACAAATATTTTGTATCAGTCTTTACAGTAGAGGACACTAAAAATATCCCAACACTGGACAAACAGGGGGGGGGGGGGGGGGAGAGGAGCTAAACACGATTAAAATCACTAAGGAGATGGTACTCAGTAAAATAATGGGACTTAAGGCGGATAAATCCCCCGGACCTGATGGCCTACATCCTAGGGTCTTGAGAGAAGTGGTGGTAGGGATTGTGGATGCATTGGTGATTATTTTCCAGAACTCCCTGGACTCAGGAAAGGTCCTGGCAGATTGGAAAGCTGCTAATGTAACACCCTTATTTAAGAAGGGAAGTAGACAAAAAGCTGGAAACTATAGACCAGTTAGCCTAACATCTGTGGTTGGCAAAATGTTGGAGTCCATTATTAAGGAAACAGTAACAGAGCATTTGGATAAACATAATTTAATAGGACAGAGTCAGCATGGCTTTATGAAGGGGGAAGTCATGTTTGACAAATTTGCTCGAATTCTTTGAGGATGTAACATACAGGGTGGATAAAGGGGAACCAGTGGATGTAGTGTATTCGGACTTCCAAAAGGCATTTGACAAGGTTCCACACAAAAGATTACTGATCAAGATAAGAAATCACGGGATTGGGGGTAATATACTGGCATGGGTGGAAGATTGGCTATCTAACAGAAAACAAAGAGTTGGGATAAATGGTTCGTTCTCGGGCTGGCAATCAGTAACTAGCGGTGTTCCGCAGGGGTCAGTGCTGGGACCCCAACTCTTTACAATCTATATTAACAATTTGGAGGAAGGGACCGAGTGCAACATATCCAAGTTTGCCGACGATACAAAGATGGGAGGGAAAGCAGTGAGTGAGGAGGACATAAAAAACCTGCAAAAGGACATAGACAGGCTAAGTGAGTGGGCAGAGATTTGGCAGATGCAATATAATGTTGGAAAGTGTGAGGTTATGCACTTTGGCAGAAAAAATCAAAGGGCAAGTTATTATCTAAATGGAGAGAAACTGCAAAGTGCTACAGTACAAAGGGATCTGGGGGTCCTGGTGCATGAAACACAAAAAGTTAGTATGCAGGTACAGCAGGTGATCAGGAAGGCCAATGGAATCTTGGCTTTTATTGCGAGGGGGATGGAGTATAAAAACAGGGAAGTCTTGCTGCAGTTATACAGGGTATTGGTGAGGCCACACCTGGAATACTGCGTGCAGTTTTGGTTTCCATATTTAAGAAAAGATATACTTGCTCTCGAGGCGGTTCAGAGAAGGTTCACTCGGTTGATTCCGGAGATGAGGGGGTTGACGTATGAGGAAAGGTTGAGTAGGTTGGGACTCGACTCATTGGAGTTCAGAAGAATGAGGCGATCTTAATCGAAACATAAGATTGTGAGGGGGCTTGATCGGGTGGATGCGGTGAGGATGTTTCCAATGATGGGTGAGACTAGAACTAGGGGGCATAATCTAAGAATAAGGGGCTGCCCTTTCAAAACTGAGGTGAGGAGAAACTTCTTCACTCAGAGGGTAGTAAATCTATGGAATTTGCTACCCCAGAGAGCTGCGGAAGCTGCAACATTAAATAAATTTAAAATGGAGATAGACAGTTTCCTAGCAGATAAGGGAATTTGGGGTTACGGGGAGAGGGCAGGGAAGTGGACGTGAGTCTAGATTCGGATCAGCCATGATCCTATTGAATGGCGGAGCAGGCCCGAGGGGCCGTATGGCCTACTCCTGCTCCTACTTCTTATGTTCTTATGTAAACCCCGCTGCTTAGCAACAGCTTCTAAACAGTCGGCCGTACCTTGCAAGCATCTCTGTAGCTTAGCAACAGCTTCAGCGAGACCTTCCAGAGCCTGACTGGTGAAAAAAAAAGCAATGAAAAGAAAAAAAACCTAACGAAACGGCTCCTGATTTTTGCCGGTGGCGCGAGCATCCCGGACAGTTAACCTCCGGATAAACCAAAGTTTCCTGTATTTCTCTTTCTGTATGTGACTTGACTCTAATTCACCCTATTTCCTTCTCAGTCGTTCCTCTGTTTCTTTCTCAATCCTTAAAACTCATTGGTTCAGAAGATAGACAGTTGGTCCCGTCGTTCACCAAGGTCCCAGATGCCCCAGTTGCCCTCCCCGTGCCATTATCAGCTCACATTCCTGCAACTTAAAAAAGGGCAAAACAATTTTGAGCTGAAGGTGAGAGAAAAAAAGTCTAATGGGGCAAGTCGCAAGATGCCCCACCCCAGCAAAGTCTGGGTTAATGAGACAGTACAGTTTTAACTGGTGTTTGGTTACATTAATCAACGTTTCTTTCAATGCAAAGTGAGGCCAAAAGGACCCATAGCTAAGCTGCCCTTGTCCATGTATCATTGTATCCATAATAGTGCCAAATAACTTTAAAAAATTGGCTCGAAAACTGACCGCAGTGTAAGAAATGTAAAGTCTAGTATTTATTTTGGCGGGTCTCAGTTTAAAATAAAGAACTGTTGGTGCTGCAGTAGTGATAGGAGCAGCTGCAGTTGTTGAGGTGATGATGCAATTGCAGCAGACCTTAAGTTCATGAAATGTTCACGAGGTTTTGTGACAGTGGCAAAATACTATATATCTTCATGGTGTGCCCTGGAGCATATATGCCCACGAACAGTAGTTTAAACTGATAGTCAGCATTTCAACCCATGTGCCAGCTATTTAGTGCTTCATGGGGTTGAGGGGAGGTTTTCCCCATGAGGCCCGGAGGTCGTTAGTATCAAGATCAGTCACTTGCACAACTCGGTGCTGTCAGAACCAATCAGATCAATCGGGAAGTGGGCTCAAAGGCAGTCAGAATCGATCAATGAAACATCACTTTCGCCCATTGTTGGTCGAGACAGAAAAGCTTTAAGATGAGCTGATGGCTTCTGAGAGTTGCAGTTACAGGTGTGTTCATTTACAGTTGGTTCCCCAAAAAGTTAGTTATGACAAATAAGCTGCTAAAACACTGTTTTGAAAATCATTTATGTTCCTCAAAAAGGAACTTTAAGGCATGTTGTCTTCTTTAAAAATAGTATGCGCCCTTATAAGAAAGACTTGCATTTATATAGCGCGCTTTACAGCCAAAGTACTTTTGGAGTGTAGTCACTGTTGTAATGTGGGAAACGCGGCAGACAATTTGCACACAGCAAGCTCCCACAAACAGCAATGTGATAATGACCAGATAATCTGTTTTTAGTGATGCTGATCGAGGGATAAATATCGGCCAAGACACCAGGGATCTTTTATGTCCACACTGTATGAATAGAACTGCGTTTATGTGCTAAACCATAAATGTATTTTGATGCTTTGGCAACATAAGATGTAACTTATCATGCCAATAAAGCGATTTGAATTGTGAATTGAGAGCAGACGGGGCCTCGGTTTAACGTCTCATCCAAAAGACGGCACCTCCGACAGTGCAACACTCCCTCAGCACTGCACTGGAGTGTCAGCCCTAAATTTTATGTGCTCAAGTCCCTGGAGTGGGACTTGAACCAACAACCTTCTGACTCAGAGGCAAGTGTGCTACCCACCAAGCCACAGCTGACACAGGCTTTTACAGAGTTGCTTAGCTCTGGAAGTAAAATAGTGCGTGACGTTGGACTGATGAATTTTACTCAAAATAATTACACTGCATTGCTCATTTAGGATTTTACTTTGTTATACTCCTGTAATGTTTAACGTTGGCCTGTTTGCAGATGCACTTTAGCTTTTCTTTAAAAATCATTTTGACGTGTAATGATATTTTTATTTCCAGTACAAGAAACCTTTGGACAGGAACAAAAGAGCAGTACAGGCTAGATATTACAGTTGGCAATAATAGCACTCAAAAAGCTCAATGTATTCCTACGATTTTCACAGAGGCATCAACCAGCTTATTTCAAATGGGTAAACCCCTCTGCTAAAATAGTGGGTGGAAGAATGTCATAGAAACACATTTACTGTTTATCCACTATCAGCACCAACAGTAATTTCTAGGCTCATGTATTTTAAGATTTTAAAAACAGAACATGTTTGAAATGAAAGTAGGTTGATGAGCACCTGAAAGCAGAAAAGACAGGTTAATTTTCAATGTGATCCTTCACCAGAGCTCTGTTCTAAGGTTTTATTTTCATTATACCGAGTCACCTTCATCCTTTCTGATGCTATTTAAAAGATATATATATATTTTTTTAATTGTATGCTTAATGAAGGTAATTTCCCCAACTGCCATGGTGTCCAGGACAGACAGGATAATGAGCCATGAATATAGAACTATTAGAATAGTTCTATACTCATGGTTAGAATTATTTATATTCATAGTTTAAAAGGTTTCAGTACACAAATTTACATCGGGCCAGAATCTGCGGTGGGTAATAACTGCGGGCGAACAGCATTCGCCATTATTACCCCATTAAAACTGATCGCAACTTCAGGATCTAGCGCATGCGCATCTAAACACGGAAATCCTGAAGTTGCAGTCTGTCATTCACTGCTCCGACACTAGCTGTGCTGTGGACTCCCACCATCACTGCACCGCCCCCAACCCCGCCCCCTCTCCCCTAATCCCCCCACCCCCAGCCACCAATAGCCGGAATCAGTGCATCATTTAACTTGACGAAGACTTGGTAATATTGCTGTTAAATACCCCATTAAAAGTTAGGCCTTGTTGGAGGAGCTGTAACTGGGGTTTTAACAGCATATTGACTGCTAAACAAATGTTATGGCCCTGAAAAGTGAATTTTAATTTTGTGGAGTATCACATTTCTCCATTATGATAAAAAAGTATAATTTTTAAGAAACCCTATAAAAAAGTTTTTTGTTTTTTTAAAAATTTGTTCATGATATTTCAGGTTCTACCGTAAACCCATGCGAGAGTCCCAATCTTTGTTTTGCTCTCTAACATTTTTAAAAAGTCGGGACAAAAGCAGGTTCTCATTTCCTGCTTCCCTGTCTGAGAATTCTACAATGTGATTGTTTAGACAGCTTGTTGACGTCACAACAGATCGTGTTAGGGGATCCCCACTATACTGCACTGAAATTGCTTACACGTCGAAAAAGGCAAACTTCTCGCCACAGATCACGAGATCTCTGCGGGCAGGCTTCTTCGGGGCCAGCGGCAAACCCCTTTGCTTCGCCGCTTATTGCAAATTCAGGGTCGTAATGTTTCAACTCCACCACAGGTGCAAGGAGCTCATGGACTTTTGTCCCTAAGGTTAAGACCATCGGTTCAGCTGCTTCTGCTGCTTTCCCCCTTCCTCTTTCCCCACCAAGCCAAACCTCCACCCAGGCTTCCCTGCTCAAGCCCTGAACCCGTGTCTTGCTCTAGTTTCTCTCTCATCTCCCCTCATGCTCTGTTTGAGGTCATTTTGTTCATGAGGCCAAGTCCTGCTCCCTTGAATCTATTCCCACTAAACTGCTGACCACTTAACTTCCCTTTCTGGCCCCCAATACTACCTGACTGCTCTCCCTTTCAAAGCCACCAGCATTACTCCGCACCCCCACCCCACACCTGAAAAACCTTGTTCCCTTGACCCCTCTATCCATGCAAACTACCACTTCATCTCCAATCTCTGCAGATTTCAACACTGTTGACCACACCATCCACCTTCAATGCCTCTCCTCCGTGGGAATACCCTAGCTTGGTTCTACTCTTAACTATCACAGAATCACAGAAACCCCACAGTGCAGATAGAGGCCATTTCGGCCCATCGAGCCTGCACCGACACATATCCCACCCGATCCCCGTAACCCCTACACCAACACATATCCCACCCTATCCCCACGTATTTAATCCCCCTAACACTAAGGGTCAATTTATCATAGCCAATCAACCTAACCCGCACATCTTTGGACTGTGGGAGGAAACCGGAGCACCCGGAGGAAACCCACGCAAACACGGGGAGAATGTGCAAACTCCACACAGACAGTCACCCGAGGCCGGATTCGAACCCGGGTCCCTGGCGCTGTGAGGCAACAGTGCTAACCACTATGCCACTATCTGATGGAGTATCTCCAACAATGGCTTCCTTTACCATCCCTGCACTGTTACCTCCAGCATTCCTTTCCTGCTCACTCATCATCCCCATCCTTACTAATCTACATTGGGTCTCAATTTAAAATGTTCATCCTTGTGTTTAAATGCCTTCATGGTCTTGCTCCTCCCTATTTCTGTAACCTCCTCCCTTCACTCCACCATCTGTTGCCGTGTCTTCAGATACCTCATTCCCGCTCTGCAATTCCATTCCTAAATCCTTCTGCTTCTCTATCTCTCTCTTGACATTTAAGAACCTCCTTAAAACCCACCTCTTTGACCAAGCTTCTTGTCACCCCTCCTAATAGAACCTTCTTTGCTTGGATTAATTTTTTGTTTACATCTCTATGAAGCGATTTTGGATGTTTATTTTTTCTACATTGAGGTGCAAGATAAATGCCACTCATTGATATTTTCCTAAATAAAAGAAACAAGCTTAAAGGGAGCTGGTTTGAAAGACTGAATTACAGTAGGCTTCAAAATGTTGGAAATTGCACCAAAAGAATGTTAAAAATCAAAATGTTCTCGGCGGGGGGTGGGCATATTGCAAGACCCCACTAGAAAATAAATCTCAGTACTGCATTGAAGTACTATCTTAGATTATGTTCTCAAGTCCCTGCAGTGAAGCTTCAACTATGATCTTCTGACTCAAAAGCCGAGAGTGCTACCACTGAGCCAAGATTACACTTAAACATTGTTACGGTGACATTCTGGCTCCTTCCAAATGTCAGAATGACACTGTGTATGCACAGACAGGTATGCATCATGTCATCACTAAATGAACATAACTGTGCAAGCCATAATGGTCAAGTAGTGAAATGCGTAAAGTCTGCTTCAACTAGCTTCTACAGGGTGGGGATGGAAACTAGCCTTACACTAGCATGTAGACTGCTTTCTACATATATTATGGCACTGTGATGCCATGATGCTATCAGGTTTAGGAGTACGGAGTCCACTCCGGCTGTCATGCTGGATCTGGCATTGTTCCGCACATACGTCAGACTACCTTTTTAAATGGATCTTGGGAACACCAATCTTCTTGTGCTGATTTCTGATTCAATGGCATTATGCTATTAACTGGCAGCCAATTTATGCTGGCTCCAGTGTAAATTCAGCACCAAATTCGTGATGCGTCAACAGCCTACTGGGTGCATCCATCTGAAATCAGAGGCAAGCTCTGTAACTCAGCTTCCTATAAGGAAACTGTCTCATGGTTCCTGCAGGTTACAAAGTTATGAGGTTGCACGAGATCCACAGACAGCTTATGCTGCCAACAACATTCAGGGAACATGACTAACAGTGGCCATTTCTTGTAATTTGTTGCCGCTAGCTGACAAATGCAGTTTTTAGAAATAATGTTCTTGATAATGTTGCTGCAATCATAGCAAAGGAACAAATGGACAAACGTGAGTCAAAAGTCTCTTGCCTAATTCTGTTTCAATTACACCACCAAGAATAATTGCAACAACATGAGAGTGAACAACTAAGGATTACCCTTCTTCAGTGATCGGCGACATAACTTATTTTTTAATGCTGCATGTCACTGGATTTTACAGTAGAATTTAAAACACCAGTGTGTTTTGACAACACAAATAAATGTATCTTGCTTTTTTGACAAATAGATGTGGCACCAATAATAAGTAATAGTTCTAATAGTATTTCTGACGCCTCCACGATGGGTTCGATAACACAATAGTCAGAAGTGCAGCATTCTAAACCTTTCATCTAAGTTCCTACTGGCCTCCATTCTTCAAAGTCACTGAAACGACAGATGTGTCGTTTTATGTCAGTATCATGTCATTTCACGGTCATGCAAGGTTAAGGTATGAGGTGGAGCCGGGGGGGGGGGGGGGAACAGACTTGGGGGTTGTGGGGGGGGGAGAACAACATGCAATGGCACAAAATGACAATTGGCAACTGGCAGTCATGACCACAAGTTGTGCATTTTGAGGGGGAAGTTATAATTTCATGAAAAACTCTTGACTCGTGCTCGAGTGGGTGGGGAAATTCTCCACGAGCCCTCTCAAGCCTCCTGCAATGCAGAGCAAGATGCCTGCAATCGTCAAACTTACTGATAAACACATTTCTGTCACCTGGATTAGGTGTCATTGAGTGCTGCTAACCACTAGTGATGGATGGAAAAACATCTGCACATAACTAGATGTATTTGAATGAATTTAGATCAAATCACACTGATTAAGTGTCTTTTCTCTCTAAATATCAGATACTCATTTTCATTTCAGACTAATCTAAACCAGTTTTCCTTTGCAAATTAGAACCTAATTTAACTTGTAACTGTCAGAACTATTTTTCTTTACAAACATGAACAAAGAAATGCTTATTTTGAACAGACAGAAGATAGGCTTATAGCACATTGATCTGAACTTCATTTTGTCTTAAGTGTATACAGGTACATCAATTCAAGTCGAGCTTCGTCAGTCTAAAGTCCCCCGTGAGGAGTGAGTGTTTGTATCACTTTAGCCAATATGGACTCGTTCAAAGAACTTGCTGATTTTAAAAGGACTGATTGTTGATGTGAAATTAGCCCTCTACGCTATTACAAATCTGTAATGACAATGGGGAATTCTACAATTTTCATTTAGAAGTCTTTCACATCTTGGCAGGGAGAGATTCAAATGTTTTTGTGCCAAGTATTAGATAGTCTGTTTGAAATGATAAAAAGTGGCATAATACGGTAATTTATTTGAATAGAAACAGGTCCTCAATAGAAGTAGGTTGCATTTAGGACCTTTACTACATTCTTCCATTATACGTCATGTTTTCAGTAAACTCATGGCTGTAACTGTGCACAGAAATTTGGATAACTAGAAAAAACTTGCATTTATATAGTGCCTGACAGGACCTCAAGATGTCCTAAAGCTCTTTACAGCCAATGAAGCACTTTTGAAATGTAGTCACTTCTAATGTAGGAAATGTGGCAGCCAATTTGTGTACAGCAAGGTTCCACAAACAATGTGAAAATGACCAGTTAATCTGTTTTAGTGATGTTGGTTGTGGGATAAATATTGGCCAAGACACCAGGAGAACATTTTTTCGATCCCAGTGCCATAGGATCTTTTACATCTACCTGAGAGGGTAGATAGGGCCTCCCGCAGTATTGTACTGAAGCATCAGACTAAATTTTGCGCTCACGTCTCTGAAGCGGGACTTGAACCCACATCCTTCTGACTCAGAGGCGACATGGCTAACACTTAGCAGTGAGTTATCAGACTGTAGCACAATCAAGGATATGGAGATGACATAAACTGTGATAAGGAACCTCAAGCAACTTACATAATATGCAGATATATAAAATCTATATTTATACAATTTGTAAAATTGGATTGAACTAATAATAACCAGAGTTGCCACAGAGTCCCACACTTTTTTTGTCTAGTGATGTAAATGAGACCATGCTGGAAGCTCTTCTAAAATAAGCAAATGCATAATGTGGTCACGCAATTGATAATAGAAATGACAAACGTTGCTTGAATTGCTTTGTAGTCACCTATTTATTTAAACACAGCCTTGTAGTATATTTTTCTTTAATGACAGACTGCTTATGGTATTTCAATATCTACAGGGATTCCCATTATTAGTGAAAAACTAAGACCCCCACTCTCTTAGGAACAGGAAAATTGTTAGTCCTTGAGGTTCAAAGCTGTTGCTTTTCAACCCCACTTTGAAAATAGTTACCAAGAATTTGAAAGAATTTTCCAATTTCTAAAAGAATCAAGGATTCCCAAGATTCTTCAAGAATTATATGATTTTACTAAATCATTCTTTTCCACTAAGAATTCAGAAAATCTCAGCAGCCTTTCCCGACTCCTCATTTTCTTACTGACTCTTTCTAAGGCGTTAACTTATGCTGCAGTATGGCTCCATAGGCACCAGCAACCCTCGCCCTCATATTGCCTGGGCAGACTATTCTACCATGGCAGCCATCGTACCAGAGTTCAATGTTACCCTTACCTAACATCCATACATAGACACATTCTAGCAAAAGGTGAGTAGAGCCATTAGAGATGAAACCTGCTTGATTTTCCTCCTCCTTAGCCCCAGGAGACTGTGACCAATTGTCACACCCCACCACTTCAGCAACTGAGATCTTCTAACTCAGAATACATCAGGGATTGAACTCACAAGTTTCCTAGTCTGTATAGTCAGTGCCATACTATGCAAATACCTATTGCACCATTCAGAGAACCGCTTTGCAGCCACTTTAAAATAGATAATGGATCCTCCTATACATAAGAGTGAGCAGAGACATCTGCACAAAAGAGGGAGAGCGAAAATAAAAGCACAATGGGGGAGAAAAACTTGCCAGGATCAGTCTCCTCTTAACTTTCCAGAATATGTGGTGCAAACAATCCCAGCTGAAGAGGAAGTGGAACAGCTGGGACATGAGTAGAGACCCTTAAAAAAAGCAATAACTTACAAATTTATTTTATAATCTTGGTTAAAAATATTTTAACAGTTTCACTGTTTCCATACCTTTCGTGGTCTCATGTAGTCACGTGTCTCTTTGGGGAACTCAAGTGGAAAAATAAGTAAGGTTCGGGAAACATCTGATCACAATCAGGGAGTACTGTAGATACTTGGCTTTTGGCAATGCAGGTAATTCCTGTCGCAGCAATGCAAAGGTTACGAAGGGCAGGTTCACTTTAAATGGCAGCGATATCTCCCCAATCTAGTCAATTCTCAGTTTTGTTCAATTTAGTAACACTGCTAATGCCAGATATTGCAGCAACCCACTCAGAACTTCTTAGCGAAAGATGAAACAGTAGTTAAGGGCAGGAGGCTCTTGGTGCAAACACTTCCTGTGGTAGGCAGAAAAAAATTACAAAGCTTTTTCCCCACTTCATTATTAATAAAATGCAGCAGTCATGCATGAAAAAAAATCAAAGGTTCAACAAATGTATGGGATGATTAACAGTAACTTCCTGTTCAATGTTACATCATCACTTCCCCAAGAAGTTAAAACGTTAATGTTTATGTGCTCAAAAACACTAAGCTGCAAGCAGGATTCCCTATAAACTACCAAATGCTGTTAAGTTCAGAATTAAAACAAGTAATTTCCTCAAACCTGTATGTGCAAACTTCTTGGTTTTCAAGGTGCAACATTTAATTATTTTTTCTAATGACCAATTGCTGACTGTTCTCCTGGGGAGAAGGAGGGAAGTGGAATTTTTTGGTGATTGAGATGGCTCCAGGATGACATACCTGGCTGTGGAAGAATGGAACTGAGTCACTCTTGATGTATACACGGTAATCTGATACCAGAACCAGTAAAGTCTGCTGTACTCCAGGGCACCGCTGATGATTGATCACCCAGCTTTGCTCGTTATTGGGATCTGGAGGGATAAACTTGTTAAGAGGGCTGGGTTTCTTCTCATTCAGCTAGAGATAGTCCTGCAGGTCAATGCTCTAACAGATAGAGTGGTCCTGGTTGGAGAAACAATTGGAAGATTACCAATGCTCTGTGCTGGTAAACTGCATGGCTTTAGCTAGTTAAACTCCAGCAGTAACCATGAGCATTTTTGAGAGTCCCTAATCCTTGGCACGTGCCAACTCAAACTGGCTATGCCCTTAAATGGACAGAGCGTACATTCCATAATGGGCAAACAGAAACCCTACCTGTATGGAGTTCTCAGTGGCTTGATTTGGTAACTCTTAAGCATAGTGATGGATGTCAGACACCTGAGTGACCAATTGATTTTGATTGGACTGCTGAATAAAACAGTACATGCTAATGGTAAGAACTAGCCACTAAAGAATCAACTGTACAACGCTGTTGACAAGCATGGCTAATAGCAATGAGTGAAAACCAATGGTTATTTTTAAACATAGTAAGTAATTTTCAATGTGATTGTAGTCTAAGTTCAATGCAAAATGTTGGAAGACTGTGAACCTAATGGTGGAGTGTGCGAGAGGTCTGCCATCAGCATAAGGAAAAGATATTTAATCTCCAAGTAATCATGGCATTGGGCTGCTTGCAAACCCAGAGTCTGGACAATGTCAATACTATTCTTGGGAGAATACCCACAACATTTTGACATCCAGTGGTCCATCAAGCTGTTTTACTCACTGGATATAGTAGTTAACAAAATAACTGTCAGGAAGTTGTGCAAAACCAGGATGTGTGAAGACTTGCATACTTTCACTTTAGGTGACGGAATAAGGAGGTCACGATAGCTGAAGTACATGAATGAGTGTTGGTGCTTGGGTCCTGTACGCTCATGAGACTGACACAGATTGCACCTATAGAGAAACTACCTGATACACCTAAATCAGAGCCTGAATTCATTAATTATGACTCTTTAGAAGAATCGTTGAAGGTTTCTATGTTTGAGAATCCTGCAGAAGAATATTCTTGTGATAAATGGATTCACTTGTTCCCTTTCAACTGCAATGAGAATTTGATTTGGCCCTGATAAGTGACTGTATCAGAACACAACAGTACCCTGGGCTATTGAGGTTGCACTGCATATTTCACTGACTACTAACATGTCACTATTGGTAGTATAGCAATGGTTAATGATTGAAGTGATACTGTAAATCAACATATCACACCATGCTCTACCTGAAGTGAGGTATAGTGACTTTTTTTGATTTATAATAAGTGTCTTGTGTCGCATTAAAAAATTGTGCAGTGTGCCTTGTGCATAATTTTAATATTTTTAAAAGGAACTGTTATATCTCAGAACAAATACACTGTAGGCACAAATTGAGGAAAGTGAGTTAATTTTATTCTGAACTTATCATATGTGCAACTTTGTGAGGACAGAACTGGTTAACATTGTATATTCTTTACATTGCAATTTATTCCTGGATCAACAATGTGAACTGATCAGGTTCTCAATGTATCAAATATAACTGACACAGTACCAGTCAACCTTAAAGAACAAGCAACTGTATGAGGTATACAACATTTACTGTTCTCCCATGTCCCATACAAAGTTTTCCTCTTTTAAATAACCAATTGACATTTTTTTCCAAATTGAGCATGTTCCAATCAGGTATGGTATCATTGCAGAATACATCCTGTGTTTGCACTGAGCACTACAGTTAGTCTGTACAGACATTAATCTGGCTCCATCTCATTTCAAAGTAGTTTGTGCTGAGTTTTGCAAAACTTGGCAGGAGATGTTTTAGAACTAAAATGACAACTCTAACAAAGATGAACTAGATACTCAATGGTAGCTAGCAGTGATGCTCTGTGAAGATCCGATATCTAATATCACTGGAACACATCCACTTAGAGAGACTTCCAACTGGCAGAGCTTTATGAAGAGCACTTTAGAAGAGAAGTATCCTTTGCTGGTGAAATGTTTATCGTTTTCTTTTTAAACTTAAGTTGTACAACATTTGGGGGAGAATAATTCTCACTGAAAGTACATCCCCTGGAGATACTTATCCTTTAATGTGAAGCACATCATTTAAAAACTAAAATTACCAATTTTAGAAATGTCACTAAAATGCAATATGGTTTCTTGTTTTTGTAGAACAAACAGAAATAAGGTAGAAATACTCTGGCTTGGTATGAGTTATATAGGCTAAACTACAGAGCTCTGTACAACATCTGTTGGCAACTAGTCTACTTTCTGATATCATCTGTTGAACAGCTTTGGAGAAGGAGGAAGGTAAGATGCTATATGTACAACCATTGTGAAAATGAGAATTACTCCAGTGAAGTCTGTTGTATGAACGCATTCAAGCATAGAATCAGGCAGACAGGCTTCTAACTACCATGTTCTCTTTATTGGTAAAATGGCTGACTGCTGCTTTCCCGGGTAATTCCCATAATGCAATGCACATTACATTACCGTATTGACTGGTGTCAAACTCTCAATCAATACACGACATCCCCCTTTTCCTTGGAAACAAACTTGCAGTTTACAAACAGTTGCTTACAATAACACTGCATAACTTATTTGATTTATAAACTTTTTACAAACTTGTGTCTTACCACACAACTAAATAATTCCCAGGTTTAAACATTTAACATCACCCATGCAGTTCTCGCAGTTTATGTTGTGACATAATCAGACAATCTTTGGGGTTTTCTTTTAACCCTTTGAGGTCTGGCTGTATTGGGTATGTCTGACATGTTGTCAGTGGGTATTGCCTGTGTCACAGTGGTATGTGTGTCAGGGTCTACTATACTGTCCTTAGTCCCTTGTGTTTCCTCCTGCTCATGGAGTGTCTCCTTTGGTCCATTGGTTCTGTATTTCTTCACAAATGTAGTGTTTCTCGAGTAGCGTGCTCCTTCTGGAGATTCCACTACTACTTGACTCCGTTTTACTCAAAACTTTGTGCGGTGTGGCATTAAAAGGAGTGGTGATCTTGTCCACTTTGTCCTGCCGTACCAGCACCGTGTCGCCAACTTCCACCTCTGAGTATTGTGTTCTCCGCTGTTCATCTGCGTACAATTTGGACTTGCCTTTTTGTTCTGCGTCCCGGTCACGTACTTCCATGTCTGCGCGCGACTCTGTGATGTCTGGCAGCTTTCCTCTCATTTTCCGTTTAAAGAGCAGCTCTGCCGGGCTCTTTCCTGTCGTGGCATGGTCAATGCTCCTGTACACAGTCACATATTTTCTAAGTTCACGTTTCCAATCTAGTCCTTCTGACTGAGCAATTCTGATTCTCTTAATCAGCGATGCATTCTGGCGCTCGACTTCTCCGTTAGCCTGAGCCCATTTTGCTGTCGTTTTCAGGTGTTTCATCCCGTTGTTTTCACAGTATTCTTTGAATAATTCAGATCTGAATTGGGGACCATTATCAGATTTGCAGGTGATTGGCAAACCATGGCGACTGAAGATTGACTCTAAACTATCAATAACCTTCTCTGTTGTTGTGGAGGTCATGATGTCGTATTCATAGTAGCGACTATAATAATCAACTACCACAAGAATGGAGTGGTTGGATGGCAAGGGTCCCAGTAAGTCTATAGCTACATCCTGCCAGGGGCCCTCCGGTAATGGTGTTGGTCTCAATGGTTCAGGTGGGTCGGGTCTGGCTACTATCTGACAGCCGTGGCACGCTTTACAGTGTTTTTCAGCTGCCTTGTCCATGCCAGGCCACCAAACCTTGGTTCTGAGATGTTGCTTTGTTCCCACTATTCCCAAGTGTCCTTCATGTGCTAACACCAGGGCTCGTGCGTGTAACACTGTGGGTAGCATGATGCGTGTTCCCCGAAGAACTAGGTACCCCACTACGCACAGCTCGTTTGCAATTGCTGCATAAGCTTTACAGTTCTCAAAATGCCAGTTTGTGATTGCCTTCCATACCTCAATCAGCTCTGGGTCGGTAGCAGAGGTTTCCTCCACCTCTCTAGTAGCGACTGCTTTTGGTGTCACACTCACAGCTACAAATCTCACATATTCATCTGAGCCAAGAGAATGTCTCTCTTGTTTTGCTGTCTCCCCCAGCAATCGTGACAGTGGGTCTGCAATGTTTTGCTTGCCTGGAATGTATCACCTTAAAATCGTACGGCTGTAATCTAAGTACCCATCTCTCTATACGGGCACAGGGTTTAGAGTGTGGGCCGTATCTCACTTGTAATGGCTTATGGTCAGTTACCAAGTTAAATTTTCGGCCATACACATATGGATGCAGCCTCTCACAAGCCCATACAAGAGCTAAGGCCTCTCTGTTTGAAAGTATTTCCTCTCACAGTCTGTTAAACTACGACTTACATAGCATATTGGCACCTCTTGTCCCTGTTGGTCCTGAACTAGTACTGCACCTAAACCTACAGGACTGGCATCTGCTATCACCTTGGTTGGTGCGTCCTTATCAAAATATGCTAAAGTGCCGGCTCTGGCCAACTCTTCCTTGAGTGCACTGAATGACTGTCTCTGTTGTGATCCAAATTTAAATGGTGTGTCTTTTCTCGTCAGGCGTCGCAGTGGCTCTGATAGCGTTGCAAACTGCGGGATGAATCTGCTACTGTACCCGAGTCCCAAGAAACTCCTCACCTCTGTAGCATTATCTGGTTCCCGACCTCCTGCCACCACTCGCACTCTCTGCTGTTGGTCCGATGCCCTTTTCAGACAACAGGATTCCCATGAAAATCAATCGGTCCATGTTGAATTGGCACTTCTGAGTTTAGTGTCAGTCCACTTTCCATTAGTCTGGTCATGACATCGTGCAGGCGTCTGTCGTGCGTTTCCTGGTCGAGTGCATGCACGATAATGTCGTCCGAGATGTTTTCAACACCCTCTATTCCAGCTAAGGCATTAGCTATCTCGTGCTGATATTGCTCACTAGCTGAAGATACACCGAATTATCAGCCTCTTGTACCTGTATACTCCGTTATGTACTGCAAACGTTGTGATTTCTCGTGACTCAGGGGTCAGTTCTAGCTAGTGATAACCCCATTTCAGGTCTAGCTTACTAAACACCGTCGAGCCATTCATACCTTGGAGTATCTCATCAACGGTGGGGATTGGCGATCGTTCCCTCACTATTGCCTGGTTTGCTCGTCTCATGTCTAGGCATAACCTTACATCCTTATCCGCTTTTGGTACAATAACCACAGGATTTACCCATGGGGTGGGACCAGTTACAGGTTCGATAATGTCCATGTCCCTCAATTGTTTTATTTCGGCTTCTACTGCCCCCCTTAAGTTGAATGGTATACGCCCGAGTGGCTGGGCCACAGGCTTCACCTGTGGGTCGATATACAAACTGATCCGTTTTGTGTTCAGCCTTCCTACTCCCTGGAACACCTTTGGATACCGCTGTTCTAGTAGCTGTCTTACATCTACCACAGCGGAGACATCTGCGCCTATTTTTAAAACTCCCAGTTTCATGGCTGTCTCCCTTCCTAGCAATGGCTCTCCATGACCTTTAACCACAATGAACTCCGCCTGCTCAGTTCTCTTACCTATTGTAATCCCACATGTGAATACACCTTTAACTGACAGTGGTCGGCTAGAAGCATAAGAGAATAACTTTCTCTGTCTTATGGACATGTGACTGACACTTAATGTGTTCTGACTTTAATCTTTCCCATGTATTCTCATCTATCACATTATTAGTTGCACCCGAATCAATTAACATTCTCAGGTTTACTCCCCCCACACAAAAGGTAAGTCTCTCTGTCACGTTATTTCTAGTAACAGCAAATGCAGTCATTTTGTTCCTCGACATTGTTCACACTGTGTTTCTTTGTACCCTTTGTGTGGCATACTTTGGAGAAATGATCCTTTCCCTTGCACTTATGACACGTTTGTCCGCGTGCTGGGCATTTCGGATCTCTGCCCATGTGGTCTGTGTGTCCACATCTGTAACATTTCCTTTCGTTCCTATCGCCATTTCCCTTTGGTTTCTCTGTCGAGCTTTTCGCATAATACCTTCTTTTCTGTGTAACACGATGAACAGTATCTGTCTCTGCCTTCTCTGTACATGACATGGCTGACATCTGCTTCTCGACGTTTTCACATTGTGGGGCCAATTGTAACGTGCGGGCGAGCATTAGACCATACCCTTCCTCTAGCAATTTCCTCCGCACATAGGCTGATGTGCACCTACTCAGGATAGCGTCTCTTATTTGATTATCCGCATCCCCCCCAAAAGCACAGTCTTTAGCAGCCTGCCGCAAGCGAGTAGCAAATTGCTGCACAGTCTCACCTGCCTTCTGGGACAACTTATGAAAAGTCTGTCTAGCAAATGCTGCGTTGACCTGGGGCACAAAGTAGTGATTCAAAGCGCTAACCGCCGCCGTGTAGTGTGCTGGCTTTCCTGTGTCCGGTAGAGTCGAAAAGATATCCTGGACATCTGGTCCTGCTAGGTGTAGAAGTAGAGCTCTTCTCCTCTGCTTTGTGGCAGCTGTAGAGGTATAGTCAATAATGAGTCCTTTGCCGTCGGCATGAAGCTCAAAAGACGTTAACCACCTCGTCCATCTTGGACCCAACGTGGCTGGCTCGGCGAAGCAAGCAAAATTTTGAATGCTGGTCTTCTCCATCCTAGCTAACTAAAACTTGGGCAACTACCTATTTAAAAATGATTCCATTCGTTATCCTCGTCGCCAATGTTGCATGAACGCATTCAAGCATAGAATCAGGCAGACAGGCTTCTAACTACGATGTTCTCTTTATTGGTAAAATGGCTGACTGCTGCTTTCCTGGGTAATTCCCATAATGCAATGCACATTACATTACCGTATTAACTGGTGTTAAACTCGCACATTACATTACCGTACTGACTGGTGTCAAACTCGCAATCAATACACGACTAAGTCTAATTGAGTAATCTACATTTCAGCTTCACTTTCAGGCCTTCTCCATGTAGTACAGGTCACCTGCATAACAGCAGTATCTTCTCAGAGGGAAGGTAAACTTTATTTAGCTTGAAAAGCCTGGTCGATGAGCTGTTACTAAAGACAAAGCTCTAGGTATCTTGTCTTGGTACACGCCCCTGCATGGGAATCTGAAATTTCTGGTGAATGCACTCAGACTAAAATGGGATTCATGTCTGATTATACTCAGCTACATAGAAAACCACAGTCCCCCAGACCCCATGCACTGTATGCAATCTTCCCCATGATTGTGGCAGCAGAAAACAAACCTCAAGAGCTTTTCCAGCTTAGCGGCACCTTTTGCTTCCTATTGCCAAACTAGTCAGTTTTCTGCTCAACTAGTTAATTTATCATTAATTCCACGAGATTCAAGTTTCTTTAAAAGTCTCACATGTTGAACTTTTTCAAGATCATCTGAAAATTCAAGTTAATTACATCCATTAGAGAGCCCTTACCCACATAATTCAGTTTCCTCCTCAAAGAATTTCAAAGATTAATTATAGTGCAGAGATGCCGGAGTTGGACTGGGGTGGACAAATGTAAGAAGTCACACAACACCAGGTTATAGTCCAACAGCTTTATTTGAAATCACAAGCTTTCAGAGCGCTGCTCCTTCGTCAGGTGAAGTGGAGAGATGCATAAAGACACAGCTTATATAGTCAGAGAATCATGTCAGATGTTTACAGGTAACCTTTCCAACTGCCATTTATCACACCTCGGCAGAGAGATAATCACAGCAATCAAAGGTGTAAATGGTGTCCAAACAGGTCAGTCAGGAAAACAGTACATCAAAGAACAATGAGGTGGGGTCACAAGGTGATGTAATGTTTTCCTGACTGACCTGTTTGGACACCATTCACACCTTTGATTGCTGTGATTATCTCTCTGCCGAGGTGTGATAAATGGCAGTTGGAAAGATTACCTACAAACATCTGACATTATTCTCTGACTATATAAGCTTTGTCTTTATGCATTTCTCCACTTCACCTGATGAAGGAGCAGCGCTCCGAAAGCTTGTGATTTCAAATAAAGCTGTTGGACTATAACCTGGTGTTGTGTGACTTCAAAGATTAATTAGGCATGGCCTCTTGCTTACAAATCCTTTCTGACTAGTCAGCATGGTCCCTGTGCTCTTTAGATGATTATTTATAGAATCTCATAATAATTACAAGCATTTCTCCCACATCAGGGCAATTGGTGTGAAATTTTCAGGTCCATGACTCGTTTAATTTTGAAGTAACAATGGTCATCAAGTTTTCAGTACAGATCTTCTGCAGATCCTAAAACCACTAACTAGTGCTCTGCCTATTCTCATTTTCTTGAGGATTCTCAAGATCTGATTGAAAACTATGAAAATCTCACCTACATCAATGTACCATATGACTGCTCAAGAGGATGATCTGTACCATTTTGCTTTCTTTACGAGTTTTAACATGAATTGTTCTCTCAATACCCAGTACACATATGGATGCTATGTGTCAAGGATTTTGTTCCCCCTGCTCATTACCCCCACTTCTAAGAACGTAAGAATTACGAGAAGGCCATACGGCCAATCAAGCTTGCACCGCCACCTCAGCTCCACTTTCCTGCCTGATCTTCCTTGATTCCCCTAGAGTCCAAAAATCTATCTATCTCAGCCCTGAATATACTCAAAGACTCAGCATTCACAGCTCTTCGGGGCAGAGAATTCCAAAGATTCAGAAACTTCTGAGTGAAGAAATTCCTCCTCATCTCAGTCTTAAAAGGCTGACCCCTTATTCTGAGACTATGCCCCTAGCTCTAGACTCTCCAGTTGTCTGATGATATCTGGACTAAGTTGTTTTATGCCTCTGTTCTTGAAACTGTTTGAGGGATAGACAAACGGCCCTCAGCTAGTTTGGAAGTGTGAGATTGTGTTATGTGGAAGCCAAGTGCCTTGAAACCACCTATTTCTCTGATGAGCTCCCTAACCTTGAAAGATACAACGCTGTTGAGGAAGGATAAGGGGAGGTCCTGCTGAAGTCAAATCATCATAAAGACAACGTCCTTTTTGGACAACCAATTGAAAGCGCTGAAGCAGTAAGAGTTTGACTTGATAAGTTGTAACATGGATAAGCGTTCTGGAAGTCTAGTGCCAGAAAGTTAAACTGGATTGGACATAAGGAAACTTGGCTGAGGAATTCTGAGGTACAGTGTTGCAGCAGTTCCAGGATCAATTATTAAGACTCTAAACATGTAGATGGTGAAGTCAATGGACGCACAACAGAGAAAAAGGGGGTTTGTAACTTCAAAGTTCTTAGTGTCAAAGATTGAAGTATTTCCATCTTATTTTAGCTGGGTAGAGGCTCCTTTAACTCACCTCTAAGAACAATCTAAAAATATAGAAGCACAGAGGGCTGTCCATGCCCAATTTCCTAATGGCAACACCTTCCCCATGGCCACAGGTACAGGATAAAATGTCCTTCCTCATCTGAAGTATCCAGTACAATCAAAAGCCAGCAAGGCCCGTCAATGCTGACCAATTCATACCGTGCCATTCAACGCCCGTCCATGCTGACCAACTCATACCGTGCCATTCAAGGCCTGTCCATGCTGACCAATTCATACCATGCCATTCAAGGCCCGTCCATGCTGACCAACTCATACCGTGCCATTCAAGGCCCGTCCATGCTGACCAATTCATACCGTGCCATTCAACGCCAGTCCATGCTGACCAATTCATACCGTGCCATTCAAGGCCAGTCCATGCTGACCAATTCATACCGTGCCATTCAAGGCCAGTCCATGCTGACCAACTCATACCGTGCCATTCAAGGCCAGTCCATGCTGACCAACTCATACCGTGCCATTCAAGGCCAGTCCATGCTGACCAACTCATACCGTGCCATTCAAGGCCAGTCCATGCTGACCAACTCATACCGTGCCATTCAAGGCCAGTCCATGCTGACCAATTCATACCGTGCCATTCAAGGCCAGTCCATGCTGACCAACTCATACCGTGCCATTCAAGGCCCGTCCATGCTGACCAACTCATACCGTGCCATTCAAGGCCAGTCCATGCTGACCAACTCATACCGTGCCATTCAACGCCCGTCCATGCTGACCAACTCATACCGTGCCATTCAACGCCTGTCCATGCTGACCAACTCATACCGTGCCATTCAAGGCCCGTCCATGCTGACCAACTCATACCGTGCCATTCAAGGCCTGTCCATGCTGACCAACTCATACCGTGCCATTCAAGGCCCGTCCATGCTGACCAACTCATACCGTGCCATTCAAGGCCTGTCCATGCTGACCAACTCATACCGTGCCATTCAAGACCAGTCCATGCTGACCAATTCATACCGTGCCATTCAAGGCCAGTCCATGCTGACCAACTCATACCGTGCCATTCAATTGCCCGCAACAACCAAAAATATTGAAGGAAAGCACAGGATGCAAAAAAAAGTAAAAATACAAAGTTCCCAGAAAAGACAAATGTGTGGCAAAATTCAGCGAAAATGAACAGAAAACAAAAATGCGATTTAAAAAATTTTTTTTTTTTTTAATTCATTGATGGGATATGGGCGTCGCTGACTAGGCCTGCATTTAGTGCCCATCCCCAATTGCCCTCGAGAAGATGGTGCTGAGCCGCCTTCTTGAACCGCTGCAGTCCATAATAATAAATAATAATAATAATAATCAATTTATTGTCATTGTTAGTGCACAAGTGCAGTACAACGAAATGTAGGCTTGCGGCTCCAGAGAGTGTACATTTAGATTAAGACATTTAAACATTCAACATTCATTTGGCTCATAATACATTAACATAAACATAATAAAGTGCATTGGCAGATGTGCAGGCTTTAGAGTTTATTTGTGGAGTTCAGTAGGATGACAGCCCTGGGAAAGAAGCTGTTCCTAAATCTGGTCGTTCGGGTGCGAATGCATCTGTAGCGTCTCCCAGATGGCAGGAGGGCGAACAGACTGTGGCTGGGGTAGGTAGGGTCTTTGATGATGGACCGTGACCTCCGTAAACAGCGTTTCTGGTATATGTGCTCTGTGGTCGGTAGCCGGTAATGCGTTGGGCAGTTTTGACTACCCGCTGTAGGGCTTTCCGGTCATAGTAGCTACAGCTGCCATACCATACTGTGATACAGTTCGTCAGGATGCTCTCTATTGTGCAGCGGTAAAAGTTAGAGAGGATCAGGGGTGACAGGTTACATCCCTTCAGCCTCCTTAGGAAATATAGGCGCTGCTGGGTCTTCTTCACCAGAGAGGAGGTATTGAGGGACCAGGAGAGGTCTTCCGTGATGTGGACTCCGAGGAACTTAAAGCTGTCCACCCTTTCCACCACAGCCCCATGGATGTGGATGGGGGTGTGACTTCCGCCTTTAGACTTCCTGAAGTCCACAATGATTTCTTTGGTTTTCTTGATGTTAAGGGCCAGGTTGTTATCGGCGCACCACTTCACGAGATGCTGGACCTCCTCCCTGTAGGCTGACTCATCGTTGTTGGTGATCTGGCCTACTACCGTGGTATCATCCGCAAACTTGATGATGGTGTTGGAACCATGAACAGCCAGACAGTCGTGGGTGAAGAGGGAGTAGAGGAGGGGGCTCAGCACACATCCTTGTGGGGCCCCCGTGCACCCACAATGCTGTTAGGAAGGGAGTTCCAGGATTTTGGCCCAGCGACAGTGAAGGAACGGCGATACAGGTCCAAGTCAGGATGGTGTGTGGCTTGGAGGGGAACTTGTAGGTGGTGATGTTCCCATGCGTCTGCTGCCCTTGTCCTTCTAAGTGGTAGAGGTCGCGGGTTTGGAAGGTGCTGTTGAAGGAGCTTTGGCGAGTTGCTGCAGTGGAGCTTTGGCGAGTTGCTGCAGTGCATCTTTTAGATGGTACACACTGCAGCCACAGTGCGCCGGTGGTGGAGGGAGTGAATGTTGAAGGTGGTGGATGGAGTGCCAATCAAGCGGGCTGCTTTATCCTGAATGGTGTCGAGCTTCTTGAGTGTTGTTGGAGCTGCACTCATCCAGGCAAGTGGAGAGTATGCCATCACACTCCTGACTTGTGCCTTGTAGATGGTGGAAAGGCTTTGGGGAGTCAGGAAGTGAGACACTCGCTGCAGAATTCCCAGCCTCTGGCCTGCTCTTGTAGCCACAGTATTTATATGGCTGGTCCAGTTCAGTTTCTGATCAATGGTAACCCCCAGGATGTTGATAGTGGGGGATTCAGCGATGGTAATGCCATTGAATGTCAAGGGGAGATGGTTAGAGTCTCGCTTGTTGGAGATGGTCATTGCCTGGCACTTGTGTGGTGCGAATGTTACTTACCACTTGTCAGCCCAAGTCTGAATGTTGTCCAGGTCTTGCTACATATGGACACGGACTGCGTCAGTATCCGACGAGTCTCGAATGGTCAACAGTGTGCAATCATCAGCGAACATCCCCACTTCTGACCTTATGATGGAGGTCATTGATGAAACAGCTGAAGATGGTTGGGCCTAGGACACTGCCCTGAGGAACTCCTGCAGTGATGTCATGTGATTGAGATGAATGACCTCCAACAACCACAGCCAACTTCCTTTGTGCTAGGTATGATTCCAACCAATGGAGAGTTTCCCCCTTGATTCCCATTGACTTCAGTTCTATTAGAGTCATAGAGTCATAGAGTTTTACAGCACAGAAAGAGGCCCTTCGGCCCATCATGTCTGCGCCGCCCATCCATCCCTGTCCAGTCTAATCCCATTTTCCAGCATTTGGTCCATAGCCTTGTATGCAATGGCATTTCAAGTGCTCATCCAAATGCTTCTTGAATGTTGTGAGGGTTCCTGCCTCCACCACCCTTTCAGGCATTGAGTTCCACATTCCAACCACCCTCTGGGTGAAAAAGTTCCTCCTCAAATCCCCTCTAAATCTCCTGCCCCTTACCCTGAATCTATGCCCCCTTGTTATTGACCCCCCCACTAAGGGGAAAAGTTCCTCTTTATCTACCCTATCTATGCCCCTCATTATTTTGTACACCTCAATCAGGTCCCCCCTCAGCCTTGACACTCAATTTTTTCCATCATCAGAAAGCCATTGTTTTTCACCTTGTACTTTATGCCATCGGGCCTCACCTTCTTGCCATAACTCACTTATTTCCGGCTTGCCTGCACCGCTTTAGATTTTTTTCTCCGTAGACCCCATTTCTTCAGACATTTGTGAGTGCACTTCCCGCAAACATTTCTTTTGAACAAGTTTTGTAATCAATTTAAAAGCTTAAAGCATTGCAATTGTTCAATTGGAGCAAATATATTACTTGCTTTATTTGATTTTTTTTTATGCACCACAAATGGTGGATTTTTTCCCCCCCTCTGGGATGAATACATACAATTTATTCAGTGCCATTTGTGCTGTCATGTGACTTTCTAAATTTGTTATATAAGTTACATTGACAACGCTAGGTGTCAAATTTTGTTTTATGACACTTCTGTGAAGCGCCTTGGGATGTTTTACTACATTAAAAGCGCTATACAAGTACACGTTGTTGTTGTTGATACAGTACATTGGAATCCTGAGACAGCTCACCATTTTTAAATGTAATAGATGCTTTTGTTAATTCAAACACTGGCATCTTAGTGATTTTAAAATTCTCATCCTTGTTTTCAAAATCCATCCATGGCCTTGCCCCTCCCCATCTTTGAAACCTCCTCCAGCCCTACAACCCTCCGGGATCTCTGCGCTCCTCCAATTCCGGCCTTTGGCACATCCCCGATTTTAATCGCTCCACCATTGGTAGCCATTCTTTCAGCTGCCTAGGCCTTAAACTCTGGAATTCCTGTGAAGGAATAAGCAATGTACCTATTCAGAAAAATACACCATTCTATAAAAGAATTCTGACTTTATTAAAACATGACACACTAGGTCTGAAAATCTAAAAACCTAACAATGGAGAAGCTGTGAACAGCATACAGGCTATTGAGATAAGATGAGTTGTTGACACTGAATCAATAGCCTTATTGAAACAGGAGGTTGGAGGCTTCTGAAGTCTGCAGCTTTGGAAAGAACACAATGGTACACCCTGTTAAGGTGTCTTAAACCAACACTTTGGAAAGAAACACATAAAAGAATATACGCCTTCGTGGGAATGGCATCAAGTGGGGGAGGCACAAACCGTCACATTGTTTTTGTGTTGAACTTGGAACACCTAGGAGACACGAGTCTGTGTTGCAACCAGCTGAGGTGACTTAAGAATTGCACAGAAGACTTTGGTAAGAATGACATCAAATAGATGCACCTGCTCCACACCGTTTTTATGATAAGCTTCGAACACCTAAAGGTAGAGACATAATTCTTAATGCTACAAGCTGATCCAACTGTAAAAATAGTAGGGGGTCAGCAGAAAAAAGACTAGAGATAATTAGCTTACATCAGCAGAAAACTACAAAGGAAATACCACTGAGAAAGGGTATAAAAATTGAAATTTCAAATGGGATGATAGATTCGCTTGAAGGGGTAAAGCAATTCTGAGCTTCAGAGGCAAGCTCTGCAAGTCTACAACTCTGAGTCTCGGGGAGCAACGGTATTGTATTTGATTTTGGTGGATATCCTAGAATAAACTAAGAACTGTAAAACTAGAGAAGTTAAGATTTGAGAATAAGGATCTCTGATAATAGAAATGTAAGATTTCTGTTTTTGGAACTGTTAATATTGCGATTGAATCACCAACTGTAAATTACATGTCAGTTCTTTAATAAATCTATATATTTTTAGAATTGTCTCATAGTACTTCTGTATCAAACTCGCAAACTCAATCTCTGTACGCTCCTTGGTGAGGAGTTGCAGAATTCTGAGGGAGTTTTCCGGACCCTCATAATATCCGGAAGGTTACAGTCTAGCTAAACTTATTAAAAGTGCAGTCTGGAGGATGGTAACATCTTCAGGTTGTTCCTTTCCTTTAGGGAGAGATAGTCTGGACCTTTAGACCCAATTAAGCATCTTTGGGATTCGGCTACCTCTAACTTTAGTTGAAAGTGAACATCTGGGGAATACGCCTGATCCGTGGTAGCCCTAAAGGGGCTAGGACTAGTAATTATCCCTTCATTCCCTCCCTAAACCTCTCCGAGTCTCTAGCTCTCTCACCTCATTTAAGACACTCCTTAAAATCTACCTCTTTGACCAAGTTTTTGGTCACCTGTCCTAATATCTCCTCTTATGTGGCTCAGTGTCAAATTTTATTTGATAACACTCCTAAGAAGCACCTTGGGACGTTTTACTATGTTAAAGGCACTATATAAATGCAAGCTGTTGTTGTCTCCCATTGAAGTGCATCACTTCCCTTTATTATTTTGCTTCAGTTACTGTGCATCTCAATGTTGTTGGACTGAAGACAATATGAGCCCTCCTGGGAAGTAGTTTCATCAGTCGAACAAGAATATATTTCAGCTACATCTTTGTTGGAGGTTTTGAGTTATGAGGAAATACTGGAGAAACCTGAGATTTTTGGGACTTTAAAGGAGGCACCAGAGAAATGCCCTTACTGAGGTATACAAGTATATAAAAAAATACATCTGTAAAATTACTCAATTGTAACTGAGAGTGTCGGACAAGGGGACACAGGTTCAAACTAGTAAACGGCAAATTTAGGACTGATAATAGGAAGCTCTTCTTCACGCAACGATTGATCAATACATGAAATGGACTTCTACGTATAGTATAGGAGACAAAAATCTTGGAATTATTTAAGAAACAATTGGATGCTACAATTGGGGAGGGTTCTGAAGGACATTTCTGGATGAATTAACTAAGGTGAGCCAAAATGACTTTCTCGTTTATAATTAGTTGATGATCTTGTTTCTACCTCAACTGCATGCAGGGATCGTCAGATTTAATTTCCTTCAATGTAAATTCCATACTCCTTGGCAAATTTTCAAGTTATAGTTTGTGGAATTAAAAGACACCAGAATA
Source organism: Somniosus microcephalus (assembly GCF_052327205.1). Classification (NCBI taxonomy): domain Eukaryota; kingdom Metazoa; phylum Chordata; class Chondrichthyes; order Squaliformes; family Somniosidae; genus Somniosus; species Somniosus microcephalus. The sequence goes on from NC_140990.1 coordinate 300,994,271, forward strand.
TTAAATTCAAAAAAAATTACTACGTTTAAATGTGTACAAACTATTTCAAATTGTAACCTGAATGGAGAATGTTCATAAAAATATATATTTTTTAATGCAGCAAACTGACTTAGTCATGGCAGAAAATGGAAAAGAGGTATTCCAGTAAACCACCAAGCTACTCCAGGCTTTATCTAGTGCTGAGCTAGTTCTAAGAATTTGGTCTCTGTCCCGCAAGACTAAGCCTACTGGTTTCAAAGAGCATAATGTAAATTAGGTGATGCATGATGTGGGGGGGGGCGGGGGTTGAAGGAATTGATACTAGTGGTCACAGTCATAACAGTGGTAACAGTCAGTGCTGATGATATAGCAACAGGAGCCACGAGGATCCTGATTAAATATTATAAGTGCTTGCGCTCTCTGAAGCTGGTGTGGGCAGCATGCGGGAGAAGAACAGAAGCAGGGGTATATGGCATTTGGCTATGAATCAGGTTAGCGAATTATCCAGTGTAGAGTTCTTCTGCGGGGAGTAGGCTTAGACATTTTGTGCTGATTTCATTCTGCAAAGATATTTCCAGTCCAATTGGTGGAGAGACATAGAGTGCCACATTTCCAAACGATGCCATTGCTGAAAACTTGGGACACCAATTTAGAATTTGGCTTCTTTATTTTGGATTACACAATTTCCTTTAAATTGGCACCAGATAAGTTATCCCCATCTGAGTAATGATGCTTCTCTCTCGTTCCATGTATATTTCAAGGAAGGCAGAAATGTGACATCTGCAGATGAATCAGACACAGCCAAGGATTCCAATATGTAGGCTCAGTACAAAACTTACTTCAGATTCAGCAATCTCACAGATGCCTTTCCCCCACTACTTTCTTTCTCAGCTTTAAAAAATGTAAGTTTCACTACAAAAAAATAAATCTATATTTTTCTATCCAGTTTGAGAAATACTTCATGCAGCCCATTTAGGTCTTGATGCCACTACATGGCAATGCTAGATTTTCTATTCATTGACAATGAAGTGGTGGAAATTTAGCTCAGTAATTGTCCCTCTGGGGACTACAAAATTGGTAACTTGCCAAAAATATTTAATCCCAGTTGTCAGGCGCTGCATTCAAGGTACTTTGCCCACTTTTAATGGAAGTATAAAATTAAGAATACTTCAAGATAAGTTGAAGGAGAACAGGCTAAAATTGGTGAACGGTCAAGTTAAGACAAATGTTGGTCAGAACTGGAGTGATTTCCACTTGTAGCAGCGTTTTGGGTTGGGTAGCTGAATGAAAAGCTGTACATTTATTCAAGATACAGTTAAATGATACAATGGGAGACTAAGATTTTTTTCCCTAGATGAATGAGCTAAGATAGATTGAATGGCCTCCCTCATCTGTATTTATCTTGAGATTTTGTATTAAAAAAAACTGTCTGAAAGCATTTCAAGCCTTTTGTGGATAAAGGGCACTGTAGCAAACTGACAAAACAATGGAGAAACAAGCATTTGGCACGGAGCAGGGTATATACATCTATAACAAGTGACATTGCAAGGTCATTCTAGTGCAAAATCCTTAAAGGGGTAGACACACGATTAGTTTTATTCAGACTGTTGACTGTACTAAACCCATAATACAATATATGGAGGGGACCTAAAAATGAGTGATTAGAATTGCCACCCCTAACTGTGTGTTTTATGTACCTACTGCAGAATGATGCATTTTCGATGAGTTATCCCTTAATGTTATGCACTTCACAGGAAGGACTTTGAACAACAAATGGGACAAAATTTGAGTTTATGGAAAAGGATTTTTAAAAATCAGTTATGGAGCCACCTGGCAACACAACTTGAGTTTTCACATGTACGCTGATGATACCCAGCTCAACCTCTCCTCCACCTCTCTCGAACCCTCCACTGTCTCTATACTATCAGACTGCTTGTCCCACATCCAGCACTGGATGAGTAGAAATTTCCTCCAATTAAATATTGGGAAGACCGAAGCGGTTCACGCCACAAACTCCGTTCCCTTTCCACTGATTTGATCTCTCTCCCCGGCAACTGTCTGAAGCTGACAAAGTCTGGTCGCAACCTTGGTGTCATATTTGATCACGAATTGACCTTCCTACTTCATATCCATTCTATCACTAAGACCGCCCATTTCCACCTTCGTAATATCACCCGTCTCCACCCTTACCTCAAGTTATCTGCTGCTGAAACCCTCATCACCTCTAGACTGGATTATTCCAACGCACTCCTGGCCGGCAACCTTAGTTCTACCCCCCATAAACTTGGAGGTCCTCCAAAACTTTGCCGCCCGTGTGCTAACTTGCACCAAGTCCCACTCACCCATCTCCCCTGTGTGTGCGGAGTTACATTGGCTCCCAGTTAAGCAACACCTCAATTGTAAAATTCTTATCCTTGTTTTCAAATCCCTCCATGGCCTTGCCCCTCCTTATCACTGTAATCGCCTCCAGCCCTATAATCCCCCTAGATCTCTGCGCTCTGCCTATTCTGGCCTTTTGAACATCCCCAAATTGAAATGCTCCACCATTGGTGGTCGTGTCTTCAGCTGCCTAGGTCCTAAGCTCTGGAATTCCCTCCTTAAATCTCTCCATCTCTTTTTCCTCCTTTAAGATGCTCCTTAATACCTACCTCTTCGACAAAGCTTTTGGTAATCTGTCCTAACATCTCCTCATACAGCTCTGTCAAATTAAAAATTTTTTTTTAAAATAACACTCCTATGAAGCGCCTTGGGACCTTTCATTACATTAAAGGCGTTATATAAATATAAGTTGCTGCTGCTGCTGTTGTTGAAAGGCCACCTCAACCAAGCTACTGCACGTTAAAGGGTTAAAATGACTCGACTCTCACCCATTCCTTTATACAAATGGGTAAGAGGCCTACAAGTAAAATACAGTTACCACATATTATTGGCAGTACAGTAGGAAGACGCTTGCAGCAAGCAAATTAGTGGCCAATTTTAAAATGGGCTGGGAAAGAATTAGTAAGAAAGGGAAAAAACCTGCAATGACAGCTGTCTAAAGATATTTTATTTAGAACGAACATTACCAATTATTTTAATTATAAACTAATAGCCATTTTACTGATGACGCTGTACTTGAAATTAAATTAAATGTAAATCAAAAGTTGAAATCACTCGACCCCTCTTTATTTGATTACTGGTTTTCACATCTGAGCCAACCAGAAGGGCCAATTTAAGTATTTGAAGAGTTGGTGAATTGCAATAGAATTTTGTGGTTAAAGTCATTGCCTCAGCCTTTAAATTGATTTGACTGTTATTTAGCTTAAAATATAGTGCATACCTTTTAACATCTAGGTGAACAAAGACATTTAATTGGTGATTTTAAGATTCAATTTGAGAGCAACTTCCTATAAACTGCACCAAGATTGCATGCTGCTAAATTTCTTGAACATTTATTTATACAGCACCTTCAATGTAAAGAAATGCCCAAGACACTTCACAAATAGGTGAAAAGAAACAGACACTGAACTAGGAATATTATGAGTGCCCAAGATCAGAAAGAAGAGAAGAAAGCTTGCAGGTGCAGCAGGCGGTTAAGGCGGCAAATGGTATGTTGGCCTTCGTAGCGAGGCTTTGAGTACAGGAACAAGGATGTCTTGCTGCAGTTGTACAGGGCCTTGGTGAGACCACATCTTGAGTATTGTGTGCAGTTTTGGTCGCCTTCTCTGAGGAAGGATGTTCTTGCCATGGAAGGAGTTCAGTGAAGATTCACCAGGCTGATACCTGGGATGGCAGGAATGACGTATGAGGAGAGATTGGATCGATTGGGCTTGTACTCGCTGGAGTTTAGAAGAATGAGAGGGGATCTCATCGAAACTTATAAAATTCTGACAGGACTGGACAGACTAGATGCAGGAAGGATGTTCCCGATGGTTGGGGAGTCCAGAACCAGGGGTCACAGTCTAAGGATAAGGGGTAGGCCATTTAGGACAGAAATGAAGAGGAATTTCTTCACCCAGAGAGTGGTGAACCTGTGGAATTCTCTAGCACAGAAGGCAGTAGAGGCTAATTCATTAAATATATTCAAGAAGGAGTTGGATATATTTCTCAAGGCTAAAGGGATCAAGGGGTATGGGGAGAAAGCAGGGACCGGGTACTGAATTTCGATCAGCCATGATCTCATTGAATGGCGGAGCAGGCTCGAGGGGCCGAATGGCCTACTCCTGCTCCTATCTTCTATGTTTCTATGTTTTGCATTTATATAGCACCTTTCATGACCTCAGGGCGTCCCAAAGTGCTTTACAGCCAACAAAGTACATTTTGAAGTGTAGTCACTGTTGTAATGTAGGAAATACAGCAGCCAATTTGCAGACAACAAGCTCTCACAAACAACAATGTGATAATGACCAGATAATCTGTTTTAATGATGTTGATTGAGGGATAAATATTGGCCAGGACACCGAGGATAACTCCCCTGCTCTTCTTCGAAATAGTGCCATGGGATCTTTGACATCCACCCGTGAGCAGACTTGGATTAACGACTCATCTGAAAGACGGCACCTCCAACAGTGCAGCATACCCTCAGTACTGCACTGGAGCATCAGCCTAAATTTTTGAGCTCAAGTCTCTGGAGTGGGACTTGAACCCACAACCTTCTGATTCAGAGGAGTGGTACCAACTGAACCACAGCTGCCATCAATCAGAGAGATAGCTTTGAAAGAAAAAAGACTTGCATTTATATAGCGCGTTTCACGACTTCTGGAAATCCCAAAGCGCTAGACATCCAATAAAGTACTTTTAAAATGTAATCACTGTAGTAATGTAGGAAACATGGCAACCAATTTGTGCATAGCAAGGTCCCACAAACAGCAATGTGATAATGACCAGATAATCCATTTTAGTTGGTCGAGAGATAAATATTGTCTAGGAATGACCCGAATGGGTCCTTCGAATAGTTTCATGGGATCTTTTACGTCAACCTGAGTGAGCAGACAGGGCCTCAGTTTAATGTCTCACCTGAAAAACGGCACCTCCGATAATGCAGCCCTCCCTCAGGACTGCACTGGAGTGTCAGCCTAGATTTTTCCACTTACTTCTCAGAATAGGGAGAGAGATAGTTTATAAAATTGGAGAGAGAGAGAGAGAGAGAGAAAGAAATGGAGGAGCAGAGATTTTTCCAGGAAGTAGGGCGGAGACAGCTGATTACTGTGAACTTAGAAACTTAAAATCTACACCATACGTTTTCTACTCTGCATTACCATTGTGAGAAATTGGCAAAGTTTTATTTTGCTTGTTTTGAGAGAGCTAAAATTTCTCTCTCTTCATGACTCATGAAGACTACAAATTGTACTAGTGCCAAGCTGGCTCCTTTATACATGTAAACTTGCACTGCAGAAATCTATGATAACTGAGGTTTTACCACGTAGACAACTTAAAAACAAGTATGGTACTGAAAACTCAAAAGGACTTTTGTCCTCTTGAAAAAATTCATTCAAAATGTCCTTCCTTGCTCAATGCTCGACATTTCTATTACCAAGCTCTTTTCTAGGTTCCACTGACATACCAGGCTCTATGAATTAATTTCAAGATCCTTATCTTCACCTTCCAATGCATCCACAGCCTTGCCACGCCCGATCTTAGTGTCTCGCATCCTCTGCTCCACTGACATGGTCTACTTGTTCAATATTTTTGCGGTACAGTTGGTAACCACACTCAGCCACATAGTCCCTGCCCCTTGAAACGTTCTCCAAAACACCTCAGTCTTACGTCGTTGTTCTGCGTTTCAAAAGGTTACTAAAGACTTTTCTCGTCAATGGCTCTTTGGCCCAACTCCCAACTCCATTCTACCTATTCTTTCTCTCCCACTCAGTGACTATTTAATTTGGCAATCAGTAATGCACTATGGCTCATCGTTCTGATGTGAAGTTGTTATTGTTGATGACAATTTTAGAGCCACAGGTGTATGTGTTGAACTATTTCCAATATTAGTGGACTTTAACTTTTTTTTGTATTCAGCGCTTAAACATAACTTGAACTATAATATTTTCACTTTGCAGTTGGAGAAGTACTGAATAGATCAATTGGAGCACTTAGTATCATTTTGGCAATAGCACCTTCAGCTCAAATGTCATACTACTTCCCCATCACTACTGTTTCAAGTACCATTTCTCTTCTCACATGTTCAAACTTAAAACTCCAAAGTTTGTATTTGAAGTGAATCCAGTGTGTAATCTTGAGTGACGTTTGCAGTACAATTTACTCTCCTCATACTGCTACACAAAATCATCCCTTTTGCGGCTGTTTGGTTGGTATCTTCTTCTTAGGCAGTCCCTCGAAACCGAGGATGACTTGCTTCCACATTAAAAATGAGTTCACAGGTGACTGATGAGTCCAATGCGGGACCTACAGTCTCTGTCACAGGTGGGGCAGATGGTGGTTGAAGGGGCGGGTGGGTGGGGTGCTTGGGTTGACGTGTGCAACCTTGCGCTGCCTGCGCTTGGCTTCTGCTTGCTCCTGGCGAAGAGACTTGAGATGTTCGGCACCTTCCCAGATGCTTCTCCTCCACTTTGTGCAGTCTTGGGCCAGGGATTCCCAGGTGTCGGTGGGGATGTTACACTTTTTCAAGGAGGCTTTGAGGGTGTCCTTGAAGCGTTTCCTCTGCCCACCTGGGGCTCTCTTGTCGTGCCGGAGCTCCAAGTAGAGTGCTTGTTTTGGGAGTCTCGTATCAGGCATGCGGACAATGTGACCCGTCCATCGAAGCTGATCGAGCGTGGTCAAAGCTTCGATGCTGGAGATGTTGGCCTGAGCAAGAACACGGATGTTGGTGCGCCTATCCTGCCAATGGATTTGCAGGATCTTGCGGAGGCAGCGTTGGTGGTACCTCTCCAGTGCTTTGAGCTGCCTGCTGTACATGGTCCATGTCTCTGAGGCATACAGCAGGGCGGGTATCACTGCTGCTCTGTAGACCAGACATTGCAAGACATTGGTACACTGGTGTAATGTAAACACAGACCTAGTATTACACCAGACTTAGCCTTTGATCTACACTATTGTCTCCGAGTTAACAGCAGACACCCATGTGACAACTTGATGTCACAGCACTGCACTTTCCTGAGTGCTTGTACAGCTGGATTTGAAAAAAAGCCAATGTCTATAGTAGTGTAAACACTTAGCAGAGCTCCAGCTGGTACCCCAAGTGAACCCATTTAGGTCACTCCCAGTAACTAGGTTATCAGACACAAGGCAACCACTGACGAGTAACTTTTCTGATGAAATTCATTCCAGAGAGCTTGTGGGTGGGGGGGGAGGGGGCAGAAGAGATTTGCCAGGCTTTGGTTTCCTTTATCTTCTGAGAGAGCTGTCTTTCTGTAAATCTGCAGTGAATTGTTTATTTAAGAAATTGGTGGCAAGAATTAAAAGTAGGGGACTAAACTGCTCCAAAAAGAACATTAACAAGACAACAGAAGTCAACAAAACCAGGATGATCTCAGTTGACCTGAACAAGATATGATCCTAAAGCATTCAAGTGACATTTGGGAAAAAACTGAATTTTTACTGAAGGCTGCCATTTGGCACATTACACTGACAATGATGAATATTCATGGCATCAAAAAACATTGCATTTCACAATCTACTAAGGTATCCATGAGTCTTTTTTTGTTTTAAAAGGAGCATGAAACGTACTGTTCATCTCGGAGAGTTTTTAAATTACGTGCACATGCCTAACCCAGCTGGTCCTTTTTCCCTCCATGTCAGCTGCAGTGACAGACACGCAACTAATCCTTATTGCATCTGTCACTGGCCAATCTGATGTTTAGGAAATGCAGTCGGACTACAGGTTGGCAGGAACATGCATCTGTATTCCTCTCACACCTGCTATATGGAAAATGGCAGCCCTGGTGGGAAAGAAGAGTTGCTCCTGAACTGGAAGTTAGATTTTTTTTTTTACAATTTTAATTGGTAGACTGTTACATCCACAATTTCATTGCCACCAATACCAATTAAAGGCATTCCATTCCTTCAAAATGAACAAAACAATGTAAATCTGTGGCTAATAAGACAATTACATCATGCTACCTTTCCTCAGGCACTGGAAGCACAATAGAACAAAAAAAGCTGATTCAACATAATTTGCAGCTACGACTTAATGTGCACACATTGTAAGCAAAAGAATAAAAAGACTATGTTCATCAGAAATGAACACCAATTATTACCAGCACTCTTTAAATACTTTAAAACAACATATGGGCTTCATTTATACTTCTATTGGTACAAATAAATGAAGCCCTGCCTATTATACAATACTATATCCATTATCGTCTCAGTTTTATTGCCATGTCATTAAAAGACATGAACGAACAAGAAACTGCTGTGCAATGTGCACGGATTAGTTGCAAAACAAAAAAAATGAAGCTTTTAAAAAAGGTACACAGCAGATGTTTTCATTATTTTGTGCAAATAAGTTTGAAGCATGTCTATTTGATAGTGCTATAACATTCCACGCTGGCTCTTCTCACACCCACTGCCAAAATGCAAGTGAACCAACAGCTCAAGCAGAAAAATCCTGTTTTTTTTTAAGACTGAAACCAAAAAATATAATTGCACAAGAAGCCTCTCTCATTATTTTTGTTTTCAAAATTCTTAAGGAAATAAGATGCACATTTTCTATAATGGATTATTACAGAACAAAAATGTCAAACGATGGCAACTTAAACTAGGTAAAATTTCAATATAGGTCATGCAATATGATATGGACCCAGTTTTTTAATATTCGTAAAACACGCAGGTTTATCGAGAAGAGTGCCATCACTGAGCCACAGCTGACATTGTGGAATTCAATAGCACCTTCTTTTTTAAAAAAAATTAAAATACGAACAATTATTTAACATTTTGCTGTCTGCAAGTTCATAATGCTGCATTCCTCGTAACATTTTTATTCCTGTGAAATTCCCAATTATGTAATGAGATATGCACAATTATTAAAAATGTAAACGATAATAGATTATATAAAGTGTCAGTCTTGGTTCAGTGGCAGCACCCTCACCTCCGAGTCATAAGGTTGTGGGTTCATGTCACACTCCCGAGACCCGAGCACATAATCTAAGCTCGACACTTCAGTGCAGTCCTGAGGGAGTGCTGCACTGTCAGAGGTGCCAACTTACAGATGAGACGTTAAACCGAGAACCAGTCTGCCCGCTCAGGTGGACGCTAAAGATCCCATGGCACTATTTCGAAGAAGAGCAGAGGAGTTCCTCAGACGTCCTGGCCAATATATCCCTCAACTAACGTCACTAAAACTCTGGTCATTATCTCTTTGTTATTTGTGGGAGCTTGCTGTGCTGAAATTGGCTGCTGCATTTCCTACCTTACAACAGTGACTACAATTCAAAAAAACTTCATTGGCTGTAAAGCACTTTGGGACATCCTGAGGTTGTGAAAGGCGCTATATAAATGCAAGTTCTTTCTTAATTACTACACCGTATAGTAATTTGGAAATGAGGGCAAGGATCAGTCTTAGGTCTGCACACAGTGGGGTCCTTTTTTATATATCAATACAGAATAAGATGTCAACATAATAATACGCTTTGGCCTTGAAATCATGCTATGTGAAAATTAGCAAATTCTTTAGTCTGCTATTTGAACTGGGTTAAATTGGTGAACAAAGGAATTGCATACAAACACATTAAGCTAATATCTGCACAGCATCATTTGGAGGGCCTCATTGCTCGGTGACACAGCAGTGAAAAAGGTTTGTGTTGGGATTTTTCTTTCAAAACACACTTGCCCTCGACAAGATTGATAGATAAGTGGGCTGTGGTTACAGCATCTTTTCACGGAATAAAACTTTGCTTTGGTTAAAAAGTTAACGTACACCACATTAAAGATAAAACAGGACTATTTGATCCGTAAGGTGGAGCAGTGACAGTGAAGTATTGTGCCAGTACTTTCTTTTCACAATGCATCACATCAGGAATGTGCACAGGGATCTGCCAATTCATCACAATGCTACATTTTGCTACTCACACAAAATACTGTAGAAAATAACAGATATAAAAAAAGTTAAACTTATTGTTCCTGCAATGCTCATTTGCAGTTAACAATGGTGCCATTGTTTTCTTTAATCGTCACACAATAACGGATCAATACGGCTGGAACGTGTTTTTCTGTTGCACAACTCTCCCAGCCCAGATTCCCTGAATTCCAATCAAAATGGCTTGTCAACTCATTTCAGTATATTCATTTGATAAATGAATAGATAGTGCATGAAATGCACTCATACAGGTGTGTATCTTCAACTGCAGGTTTTGCACGTTACCTAAAGCAAATACAAGTTTTTCAACGTAACTATTAAAGATTTAAATTCAACTGAAAAACACACCAACTTTTTTTTTGTTGGAAAAGATCAGTCTCGGAATGAATCCTAAATGGTAATCAGCACCATCAATTTGCTGCACAGATCGGAAGGATACAGGTTTGCACTTACAATTCCCCACACAGCAAGCTCTCGGTTTTGGCTAGGTCATTAAGGTGAGTGCCAAACAGATGTCAGACACTGCCATACCTTGAGGTACGCCCTAATGCCAAATCACCACTTGCCACTCTCATGCCCATCCTTGATTGCAACCTCTTGACAGAATCGCATACAAACACTTTAAGCGGATATCTGCACATCATTTCAAGGTCTCCTTCCTAGCTGGGACAGCAATGAAAAAGGCTCGTTGGGATTTTTCTTTTAAAATACGATGACTCTGGGTGCGTGCATTCAAAACACATCTGCCCTGAACAAGATTTATAGACAAGTGCACTGTGCAATAATAGGTCACAACATCTTTTCAGGGAATAAGATTTTGTTTTTGCTAAAATGAACAAACTCCACATTAAAGACAAAGCAAAACTATTTGACCCCTAAGGTGGTGCAGTGACAGTGAGGCATTATGCCAGTACTTTCTTTTCACAATGCATCACAGGAATGTGTACAGAGATCTGTCAGATCATTACAATGCTACATTTTGCTACTCACACAAAATACTTTAGTTTTAGGTAACATGTAAAACTTGCAGTTGAGGGTACACATCTGTATCAATGTATTTTATAACATACCTATTCATTTATCAAATGAATATAATGAAATTAGTTGACTGGTGAGTGGTTTGTAGAGCAAGAGGAGGAACAGAAAAATGCCAAACAAATAGGAATATATAGGTTTATGTTTATACTAAATGATGGCCTGTATTGTCCGATCCCTATGGGTGTGTAGCGCTGAAAACCGGCATTTCCGATCTGTCAATCCTTGACAGATCGGACGCCTGCCCTGGAGAAGGGCCTCTGCGGGGGGGGGGGAGTTCCGCTTTCTGCGGAACCTCCGCCCCCTGAAAACTCTTAAAAATCTTACGCCTGGTAAAAGCAGGTCTGCTTTTACCAGCATAAGAGTTTAAAAAGAAAATGTTTTTTCACTCGTTTATAATTTTAAAATACTTTTTAAAAAAAAGTTTATTTTTAGCCCTGTAAAAAACTTGAATTATTCTTTTCAAACAATTACATTTTTGTTTAAAATTTTAACTCATTTTAAAAACATGATGGTTTTTTAAAAAATGTATTTAATGTTTTGATGTCTTTTTTCAGTGATCCCCATTCATACTTTTGACAGGTCTATGTCAAAAGTATGAATGGGGATTCCCTTCTCCCATTGGCTCGCCTGGCCCACGTGATCCCAGGGACGCTTGCGAACCGCATGCGCCCCTGGGATACGTGGGCCCTGCGCATTTCGACCGTGGAGAGCCCAGGAGCGGAAATGGCCGCACCTCGGGAGCCCTCAGGTAAGGGAGTAGATTTTTTCCCCGATAGCAGGCATCCGCACGCAGGAAGCCTCCTATCGGAAATTACGGGCCATTAAGTATGATTGTCGTTTTCTGAAGCTGAATTCCTGTTTTGCACAAAGATCATATTTTAGCATCCGCTGCCACAAGGAAATTATAAAATAAAAAGGGCAGACAGCAACAACGTACCAGCTAGTATGAAAAGACTAAAGTGCTAAAACATTCTTCCTTCTAAAGACCTTGTTAAAATATCTTCTCATTTTTCACAATCCGAATGGGAATTAGAAATAATTTTTCATCCAACAGGTCTAAAATACAATCTATTTTATTGAAAGTGCTTTCAGCTGCATGATGTTTAGTGATTGTAAGTGTAACCCTTTCCCCAGTACCAGCCTGTTATTTGGCATTGAATGACACAAATGAAAATAAACTGTACTTAATTCAAAACATCCCCTAAGTGCAGGTCACAGGCAACCTCAAAACAACTGGTGGTCAAAACACATCACTAAATGGCGAATATATCATCAATATCCTGTTAGATCCGTGGTTCAGTGGATAAAGAATTACACGGATGCTGTACATAAATAAACAACAGGTCTTTACTGGAGGAGGGTCATCTCTAGACTGGAGTACAGAGGCATGCGCACAGCTTATATACTGTGTGGTTACTGCCAGTACCACAGTATACAGGAGCTGTAAAAAGTAGTTCTGACTTAAAGCACATACACTACAATTCCTCCCTTTTTAGATTAATAATACCCCCTTAATATTCAAATAACAATTACATTTTTACATGTACATTTAATAACAAAAGTCCATTTATAGATTCAGTCTTTGGGGCGGCTTCCTGAACCTTTTGGGATAGCGCCTTTCCGGAGGTTCTTGTTCTTGGTGCAGAGGCGATTCTGACCCCTTTTCATCGGGTAGTTCATCGGGTTCCACTGCTACTGGATCTGAAGTAGATGCTACCGGTATGTCGGGTTCATCCCCAGGTACTCGAGACATGGGGTTGACGCCTTCCTGTGACGCTAAGATCTGATCGACGTGGCGTCTCACAATGTTCTCCCCGACATCCACTGTGTACATTAATGGCCCCTGCCTTGTACATATCGTTCCGGGTTGCCACTTCTCTGTTCAATAGTCACGGGCCAAGACTGGTTGCCCTACATTGAAGCTCCTGGTCGGCTTCTCGTTGATGTGCTGGAATTGTTTGTCCTCAACATTTCTTCACACATTTGGTCTGAGCAAGTCCAGACGAGATCTCAACCTTCGGCTAAAGAACATCATGGCCGGGGTCTGGTTAGTAACTGCATGTGTCGTGTTTCGGTAGGCTAATAAGAAATTGTCCATCTTATGCTGTAGTGGAATTTCCTCGTCACACATGGCCTTTATCGCCTTCTTAAAGGTTTGTACGAACCTCTCAGCCAATCCATTGGTGGCTGGATGATACGGGGCGGATGTGTAATGCCTTACCCCATTCCTTTTCAGGAATTTTTGGAACTCGTCGGACACAAACTGTGGTCCATTATCAGAGCAGATCTGCTCTGGCAAACCGTTTCTGGCAAATATGGTCCGTAAGACTGCAATCGTTTTCTCTGTAGTGGTTGAAGACATCTTTATCACCTCAGGCCACTTTGAATGAGCATCCACTGCTATTAAGAACATTGAGTCCATGAATGGACCAGCGAAATCAATGTGCACCCGTTGCCATGGAGAGGAGGGCCACTCCCATGGGTGTAGAGGGGCATGTGGTGGTGCATTTTGGACCTTCTGGCATCCTAAGCAGCTCTTAGTTAGGTCTTCGATTTGTTGATCGATTCCTGGCCACCACACATAAGCCCTAGCAAGGCTTTTCATTTTCACTCCCCCCAGCTGACCTTCATGTAGCTTCTTTAGCACTCTCTCCCTTAACTTGGGTGGAATCACCACTCTGGATCCACACATCACTGTCCCCTGGCATACTGACAGCTGTTCTCTTCTGGATGAAAATGCTGGCAACAGTGAGTCGCCATGTGTTGGCCATCCCCTCACCGTCAATTCATATACCCGTGACAGCGTCGGATCATTGCGGGTCTCCTCCTCTATATCCGCGTTTCTTACTGGCAATCGTTCAATTATCGACGAATAAAATATCTCGATAGGGTCCACTGCTGGTGCTTCCTCCACCGTAGGCAGTGGCAGGCGCGATAGCCCATCAGCGTTCCCATGCTGTTTCGTGCCTTTATATTCTATTTCATATTGATTCGCCCCTAGAAACAGGGACCATCTTTGTAACCGCTGTGCAGTCATTACTGGCACGCCCTTCTTAGGATTAAAGATGGAGACAAGTGGTTGGTGGTCAGTCAGCAAGGTGAACTTCTGCCCATGCAGATAATGGTTGAATTTTTTTACTCCCCATACTAGGCTGAGGGCCTCCCTGTCAATCTGGGCGTAGTTGCGCTCGGCTGAGGTTAGTGACCGAGATGCAAAGGCTACTGGCCTCTCCAACCCGTCTGGGAATTTGTGCGACAGCACCGCTCCAATGCCGTAGGGTGATGCATCACATGCCAAACGAATTGGTAGTGCTGGGTTGAAATGGGCCAACACCTCTTTTGATGTGATCAATTCTTTACACTTCTGGAAAGCTCATCTACGTTCGTCATCCCACTTCCATGGTACCCCTGTTTGCAGTAGGGTGTTCAGTGGGTGTAGTACCGTAGACAAATTTGGTAAGAACTTGTGGTAATAGTTTACCAGCCCGAGGGACGACCTCAGTTGTGACACATTTTCCGGTGCTGGAGCCTTGACTACTGCCTCAATCTTGTCAGGGGACTTATGTAACCCCTCTTCATCAATGACGTGGCCGCAATACGAGATCTGTTTCTGGAAAAACTCGCACTTGTGGCGATTAGCTCGTAGCCCATATTCCTTTAATCTGGCGAGCACCTTCTCCAAGTTAGCGAGGTGATCACCGTCATTTTCACCCGTGACCAAGATGTCGTCCAAATAACACTGGGTCCCTGGAATCCCTTGCAGGACCTGATCCATCGCCCTTTGCCAGATAGCCGGAGCTGAGGCTATTCCAAACACCAGCCGGTTGTATTGATAGAGACCTTTATGAGTGTTGATCGTAAGGTAATGTTTCGAAGCTTCTTCTACTTCCATTTGCAAGTACGCCTGGGCTAGGTCAATTTTGGTGAAGCGTTTACCACCAGATAGCGAGGCGAAAATATCCTCAATTCGTGGAAGCGGATATTGCACCGTGTGAAGGACTGGGTTCACTGTCACCTTAAAATCCCCACAGAGGCGGACCTTCTTTGGTTCCCCAGGTGTATTACTCAACGACCTCTTCATTACAGGGACAATGGGTGTAGCCCACTCGCTCCAGTCCACTTTGGACAGTACTCCTGAATGTTCCAACCCTTCCAGCTCTGCTTCAACCGCTGGTCTGATCGCATAAGGCACTGGTCTGGCCTTCAGAAACTTTGGGCTTGCATTATCCTCTCTCTCTCCGGTTTTGCAGTATTTTTCCACGACGCCGCTCGGTGATCAACCCCCGGCTGCACCCTGCTATCTTCACCCTCTTTCTTACCCCGTCGACGCTGCCCGGCTCTCTCTCTCTGCCGTCGGTCGGCTCCAGCCGCCGCTGCTCGGGAAGGGTCTGCTCAGGACCTGTTGTCGGTCTCTTACTGCTCGTTGTGGCTGGGGAACCAAGCCCGGCTCTCCACAGCCTCCCCAGCGAAGTTGGATCTCTGCCTGACTGCTGGGCGGTTGCTCGCGGTCGACGCCAGTGTTCCTGGACTCGACTATTTTTAAAAAAAAATTTGTTTAATGTTGCAGGTAGATTCGCATCAACACTCGTCGCCACTGTTAGATCCGTGGTTCAGTGGATAAAGAATTACACGGATGCTGTACATAAACAACAGGTCTTTACTGGAGGAGGGTAATCTCTAGACTGGGGTACAGAGGCATGTGCACAGCTTATATACCGGTGTGGTTACTGCCGGTACTACAGTATACAGGAGCTGTAAAAAGTAGATCTGACTTAAAGCACATACACTACATATCCCACTAAACTTCAACCAAGGTCTTCAACGATACAATCACTGTGACACTACTTTTAGTGCCTGCAAAGGGATATAGGCAGGTTAAGTGAGTGGACAATAAGGTGGCAGATGGAGTATAATGTGGGGAAATGTGAGGTTATTCACTTTGGTAGGAAGAATAGAAAAACAGAATATTGTTTAAATGGTGAGAAACTATTAAATGTTGGTGTTTAGAGAGATTTGGTGTCCTAGTAAAAGAAACAGAGTTAGCGTGCAGGTACAGCAAGCAATTAGGAAGGCAAACAGCATGTTGGCCTTTATTGCTCAAGGGTTGGAGTACAAGGGTAAGGAAGTCTTACTACAATTGTACAGGGCCCTTGGTGAGACCACACCTGGAGTACTGTGCACAGTTTTGGTCAAGTTACCTAAGGAAAGATATACTTGCCTTGGAAGCGGTGCAACAAACGTTCACTAGATTGATTCCTGGGTTGAGAGGGTTTTCCTATAAGGAGAGATTGAGCCTATACTCTCTGGAGTTTAGAAAAATGAGAGGCGATCTCATTGAAACATAAGATTCTGAGGGGAATTGACAGGGTAGATGCTGAGAGATTGTTTCCCCTGGCTGGAGAGTCTAGAACTAGGGGGGCATAGTCTCAGGATAAGGGGTCGGCCTTTTAAGACTGAGATGAGGAGGAATTTCTTCACTCAGAGGGTTGTGAATCTTTGGAATTCTCTGCCCCAGAGGACTGTGAATGTTGAGTCGTTGAGTATATTCAAGGCTAAGATAGATAGATTTTTGAACTCGAGGAATCAAGGGATATGGGGTAGAGCAGGAAAGTGGAGTTGAGGTCGAAGATCAGCCACAATCTTATTGAATGGCGGTGCAGGCTTCAGGGGCCGTATGGCCTACTCCTGCTCCTAATTCTTATGTTCTTAGTCACTGGACATTTTGATCTACTGTAGTAGCAATTTCTTACCTGAAAGCTGATGTGGATTCTACAACATGCCTTGTGTTCACAAAGTCCTTAAATTTCCTCATTCATTGAAAAATGAGAGAATGCCTTTTTTCAATAATTAAAGACACACTAATGAAATCACAGGAATGTGTAATTTTGTAATGTGAGATTTCTGAGAATGCAACTGCTAGCAGATCGTTAATTGTGAAGAACGACATTCTTCAGTTTTTGTTAAGAGTTACTCTACAATAAAATTATTAGTCTCACAATTTAAGATTGCAGGCCTATTACACAGGTCTCTTGTTTTCCCCTTTTTAATAGTCATGCTGTAGTGAGCCAACCTTAAATGAGCTGCTAACATTCTTAACCACCTCAGGGGGGCTCAGAACCACAGCTCAACACTTGGAATATTTTCTCCTGGTGTTCCATTGTGCATCATCTCAACTTCTTCATCAAATCCTATCCACTCTATATTAATCACCTTCCTTCAGAATTTACACCCTCAGTGCTCTCGATCTCCAGTTCTCCTGCAATGCAATAGCTGATTCACTACATCTTGATTTCAAGCCCTCTCAAATCTAATCAACAGCTTGAACCTCTTACTTTGATGGCTCCACCCTTGGATTTTCTTCATCTATCAACATTCCTGGCCTCATTTTCTTCTCTGAATTACAAATAGGACACCCACATCTCTTCTATTGCTGTTTCTAGAAGTTTTGTGCCTAACACATCTTTTCCTCGGCAACTTTTAACTCTCAAGTTAACTTTCAAATCCATCCAAGACTTGAA
The DNA here is from genome assembly GCF_052327205.1 of Somniosus microcephalus. Taxonomy (NCBI): domain Eukaryota; kingdom Metazoa; phylum Chordata; class Chondrichthyes; order Squaliformes; family Somniosidae; genus Somniosus; species Somniosus microcephalus. The sequence goes on from NC_140990.1 coordinate 301,011,815, forward strand.
CACTGTTACCATATTTGAAGAGGCTCTTCTAGTACCTTTCTTGCAGTCTTGGATGGGATACAAGAAAAGGCTCATCATTTAATAGACAATTCTTCATGCACTTTTAGCCTCCAAGCTTTCTCTCGATCATAACCTTGTCTTTCTAATTAATTAATAGTACTATGTTCAATGCCCCTCCTAGCTTTTCTTTCATGTTCCTTCCAAGCTTCAAGCAGTCTGACGTACTCTTCTTCCTCCCTATATCCCTCCTTCCCCCTCCAATGTGTTGAAATCAAAACCCATGATACAATCCCCCATTCTGTCTCAGAACCTCAAAACCAGGAAACTTCTCGTCTCTCTATCTTTTCTGCCTTCCTCAATCTTCAAGCTTTTAAAACCCAAGTTTGGCATTACCCAATCACTAATTCTTGATTTACCTCATTCTGCCCTGCAATATGGGAATTGGCCCTTTGCCTTAGTTTTCTCAATAAAAAAACTTTTATAAATGACACACACTACTGTTACTTGACAAACATTACCTGACCCCATCATTGGAATTTCATTTTTAATTTACATGTTACATAAGCAGTACTGTTATTTGCAAGAATCATGGATACTAACTAGAATCATAGTTTAAAAATACTGAGAGTGGTCCCTTTAGTTACATCATCCAGCAGAAGAGTTCACTTAATGATACACTCGTGGCATTATTGATCTTATGTTGGACTCACTCATTCAATAATTAACATATCAGGGTAGAGTTTCCAAATCGGGCACAATCGGCGATTTTAACAAGAGCTCCCCCTGCCCCCCCCCCCGGAGTTTCCGCTCAAACTCATTTGCAAATCCCCGAATGCAAAATCTGCCATGAACCAACACAATCGGGCAGCGTTTTAAACCGTAATTTTTCTTTTAAAATTTGCTTTAAAAATATTCCTTGATATATTTAAGAGTGGTAACTTAGTTAAGTTTGATTAATACAGCTGAAAATGGTTTATCACAAAAAAATAAGCATTTAAAATCACAGTGTCAATCCACCACCTGCGAGTAACCTGATTTAAATGACTGAAAATGACTGTTAAAAAAAAATATACAAAACTATTTTCTGTTTAGATTGGGGTAGAGTAGTGAGTGCCTTAGCAAATTAAAAAATCATTCAAAACCTTTCACAATGTACCAATTAATATCCTTGCACCCAGAAATTCCAGCTTAATTTTTGGAGCCTCCTTGAAGGCCTGCAATCGAGCACGATTAGTGGAAACTCCCAATGGTGATTAATTCACCCTGAAGGTAGGGGCCAGTTTTGTGGGTGAGGCCTGCTTATCACGCAATGCTTTTAAAATTAGTGCAAAAGATCGCGAAAACTCGATTTGCTCTGAATGCAAATTGCGCTTAAAATGCCGCAATCTTTTGCACCAGTTACGCAGATATCAGGGGAATTGCGCCAAAAAAAACCCAGCGCAATCAAGCGGAAACGCAGCGCCCTCATATCCACTGGCAGCCAAACTGAATGCCATCTATTTCACAGCTGAGGAACTGACTAACTTCAGGGAGAATGATTAAATAAAATTAATGTCGATTTTACAACTGACAGAGATATAGGTAGGAAAGTGGTTGTTTAAGTAGTTCAGTGAAGAAGATGGAACATCCTACAGGATATGTTCTCAGTGGTTAGGATTTTGGCATCTTGGACTCTTGATTATATCAGCTAAAACAATGAAAACGGGAAAAATCTTAACTCTGACTGTACTTGATTTAAAAAAAAAAGCCTGCATCATCTCTTAGTAACACTTCCTGTCAACAGCTATTTCATATTATATTAGACCTTGTCAAAGTTTCAAATTCTAATTGATAAAACAACCTTGCCTACACGGATAACGTACAAAAGAACATTCTCTTTAGCCAGAGTTTCAAGGTCTATTGTCAAAGGCAACATTAGTCCTTTTAGATACTACTCAAGCGTTTTGTTCAGGGCTGAGGCGACATACAGCATGTATCCTTTTTTTGATACAGAATGTATGTTTAGAAAACAATTGTACAAATACATGTTAACCTCAAGAGCTTCCCCCCTCTTTTAAAGGTGAAAGCTTTCTACAACGCTGCTATGGCCAACCTGGCAAGCAACATTATGATAGACTCATACAAACAATTCAATAAAAGCAGTTCTGACAAAAGGTCATCGACCTGAAACGTTAACAATGACCCAGAAATTCCATCCGCAGTCCTCCCGCGGGCGGAGGGCTGCGATTTGGAAAAATCTCCGCCTGGATTGGAGGGCCCCCGGGAGGCGCAGAGTTCCGTTGCTGTGCCTTTTCAAACTGCCGGTGTGCAAGGCACACGTATCCCAGGGGCACAGGTAGTTTGTAGCGTCCCTGGGATCACGTGGGCCATGGGGAGCCAAGCAGAGCAGGGAATCTCCATTTATAGATTTGACAGGAAGACCTGTCAAATCTATGAATAGAGATCAGCCACAAAACATAAGTAAAACTTCAAATACATTTTTTTTAATCGCATTTTTAAAATGACTAAATTACATAAATTAACTATTTTAAACAAAAATTTAAATTTTTGAAAAAAAATTAAAGTTTTTAACGGGGCTAAAAATAAACTTACCTTTCTTTAAAGTATTTTAAAATGATAAATCGGTGGAAAAAAATGTTTTTTCTTCCTTCAACTCTTAGCCTGGTAAAAGCAGGCCTTGCACCTGCTTTTACAGGCGCAAGAATTGTAAGTGTTTTCTGCGGGCGGAGGGTCTCCAAAAACGGAACTCTCCACCCGCAGAGGCCCTTTCTTGACAGATCGGAAATGCCGGTTTCCAGCGCATGCACAGTGCATGCCTAAAACCGGCATTTCCGTTGGCCCTACGGGTGAGTACACAGCGCGTACACACCCGTAGGGAACGGAATTTCTGCCCCTATGTTTCTCTCTCTCTACAGATGCTGCCTGACCTGCTGAGTATTTCCAGCATTTTCTGTTTTTATTGCAGATTTCCAGCATCTGCAGTATCTTGCTTTTGCTTCAATAAAAACTACAATGTACTTTGGGGCAAAGGCCCCAATGTTTCTCAGAATGAGTATGAAATATATTTTAAGGAATTCGAGATAGCTGTAGCCTGATAAAGACTTAACTTGTTTGCAAAGTAATGTTATGCTTGGATCAAATTTCTATAGACCATTTATGTAAAATAACATGACCAACTTGTAATGTTTGCACCTTCTACCCATTTACTCACCAGTGCTGCAAGTGAATCCGAGATTAAATGCTTTATTGTACAAATTATGATCTTTACAACAACTTATCAGTATGTGAAACATGACTGATATGTCCTGGACTGACAATATTCAGTGAAGTGAACAATAAAACATGAATAATTTGGGTAAATTTGATGCACAGATCAGGATAATACATGTACATATTATGCCTGGATGAGGAATTCTGTATAATGGTTTGGTACATCTAAATTTAATGATTGGATAACATGTATCCAGTTTGAGTTATCTGTATATAGACTGTGTATGGTCGTTTTTGAGGACATGTCTGATTTAATGTATTTCCTTGTAGCAGTAGGCACAATTTAAAAATAAACATGTAGTTCATTGTCAATTGGTGTTTCCTCCACTAATCCGATCGTATTACCCGAGTGTATGCTGAACTCCAACTTGAAAAAGCATTAAGCAAAAATGTAATGATATCATGAGAACTTCCAAAATCTTCTGTACCATCCTTGTGCATTAGCAAAGCTATCTTTTGCAGCAATAAAGTCTGAGATCTGAAATAATGTGCATGACAAGTACAGCAGGAGACATTGCAACAGGAAAGGATGGAGGGAGTCAGTTTCCGTAGATTGGCCCAACAGTCTTCAAAAAAACACACTTAAACTACACATACATGTACCTTTTTAAATTGCACATTTTTCACTAATCTTGTAGTATTCTTAACCCTAGGTGGATGTAAAAAGATGGAATATTTACAGGTTCTTAAAGTCTTTCACACTTTGTCTGAGGCTTAATGACTCCACTCCGAGTTGCAAGTGAAGAATTCCACAGCAATGCTTTTCAAAAGATCTACCATGTAAGCTTCAACATGTGCCATCTAAGATTTAGGCCAGAATTTCTCTTACCTCGGCGGGTCCAGTGCAGTCGGTGTCCATGGCAGGTCCCAACCCCACTGCTGGCTCCATCCCGCTGTACAAAATGAATTTACCTTAATGAGGCCTATTAAGCCCACCCAGCGCGTTACCCGGTCCAATTAGATGGAGCGGGTCTGGTGACATCATTCATGACACGTTTTAAACCGGGATCCTTAAAGGGACCGTGGCCACATAAAATTTTAAGTTTAATCTAACAGTGAGTATTGAATCTTTACTGTACAATAATAAGTTGAGTGACCAAGAAATATTTAAATAAAATTATTAAATAATATGACATCTACAAATACGATCAAGAACATAATTTTAAAAGTACATTAATTGGGAAGTTATTGGTGCTTTAGTCATAAAACTATAGACTTTTGTATCAGTAACAGGTACAAATAAAAGATGTATGTGTATTGGTAATACATAAAATTAAGCAGATTTTAAATGCAATTGTAAAGAGGTGGATTTATGCACGTTCAGCGGAAGAGCTGCGGAATCCCTGACAAACAGTGCAAGTGGTGCTTACAATGTGTTTCTGGGATTTCTGCAGCTCTTTCGTTGAAGTTAACAATGGACAAGTGAGAGAACCTCTGCAGAAATTCACCCTAAAGTCTCAGACTGAAAAATTAAATTAGTTATATTCAAGGACTGAAAGTAAATTGAACCAGTGGAATGAGATGAGAATGAAATTGTTATGGTTGATGACTTGATTTAATGTGTAACTGGACAATCATAGTATACTGTGAGAAAAACCTGACCAGAAACACCACAAAAATGTATTTAAATGGCATATGTCATTTTTTATAGTGCAGACCAATTCAGTGCAATTACTGTTGAGTTGGAAGGCAACAGCAGAGAATGGCGAGTGAAAAATGTATTTCCCTCACCATCCAGGGTAGCACTTGCATCCCTTCAGGAATTTCTGAATTAACATTTACCAGTAGCTTTTCAAGGAGAACATTATCTCCATCAACCGGTTAGCTGATGTAATCAACATGTTTTTATTTTGGTTTGTTTTCCATGCTGTCAAGTAATCAGCTGGAGCAATGGCCACGGAACTCACGCCTCAGGTTGACGATGTGCTTCCCGAGCTACGTGAATCATGTGGCCGTGTAAGGATATTTAAAGGGTAGGGGAAAAAAAGCTCCGAAGTGCCTGGAAACTACCTCAATGATTTCAATTTGGTCCCCCGCCGCTGCTGCTTGGGTCGGCTCCACGCTGACAGATGCGCCTGTGGGTAAGGCGCGTGGGAGCGAGCTGACAGCGGGTTCCTCTTCGGGTGCTAACGGGGCACAAAGCAACTAGCACCCGGGCGCGGCGCTGCCATCGCCTCCCACGAAATTCAGCAGCGGCGATAACGGTTAGTGCCCTGCGTCTCTGGCGATGACGTCATCGCCGTGCGCAGCGCCCCGCTTGCGATCTTTGGTAGCGCCCCGACTTACCGCCGGACGCCATGTCCAACAAGGTCAAGGGGGCCTACCTGCAGCCAGGGCAGTGCAAATTAAAGGGGAGGTGCCGGGCGGCCATTTTTGTTGCTGGCCGTCCGCCAGCACCTGCCTCCATTGCTGTCCCCGGCCTCCTGTGAAGCCCCCCTGCTGGGTGCCGGCTGCCTCCGTGAGCCCGGCATTTCTCGAGTGCCATTGAAGCATTTTAAGACATCCAAAGGACAAGATGTTCTATAAATCCTAGTTTACTTTCCCTAAGTTAATTTAAACAAAAATACCAACTCTCTCTAAGAGTGGCAGATTTTTCTTCCTGCTTTCTTACATAACACGGCTCAAAAATGAAGAGAATTTTGTTTAAAAGGGTAATGTAGCTAAATAATCTTAATATACAGTATTTGCTATCCTTGGGCAGAGGCACAGCTTGGGTCTTTGCAGTGCAGTTAACAGTTTGAAAAGCACCAAAAACAGCATGATCAGGTACAAACAAAATTAGTTTATTGCAAAATCCTTCTGTGCTGGATTGGAGACATCATGTGAGACTATGGCCAGGAGTTTCCTCAGAGCTACAGGCATTCCGCTGTCGTAACTTCACCGGAGGTTGGGGGCAAACCCCATTTGTGCACAGCAACAAGGATTCTGCTGCACATCCAACAAAGTTACGACAAAGGAGCACGAGCAGCTTTTATTTTTTAATCTTTCTTTATAGAGGTTTGTATTGGGATCGCTTTAAACTGGTTATTGCGCAATGGAGCACAGTCAGCCCAGGTGGAATGCACACATTATATCGACCAGGGCTGCCTCCAGCTATGACATATAGCTATGTAAATCGTGTGAATTATGTAATGTATATACCTTTAAGTGGGGAACTATCTTTTACAGCTCCTGTATACTGTAGTACCGGCAGTGACCACACCTGTATATAGCCCGGAGTAGTAATCTGTACAGATCAGTTGCAGTCTGAGCCACGTTGAGTAAACACCTATTGTACCGTTCTCCGCAGTCTGTGTCTTATTATACACGGACATAACATTGGCGACGAGGCAGGTTCGAACCTACCTGCAACTCTGCATCACCTCCCGGGGATTCGTTCCTGGAGATCAGTGGATTGGAGGTCAAGGCCAGAGACTCGGGCGTCGACCACGGGCAACCGCCCAGTCATCCAGCAGAGACTCGAGAATTGCGGGGGAGGCTGTCGAGAGCCAGGCTTGGCTTTCCAGTCGAGGTGGTCCAGCGAAACGGGCTGGCAACAGGTAGTGCGCAGACCCTTCCCGGACAGCGGCGGGCTAGAGCCCGACCGAGCGGCTCAGCAAAGGGCCGAGCAGCGTCAACGGGGGAGAGAGGGCAGAGCGCACAGGGCGCAGCCGGTGTGCAGGGGCCGAGCAGCGAGGGAGAGAGAGACGCGCAGAAACCCGCGAGGCGCCGCCATTGCCACGAGGACCGCCGAGAGCGGCATTGGCAAAAGCGCAGGAGAATCACGCGAAACCTACAGGGCGCCACCATTGCCACGAGAACTGCCGGGAGCGGCATCGGCAGCAGCGGGGGAGGAAGGAAAGCGCGGGAGACGCCATTTTAAACCACACCCAAAATGCCGAAGAGTGGCAGTATCACCGCATTTGACAATGAAGTCGAAGATTGGACGACATATGTCGAACGCATAGAGGTGCACTGCGAGGCAAATGAGGTGTCAGATGACAAGAAAGCGTCGGCATTGTTAAATTTAATGGGTGCAAAGACGTATGGTTTATTACGAAATCTAGTAACCCCAACGAAGCCAATGGAAGAGAGTTTTGAAGATATAGTAACGATACTAAAGGAACATTTAAACCTCACACCGCTGCTGATAGCAGAAAGATTCAAGTTTCACAAACGGAACCAGCATAAGGATGAAAGCAATGCTGATTATTTAACAGAACTGCGCAAACTATCGAAACACTGCCAGTTTGGAGCGGGACTGGCAGATACCTTAAGGGACAAGTTTGTGTATGGGCTTCAAAGTGAAGGAACCCAGAAACGGCTTTTATCTGAAAAGGACCTTAGGCTGGAAAAGGCTTTCAGCATTGCGGTATCATATGAAGCAGCAGCACGGAGCGCTGCAGAGATACAACAGAGACCGCAAGAATATGGCACAAACGAAATGTCATATGGAACAGAGAAGTGCTATCGCTGCGGCAGAACAACACACGACCAGAATGATTGCTGGTTCAAAGACAAAGTGCACAGACAGTGTGGAAAAGTAGGACACATAGCACGAGTCTGCAGGTCGGGAAAGAAAACCAGCAATAAGAAACCTACCAAAGGAAAGTACAAGGTGGTACATAAGATGACGGAGAATAGTTCAGACGAACAAAAAAGTGATAACGACTCCGAAAGCAGGGAACTGAGTTGTCTGAAACTACATAATGTGATCACAACGGAGGATCACCGAACCATTTGGGTCACTCTCAAGATAGGAGTCCAGGTAAAGATGGAATTGGACACAGGATCAGCCCCAACAGTCATAAACCGACGGGACTACGAGCGGCTATTCTCACACATACCCTTGAGAGACACAAAAATTATTTTGAAGACGTACACGGGGCAAAAAGTCTACCCCAAAGGAAAAATAAGGGTGACCGTTATATATAACGGTAAGGAAACACCAAAACTAGACCTGTATGTATTGCAAGATGGAGGACCACCATTACTGGGACGTGAATGGATCCGGAAAATACAACTGGATTGGCATTCCATACAGGCACTGACTGTGGCTGACAAAAAGGATGACGATGTCACACCTGGGCGACTGTCAAAGATCCTAACTGACGCGAAAGAAGTGTTCCAGCAAGGACTCAGAACACTAAAAGGCATGACAGCGATGATTAAAATTGAAGAAAACGCAAGCCCAAAATTTTTTAAGGCCAGACCGGTACCTTATGCGATCCGCCCAGTCGTCGAAGCAGAGCTGGAGAGTCTGGAACGTTCAGGTGTACTGTCGAAGGTAGACTGGAGCGAGTGGGCTACACCCATTGTCCCTGTGATGAAAAAGTCATTGAGCAGCACACCTGGGGAACCAAGGAAGGTTCGCATCTGTGGGGACTTTAAGGTAACAGTGAACCCGGTCCTTCACACCGTACAATATCCACTTCCGCGGATTGAAGATAGTTTCGCCTCGCTATCTGGAGGGAAACGCTTCACTAAGATTGATCTGGCCCAGGCGTATCTGCAAATGGAGGTAGAAGAAGCATCAAAAAAATACCTCACAATCAACACCCATAAAGGTCTCTACCAATACAACCGGCTGGTATTCGGTGTAGCATCAGCTCCGGCTATTTGGCAGAGGGCAATGGAACAAGTCCTGCAAGGGATCCCAGGGACCCAGTGTTATTTGGACGACATCCTGGTCACGGGCGAAAATGACAGTGATCACCTTGCCAACCTGGAGCAGGTGCTCACTAGATTGCAGGAATATGGGCTCCGAGCTAACCGCCCCAAATGCGAGTTTTTTAGAAAACAGATCTCATATTGTGGCCATGTTATCGATAAAGAGGGGTTACATAAGTCCCCAGAGAAGATTGAGGCAGTAGTCAAGGCTCCAGCACCGGAAAATGTGTCACAACTGAGGTCGTTCCTCGGGCTGGTAAACTACTACCATAAGTTCTTGCCAAATTTGTCTACAATACTACACCCACTGAACACCCTACTGCAAACTGGGGTGCCATGGAAGTGGAGTGACGAATGTAGACGAGCTTTCCAGAAGAGCAAAACACTAATCACATCGAAAGAGGTATTGGCCCATTACAACCCAGCATTACCAATTCGGTTGGCATGTGATGAGTCACCCTACGGCATTGGAGCGGTGCTGTCGCACAAACTCTCGGACGGCTCAGAGAGGCCAATAGCCTTTGCGTCATGATCACTAACCTCAGCCGAGCATAACTACGCCCAGATTGACAGGGAGGCCCTCAGCCTAGTGTGGGGAGTGAAAAAGTTCAATCACTAACTGCACGGGCAGAAATTCACCTTGCTGACTGATCACCAGCCTCTTGTCTCCATTTTTAATCCGAAGAAGGGCGTTCCGGTGATGACTGCGCAACGACTACAAAGATGGTCACTTTTTCTAGGGGCGCACCACTATGAGATTGAATATAAGGGCACGAAACAGCATGGAAATGCTGATGGGCTATCACGCCTGCCACTGCCTACTGCGGAGGAAGCACCAGCAGTGGATCCTGTCGAAATATTCCATTCGACTATAGTTGAATACCTACCGGTAACTAACGCTTGTATCGAAAAGGAAACCCAAAATGACCCGACACTGTCTCGGGTATATGATTTGACGGTGAAGGGATGGCCAGCACATGGCGACTCACTGTTGCCAGCATTCTCGACAAGGAGAGAACAGCTGTCAGTGTGCCGGGGGACCTTGATGTGTGGATCCCGAGTGGTAATTACACCCAAGTTAAGGGATAGAGTGCTCAATGAGCTTCATGAGGGTCATCTGGGAGGGGTAAAAATGAAAAGCCTGGCCAGGGCTTATGTGTGGTGGCCGGGAATCGATATACAAATCGAGGACCTGACCAAGAGCTGCTCAGGATGCCAGAAGGTCCAAAATGCACCACCACAGGCCCCTCTACACCCATGGGAGTGGCCCTCATCTCCATGGCAACGGGTGCATATTGATTTTGCTGGTCCATTCATGGACTCAATGTTTTTAATAGCCGTGGATGTGCACTCGAAATGGCCTGAGGTCATCAAAATGTCCTCCATCACCACGGAGAAAACTATTGCAGTCCTACGGACCATTTTTGCCAGGAATGGCTTGCCGGAACAGATTTGCTCTGACAACGGACCACAGTTTGTGTCCGAAGAGTTCCAGAGGTTCTTGAAAAAGAATGGGGTAAGGCATTACACATCCGCCCCGTATCATCCAGCCACAAATGGATTGGCTGAGAGGTTCGTACAAACCTTTAAGGCGGCAATAAAGGCTATGTACAATGACAACATTCCGCTGCAGCACAAGGTGGACAATTTCCTGTTCGCCTACCGGAATGCGACACATGCAGTCACCAACCAGGCCCCAGCCATGATGTTCTTTAACCGAAGGTTAAGATCTCGCCTGGATTTGCTCAGACCAAACGTACAAAGAGATGTTGAGAGTAAGCAATTCCAGCACATCCATGAGAAGCCAACAAGGAGCTTCAATGTAGGGCAACCAGTCTTGGCCCGCGACTACCGAACAGAAAAATGGCAGCCAGGAACGATATGCACACGGCAGGGCCCACTAATGTACACAATGGACGTTGGGGAGAGCATCGTGAGACGCCATGCTGACCAGATCCTAGAGTCACAGGAACAAGTCAACCCCATGCCTCGCCCATACATACCTGGTGATGAACCCGACGTACAGGTCGCATCTACCCCAGAAACAGTAGCATCGGAAGCTGATGAACCAACCGACGACAGGTGGCCAGAATTGCCTCCGCACCAAGAGCAAGACACTCGGGAAAGGCGCTATCCAGAAAAGGATCAGGAAGCCTCCCCAAAGACTGAATATATAAATAGACTATTTTCAGCTAATGTTGCATGTTAAAAGTGTTAATTGTAATTAGTTTGATATTTAATTGTTAAATGAGTGTTATGGTACTGTTAATCTAAAAAGGGGAGGAATTGTAATGTATATACCTTTAAGTGGGGAACTATCTTTTACAGCTCATGTATACTGTAGTACCGGCAGTGACCACACCTGTATATAGCCCTGAGTAGTAATCTGTACAGATCAGTTGCAGTCTAAGCCACGTTGAGTAAACACCTATTGTACCGTTCTCCGCGGTCTGTGTCTTCTTATACACGGACGTAACAATTTAGATGCTCTCCTTGTCTCAAATAAGTGATATTTAATGATAATTGAGGAAATATACATAGTCAGACAGCGATGGGATTGGAATCCTCATCTTATTTTTCACGAGAATGCTGGAGACGAGGCATTTTTCTGCAACAAAGCCAGCTTGTTTGATTTGGCAATTAAGCAGTTAAGGAACAGATGGCCAACAGGTAGGCGATCACACTTTCTTTCCAGAAAACTATGGGTTCGTTATAAACTCAATTATTGGGCTGCGAGAAGAGGACGGAGCGGTTTTGTTACGATTGCTCACCCGCCAGGAAGACATTTTTTTTTAAAGCAGGCATTTCATCCAGGGTATTGATGCTGATCCGACAATACCACGCTCACAGCCCATGCAATACAGAGATAAATACTGGAGCCTTTTGCTGGTTCAAACAGTATCTTTTATGCCACACTGCTGCATACATAGAAATATGCAGAAGTTCCAGAAACAGACCATTCGGCCCAACCAGTCCGTGTTTAGCCTCCACACAAGCAAACAATCCTGATTACATTTACCCACCCTGCAATCATATCCCTTCACCCCCTTTCCTTCACTTACCTAGCCAATCTAAACTTGAGGATTGACAATAGTTTCTGTCTCAATCACATGGACTGAGCCCACCTGACTGAGATTAATGAAGCAACAGCACAGAAAGCCTATTTGCTGCTGAGGAAGAACATGTTCAGGTACCCCCCAATACCAAAGGACTGTTTCAGCTCAGATGATAGGGTGTTTGTAATGAGAGTGTGCCATAAAGGATCCACTGCTTAGTTTTTGAGGTCTCCAACAATCTCTCCAATAGACTTCCAAAAACACCTTTGTCACCAAAGGCTAAATGGAGAATCTACTTTTGCAGTTCTCAAGGTGAAGCCTTTGAGCCGTAGTCACATCATGTGGTGGTGCAGTGCTCCATGCAACATGGCCTTAGCGCCCGAATCCAATATATGTACTGGCCCCTGCTGCTGGAGTATCACAGACTGCATTTGTTCTTCAATTATGACATTTTGATAGAAAAAATTCTGATTGATCAAGCCCCAAGATGAACAAGCCCAGCCCAGCCCAATGTGTATGGTGACATAGATAACACTTGCACATATGTCCTGCAACCCAAGATGTTCAAACATGTGGATTCCCATTCAGGTAGCTCAGATTAGTGTCCCATAATGGATACTGTAGCATCTGCCTGGAGCATGATTTGGATGTTCTGATGAATGTTGGTGAACTTTACACATTCATTCTATCTTAGGAGTTTTCTTCTGTTACTCTGTGGCTCAGAGAGATGGTCTTCGGAAATCCCTATAAATTCCTAAGGAGCAGCTAATGAGAAATTTGGAGGAACCTGGACTATAGAATCCCCAAGAGGAACGTTATTACCTAGTGTGCACAAGCATTAAATACTTCTGTAAACGTGGAGCTGATTTCTACCAAACCACTGCCTGGTGTACTGCAACTTGTACATCCTCAGATTTCCAGGGAATAAGTTTTTTTTTGCTATGCTTTTTATATTGTTTTTGGAGGTTGTGCCTTCTTTCATCATCAACATCTTGTTAATTGTAAGCTAGCAACTTTGACTTGAAACTCCTTGGTAAATTTGACAAGCAACAGAATAATGCAGTAGAGAGACACAGCATGAACACTTTTGATATCTGTTTGCAGTGGAGTGAAGTATTGCACTTCTTACAACGTTTGAAGCAAGTTGAAGTAGCCATTCTCTCAGCTTAATTTTCTGTAGATACAGATCCATGCACTTGAACCTCATCAGCATGGTTACACCAGCGATCAATCCCAATCAATGCCTGACATTTGCAGACAACTGGATGTCTGTATACATCTTCCAGTAAGCGAAGTATTATCTAATCGCTGTTTCCTATGGCTGGGGCTGGGCCTGAGCAAGTAGGCCCAGTGATCACACCCCGACAGTGCATTGCGAATTCATATTACATGTTTGCTTTATTTGCTAGAGTCAGAGTCCAACGATTCAACCAAGGTACAATGCTTCATTTTATTTGGAGTTAAGGTACGAGGACTCTATTGAGATATTGCTTACATAAGAACATAAGAAATAGGAGCAGGAGTAGGCCAATCGGCCCCTCGAGCCTGCTCCGCCATTCAATAAGATCATGGCTGATCTGATCCTAACCGCCAATCCACTATCACAGAACCATCTCCTGAATCTAACAGAATTAGACACACGAAATAGGAGCAGGATCAGGCTACACGGCCCCTGGGCCCGCTCTGCTACCCACAGGGCCATGACCATTCCGAACCTAGATTCATGTCCAAATTCCTGCCCGCTCCCCGTAACCCTTAATTCCCTTTACTTCTAGGAAACTGTCTATTTCTGTTTTAAATTTATGTAATGATGTAGCTTCTACAGCTTTTTGGGGCAGCATATTCCATGGACCTACCACCCTCTGAGTGAAGTAGTTCCTCCTCATCTCAGTTTTGAAAGAGCAGCCCCTTATTCTAAGACTATGCCCCCTAGTTCTAGTTTCACCCATCATCGGGAACATCTTCCCCGCATCCACCCGATCCAACCCCTTCACAATCTTATATGTTTCAATAAGATTGCCTCTCATTCTTCTGAACTCCAATGAGTAGAGTCCCAATCTACTCAACCTCTCCTCATATGTCCATCCCCTCATCCCCGGGATTAACCGAGTGAACCTTCTTTGTACTGACTCGAGAGCAAGTATGTCCTTTCTTAAGTATGGACACCAAAACTGTACGCAGTATTCCAGGTGCGGTCTCACCAATACCTTGTACAACTGAAGCAAAACCTCGCTATTTTTATATTCTATCCCCCTAGCAATGAAAGCCAACATTCCATTGGCCTTCCTAATCACTTGCTGCACCTGCATACTAACCTTTTGAGTTTTGCGCACCAGGACCCCCAGATCCCTTTGTACTTCAGTACTTTCCAGTTTCTTGCCTAACTTGCTCTACGATTTTTCCTGCCAAAGTGCATAACCTCACACTTTCCAGTATTGTATTCCATCTGCCAAATCTCTGCCCACTTACTTAGCCTGTCTATGTCCCCTTGCAGGTTTTTTATGTCCTCCTCACTCACTACTTTCCCTCCCATCTTAGTATCATCTGCAAACTTTGATATGTTACACTCGGTCCCCTCCTCCAAATCGTTAATATAGATTGGAAAGAGTTGGGGACCCAGCACTGACCCCTGCGGAACACCACTAGTTACTGATTGCCAGTCTGAGAATGAACCATTTATCCCAACTCTCTGCCTTCTGTTAGATAGCCAATCCTCTATCCATGCCAGAATATTACCCCCAATCCCGTGATTTTTTATCTTAAGCAATAATCTTGTGTGGCACCTTGTCAAATGCCTTTTGGAAGTCTAAATACACTACGTCCACTGGTTCCCCTTTATCCACCCTATATGTTACTTCCTCAAAGAACTCCAGCAAATTTGTCAAACATGACTTCCCCTTCATAAAACCATGCTGACTTTGTCCTATTAAATTATGATTATCCAAATGTCCTGTTACTGTCTCCTTAATAATGGACTCCAAAATTTTACCTACCACAGATGTTAGGCTAACCGGTCTATAGTTTCCAGCCTTCTGTCTACTGCCCTTTTTAAATAAGGGTGTTACATTAGCAGTTTTCCAGTCTGCCGGGACCTTTGCCGAGTCCAGGGAGTTTTGGAAAATTATTACCAATGCATCCACAATCCCTACCGCCACTTCCCTCAAGACCCTAGGATGTAAGCCATCAGGTCCAGGTGATTTATCCGCCTTGAGTCCCATTATTTTACCGAGTACCACTTCCTTAGTGATTTTGATCATGTTTAGCTCCTCCCCCCCTTTAGCCCCCTGTTTGTCCAGTGTTGGGATATTCTTAGTGTCTTCTACTGTAAAGACTGATGTAAAATATTCAGTGTTTTTGCCATCTCCATATTTCCCACCATTAATTTCCCGGTCTCATCCTCTAAGGGACCAACATTTACTTTAGCCACCCTTTTTCTTTTTATATAACTATAAAAACTCTTACTATCTGTTTTTATATTTTTTGCTAATTTACTTTCATAATCTATCTTCCCTTTCTTAATCAATCTTTTTGTTATTTTTTGCTGTCTTTTAAAGTTTTCCCAATCCTCTATCCTCCCACTAGATTTGGCTACCTTATATGCCCTTGTTTTTAGTCGAATACTATCCTTAATTTCTTTACTTAGCCACGGATGGCTGTCTTTTCTTTTACACCCTTTTCTTCTCAGTGGAATATATATTTTTTGGAAGTTGTAAAATAACTCCTTAAATGTACACCACTGATCATGTATCGTCTTACCCTTTAATCTATTTTCCCAATCCACTCTACTCAATTCCGCTCTCATACCTTCATAGTCTCCTTTATTCAGGCTTAGCACGCTTGTTTGAGATCCAACCTTCTCACCCTCTAATTGAATATGGAATTCAACCATGTTATGGTCACTCATTCCAAGGGGATCCTTTACTAGGACATTTTTAATTAATTCTGTCTCGTTACACAGGACCAGATCTAAGGTTGCTTGCCCCTGGTCGGTTCAGTTACATACTGCTCGAGAAACCCATCCCTAATACACTCAATGAACTCATCCTCAAGGCTGCCCTGCCCAATTTGATTTGTCCAATTAATATGATAGTTAAAATCCCCCATAATTATAGATGTTCCCTTATTGCAAGCCTCAACTATTTCCTGATTGATACTCCGTCCAACAGAGTTGCCACTGTTCGGAGGCCTATAGACTACGCCCACTAGTGTTTTTTTTCCCTTATTATTCCTTACCTCCACCCAAACTGTTTCATTATCCTGATCTTTTGACCCAATATCATTTCTCTGTATTAGTAATTCCTTCCTTTATTAACATAGCCACCCCACCTCCCCTTCCTTCCTGCCTGTCCTGCCTGATCGTTAAAATAACCTAGTATGTTTAATTCCCAGGCATTGTCACCCTGCAGCCATGTTTCTGTAATGGCCACAAGATCATACCCATATGTAGTTATTTGTGCCATTAACTCGTCTATTTTGTTACGAATGCTACGTGCATTCAGATAGAGAACTTTCAAAGATGTTTTGTGACACTTAGTTCCTGCTTTTGCTCTTTTTATTACTTTACCTTTTACTCCATACCTTCTGCCCCTTCCTGACACGCTCTGGTTTTTAATTTCCCCACTGCTACCTAAGTCTATGACCTTCTTTGTTCTCATTTTTATTATTTGCTCTCTAGGAACCTCCCCCCCACTAGTTAGTTTAAAGCCCTCTCTACAGCCCTAGTTATATGATCCGCCAGGACTCTAGCCCAGCACTGGCCAAGTGAAGCCCGTCCCAACGGAACAGCTCCCTCCTGCCCCAGTACTGGTGCCAGTGTCCCAGGAAGCAAAACCCATTTCTCCCACACCAGTCTTTGAGCCACGCATTTAACTCTCTAATTTTATTGGTCCTAGCCAAATTCGCTCGTGGCTCAGGTAATAATCCAGAGATTATTACCCTTGTGGTTCTGCTTTTAATTTGGCCCCTAGCTGCTCAAACTCCCTCAGCAGAACCTCCTTCTTTGTCCTATCTATGTCGTTGGTACCAACATGGACCACGACAACTGGATCCTCCCCCTCCCACTCCAAGTTTCTCTCCAGTCCAGAGGAGATGTCCTTAACCCTGGCACCGGGCAGGCAACACAGCCTTCGGGACTCTCGCTCTCAGCTGCAAAGAACTCTATCTATCCCCCTAACGATACTATCCCCTACCACTACAACATTTCTTTTAACTCCCCCCACTTGAATGGCCCCCTGCTCCACGGTGCTGTGGTCAGGTTGCTCATCCTCCCCGCAGTCCCTGTTCCCATCCTCACAGGGAGTAAGAGCCTCGAACCTGTTGGACAAGTGCAAGGGCTGCGGCTCCTCCAACACTACCTCCTGGATCCCCGTACCTGCCTCACTTCTAGTCACACCATCCTGACCCTGGCCACGGACTACATCTGAATTAATTAATCTAATTGGTGTGAATACCTCGTGATACACAGAGTCCAGGTAACTCTCCCCCTCCCTGATGTGTCTCAGTGTTTGAAGCTCGGACTCCAGCTCTTCAACACGGAGCCGGAGTTCCTCGAGCAGCCAACACTTACTGCAAATGTGATCACCGTGAGCATCAATGGTGTTCACCAGCTCCCACATATTGCAGCAGCAACACATCACCTGATCTCCCATTCTATGTAATTAATTAAATTTATTATTATTCTTAAATACCCTCTGCCCCAATTCTAGATGGTGAATATCACACCTTAGAAACTATAAACCAAAGAGATTTAAGCTTAAAAAGGGAGAAATACTTACCAACCAATCACTTACCCGCTTTCTGGTGACGTCACACTTGGATTACTTTTTACCTCTCTCCTTCCCTCCGAGTTCCCAGACTGGAGATTGGTAAAACTACCTGGTCTCTGGGGCCTTTTATAGCCCCGCTCTGCCGCTCGAGTTTCCCGCCGACGCACTGAGGCCTTACCTGGTCTCTGGGGCTTTTATAGCCCCGCTCTGCCGCTCGAGATTCCCGCCGACGCTGTGAGGCCTTACCTGGTCTCTGGGACTTTTATAGCCCCGCTCTGCCGCTCGAGATTCCCGCCGACGCACTGAGGCCTTACCTGGTCTCTGGGGCCTTTTATAGCCCTGCTGCTGCCGCTCGAGATTCCCGCCGACGCTGTGAGGTCTTACCTGGTCTCTGGGACTTTTATAGCCCCGCTCTGCCGCTCGAGATTCCCGCCGACGCACTGAGGCCTTACCTGGTCTCTGGGACTTTTATAGCCCCGCTCTGCCGCTCGAGATTCCCGCCGACGCTGTGAGGCCTTACCTGGTCTCTGGGGCTTTTATAGCCCCGCTCTGCCGCTCGAGATTCCCGCCGACGCTGTGAGGCCTTACCTGGTCTCTGGGACTTTTATAGCCCCGCTCTGCCGCTCGAGATTCCCGCCGACGCACTGAGGCCTTACCTGGTTTCTGGGACTTTTATAGCCCCGCTGCTGCCGCTCGAGATTCCCACCGACGGTTCTGGGATTAGCACTAATAGAGATGAAGCTGCTTTTCTTTGAGAGAAATAATTCTTTTTAGCTTACTTATTTTAGGTTTTTTTAGTTCTCCAATTTTTTTTATATAGTGCCAACTAGGCAGCTGAGCACCTTGTTACAGTTTTTATTAAAACTTGTCTGTTCTATGCCCTGAAAAGGGCAGCTTTGCCAGTAATAAGGGTTGTTGGGTCTCCTCCAGTTTATTGCTAAGACATGAGATTGAAGGCCCAGCTCCAACCATAGGAAATGCAGCAATAGATATTACTTCTCTTACTGGAAGTGGGAAATTGAAAGTATTGGGGAAAAATGAATTGATATTTTTTCCAAGCGCTGGGGGCTTTATAAGATGCAGGAGCAGGTCACACATGACTGTGCCTAGTGTGATGTGACAGAAAAAATGTTTAGCATTAGATTTCTTTTTGTCAAGCGTGGCTATTTTTAAAGCGTGTGGAGGATGCCCAAATAAAGAAGTTTTTTAAAAAACAAATCTATTACACTGACCCACTTTGAATATTGTTTCTAATCCTAACCAATCATAGAATCAGTAACGAGGCAGCCAACATTGTAAACTATACAAATTGGGAAATTCTAGTCATTACCCTTCATTATAAATATACATCTTCAAAATTTATCTAGGTAGGAGTGGGAATCTTTTCCCCTCTCGGATGTGTTATTTTACTCCTGCTTCATTGAGAGAAACAAAAATTAATTATGGGGTGCCTTTGATTTAATACTCCATAAAACAGAAGAAACGTCTCCTAGTGACAACTGGAGAGATATAAATACCTAGCTTAATCTCTTTATGTGTGACCAAGATTTGCTTCTTGGAATTTTTCATTGACAAGTGCAGTAGACTTAAAATCTAGAATAATAGATGCTTAATAGCAAGCTTCATGGCTGCAATTACATTCAGCTATATTGTACCATGATAGGTGCTGTGCTTTTACAAGCAATACTTCATCAGTTTATATTACACTAAATTTCATCATATTTACGGATTGTAGTCCATCAATACAATGTGAATCAAAAGGGACAATTTTCTAGTAATTTTTACAAAGATTGATCTCATTCAAAAGATACACATTACTAGACAATGCCTTCTCAATTACTTGAACAAACAGGAATCCTTCACACAGAAAAGTGATAAAGACCACTGCACTAACACACACAGATACATGTACACACACAAACACACGTGTAAATATGAATATGTATTTTTTTTATTTGTTTATGGCATGTGGGCGTCGCTGGGAAGGCCAGCATTTATTGCTCATCCCTAATTGTTAGGTAGGGAGTTCCAGGATTTTGACCCAGTGACGATGAAGGATCTGCAATATACTTCTAAGTCAGGATGGTGTGCGACTTGGAGGGGAACTTGGAGGTGGTGGTGTTCCCATGCGCCTGCTGCCCTTGTCCTTCTAGGTGGAAGAAGTCGCGGGTTTGGGAGGTGCTGTCGAAGAAGCCTTGGCGAGTTGCTGCAGTGCATCTTGTAGATGGTACACACTGCAGCCACGGTACGCCGGTGGTGGAGGGAATGAATATTTAAGGTGGTGGATGGGGTGCCAATCAAGCGGGCTGCTTTGTCCTGGATGGTGTCGATCTTCTTGAGTGTTGTTGGAGCTGCACTCATCCAGGCAAGTGGAGAGTATTCCATCACACTCCTTACTTGTGCCTTGTAGATAGTGGAAAGGCTTTGGGGAGTAAGGAGGTGAGACACACAGAATACCTAGCCTCTGACCTGCTCTTGTTGCCACAGTATTTATGTGGCTGGTCCAGTTAAGTTTCTGGTCAATGGTGATACCCAGGATGTTGATGGTGGGGGAATTTGGCGATGGTAATATCGTTGCATGTTAAGGGGCGGTGGTTAGACTTATCAGCACAAGCCTGAATGTCGTTAGGTCTTGTTGCATGTGGGCATGGACTGCTTCATTATCTGTGGAGTTGTGAATGGCGCTGAACACTCTGCAGTCATCAGCGAACATCTGCATTTCTGACCTTATGTTGGAGGGAAGGTCATTGATGAAGCAGCTGAAGATGGTTGGGCCTAGGACACTGCCCTGAGGAACTCCTGCAGCGATGTCCTGGGGCTGTGATGATTGACCTTCATACTTGGGCAGTTTTCCATTGTCGGATAGATGCCAGTGTTGTAGCTGTACTGGAACTGCGGCTAGTTCTGGAGCACAAGTCTTCAGCGCAATAGCTGGGATGTTGCACGCACGCACGCACGCACGCACGCACACACACACACGTGTATCTAAACATACAAAAGCTGCTGAGATACAATCCTTTCACAGTATCATGTCATGCAGATGGCCCAAATATGCATGCAGCTAATGTTCAGTGTCAGTATTTTAATTGCAGGTCCACATCAAAACCTTGGATAAATTTACACCTGTATCGTTACTTACCCTACATGTTCACGCTTCAGCAGCACACAAATGCAGGCTACAACTTGCAACTGAAACCCTTGGCACAATGACGACTTTTAGGGGCTTAACACATCAAAGCACCAGTTGCCTGATTCATGGCCAGCTACTGACGCACAGGACGCGCTACACGTTGGGCACACGTCTGTCACTGTGTTCCTTCAGCTTACAGCACCTCTGCTTGATCAACAAGAGGGCACATGATATGAACAGCAGGAGAGCCCCAGAAATTTAAAGTCTTTGATTCACTTTGAGGAGGCCGCCGTGGACATCAGTGCCTACAACAGTATTGAAGAAGTGAAGCAAAATGCCTCCAACAAGCTCAGGGCTAGTACCATCCTGTCCATGTTATGTCATGTCCCCTTTTTACTCAAATCACACACACAAATATCATGGTATCTTGCAATGCAACATTTCTGCCTTCCATGTCACTGTCAGCTTAAAAGAGCACATTAAACTGACATATTTTCTCCCTATTCTAGTGGCTCAGATGGCCATTAATGATCTCATGGCACTATTAGAAAAAAAAACACAGTTCTCGCGATGTCCTGACCATGATTCTTTCCTCAAACACTACCAAAAACTAGATTATCTAGTTATTTGTCTCATTGATGTTTGAGACCAAAGTCTACTACACTGCCATTTACCCTTACAAATGCATTGGTGCCATTACAGTTCAGGTGAAGGCCATTCCTTCAATATAAACTTCAGTTATTCCAGAAATCGCTCCACTGCACCAAGAATATGAACCGTTCTCTCATGTGCTAGGTCTGTGGCCATGTATTTACCAAATATGGACACAAAGGCATATGCCCCACCCATCCATAAGATCTATCTCGATTCCTCCATCGCTCATCAAACCCTCAGCATATCACTCAATGGAACCTCCACAACAAATGTTCAATTGCCCCCTACCATATGCTATAATTTTTATTTTCATCATCGCTGCCACTCCGTCTCACAAGTGACGTTACAAGTCAGGGTGCACCATAGCAGTGGAGTAATCTCACTGGCAATGAAAAAAAATACCCTGCATACCCAACCCTCACTATATTCTGTTTTTTATGACTCCTGCATAACTAGTACTCCTTGCTCATCATGCCAAAATACTCTTGCCTTATTTTCTCCCAATTAAATGTCCTGTTACAATTCTTTACATTATGGTAGGGAAGAGTTATTATGCATTTTCCCTTTAATTTCTCCTAGATTTTTTCAAAACTTCACAAAGCTGCTATGCACATCTGCTGCCAGGAAATTGCAGAAGAATGGTTTGTCGGCCTTACACTCAGAATTTCCCTTTCTATTCTGCTCCCACCCCACCCTCCACCCTCCACCCAGGCCTCAAGGGGTAAAATCCACAAAGGTGCAGCTTATCATGTGAGTAATTAGTTTCAACCCTTGCTCTGCCACTCTCCGACAAACTAGCCAATTACTGTCATAACAGCCTCCTCCCAATCATCAGCAAAGTGACAGAAGGAGTAACCAACAGTTCCATCAAGCGACACCAATAGCCTGCTCACTGAAGCTCAGTTCAGTTTTTGCCAGAACCACTTGGCTCCAGACCTTATCACAGCCTTGATCCAGACATGGAAGTAAGAGTTGAATGCCGGAGGAGAGGTGAGAGTAACTGCCCTTTGACATCAATGCAGCATTCGATCGAGAATGGCAGCAAGGAGCCCTAGCAAAACTGAGGTCAAGGGGAAACTCTCCAATAGCTGGAGTTATAACTGATGAAAAGAAAGATTGTTGTGATTGTCAGTGACCAATCATCACAATCCCAGGGTATTGCTGTTGAAGTTCCTCAGGGTAGTGTCCTTGACCAAAACATCTGCAGTTGCTTTATTAATGATCTACCCTGCATCATAAAGTCATGAGTAGGCCTGTTTGCTTATTATTCTACAGTTTTCGCTCCAGTCACACCTCCTCTAATAATAAAGCTGCTCATGCCAGTCTATAGCAGGACCTAGACAACATCCAGGCATTGTCAGTCAAGTAGCACGTAATGTTCATGGCATGCAAGTGCCAGGCCATGACATTTTCCAACAAGAAATGGCCCAACTACCTCCCCCTGATCTTCAATATCACCACTGTCATTTTCCTGGGGGTCACCACTGACCAAAAGCTTAACCAGACCAGCCATTATCAAGACCATTACTACAATAGCAGGGCAGAGACTGGCTCACCTCCTGACCTCTTAAATCCTCTCCACCATCTACAAGGTTCAAGTCAGTAATAGGATGGAATACTAATAACTTGCCTGGACAGCAGCTGCAAAAACACACTCCAAGCTCAACAACATCCTGGGCAAAGTAATCCACTTTATCAGCACTGAACTCAACATTCATCCCCTCCACCACCAGTGCAATATGTACAATCTACAGGAAGCATGCCGCAACTCAAAAGTTACTTTGAAAGCACCTTTCATTCCCATGACTTCTACCATCAAGAAGCTCAAGGGGAGCAAAATCATGGGAATACCATCATCTCCAACCCTCCCAAGTCAAAAGCCGCCCTGGCTTGGAAGAAATACTGCTGTTCCTTCATCGTCCCGGGGTAACATTTTGGAACTCCCTAAGTAATTGTGAAAGCACCACCACAAGGATTGCAACTCACCACCACCTTCTCAGGGCAACAAATGTGGCCTTGTCATTGTCATCCACATCCCAAGAACAAAAAAATGCACATTGGAGGATGTTACATCACTGTAGGTTTTTAAACGATCCTAAATACTCTTCTAAAGTACAATGTAGTGCAAGAATGTATTTAATATGTACAGCACTCCTATCTAATGTACATTGTAGGAAGTTGTCTAAAAAGTTTTAAAAATAATTTAGATAATTATAACTATGCACTGTACCTTGCAAAGACAGTATATACAAATGCAATATAGACAGCCCATGGAAGTCATAAAAATGATATAGTGATGGGTGGGCCATAGAGTGTTTTTTAATATGGCTTCTCTATCAGTGAGGGAGCCATAAACAATACATATTACAATAGAGGTCACAGTATGCTGGAGAGTCTTTTAGTGATGGACTAATTTACTGCACTTTAAACATTAAGAAATCCCACGTGATTATTACAAGACTTTGTTCTTTGATTTTGAATGGAATCCTGTGTAGATTTATTTCCAGAATTGATGTTACCTAATAATTAATAATCTAAGACAACTGCATTATAATAAAAGAACCAAGAAGGGTTTACAGTATTATAACATCTGTCATTTGTGTGCATGCTTATAAACAGAAGGGTGGGGGACAGAATGTTTTTTCTGGCAATCAGACATGGTGTTGAAAGTCAGGAATTAATTTTTATTGGAAACTGTTTCCAGTTTAGAGGCCAGTATTTTTTTATTGTGGTAGGAGTTCACGTTATGAAACACTTTAGATTTGTAAATTCTTTCTAAAATAGCAATGTTTGCACCACAAATACAAGTTAAATGTAGTTGCTTTCAAAAAGTAGTATAGAAGCTTCACCTACAGTGGAGATCAAGAAGCAAAGGAGATTATTTTGAGGTGGGGAGGTTCTATCATAACCATAGTTTCCAATCCCAAATGAAAGTATTTTAACTTTTACATTAGCATCCTGTAAATGTTGGAGAGGAAGCCACCAACCTCCTCTTAAGGACTCACTAAAGATTGAAAATATTTAATTTAACAAATGACTTGACCTCTTAACCCATCTGTGGATTGAGGTTAAGCGGATTTAATAAGAAATAAATATTTAACTTTTAAACTGCCAGTAGATTCAGGGAATTTTCCAGCCACTTGGGCTGGCCCATTGAAAGTTTTCAACCCACGCACTGCAAGGTTACATAAAAAATTACAGTAATTAGTCGACTCAAAGGTCAGGAGTTTCAAACGTTGTATTTCCTGATTTTCTTCTTCCCGATTCTCACTATTCACTTTGAATGCTGGAGCAACTTTTTTTTTAATATAAACTGGCCAACATATAACTATAGATTCGTGCCAGAGGCCAGTTGCTCCAATCAACTGAAGCCCAGAAGTGTTATGATTGAAGCGGGGTCATCAACGTTCCCTCAGCTTTTAGAAAATCTTAATGAAGCTCCTGCCTGCTTTAGAGACAGGACTGGAAAACAGAATGGGGCCCAAATTAAGATGCCCCCAAGATAGAATGGACTAGACACCAAAATTGACCCCACCATCTTCCCACTAAAATGGTGACCACCCAAATTCCATTCCTGGCCACTATACGAGATGACATTTTTAACAGCTCCCTCTCCTCATGCACTAACCTCCGCCTTTTCAAAGCTACCATCAGCATCCCCCTCCTCAAAAAAACATCCTCAAACCATCTGTCCTTGAAAACTACTGCCCCATCTTCAACGTTCCTTTCCTCTCCAAAGCACTTAAATGTGTCATTTCCCAGATCCTTGTCCATCCCTCCCGCAACTCTATCGCAATAATGGCCCCACCTAAAGTCGAATGACATCCTATTCTCTATAACTGCTGTCACAGCGCATTTTGCCTCCCTCGTCCTATCTGCAGTTTTTGACAATCAATCACACCATCCTCCTCCACCACCTCTCCTCTGTTGCCTTACTTGGTTCCATTCTTACCTGTCCAACTGTTGACAAAGCATTTCCAGCAATGGCTTCTCTTCCCAACCAAGCACCACAACCTCACGAGTTCCCCAAGGATCCATTCATGGCTCTTGCCTCTTCCTTATCTACATGTTGCCCCTTGGTTATATCATCTGCAGACAGGGGACCAGCTTCCACCTCTCTTGACCCCTTAATTGTCTCTGCGCTCAGGCTGCCTATCCAACATCCAGTCTTGCATGAGTCGCAATTTCCGGCAGTTAAACATTGGGAACACTGAAGCCATCTTCTTAGGCCTCCACCACAGACTCTGTACCTTGCCACTCCAGCCACGTCGAAGACTGAACCACACTGTTCGCAAACTACTTGCTGTACTATTTACTCCGGAGCTGAGTTCTGACTTCATATCTCCATTACAAAGACAATAGCAGCAACAACTTGCATTTAACACAGAAAAATGATCCAGGGCACTTCAAAAATGCAGAATCAGACAAAATAGACCCTGTCAAAGAAGGAGCTATTCAGAGGGGGTGACCAAAAGCTGTCAAAGAGGTGAGTTTTAAGGAGGAGTGGGAGGTGGAGATGCAAAGCTGTTTAGGGAAGGAGTTCCAGAGGCAGAGTCTACAAAGGCTGAGTGCATGACCACCAATGGTGGGGCGAATGGAGGTGGGGGGGGGGGGTGCACAGGAGAATTCAGGAAGAGGGTTGTAGGGCTGGAGAGGGTTACAGAGATAAGAAGGGGCAAGGCCATGAAAGGATGTAAACATGAGGATGAGAATTTTAAATTGGAGGCACTGGGGAACCAAGAGTTAATGTAGGACAGCAAGGGCAGGTGTGACGGGCGAATGGGACCGGGTTGCAGAATTTTGGATGAGCTGAAGTTTA
This sequence comes from Somniosus microcephalus, assembly GCF_052327205.1. NCBI lineage: Eukaryota > Metazoa > Chordata > Chondrichthyes > Squaliformes > Somniosidae > Somniosus > Somniosus microcephalus. The sequence continues at coordinate 301,038,158 of NC_140990.1, forward strand.
CAGACTCTGAAGGACGGGCGGCCGACCGGCCAGGAGAGCATCGGAATAATTGAGTTTGAAGGTGACAAAAGCACGGATGAGAGTTTAGGAATCGGATGAGCTGAGGCGGAGTTGCTATATAAATGCAAGTTGTTATTGTGCTTTTTCAAATTACAATAGATGTAGGTATTATATCTGCTTAAGGAAACGGCCATGCATAACGGGTGGGAACAGTAGCCCCCAATCTAGCAGCTCCACCACCACCCGAGGTCTTCTAAAACTCTCATCCATGCTTTTGCCACTTTCAGTCTCAACTATTCCTCAAACAGGCGGGAACCATAGTTCATAAGGTGCGCATTGGCTCATTAGTATGTGATTGCCCTCCAAATTCTGTGGGGACGGTCCATAAAGGGTCTGAGAGGCAGGTAGCCTGGAGGTCGCTCCAAGCTCAGAGCAAGTGCCATCCTTTCCTTACTGTTGTTGTTTTCTTTACTTACTCAATCATTCATGACACACATGTACAGTATATACAGTAGTGGCAACATAACACAATATCTTGCCTGCTTATGGAGTGCCCTGCTGCATTTTTCAAACATTGTTTTTTTTTTTCTTTTTATATAGGCGAGGAGAATTCCCAGCACCTCACATTGCCCCAAGTCAGCACTCCAACAGTAACACGTCGCAGGCACCTTACAGAACGAGTTTCAGGAGGGAGAACTGGGTAAGTTACACAGCACGAGTGAGAATGCACCTCCCTCTCATGCCTCATCAGATTCTCCTCCAAGTCAAGCAGAGAGAGATAGCCCCCATTGGGATGTCCATTTTCAGAATTGTGGTTGTGATTTATTTAAATTGCAGCTGGCAAGATGGTACATGGAGAAAATATGGGACCACAATACAAATCCAAATAATGCAAGAACTAGGCCAAAACTGAAAACAGGCACAAGTGCTACCAAAAGCTAATACTAAAGTTAATGTAAGCAAGAACACAGTATTAGAAAAAAATAAATGGCACTAAAGACTGGCAAATCCCCAGGATCTGATGGTTTCCACCCCAGGGTTTTAAAGGAAGTAGGTGAGAAAATTGCAGATGCTTTAGCCATCGTCTTCCAACCCTCTCTTGATTCAAGAATTGTCCCTTTAGATTGGAAAATTGCAAATGTAAGTCCATTATTTAAGAAAGGGGAGAGAGACCAAGAAATTATAGACCTGCTCTTCTAACATCTGTTGTGGGGAAGTTACGATAGACTCATAAGAATCAAAATTCAATAAAAGCAGTTCTGACAAAAGGTCATCGACCTGAAATGTTAATTCTGTTTCCCTCTCCACAGATGCTGCCTGACCTGCTGAGTAATTCCAGCATTTTGTGTTTTTATTTTATTATTGGAATCTATGATAAAGGACAGAGTGACTGAGCACTTGGAGAAATTTGAGCTGATTAGAGAGACCCAACATGCATTTGTAGAGGGTAGGTCATGTATAACACACCTAATTAAATTTTTTGAGGAAGTAACTAAAGTAGTAAACAGGGAAATGTCTATGAAGCAGTTTATAGGACTTCCAGAAGGCATTCAATAAGGTTCCATATAAGAGACTGTTAGCTAAAATTAAAGCTCATGGAATTAAGCAAATTAAAAAAAAAAAAAAAAAATTATTCATTGAGGAGATGTGGGCATCGCTGGCTAGGCCTGCATTTAGTGCCCATCCCTAATTGCCCTTGAGAAGATGGTGGTGAGCCGCCTTCTTGAACCGCTGCAGTCCATATGGTGTAGGTACACCCACAATGCTGTTAGGGAGTTCCAGGATTTTGGCCCAGCGACAGTGAAGGAACGGCGATACAGGTCCAAGTCAGGATGGTGTGTGGCTTGGAGGGGAACTTGTAGGTGGCTACCAGTGCCACGAGCTAATAAGTTTAGAGAGAGTAAGATAGATAAGCTAAATACGTGGCTTGAGCAGTGGTGCAAGGGAGAGGGATTTAAATTCCTGAGGCATTGGAACCAGTTCTTGGGGAGGAGTGACCTGTACCAAGGGGACGGTCTACACCTGAACTGTGAGGGAGCCGATGTCCTCGGGGTAATATTTTCTAGGGCGGTTCGGGAGGATTTAAACTAATTTGGCAGGGGGATGGGAACCTAGGTAGTGGAAAAGAGGGAAGTCATATGAAGTCAGAAATAGATGGTAGAAAGGTGAGAAGCAATAAGCAAAGGAGAGAAACACAAAGGGCCAAACTAATTCATAATGAGAGTGTGAAAAAAGCAAGCCTGAAGGCTTTGTATCTTAATGCTAGAAGCATTAGGAACAAGGTGGATGAATTAGTTGTGGAAATAGAGGTAAACAAGTATGATTTGATTGGGATTACAGAAACGTGGCTGCAGGGTGGGCAAGGCTGGGAACTTAACATCCAGGGATATACAATATTTAGGAAGGATCGGCAAAAAGGTAGGGGAGGTGGGGTAGCATTGCTGGTAAAGGAGGGGATTAATGCAATGGAAAGGAAGGATATTAACTCGGATGAAACGGAATCTGTATGGGTAGAAATGAGAAATAGCAAGGGGAGGAAAACGTTAGTGGGTGTGATATATAGGCCTCCAAATAGTAATATGGAGGTGAGGGAAGGCATAAAAAGGGAAATTAGAGAAGCGTGCGATAAGAGCACAGCTGTCATCATGGGTGACTTTAATTTACATATTGATTGGACTACCCAAATTAGTAAAAATTCTGAGGAGGAGGAATTCCTGGAATGTTTTCGGGACGGTTATCTGGACCAATATGTCGAGGAGCCGACTCGAGATCAGGCCATTTTAGACTGGGTATTGTGCAATGAGAAGGGACTTATCAGCAATCTTCTTGTACGAGGCCCCTTGGGTCAGAGCGATCATAATATGATCGAGCTCTCAGTCGAGATGGAGAGTGAGGAAATTGAATCAGAGACTAAGGTCCAGAACTTAAATAAAGGGAATTACGAGGGTATGAGACGGGAATTGGGTAAGATTGATTGGGTGGTGTTTCTGGGGGGATTGACAGTGGATAGACAATGGCAAGCATTCAAAGATAGAATGGAAGAATTCCAGAACATGTTTATACCGGTTTGGCATAAAAATAAACCTAAAAAGGTGACTCAACCGTGGATAACGAGGGAAATTAGGGACAGCATAAAATCAAAAAAAAGGGCATATCAACTGGCAAAAAAAAGCACCAGACCGGAAGATTGGGGGCAGTACAGGATACAGCAAAAGAGGACAAAGGGATTAATCAGGAAGGGGAAAATAGAATACGAAAGTAAACTTGCAGCAAACATAAAGACAGACTGCAAAAGCTTTTATCGGTATATCAGGAGGAAAAGACTGGTAAAATCCCAAGTCGGTCCCTTGCAGTCCGATTCGGGAGAATATATAATGGAGAATAAGGAAATGGCAGACCAATTAAACTCATACTTTGGTTCTGTATTCACAAAGGAGGACACAAATAACCTCCCAGGAATATCGGCAAACATAGGGACTAATGAGAGGGAGGAGCTGACAGAAATTAGTATCTCTAGGGATATGGTGTTGGGTAAGTTGAGGGGACTGAAGGCCGACAAATCCCCAGGGCCTGATAAACTACATCCTAGGGTACTTAAGGAGGTGGCCCTGGAGATAGCAGATGCTCTAAGGATCATCTTCCGGAACTCCATTGACTCGGGAACAGTACCCGTGGATTGGAGGCTAGCTAATGTTACCCCAATATTTAAAAAGGGGGGTAGAGAGAAAGCAGGGAATTATAGACCAGTAAGCCTTACATCGGTTGTGGGCAAAATGCTAGAGTCCATTATTAAGGATAAAATAGCAGAGCACTTGACAAATGGGGAAAGGATCGGACAGAGTCAACATGGATTTACAAAGGGTAAATCGTGTTTGACTAATCTGCTGGAATTTTTTGAGGAGGTAACTGGTAGAATAGATGGGGGAGAGCCAGTGGATGTGGTGTACCTTGACTTCCAGAAAGCCTTCGATAAGGTTCCACACAAAAGATTATCATGCAAAATTAAGGCTCATGGGATTGGGGGCAAAGTATTAACGTGGATAGAGAACTGGCTGGCGGATAGAAAACAGAGAGTTGGAATAAACGGCTCGTTTTCGGAGTGGCAGGCAGTGACCAGCGGGGTGCCGCAAGGATCTGTCCTGGGACCCCAGCTGTTCACAATATATATAAATGATCTGGATCAGGGAATTGGATGCAATATTTCCAAATTCGCTGACGACACTAAACTAGGAGGAGGGGTGGGCTCTGATGAGGATGTCAGGAGGCTACAGTGTGATTTGGACAGGTTGGGGGAATGGGCGGATACGTGGCAGATGCACTATAATGTGGATAAATGCGAGGTTATCCACTTTGGGGGTAAAAACAGGAGGGTAGATTATTATCTAAATGGCAATAGATTGGGAGATGGGGAAGTGCAGAGGGACCTGGGTGTTCTTGTGCACCAGTCACTGAAGGAGAGCATGCAGGTGCAACAGGCGATTAAGAAGGCAAATGGTATGTTGGCCTTCATATCAAGGGGGTTCGAGTATAGGAATAGGGATACCTTACTACAGCTGTACAAGGTGCTGGTGAGACCGCATCTGGAGTATTGTGTACAGTTTTGGTCGCCCCATCTGCGGAAGGATGTTCTTGCCATGGAAAGAGTGCAACGGCGATTCACCAGGCTGATACCTGGAATGGCGGGAATGACCTACGAAGAGAGATTAAATAGTTTGGGCTTGTACTCGCTGGAGTTTAGAAGATTGAGAGGGGATCTCATCGAAACATATAAAATTATGGCAGGCCTGGACAGGCTGAATTCAGAGAGAATGTTTCCAATGGCCGGGGAGCACAGAACCAGGGGCCACAGTCTAAAAATAGCGGGCAAATCATTTAAAACAGAGATGAGGAAGAATTTCTTCACTCAAAGAGTGGTGAGCCTGTGGAATTCCCTGCCACAGAGGGCTGTGAAGGCTAATTCAATAAATATTTTCAAGAGAGAATTGGATATATTTCTGAAGGCTAAGGGGATTAAGGGTTACGGAGAAAAGGCGGGGACGGGGTACTGAACTGGTAAGATCAGCTATGATCTCAGACGAAGATCAGCCATGATCTCATTGAATGGCGGAGCAGGCTCGAAGGGCCGAATGGCCTACTCCTGTTCCTATCTCTATGTATCTATGTATGTTCCCATGCGTCTGCTGCCCTTGTCCTTCTAAGTGGTAGAGGTCACGGGTTTGGAAGGTGCTGTTGAAGGAGCTTTGGCGAGTTGCTGCAGTGCATCTTGTAGATGGTACACACTGCAGCCACAGTGCGCCGGTGGTGGAGGGAGTGAATGTTGAAGGTGGTGGATGGAGTGCCAATCAAGCGGGCTGCTTTATCCTGAATGGTGTCGAGCTTCTTGAGTGTTGTTGGAGCTGCACTCATCCAGGCAAGTGGAGAGTATGCCATCACACTCCTGACTTGTGCCTTGTAGATGGTGGAAAGGCTTTGGGGAGTCAGGAGGTGAGACACTCGCCGCAGAATTCCCAGCCTCTGGCCTGCTCTTGTAGCCACAGTATTTATATGGCTGGTCCAGTTCAGTTTCTGATCAATGGTAACCCCCAGGATGTTGATAGTGGGGGATTCAGTGATGGTAATGCCATTGAATGTCAAGGGGAGATGGTTAGAGTCTCGCTCGTTGGAGATGGTCATTGCCTGGCACTTGTGTGGTGCGAATGTTACTTGCCACTTGTCAGCCCAAATCTGAATGTTGTCCAGGTCTTGCTGCATATGGACACGGACTGCATCAGTATCCGACGAGTCTCGAATGGTGCTGAACAGTGTGCAATCATCAGCGAACATCCCCACTTCTGACCTTATGATGGAGGGAAGGTCATTGATGAAACAGCTGGAGATGGTTGGGCCTAGGACACTGCCCTGAGGAACTCCTGCAGTGATGTCATGTGATTGAGATGAATGACCTCCAACAACCACAGCCAACTTCCTTTGTGCTAGGTAGGATTCCAACCAATGGAGAGTTTTCCCCTTGATTCCCATTGACTTCAGTTTTGCTAGGGCTCCTTGATGCCACACTCGATCAAATGCTGCCTTGATGTCGAGGGCAGTCACTCTCACCTCACCTCTTGAGTTCAGCTCTTTTGTCCATGTTTGGACCAAGGCTGTAATGAGGTCAGGAGCTGAGTGGCCCTGGCGGAACCCAAACTGGGTGTCAGTTAGCAGGTTATTGCTGAGTAAGTGCCGCTTGATAGCACTATCGACGACACCTTCCATCACTTTGCTAATGATTGAGAGTAGACTGATGGGACGGTAATTGGCCGGGTCGGATTTGTCCTGCTTTTTGTAGACAGGACATACTTGGGCAATTTTCCACATTGCCGGGTAGGTGCCAGTGTTGTAGCTGTACTGGAACAGCTTGGCTAGGGGCGCAGCTAGTTCTGGAGCACAAGTCTTCAGTACTATTGCCGGAATGTTGTCAGGGCCCATAGCCTTTGCAGTATCCAGTGTCTTCAGCCGTTTCTTGACATCACGTGGACATTATTGACCTGGTTAGGAGATTGGTTAGGCGGTAGAAGATAGAGAGAGTAGAGATAATGGGTATGTACTCGAATTGGAAGGAAGTGACTAGTGGTGTCCCACAAGGATCTGTGCTGGGGCCTCAACTATTCACTCTACTTATTAATGACTCAGATAATACAATAGTGAGTCATATATCCAGTTTGCTGAGGACACAAAGATTGGTGGCACAGTAAGTAGTGTAGATGGGAGCATAAAATTGCAAAAAGACAATGATAGATTAAATGAGTGAACAAAACTGTGGCAGATGGATTTCAACGCAGTAGGTGTAAGGCCATCCATTTTAGACGCAAACAGGACAGATCAGAGTATTATTTAAAAAGGTGAAAAGCTAGGAACCGTGAAGGTCCAATGAGATTTAGGGGTCCACGTACATAGATCACTAAAATGTAGTAATCAGGTTCAAAACAATCAAAAAGGCAGAATGAAATGTTAGCCTTTATAACTAGAGGGCTAGAATATAAAGGGGAGGAATTTTTGCTACAGCTATACAAAGCCCTGGTTATAACACATCTGGAGTCCTGTGTACAGTTCTAGGCACCACAACCTAGAAAGGATATATTTTCCTTGGAAGGAGTGCAGCACAGAGTCACCAAAATGTTACCAGGGCTCCAAGTGTTAGATTATGAGAAGAGATTACATAAACTAGACTTGCATTCCCTGGAATATAGAAGGTTAAGGGGCAATTAGATTTAGGTTTTTAAGATTTTGAAAGGAATTGAGAAGATTGATAGAGAAACTTTTTCCGCTGGTGGGGGAGTCTAGGACAAGGGGTCTGTGATGAAATATTCCATTCATCACTCCTCAGTATTTCTCTGCCTGTGACTGTGGTTGGTTTCAGTTTCATTTCCATTGTATTGTACTGTGTGTAGGGCTCCGCCCATACCTGGCTCCTATGTAAGCTGGCCCAGCCTGCAGCACATCCAGTACGGCAGACCTCTGGATGGAAGATACATTCTCCTGTGTGTTACCTTCTAAGTCAATAAAAGCCTTGTTTTGTTTCGCTAACATCGAGTCTCGGATTTATTGAGGCACATCAGGGTCATAACCTTAAAATCAGAGCAAGGCCATTCAGAAGAGAAGTTAGGAAACACTTCTTCACGCAAAGGGTGGTAGAAGTGTGGAACTCTCTCCCACAAAAAGCAGTAGATGCTAACTCAATTAATAATTTTAAATCTGAGAGAGAATGAATTTTGCTAGCCAAGGGTATTAGGGATACGGAGGCAAGGTGGGTAGATAGAGTTGGGATACAGATCAGCCATGATCTCTTAGTGGCAGAACAGGCTCAAGGGGCTAAATGGTCCTATGTTAGTTCTTTTAAAGAGTGCAATCTCCAAAATGGCTGAAGGCACCTTTAAAACTCGGCGGCCCATGTCCTAACTCGCACCAAGTCCCGTTCGCCCATCGCCCCTGTGCTCGCTGACCTACATTGGCTCCCGGTTAAGCAGCACCTCGATTTCAACATTCTCATCCTTGTTTTCAAATCCCTCCATGGCCTCGCCCCTTCCTATCTCTGTAATCTCCTTCAGCAGCACAACCACCGCACCCCCGCCCCACAGCCCCCCCGAGATATCGGTGCTCCTCTAATTCTGCCCTCTTGAGCATCCCTGATTATAAATCGCTCAACCTTTGGTGGCCGTGCCTTCTGTTGCCTAGGCCTTAAGCTCTGGAATTCCCTGCCTAAACCTCTCTGCCTCGCTACCTCTCTTTCCTCCTTTAAGACGCTCCTTAAAACCTACCTCTTTGACCAAGCTTTTGGTCACCTGCCCTAATATGGATTACACTGTGGATTGTGTCAAATTTTGTGTCTTAAAATACTCCTGTGCAGCACCTTGGGACGTTTTACTACGTTAAAGGCGCTATATAACAACACGTTGTTGTTGTAGTAATATAGCATCCATCATAAATGGGAGCTAAAGGACTTCAGGACATTCTTGGTGTAAAACATGGCAAATGGCCTCACCAGGTAACAAACATAAAAACACAGCATGGCAAATGGCCTCACCATGTGGCTAACATAAAAACACAATCTAGTTGCAGAATCGTAGTCTGTGTGTCAGACAAAACAAAGGCCCAAGGCCTTCTTGCCCAATTCTCTACCATCCTCGCTCGACTGGTGTCAGTCTTACTGGCATAGCCAACGAGACAGTTTGCCTTACAAGTTGTATCCAATAAGCCTTCATTATATCAGATAGATACATTTAAATAAGAACTGCATGGAAATTTAAATTTTATAAACAATTACAGGCATCAAACTTTTACAATGCCATCTGTTTGCAATTATGATGCCAGCTACAAAGACCATGAAAATATTTCAAAGTAATGACATCACAATTAAGCTAATACCTCAATGCCATATAACTTTAGTTCCTGTGTTACGTTGTCTCCACTATTCTCTGCACACCAATCAAATTAGTAAACTCAAAAATCAAATTTAAAAAAAGTATATACACGACAGGCTGTGTGTACAACTGTACAGAATAAATAACAAATTTCTGGGTATGAGCCTAAGCAGGTAGATCAATTTTAGGGACCCGCTGATCATAATTTCTCTGAATTCTCCTGCGACTTAAGATATCAAAATTACGTAATTACATTAGTTCTTTGTAACTTGCAGACAGCCATCCATTACCCTGCAAATACCAGATTTCCAGGTCTGCACCACTTTTTAACCTTTTTGCAGACAGTGTATATTAGGACTTGGTGCCTGGTGAATAGCTGTGGTACAATTCATGTTGGAATTTATACCAGAAGCCCAGTTACTCAGATTTGCATGGACTGCAGAGTGCACCTTCCTTTTCAGACTGTATGGGGCTGAAAGAGACTTGCGGAGGAAGTACCCTCGTCGGAGGAACGGCTAGGTACATGGGATACATTCCTCAAGAACCCGGACTGCTGTGAGAAACATGGCTGCTCTCTTTCAAGATAAGCTGCCGCTTATCCTTTTAAAAAAAAAATGTAATATGGGTATTTTATAATTACTTTCCTAATATCGAATTAACAAACACCAAACACTACCCAAGAAGAAATGAAACAAATCTATTTTAGTGCAGGTGGGGGATTCTTTATGTGGAATCCTTTCCCCCCCCCCCCGCCCCCGCCAATATTCTCCACTGAAAGCCCTGGATCTTTATTGGTTTACAGATCCATGCGCTCCTCGAGTAGTATCTTACTTTAGTGATCATTCTTCATGCCTGAGACAATGAGTGTCGGCTTAGCCGAGGCCAATCCTGCCTGCACACTTTCAGTACGATCACCGGGAACCCGAGACAATTTTCCCCTCCTAACCCAAGTAGGCCGACACCAGTTGTGGCCAAGATATGCTACTTCAGGACAAACCAGAAATCACACCGGAAATCTCCTGGTCTGTATGGCTTCGCACTACAGCAGACAGTGCCTTTAACTACTAAGCCTTTGGCTGAACTTTTCCCAATAGGGTAAGTTAATTCCATACCACAAGAACTGTTACTATTATAAACCTATCCCTGCCCATGAAAAAGGGAAAACACAGTCTACCCTATGAGCACAGACAACAGAAGCTATTGTCATCTTAATACGAAAATTGTATGTAATAAACACAATTATAATTTTGGATGTTAGTTGTACTTTGGTCTTCCTAGACATTTTAATTTGAATTTTAGTAGTTGCAATTAAGATCAAGGCCTAAAGAGAATTTGTTAGTTGGGGCTTTCAAATTAGCCAGCATAATGTTCAAAGGTCTTTAATGCCCAAAATTGAGGTCTTCAGAGGGATTTTCAAGTCGAGCAATAGAAGAGGTTGGAACTGCTTCCTGATGTCTGGAGCTCCAAAGGCAGCACATGACACCCACACTAACAGTCTCATGGTACACCTGTGGGAGTTGCACGCTGGGCTGATCAGCAATAACCCTGACCCAAATTACATCCTATCCAGTGATGATCCTCAATGGGGTTCACAGACCTAAAGGGATGGTTTAATTTTCATTTCAAACACGAGTGCCTTAAACGTCTGGCATGGTAACTTTTTTAGTCATACAAATCTTGAGGCGAATATTCATCTCTGATTCAATTGCTTCAATGTCAAATCTCTTTTACACAGATAACAACACTGAGAAAGCTAAATGAACTGATTAAAAAAAACACTCATTTTGGAAAGAAAACTCTCATTTTAACCGATGTCACCTTATATATGGAATGTTTCTGCAGGTGTAGATGAATGTCATTAGATAATAGAAAATATGCAAATGTACCACAATCTCAGTTTTGATATGTACAATCAAATGAATTCCATTACTGTACAGTAATGACTTAAGCAGCTTATAATTACTAAAACAAACTGGGCTAATAATACTTTACTGTTCACAGCGAGATAAATGAGCTCCTCTATACCGTTATCACAAATGCAGTTTAAATAGCATGCCGTGCTCACGAATGGAATAAGAAAGTGAGTTGAAAGTGAGCCTACATTATAATCTTTATTGTATTGATGGTGACAAATGATAGCCCATCAGAATGAGCATTTAATGTTTTTGTACCTATAAAAGGAAAAAATTGAATATTAATGTGGTCAATCATAATGTCATTTGCGAAACACAATATACTCGCTTCTCATTTTGGAAAAGTTGGTGCTTATTTTTGGGGGAGGGGCAATCATTTTTTTTGTGCATCAACAGTTTAATTCAGGTTTTGCATTAGCTATCAATCAGTGTCACAGTTGCGGCTGATCCCAAGTTCTTATTTGATTACAATATTACTACGCTGTCTGTGTTTAAAAAAATAAAAATAAAAATGAAAATTCCAGTGAGGCAAAATTAGACAGTAGCCAGAAATCTCTGCAATTTTTATTTTTTATTTTATTTTTTATTTTATTTTTTTATAAAACATCCTGCAACTCAGTTGTTTCCCTGACTATAGATCCAATAATAACACAGGAAGCAATTATTATCTTAAACTTACTAACAGTGCAAGCCATTTGATAACAGTTCTCATCACTAGTAAACTATATCATGTGGAGAAATAGCACAATTTTTCCAACATAACCAAATTTGAACAAGGGCCAAACACTCCTATATTCAATCATCAATGATGTCATTCTCTTTTCATGAATTTGGCACACTCAGTTATCAGTTTCTAAGAAAATGTTCTCCTAGGCCAATAGCAACTCCTCTCGGCTTATTTGCAATACTAGATTTCATATGACACACTGTAGGGCAGCACGGTGGCATAGCGGTTAGCACTGTTGCCTCACAGCGCCAGGGACCTGGGTTCGAATCCGGCCTCGGGTGACCGTCTGTGTGGAGTTTGCACATTCTCCCTGTGTTTGCGTGGGTTTCCTCCGGGTGCTCCGGTTTCCTCCCACAGTCCAAAGATGTGCAGGTTAGGTTGATTGGCTATGATAAAAATTGACCCTTAGTTCTAGGGGGATTAAATACGTGGGGTTACTGGGATATGTGTTGGGGTAGGGATTACGGGGATCGGGTGGGATATGTGTCGGTGCAGGCTCGATGGGCCGAAATGGCCTCTATCTGCACTGTGGGGTTTCTGTGAATTCTGTGAAGGGATAAGGTCATAGAGTCATAACGGCACAGGAGGCTGCCATTTGGCCCATCGAGTCCATGCCGGCTCTCTGTAGAGTAATCCAGTCAGTCCCATTCCCCCGCTCTATCCCCGTAGCCCTGCAAGTTTATTTCCCCCAAGCGCCTATCCATTCTCCCCTTGAAAACATTCAGAGTCTCCGCTTCCACCACTTCTGTCGGCAGCGAATTCCAGGTCCTCACCACTCGCTGCGTAAAAAAGTTCTTCCTCACATCCCTCCTGTATCTCTTGCCCAAAACCTTAAATCTGTGACCCCTAGTCCTTGTACCATCAACTAGTGGGAACAGCCTTTCCCCGTCTAGCCTATCCAAACCCGTCATAATCTTGTGCACCTCTATCAAATCACCCTCAACCTCCTTTGCTCTAATGAAAACAAATCCAGCTGTCCTTGTAGCGAAGATCCCCCATCCCCGGAACCATTCTGGTAAATCTCCTCTGCACCCTCTCAAGTGCCTTCACATCCTTCCTAAAGTGTGGTGACCAGAACGGGACGCAATACTCCAGTTGTGGCCTAAACAGCACTTTATAAAAGGTACTTCAGGCAACGCAAGAGTAGGTTGCAGCCGAAATAAATGTTCAGGGTTGTTCCTTATATACAAAAACTATATTTCCTAATACATTATATTTTTGTCCTGTGGTAAAAAGCTCTTCCAAATGACAACCTGAAAAGAAATGATTCCCCAAAGTACACTGCAGCTTTAAAAAGGGCTGTAGGCAGTTCCAGCGCTTCACTAATACCCTTACATGTTCATCAAACTTACTTGCGCTGGATGAGCTCTTGTTTTGGGCAGAGCAAACTACCACATATGAAAACAAGCACAGAAACACAAAGCCAAAAGAGATCACGGTACTCATGTTAGCTCTTTAGTGAACTTTAAATATCAGCTTGTTCCAGTTACTGACCTGGTAATGTCAGGAAACCTGATTGGAAAATACAGCACTTGGCACTTGGGTCTGATGAGCTTCTCAAGTTCTTTTGGTCGATGATCAGGAATTAGTTTCATGAAAGAGCCAATGGACATGAGGAACGATTCCATGTTAAATGCAGAATTGAATACCACCACATCAGCCACCAAGCTGAAAATGAAGAATTTAAACTGTAAATTTTTTTTTTTTTTTATTAAAGATCTTGCTCTTATGACTAGGCTCCTGACCCAATTTGTAATACAACATGTTATCTCGAGACAGTTCAAACCTTGATAAATGTTATTTGTTTGTCAAGATGCAAGTCGCTCATATTTACATCACCCTGTGGTTTGCACAAATACATATAAAGGCCTTTGACCCCGAAACTACACATGACTCTACTTTGAAGCCATAAACTTCCCAGATGCTTTGTTCAGACTGACTGCTGTAAGCAATCCAGTTGTGGTTTGGAGGCATTCTCAATGCATTTTAGCAGTGATCAGATGGACACTGAACTAGACAAAGAGTTCTGCTCTCATGTGCTGTTTTACCCAGACCAGTATTGTTACTGGAGATTGTGTCTACAGGCACAGCAGCCTTACAGTCTACTAAAATACAGATATCGTGGTATCTGTGCAACAGTCCTGTTCCACAGAGCCAATTTCTCAAATTTTTAACACCCCTCACTCATCTTATGTCTGAATAAAAAGAGATAGACACTGCCTTCATCAGCTGTTACTCGCTGATTAAACTTACAACTTACCAACTCTGTTGATGCAGAATCTCAGTAGAACTAAAATTGAATTGTTTCTATCTGTCCACTCATTGCAATTATTTTAGAATTTTTCTAAAAATCATACTTAGTTGTGTGTATTTGATTTGCACTTTATTCATACAATGCCACTCAGAATGATTAAACAAACAAGACAGCAATGCAGGTAGGATAGGTTGGTACTGTCAAGGGGCAGTATCTTCCAATCCAAACACAGGTTTGCGCTGGTGAAGAGAACTGGCGAGGCAATAATTGGTCTTTAACCTGCATTGAATTACATTGATTTTTCATGTAACTATTAGTTAAAAGATCCAAATTCACCACTAAATATGGGACCGCTTAATAAGTAAACCATTAGAAAGCATCATTAACCAACAAAAATAATAATGTTTTGCAACAGTTAATTTTGATGAAATCATGAGAGGAATTGTCCGAGAGGAGTTACTGAGCTGAATTAACATTGGTAGCAAAAGGAATACTTCAGCCTCAACACCGCATAGTAGACTCATGACTAAGGTCAGGACATGTGGAGTCAGGTGACAGGTAGCAGAATGGATAGCAAGCTGGCAACAAAACAGAAAATAGAGAGTAGGGGTTACTCAGACTGCAAAAAGGTAGGAAGTGGTGTTCCACAAGGATCGGTGCTGGGACCACTGCTACTCACCTTTACGTAAACAATTTGGACTCGGGATTGGAAGTACAATTACAAAATTTGGGGACATACCAAATTGGGGTATAGTTAATACAGAGGAGGACTGCGACAAATACAGGAAGACGTGAAGAGATCGCAAAGTCTCAGTTTGAAGAATGGACTCAGTCGAGAATATTTTTGTGGACTTTATGGGTATTTTCTGAGGGTGTTTTCCCTGTGGTGGGATCACTCTGTGCAGATACGTGGGGGACTGGTTTATTAAAACTCCAGAGAACGCATGGCAGTTGGCTGTGACAAAAGAACTGTCAAGTCATCCAGAATGTATGGGTTCGCCCGACAGTCCTGGAAAAAGGAAGGGGGCCATTGAACTTGAACTTATTAGAAAGCCACTCTAATATGCAAAAGCACTTCTCACCTCCATCTCAGAAGAGAAGCAGAACAATGAACCCACTAGCCTCAGCCAGCTGAAGAGGAGCCAGTTTTTCCCAACACAAAGACCGAAAGATATGTCCCAGACTTAGGGCCATTAATCCAATCACGGAATACTCATGGGTCAGATGATGACCCATCACTGATTAAGCACCGGAGTGCTTAGAAACAAAAGGATTTTAAAGATTGGCGGGATAAAGATAGAAATAATAACAGAAAATGCTGGAAATACTCAGCAGGCCAGGCAGCATCCATGGAGAGAGAAACAGGGTTAACGTTTCAGGTCTGGGACCCTTCATCACAACTGGAAAAAGCTGGAGATGTAACAGATTTTAAGCAGGTGCAGAGACAGGGGGGGGGAGGGGTTTAGGAGGGGAGGAAGGAATTGAAAGAACATGCTGTGAAAATGTTGCAGTATGATTTTGCCATTCCCATTTGCATGAAAAATGGGGGCAGGGATTATTATCTGAAATTGTTGAACTCCCATGTTGAGCCCGGCAGGCTGTAAAGTGCCCAATCGAAAGATGAGGGTGCTGTTCCTCGAGCTTACGTTGAGCTTCATTAGAACAATGTATTAGGCCGAGATCAGAGTGTCTCCTTTTCACTCTGGACGTCCAATCCCTCTACACCTCCATCCCCCCACCAGGACGGCCTTCGGACGCTCCGTTTCTTCCTTGAACAGAGGCCCAACCAGTCCCCATCCACCACCACCCTCCTCCTCCGCCTGGCTGAACTTGTTCTCACATTGAACAACTTCTCCTTTGACTCCACTCACTTCCTCCAAATTAAAGGTGTTGCTATGGGAACCCGCATGGGCCCTAGCTATGCCTGCCTGTTCATGGGATATGTGGAACATTCTTTGTTCCAGTCCTACTCAGGTCCCCTCCCTCACCTCTTTTTCCGGTACATTGATGACTGTATTGGTGCCGTTTCCTGCTCTCGCCCTGAACTAGAGAAGTTCATTCACTTTACTTCCAATTTCCACCCTTCCCTCACCTTCACATGGTCCATCTCCGACTCTTCCCTTCCCTTCCTTGACTTCTCCGTCTCCATTTCTGCCGATCGGCTTTTGACTAACATCCACTACAAGCCCACCGACTCCCACAGCTACCTGGACTACACTTCCTCCCACCCTGCTTCCTGTAAGGACTCTATTCCATTCTCCCAGTTTCTCCGTCTCCGCCGCGTCTGTTCTGACGATGCCACCTTCCACACCAGTGCTTTCGACATGTCTTCCTTTTTCCTCAACCGAGGATTCCCCTCTACTGTGGTTGACACGGCCCTTGACTGTGTCCGTTCCCGTTCTATTTCCCGCACTTCTGCTCTCGCCCCTTCCCCCCCCCTCCCAGAACCATGATAGGGTTCCCCTTGTCCTCACCTTTCACCCCAACAGCCTCCACATTCAACGGATCATCCTCCGCCATTTCCGTCACCGCCAACGTGATTCCACCACCAAACACATCTTCCCCTCGCCTCCCCTTTCAGCATTCCGAAGGGACTGCTCCCTCCGCGACACCCTGGTCCACTCCTCAATCACCCCCAAAAGCCCTTCTTCACCTGGCACCTTCCCGTGCAAGTGCAGGAGATGCAACACATGCCCTTTTACCTCCTCCCTTCCCACTGTCCGGGGCCCCAAACACCCCTTCCAGGTGAAACAGCGATTTACTTGTACTTCTTGCAATCTAGTATACTGTATTCGCTGCTCACGATGCGGTCTCCTCTACATTGGGGAGGCCAAACGCAGATTGGGCGACTGCTTTGCGGAACACCTCCGTTCAGTCCGTAAGGGTGACCCTGAGCTTCCGGTCACCTGTCACTTTAATTCTCCGCTTCACTCCCACTCTGATCTCTCTGTCCTCGGCCTAATACATTGTTCTAATGAAACTCAACGTAAGCTCGAGGAACAGCACCTCATCTTTCGATTGGGCACTTTACAGCCTGCCGGGCTCAACATGGGAGTTCAACAATTTCAGATAATAATCCCTGTCCCCATTTTTCATGCAGTATGATTTTGCCATTCCCATTTGCAACATTTTCACAGCATGTTCTTTCAATTCCTTCCTCCCCTCCTAAACCCCTCCCCCCCTGTCTCTGCACCTGCTTAAAATCTGTTACATTTCCAGCTTTTTTCCAGTTCTGATGAAGGTTCCCAGACCTGAAACGTTAACCCTGTTTCTCTCTCCACGGATGCTGCCTGGCCTGCCGAGTATTTCCAGCATTTTCTGTTGTTATTTCAGATTTCCAGCATCCGCAGTATTTTGCTATCCTATAAAGATAGATTCTTTTCCACCATTCTTTCTCTATCTCTCGCTCCACCAAGATCGACCTAACAAGAAGTACCAGAGGAAGAAGCCGCTGAGCGAAGCGATCGAGACCGTCCGGGTGTGGTGGTAAGCATAGTCTCGAGTATCCCAAGCCGGTAACCAGATATCCCAGGCAAGCTGGGTGAGGTGCAAGGGGCTCAGGGTTTTTCTCAGAAGTGAAGCTTTTGGGTTATTCTGGGGTGGGAGCTTCGTTTGGTTCAGCCAGGCGAAGGGGCTTATGCGACTGGGTAATTCGTTGGTACGGGTGGAATTAGAGTCCACCATTGCAACAAGGGAATTACTGCATGTTATAGTCCCCAGTTGTGTACTATATGTATGCTGTTTGTAACCTGGATTTTATTCTCCACAGGGATAGTGATTTTGTTTAGTAGTGCATGTTTTAGCCAGTGTATGTTAGACCAAATAAATATAAGTTTGATTTTTCACCGAAGCATTCCTGTCCGTGACTTATTTCATTTACACTCTGAATAATAATTCCCGGGTATAGAACTTTCGTAAGGCGGGGGTGATTCGAACCGTCCGTCTAGCAATTGGGCTAGGATCAAAAACCACTTACAACGTTAATAAGCATGGGCGCGTAATTGGCAAATGAACATCAATATAGATAAGTGTGAGGTGGTACATTCTGGTAGGAAGAATAAGGAGGCCACATACTCCTTGGAAAATAAGTATCTAAATTGGATAGATGAGCAGAGAGATTGGGGAAGGTACAGATACACAAATCACAAAGTTGCAACGCAGGTTAGTAAGGCCATAAAAAAAGCAAACCAAGCACTGAGGTTCATTTCTAGAGGGATAGAATTGAAAAGCAGAGAAGTTATGTTAAACTTATATAGAACCTTGGTTAGACCACACTTGGTATACTGTGCACAGTTCTGGTCTCCATATTATAAAAAGGATATAGAGTACTGGAGAAGATGCAAAAAAGATTTACTAGAATGATACCAGAACGGAGAGGTTATACCTATCAGGAAAGATTGAACAGGCTGGGGCTCTTTTTTCTAGGTCTTTAAGATTGTGAAAGGGTTTGATAGGATAGACGTCGAGGTGATGTTTCCACTTGCGGGGAAGACCAGAAAACTAGGGGCCATAAACATAAGATAGTCAACTAATAAATCCAATAGGGAATTCAGGAGAAACTTCTTTACCCAGAGAGTGGTGAGAATGTGGAACTCACTATCATAAAGAGTAGTTGAGGCGACTAGCATAGATACATTTAAGGGGAAGCTAGTTAAACACACGAGGGAGAAAGAAATAGAAGGATGTGTTGATGGGGTTAGATGAAGAAATGTGGGAGGAGGCTTGTGTGGAGCATAAACACCGGCATCGACCGGTTTCTGTGTTGTAAATACTGTGTAATTCTATGTAATACATTAATTCACCTCCCCAAAACTACACTCAAACTCCCCCAAAACATTTTTCCTATCATTAAACATGCAATAAGTAGTCCACTGATGAGTTTTTCCTTTGAGTCGCTGAGCCAGCAAACCAGGAAGGTCCTGGGTTAAATCACCAGTCTGCACTGAGTTAGCTGATCTAAGCCAGGGTAGTTGTAGGACACGACAAGTGTCCCAGGTTAGGGAGAGGAGAACAGCTGGTGTTCCACTCCTCATCTCCTGTAAGTATGCATATATAGCATGCCTACAATCACCGTCAAAGCTCACACATGAATAATGGGCACTTGGGCAAGGTTCCTGTGGTAACCATACCCCTGCAAAAAATCAATGTCTCGAAGGGCAGAAAAAATTTAACAGAAAGTAAATATTTTATGAGACGGCAAAATGTTACAGAAGCTTTTTAAATTGAAGAACCTATAAGCAAGACACCGTCACATTGAAAAAAAGTAAAGGATAAAGTGGTTAGGCGATACCACGCTTGGGTTTTGAAAGTGTGAAGATTATACAAGGAAAGACTGAGGGAGGCAAGGACATCCACACTTTTGAGGTCGTGGGAAACAGCAAGTCAGAATAGGATGCTGCAACGTGGCTTGACTTTAACACTGAAGATACATGGGGAGAAAGAACATATAGATTGCAGAAACCCATTACCTCTGCGCTATGTATGTAACTGAGCCTGTACCTGTAGAGGCAATCTCAACGTTCCATGATGGTGAGGAAAAAGGCCCAGTCAGGGCACAAGCCCATGCCTGAATTTCCCCCAAGGCCTGCACCTGGAATTCCACAGGTACCATGCAAATAGCCCAGGGGAGGAAAAAATAATTAGCAGCTTCCTCAGGTGCACTCTGTCCAAAGGCAGAAACCTACCCTCATATCTGCAATAGAGGAGGAAGAGAGCAGGTTCAGGCCAGCACTGTGTTGATAAAACAGAGGCAGGGCTTAAAGTCTAGAAGTCAGTAAGAGAGGGATCACATATCAGGTGACTAGATTTTTCTTGCATCCTGTCCAGCAGTGCTAGAGGGGTGTCAGAAGAGCTTCCCCAGATACAAGGATAGCATACCAGACGTGGGACTTTATAGAGCATTAAGAGGCATTGAGGGGAAAATAAGGAAACCACATTTCATGGAGGCAGATTCAGCAGTGGACGAGAGGAGTCTCATTTGTGGTTAAGGGCAGAGTGTGACAGTGAGTACAATAATAGATAAAGACTATTAGGGTACAACTGTTAAAAGGTAAGAGGAGGTAGCTAGTGGCTAGAGTCACGAGACACAGGAAAAAAAAATTGCAAATTAAAAAAAATAGAAAAACAGGATTCTGACTGACCACTGAAGGCATGGAAAAGATCAAGTTGTAGTGATTCAGACATTGCACTGAGAATACAGACTATCTGCCCTGAGGACTGAAGGAAATTAATAAATGTAGAGTGGAATCATCAGCTAAATTGTGGAATGGGTCAAAAATGAGTAAATCAGGTCACTGATATGAAGAAAGAACAAAATGAGAACAAGAACCTAGTCATGGGGAACCCCTGCATTAATGCTAAATCTTTGTAATGTTGTGATTTTTTTTAAACGGAGGTACTTGATAGCAACCCTCTCCTTGCCCCATCACTCCATGATTTTTCAATCTGGTTTCTCCTAGTTCCCACAGTGTACGTTGAGCATAGCGTGGCTTCACTCAATGTCCACAAAGCTATACTGCACTCTCCTTAAGAAGCTGGACTGTGACAATGAAAAACACAGGGAATAAAAGAAAAGATGGAATAAAGATTTTAATATAGACTTCCTTTCTTTTACCTTTCATTTCTTTTTAATCACAGCTGGTAAGGAGATTATGTCAGCAGGTATATATTGCTACTTGACAGATTTTTTGGTATTGGGAGCCAGAGTTCCAAGTTCCTTTGCTATATAATATAATTGAATCCTGAAAAATGCAAAGTTAGTTTGCCAAGCAGCCTTATGCCAGGACCAGGGTTTCTCTAAACTGCAGGTGAAAGAAATGAATTTTCAAACCCTTATACTGTACCACAGGCCATTTCAATACTATTCACTCTTAATAAAAGTAGAAAACAAGCATACATGAGGGAGAAGGGAATAATGGGATATGGGAGCAGGGTGGGAAGAGGTCATTAGAGTGGGAGGAGGCTTGTGTGGACTTTCAACACTGGCATAGACCAGTTGGTCCAAATGGCCAGGTTCTGTAGATTCTATATAAACAACAACTTTTAGAAAAAAAATTGTTAGCTTCCCTGCGGTTTTAATTTGCTTTTAGTGCACAGATTGTAGGTTAAATGAGATTTACAGGTTGAATTTCCTCCCTTTGCGTGACTGGGAGGGAGGGCACACCCACCTCACCTCATTTGCTTATGATGGCCTTGCTTGAGCCTGCACAAAGCACAAGCAGTCCTCAGACCCCCTTCAATCTTGGGAAACCCCAGAATTCCCCAGGCAAGGCAAACTGGCGTCACGGGTCTCTTCCACCTTTTTTCCGGCACTCCACCTGGTCTGATCTGAATCCACATGCATTTCCTGGACCCGCCTGTATTTTCTGGTTCAGATCATTTAAATAGGTCACACACTCCCCCAAACACAGCCGCCAAAAACCTTTAGCTCCGGGAACAGCATCTGGTATCTGAAAGGCAAAAAGGTGCTTACCTTCATCCAACTTATTTATCTTGCTGGCTGCCCCTTCACAGATCCTCTGATCTAAGTGGACCTGAGCACAGTGCCAAGGCCCAGTTGGCATTGCAAAGAATGAGCATGTCTCCAGCATTGTCAGAGAAAAATGAAGCAGGAGGCACCATGAAGGCCCGACACCTCATTAGTATTGGATGGTCTTGTTTCCAGGCACAAACACTCCATCTCCTACTGCCCCTTCAGCCAGTTTGCTACAACACCATCTCCTAGCTTGGTCTTTGATCTCACACATGGGCATTAGGGAGGGTCACAGACCTGAAACGTTAACTCTGTTTCTCTCTCCACAGATGCTGCCTGACCTGCTGAGTGTTTCCAGCATTTTCTGTTGTTATTTCAGATTTCCAGCATCTGCAGTATTTTGCTATTGTATGCGGGCATTAGGAAGCCCTTCTGCCACATGTCAAGGAGATTTGAATCATAAAGGGCAAATGTTTGGACACAATGTTTATAACCTGCATTGGGAGTTTATGGTCATTGAAAAAAGGCAAGACAGACAAAAATGCCCTTCACCCATTTTCAACGCGGTCCCAAAGATCAGAAGAGTTCTGAAAGACTATTTCCTTTGGGGAGTCAATAATGAGTTGTGATCAATTTAAAATGGCCACTAAGTGAGGAAAGAGATGAGGAGACATTTTATGATTGAGGCAGTGGCCATTGTATTTTTCCTTAATAGGAAAATTGGATAAATATTTGAAGCAGAGGAAGACACAGGGTTATGGGGAGAGAGTGGAGCAGTGGGATTCATTTTGGATTGCACTAGCAAAGACCCACATAGACATGGTGGGCCAAATGACCTCCTTCTGTGCTATAAACTTTAATGATTCTATGGTATTATTAAACAAAGAATTAGCATTAAAAACAAAAGCATTACCTCCAACCATAAGCTAAAAAGCCTTATGCTGTCTTGATTGATAAATTCCTGCTACTAAGTCTTACCTGCACCTCAAGAAATAGTTCAGAGTTATACTCGATCTTATTGTCATCCACTTGCCAGCAGGGTCATTGGGCAGCAATCAGCAGGAGGAACCTTGAGGCAGTGAGGCCAACTGAAGTATCCCACATGTTTATTGTGGTCAAAGTCAAACAAACTCAGCACAGAGCAGGAATTGATCAGGCTCGGTACTTCACCATGCTCGGCCTTTACCCACAAGTCCATTGTTGAAACCTATAGCTTTTAATGCCATTTGCTTGAGATTTCTATGCTGAAAAAAGTGATGGGTATTCCAGAGGATGGGGGTGGGTGGATAACTTCCACAGTTCAAAGAGGGAATTGCTTCTGTTTTTGTTTAATACGAGGGAAGAGTTTTAAAATGGCTAACAGGTTGTGAATTAGTGGAATCGGCCTGCTGTGTCGGATACGTGTTGCGGATGTACCACAAACAAGTTTGGAAATTGAAATCAAGCACGGTGTTTATTTTGCAGGGCTATCGGCCTAGCTTCTACCTCCGTGTGACCACCTGAAGATGGGATGTGCCCAAAACGTGTTAGGTTTTAAAATTTGAAGAGGAGAAATGGTACAACAACCATGTCAAAGTCAGAGCTGCACAGTAAACACAGTTAGACACCAGTAATGTTTCTGGTTTGATGCTTGTTTTGTGATGAGTGAGCTTTTTTGGGCCAGGGCTGTGTTAATGGGCTAAAATTGGCCTCAGTACCAATTGTGCTCGGGAGGAAGGGGAGAAATCAGCTAGGCGTTCCTGCTCCCGACTGCTATTCAGTGACCCCTGCTGGAATCTGCCTGTATAAATGCTGTGCGAGGAGAGGATTGGCTTGGGCTGTGAGGCCCCCATTGTCAAGCAGCCTGCTGACAGCCACGGTCTAAACTAGCACATGTAGGACGGTCACTTGGGCAGAGTACCGGAACGCAGCCAGCACCCAAAGCACCCTATCCCAGCATGAGTCAGCACCTTCAGGACAGGAAAAGAGAGATGAACAGAAAAGCAGAGCAACGAATAAAACACATTGAGCCAGCAAAGGATATTAAACATGCAAAAAAAACACCCATCACTGTAACACACACTGCTCTGGTCAAACCAGCTGCCGGGATGTCAAAATATTTGAAAATAATGTATATTTTAAACAGTTCCCATCACTACAGTAGTAGCTGAGAGGTAAACTAATTGAAAAGAACTTCAGTTAATCATAATACTTGTGGAAAAAAGGGTCCAAAAAGTATGATTGAATGACAGTAGTGGAGAAACTAAGGATGAATGGTGAAAAGTAGCTTGGGAATTCATTTCCAGCATTCCAAACATAATCCTAAATGAGCTGTGATTATGGTCAGAGAGAAAGGCAGGTTTTTTTTTCTACACAGATTGCATAATATATACTAAAAAATGAAACTGGGGTCATCAAAGGTGATCACAACCAACTCAAAGCGGGGTGGTGCAGGTAAATTACGCAGAGGTTTGCAAAATCCAGGGTTCCAGTCGGAAATGATTAGGCTGAAATGTTTTTTTTGCTGTGCTGAACCTGAGAAAGTACAGAGATGAGCCAGCATTTATCACACTGTGCCACTGCCCTGCTGTGGAAGTTTAACAGAAAGTGGCAGCTGCACCCATAATCCCTCCACAAACGAACTCAAAGTAGCAGAGACACGATGCAAAAACAATGAACACATTCAGTTTTCTGACTTAATCCGTGCAGCGGGGAAGCACGGCCCATATACCAGAGCAGTTACAATGTTATCAGCTTTGCAGGGTACAAAACCGAAAGCTTCAAACGATCGTGCACAGGAATACAGAATGACTCCAGAAAACTACTGGAATTGATGGGGCTGTTGGGGAGGCGGTGGGAGTGAGAAGAATCTAATAAAAAGTAAAAATATTAACACTTCATTTCAATAAAAAAAAAATCAACTCGCGCTTGAGCATGAGTGCCCGCTTCCGTTAATTAGGCTGGAAAATTGGATTGCAGCAGACTTCCTCAACTGCTCTCTTTTTACTGAGCCACTTCCCAGACTTTACCTTGTCTTCCCCAAGTTGGAGCGGCAAAATGGTCAAGCCTAGGAGATTTCAGTCGCTAACTAGCCTGGGGTGACTTGCCTCCCAGTTCTGGTGAGCTGAAGAACAGAAACAATCCCACAGCAGGTCCCAAGTAACACCAGTGCGCTTTCCCCTACTTTTCTGCTGTACCTGTCCATCTGTTGCAGCTCCTCTGTATTACACCGACTGCCTCCTCCACCTCCTCCTTACCAAAAGATGCATTTCATTCTTTTTAGGGATTATTTTTCTCAGCCTAACGTTCAAGTAGACGTTTCTGAGGAGGAAAATCTTGATCTTGGTAAGTTTGATCCCACCTCCCACCCGCCCCCGCAACTTTTCAAAACACTGTAGCTCATATCCTATTCTGCACTAATTGCCATTCTTCCAGAGCCCCCACTTTCCTACATTGGCTCCTGTCTCTCAATGCATTAAATTTAAAATTCAAAACCATCTAGAACCTTATCCACTCCGTCCCTCTGCAGCCTCTTCCAGCCTCATTTCCCCTCCCGCACGCTATGGTCTCCAACTCTGCCTGTTGTACTCACCATCACCCCCAACCCCCGCCCCGACTTCCGTGGCCCATCTTGTCCTTTCTTTCTGGATTTCCCTCCCTAAACCAATCCACCTCACCATTGCTCTTCTCCACCGTTAAAATCCTTCTCCATTTTCAGCCAACCTTTCAGCAACCTCTTCTAACTTTTCCGTCTTGGCTTAGCATCTTGTCCTTTATCCCTTATATTTACTGAATGTTATCCTGGCTCCAAGGTTTAGATTATGAGGTGAGATTACATAAGCTAGGCTTGTATTCCCTGGAACATAGGAGGCTAGGGGGCAATTAGATTGAGGTTTTTAGGATTTTGAAAGAAATTGATAGGGTAGCTGGAGATGAACCTTTTCAGCTGGTGGGAGAGTCCAGGACAAGAGAACATAACCTTAAAATCAGAGCCAGGCCATTCAGGGGAGTTCGGAACCACTTCTTCATACAAAGGGTGATAGAAGAGTGGAACTCTCTCCCACAAAAGCTCAATTAATCATTTTAAATCTGAGAGTTAGATAGATTTTTGCTAACCAAGGGTGTTAAGGGATATTGAGCCAAGGCAGGTAGATGGAGTTAGGATAAGGATCAGCCATGATCTCACTGAATGGCAGAACAGGCTCAAGGAGCTGAATAGCCTACTCCTATGTTCCCCCACTTCACCACCACCACCACCTTGCAAAATCTTTTTCTATTAAAGGTGCCCAATAAATGCACAATGTACCACAACCTAAGCTACTTAGCCAAGTCTTACTTGTTCAAGTTAATATTTTCAGGGCAGAAACGTTTCATTACTGCATAACAGTAAAAGTGCAATCTTTTTTGTTTCAGGGTCTTGTATTATAGATGTTTAGGATATGCAAAAATCTTTCACCAATACAATGTTTCCAATGTGGTCCTTGCATCCTCCTTACAGTCTCCCACATAATATGGCCTGCAATTATTCCACTATAGAATTTCACCATATCCAACATTAAGATACAGATGAAATAGGTTAAAAACCACACACACACTTATATCACCAGTGTCATATTTTCATAATTAGATTGTGTCTGTTATACAGTAAATACTTAAATATACAAAATATTATTTTTCCCCCCCAAAACTGATCCATTCAGCAAGTGGGCTGAACTGGTATACACTGTTGCCAGTTTTAACCAATAATCCCACACTACAGGGAGAATGGGTCAATTCTTTAACCAAAGCAAATAGCTAATCTCTTCCACACCTTAAGACTTCTAACATTAACAGAACTGAATGTGAAGGCAGTTTTACCTTTTCTAGTTTTTGCACAAATGTATTTTGACATACCTGATAACCTTGTAGTGGGTTATTAGTATATTATATGCGCACACATCCTGTTATGAATAGCATAACAACATTGAGGCAAGGAAAACACCATAGCAATCATACTGTTCTTCATAAAGATTTACTCCAGAATTAGAATGTAAATGGCTCTACTGGAATGGACTGTTATTTTGAGACTATGAGTAACTAACACTTTGTATTATCAGGAGTGCATGGTCTATCATATTATTACAAGCTTGTCAATAGGTTTGGAAGCCAGCTCATTAAGGGAAAGGTTAACGGGTAACAACATCAACAAAAATGACGACATGCAAGCTCACCTACCATGAAATCACTTGGTTGTATCCATACTGGAAGTCTCTTTCCTGGCTTTTCCGGACAGGATATACCAACTGGTTCTCATGAAAGTATAGGACCTTTTTCAATTTGGCAAGGTCAGGTCGGAGGGCAACCAGTTCAGCCAGGTTAAGGACTGAGCTTGTGAACAGGACCCTATAAAACAAGGACAGCAGTGTTTGCAAATATTGAGCATGTTCCATAAGATATCCATCACTCCCTTCCCCCACACCAAAGCAGAGAGAAAAAAAAACCCTACAGGGACACATCAGAAGCCGAGCATTAATAACATGTAGCTGCACTGAAAGTTTTGATCTTTTAAGGCAACTGCTATGAACTCCAACTAAAGAGAGTTGGCGTTGTATTGGTCTTTTGAGCTCTGTTACTGTGAGCTGCAGCATTAAAAAGGAGACAAGATGGATTTTATTGAAAGAGGCAAGAAAAGCGATATCTGAAGGACAAATGGAACAAAGATAAGATTGAATGGGGAATACTTGGATTGCTGGACTCATTAAAATTTCCTATTTCTTGTAGGATCTTGCTGTTGAACGACCACAATATTTTTTTTATGAGTGAAATGGATATCCAAAAAAATGTTTCTTTTGGCAAACTGTACTGCAAACTGCTGACTAATGACTCCAGTGTCCCCCAAGAAATTTATTTGGCCACAGTGATTTTGAAAGTTAACTGGAGTCAATTAATCTTCAACCTCTGGAAATACCAACAGTTAATCAAGAAAAATAATAAATACAAGATTCTCTCATTTAAAAAAAAAATCTAACTGTTAAGACATTTTCAGCACAGATACTAAAATGACTACAAAGAAATGGGAGTGTTGAAAACAAACTTTACATATTGGCTCTCCTTGCAGTAATGTGGGAAATCCAGTATGATACCAATTGCTCACAGCTCTGTCTTCAACATTTTCAAGGTGCACCACATGCTCACACCAGTGCCGCAACTGTTATCCAATGAAATATTACAAAAGCAATTAAATGCCCTTAAACAATTCTAAAACATACAAAACTTCTATTAAAAAAGCCCTCAAAAATAAGTACCACTCTTTCAAAAGTGACTGTCAAAACCACCACCAATAATTAATCGTAAAACTGTGTACACTGTACAGGACGCCATGCAACTATGGGCATGGCAAAATCATATGCCTCTTGATGCCATACATGAAAGTAAGGCAAGTTTTCATGTCATTAAACTTTCTCCATCCAAACATTTTTTAAACCAAAATGACTGACCATTTCTATCAATGGAACATCAGATGAGTCCTGGTGTAATACCACATTCATAGAACCAGTTGGATGTAGTGCAACAGTGACTTCATATTCTTGTACAGGAAACTCTCGATTTACCGGCACCTAAATAACCAGAAATCTCTGTTAACCGGCAAAATTCAGGAGTAGGTTCAGGTAAGTTTTACTTCACATTAGTGGCCATTCCTGGATCTGTGGCCGTGTAACCGGGGTTCCTGCACCTGTTGCTGTACAACAGGGACGCCTGGATCTGTGGCCGTGTACGGGGCTCTCATACCTTTTAATATACCTCTCTGTAATCCGGACTTTTGGATAAACCAGCATCACGCCAGTCCCGTCGGTGCCGGATAAAAAAAGTGTTTCCTGTATTGTGTAGTCAGGTTTTTCCCACCATAGCTGCTCAGACACTAAACCATCAGGGGCTCAGCACAAACCATATATTGATGCATTTACCAAGTAAACCATCGAGAATCAGGACAGGTAACACATTATTTTGTTTACCCATTGAACCTGCAGAGGAAGATCCACTAATAAAAAGGACAACTTCTATTGAATTTGAGAGCCTTGCTGATTTAGTAAGTCTTGCACCTGTGAGCTGACAGTTGCTTAATTAGATATGCTAACATTTTATTGCAACATTAGGGTATCAAGTGTAACAATTTCTGATCCTCCATTTATGACCAGGACATGTCTCTTTTGATCTGTAACCTTAATTCCATATGTCCCTTCGCATGCACTATTTGGCCACTGTTCCGGACCCGAAGCCATTACTTCTACCTGCCTTTTTTACTTCTTGGTACCTCTTCTCTCCCATCCCTTCGCCTTCCTGTCATCCGGACTTGTCACCTTCCATTTCTCCCCTCTTGGGTACTTTGTTTCCCTCACAATTCCGACCCCAACACATCACGCGGCAGCATAAAGAGAGCCTGATGCGCAGGTAGGCCCCACAGCGGCGGCAGAGCGGACCTGGGAGGAGCAGCGAGGCGGCAGCGGCGGTATTAGGAGAGCCCCAGGCACAGGTAGGCCCCACAGCAGCAGTGGCACTGCGGACCTGGGAGGAGCGGCGAGGCAGCAGCAGTACCAACTCAGCACTGGCAGAATTGTCAAAGAGTGACGTCAGAAGTCAAAAGTGACGTCAGAAGTCAAAAGTGACGTCGGCACAAGGGAAGGGAGCTGATTGGTGAGTATCTGGCAAGAGTTTTTACTTGGCTTTCTTAAAGTTTTTAAGTTTATTCCAGCTAGGTTAGTAAATTAGAGGTTAATTAGAGGTATGGCAGGGCAGCTCAGACCCATGGAATGCACATCCTGTGCCATGTGGGAAGTCCTGGACACCTCCTGTGGTCTGGACAACCACATGTGCAGGAAGTGTCTCCAGCTAAAGCAGCTCGAGCACCAGGCTACAGAGCTTGAGCGGCAGCTGCAGTCACTACTGTGCATCCGCGAGGCTGAGAGCCACGCAGATAGCATGTTTCGGGAGGTGGTCACCCCGCAGCTTAAGAGTGTGCAGGCAGAGAAGGAATAGTTGACCGTCAGACAGAAGAGGAGGATCAGGCAGGTAGTGCAGGAGTCCCCTGAGCCCATCTTGCTCACCAACCAGTATTCGGTGCTGAGTATTGGTGAGGGCGATGGTTCCTCAGGGGAGTGCAGCCAGAGCCAGGTCCACAGCACCATGGAAGGCTCAGCTGCACAAACAGGGGGGGGGGCGGAAGAGAAAGAGGAGAGGGAGAGCAATAGTGATAGGGGATTCAATAGTTAGGGGAGCAGACAGGCATTTCTGCGGCCGCAGACGCGACTCCAGAATGGTATGTTGCCTCCCTGGTTCCAGGGTCAAGGATGACACTGAACGGCTGCAGGGCATTCTGAGGGGGGAGGGTGAACAGCCAGAGGTCGTGGTCCATATCGGTACCAACGACATAGGTAGGAAGAGGGATGAGGTCCTGCAGGCAGAGTTTAGGGAGCTAGGAAAGAGGTTAAAAAACAGGACCTCGAAACTACCAGTGCCACATGCTAGCGAGTTCAGAAATAGGAAGATAGAGCAGATGAATGCGTGGCTGGAGAGATGGTGCAGGAGGGAGGGCTTTAGATTCCTGAGGAATTGGAACCATTTCTGGGGGAGGTGGGACCTCTGCAAGCCAGACGGGTTGCACCTCAACGGGAACGTGACCAACATCCTCGCGGGAGGGTTTACTAGTGCTGTTGGGGAGGGTTTAAACCAGCTTTGCAGGGGGATGGGAACCTAAGTATAGAGTGAATAGGGAGAGAAGAAAAACTGGAATTGGAAAACAAAAATGTAGAAAGTAAATTGGAAGGACAGAGGAATCAAGGGCTAGATAGTAGTCAACAAGGAGGTTGGCCTGTACTAAATGGTATATACTTCAATGCAAGGAGTATAGCTAACAAGGCAGATGAGCTGAGGGCACTGGGACTATGATATTATAGCTATTAGAGAGACATGGCTGAAAAAGGGGCAGGTATGGCAGCTCAACATTCCTGGTTACAGGATTTTCAGACGGGATAAAGAGGGAGGTAAAAAGGGAGGGGGGGGGGGTCGTGGTATTGATTAAAGAAACTATTACAGCTGTGAGGAGGGATGATATGTTGGAGGGATCATCAAACGAGGCCATATGGGTCGAATTGAAAAACAAAAAAGGGGCGATCACACTGCAGTGTACTGCAGACCCCCAAAAAGTGAGAGGGAGGAAAGTAAAATAACTATAGGGCAGTAATAGTAGGGGATTTTAACTACCCCAATATTAACTGGAATAACATTAGTGTGAAGGGTATAGAAGGTGCGGAATTTCTAAAATGCATCCAAGAGAACTTTTTTAGCCAGTATGTAGCAAGCCCAACAAGGGAGGGGGCGGTTCTGGACTTAGTTTTAGGGAATGAAGCCGGGCAGGTAGAAGGCGTATCAGTGGGGGAGCATTTTGGTGCTAGTGACCATAATTCTATTAGATTTAAGGTAGTTATGGAAAAGGACAAGGATAGACCAAGAAAAAAAATTCTAAATTGGGGAAAAGCTAATTTTGCTAAGCTCAGAGGGGGTTTAGCCATAGTGGACTGGAAACAGCTACTTGAAGGTAAATCAGTGTCAGAGCAGTGGGAGGCATTCAAGGAGGCGATCCGGAGGGTTCAGACCAAACATGCGCCCTTAAAGAAAAAAGGTGAGACTAACAAATCTAGAGCAACCTGGATGTCTAGAGACATACAGGGTAGGATAAAGAAAAAAAGGGAGGCGTATGACAGATACCGAGGGCTAAATACTCCAGAATTTTTAGAGGAGTACAGAAAGTGCAGGGGTGCAATTAAAAATTATATTAGGAAAGCAAAGAGAGAGCATGAAAAATTCTTGGCAAGTAAAATCAAGGAAAACCCAAAATGTTTTATAAATATATTAAGAGTAAGAGGATAACTAAATAAAGGATAGGGCCTATTAGAGATCAGTGTATGGAGGCGGGAGACGTCGGTAGGGTTCTTAATGAATACTTTGCGTCTGTTTTCACAAAGGAGAGGGGCGAAGCAGACAGTGCTATCCGGGGGGGGGGGGGGGGGGGGGGAAAGAGTGTGAAATATTAGATGAAATAAATATAGAGAGGAAGTATTAAGGGGTTTAGCAGCTTTAAAAGTGGATAAATCCCCAGGCCCGGATGAAATGTATCCCAGGCTGTTAAGCGAAGCAAAAAAGAGAGGCCCTGACCATCATTTTTTAATCCTCTCTGGCTTCAGGTGTGGTGCCTGAATTATTGGAAAGAATTCTGAAGCACAGGATAAATCTTAATTTAGAAAGACACGGATTAATCAAGGATAGTCAGCACGGATTTGTTAAAGGGAGGTCGTGTCTGACAAACTTGATTGAATTTTTTGAGGAGGTAACGAGGAGGGTAGGTGAGGGTAGTGCATTTGATGTAGTGTATATGGACTTTAGCAAGGCTTTTGATAAGGTTTCACATGGCAGACTGGTCATGAAGTTAAAAGCCCATGGGATCCAGGGCAAAGTGTCAAGTTGGATTCAAAACTGGCTAGGAAACAGGAAGCAGAGGGTAATGGTTGATGGGTGTTTTGTGAAATGAAGGTGGTTTCCAGTGGGGTTCTGCAAGGCTCAGTACTAGGTCCCTTGCTTTTTGTGGTATATATCAACGATCTTGACTTGAATATAGTATGAGTAAGAAGCTTGCAGATGATACTAAAATCGGCTGTGTGGTTGATACTGAAGAAGAAGAAAGCTGTAGACTGCAGGAAAATATCAATAAATTGATCAGGTGGGCAGAACAGTGGCAAATGTAATTCAATCCAGAGAAGTGTGAGGTAATGCATTTGGGGAGGGCCAACAAGGAAAGCGAATACACATTAAATGGTAAGACACCAAGTAGCGTAGAGGAACAAAGGGACCTTGGAGTGCATGGCCACAGGTCCCTGAAGGTAGCAGGCCAAGTAGATAAGGTGGTTAAGAAGGCATACAAAATGCTTGCCTTTATTAGCCGTGGTATAAAATACAGGAGCAGGGGGGTTATGCTTCAACTGTACAAAATACTAGTTAAGCCTCACCTAGAGTACTGCGTGTAGTTCTGGTCACCACATTACAGGAAAGATGTGATTGCACTAGAGAGGGTACAGAGGAGATTTAGAAGGATGTTGCCGGGAGTAGAGAATCTTAGCTATGAGGAAAGACTGGATAGGCTGGGTCTGTTTTCCTTGGAACAGAGGAGGCTGAGGGGAGACCTTATTGAGGTGTATAAAATTATGAGGGGCATAGATAAAGTGGATAGAAAGGACCTATTTCCCTTAGCACAGGGGTCAAAAACCAGGGGGCACAGATTTAAAGTAATTGGTGGACGGTTTAGAGGGATTCGAGGGGAAATTTCTTCACCCAGAGGGTTGTGGGGGTCTGGAACTCACTGTCTGAAAGGGTGGTAGAGGCAGGAACCCTAACTACATTTAAAAAGTACTTGGATGTGCACTTGGGATGCTCAAACCTGCAGGGCTACAGACCAAGAGCTGGGAAGTGGGATTAGGCTGGATAGCTCTTTGTTGGCCGGCATGGACACGATGGGCCGAAATGGCCTCCTTCTGTGCTGTAACTTTCTATGATTCTATGATCACTACTTTTTTGCCTTCCTGCTGCTGTTCCAGGTTTGAAATACCCTTGAATAAGCCCACAGCTATCCTCTGTGCCTCTCTGGGCATTCTCCGAAGGGCTCCTCAAGGCACCCATTGTTGGCTCCTTACAAGCAGCAACCCCAGCTGTCCCATACTCCTGTCCCGCCGACCTCCCTGGCCAGCGCACCTGCTGGGAGCTAATCTCCATCCCATCCTGCTCACCCCACCCACAACTACTCCCTTGGATTCTGCCAGTTGATCAACAATCACCGCACCTCTCTGCATTTCCTTCCAGAATGTCTGCACATTCGTGAACAAGGCCCTTGCCATCCACAACCTTATTGTGGACTGTCCGTTTAGCTGCCTCAGCTGCTTCTTCCCCTTCCCTTTTACCGCCTAACCAAACCTCCCCTTCAGGCACCCCCCTGCCCCAGCCCTGAACCTGGGTTTCTCTTTGTCTCTCCTCATGCCCTCTCTGAGCGCATCTTGTCCATGAGACAGACCTCCTGCTCTCTCAACCCTATTCTCACTAAATTGCTGACCAGCCAACTTCCCTTCCTGACGCCCATGCTAGCTGAAATTGTAAACTGTTAACTTTCCTCAGGTACTGCCGCTCAGGTACTGCCACCCTCCCTTTCAAATCTGCCGTCATCAACCCGCATTTCAAAAATCCCACCCTGGACCATTCTGTCCTTGCAATCTACTAGCCTATCTCCAACCTCCCTTTTCTCTCCAAAGTCTTTGAAAGTGATGTCACCTCCCAAACCCGTGCCCGTCCTTCCCACAACTCCATGTTTGAACCTCTCCAATGAGGTTTCCATCCTGTCACAGCACTGAAACAGCCCTAATCAATGTCACTGTGACCATTCTTCTCATTCTTCAATCTGTCTGCAGCCTTTGACACGGTTGATCACACCATCCATCTCCAACACCTCTCCTCCGTTGTCCAGCTGAGTGGGACTGCCCTCGTCTGGTTCCACTATTGCCTGTCTAATCACTGCCAGATAATCTCCTGCAATGGTTTCTCTTTTCGCACCCTTACCTCTGGAGTAGTCCAAGGATCTATCCTTGGCCTCCTATTTCTCAGCTACATGCTGCTCCTCAGCGACATTATCTAAAATGTTAATCGCTCCACCATTGGTGGCCGTGCCTTCAGTTGCCTAGGCCCCAAGCTCTGGAATTCCCTCCCCAAACCTCACCACCTCTCTTTCTTCCTTTAAGACACTCCTTAAAACCTACCTCTTCATCGGTCCTACTATCCCCTTGTGTGGCTCGGTATCAAATTTTGTTTTAGAACGCTCCTGTGAAGTGCCTTGGGACATTTTACTGCATTAAAAGGTGCTATATAAATGCAAGTTGTTGTTGAAAACACGTCAGGTTCCATATGTATGCCGAGAACACCCTCACCACCCCCTCTCTCGAAGCCTCCACTGCCTATGTTGTCAGATTGATTGATTGACATCCAGTTTTGGATGAGCCGAAATTTCCTCCAATTAAACATTAGGAAGACGGAAGCCATTGTCTTTGGCCCCGCCACAAACTCTGTTCCTTAGCCACCAATTCCATCCCCCTCCCTGGCCACTGTCTCAGGCTGAACTAGACTGTTCGCAACCGCGCCGTCCTATTTGACCCAGAGCTGAACTTCTGGCCCACGTCCTCTCCATCACCAAAACAGTCTTTGAACATGTGGTCGCCACCCAAATCCATGCCCATCTTTCCCACAACACCCTGTTTGAATCTCTCCATTCAATTTTCCACCCCTGACAACACCACAATGGCCCCAAGCAAAGTCACAAATGACATCCTCTGTAACTATAGTCTATTAACCCTCCTGCAGCACTTTGACATGTTTGACCACATCATCTGCCTCCTATGCCTTCCTCGGTTGTTCAACACAGTGGGACTACCCTCACTTGATTCCACTTTTGCCTACCCAATCATAGCCAGAATATCTCCAGCAATGGCGTCTCTTCCTGCCAGTATACTGTTACCTCTAGAGTCCACCAAAGATCTATCCTTGACCCTTTCCTTATCTACATGCTGCCCTTTGGCTTCATCATGTGCAGACATGGATTGAATTTCCACATGCACTCCAACAACAGCCAGCTCTACCTCTCCTGATCACTTCACTGCCTCGGTGTTGTCACACTGCTCCAGTTTTGGATGACTCGAAATTTACTTCAGCTAAACACTGGTAAAAACCAAAGCCATCACTTTTGGCCCCTCACCACGAATCCCATACCCTTGCCATCGATTCCACGCTCCTCCCCAGTCAGGTTGAACCAGACAATTCACATCCTCAGTATCCTATTTGACCCTTAGCTAAATTGCCGACGCCATATCCACTCCATTATAAAGACACCCTACTTCCAGCTCCATAACATCACCCGTCTCTGCCTCTGCCCATCTGCTGCTGAAACCATCAGCCATGCCTTTGACACCTGCAAACTTAACTCCAATGCTTGCCTAGCCAGCCTCAAGGCCCCAAGCTCTGGAATTCCCTATCTAACCCCTCCACCACTCCCGGTTCCTTTAAGACCCTCCTTAAAACAAGCATCTGGTCACCCCTCCTAATATCACCTCCTTTGGTTGAGCATTCAATTTTGCCTTACACCTGGGGGCACTTTTCCACGTCAAAGGTTTAATATAAATGCAAGTTGTTTAAATGTGGATATTTAACTGCTGATTTTTTTTAATCAGAAGTCCCATGATTGAACAAGTTTCACTCATTCCTTCAAATAAGCTTCATTAGCTTGCTGGTCCACTGCTGTAGCACATGCAGGTGCCAACAACTTGCACCACAATGGTGGGATCCAGATTCCCTTCCGCAATTTCAATCTCTGACTGGAATGTAGAGTGAAGGTTATGTACTGCCCCACAGAAAGAAATGGTGGTGGAGGAGAAATGAAGGTCAAATTAACCCAGGCTGTTCTCATACACTCTTGAACAACTGGCCACACAGCTGCGTTGACAGAGACCGAGGAACAGGTCAACTTAAAAACAAGAGAAAAAGGTATCAAAAAACAATAAAAGGCTCATACCAAATCATCTACCAATCTGGGGAGTACTAATTAAGAAACTACTCTTAAAGTTAAGTCTTGGTTTCAAAAGTAGTTTGAATATTGATCTAGAGATAGCGTTCCAACGTTATGACCTGTGCTCCACACTCTCAAAATTAACAATATTTTGGATCATGTTTCATAAAATAGTTCTAAAAAAGAAAAAAAAAAGCACATTGACAAAAAGGATATTCAGCAAATTGTAACATCTGGTCTTAAACAATACAGGATTATTTTGTATACTCTGGATTAAAAAGTAAATATTTAAGGTCTCATTGCTCATTAGGTCACATTAGCCTTGTGCAGTATAAATACAGCAGAATTCCATTAGGATGGACAAAAATGCTGCCAAACATGCTTACAACAGGAATAACTACACAGCAGGAACCTTTTAATATCAAATGTTCATTGTCATGACAGTATTTTATTAATTCATCATCTATGGAATACTTAAAAGAATAAACGTCACGATCGGTACTTTTTAAAAGTCAGTGAGCACAAGTTGTTATTAGCTATAACATCCTTTCATTTTGGTCTTTCTGCTTATTTGTACATACTGTATTATTGTTTAATAGACTGCAGTCAGGACATCATCAGGATCCTGCTCCGGGAGAGTGGCTGAGTTTGACAGGGCTGACTTAATCCACTAAACTGAGGCTCAAGTACTTTCGCTCGTTACTTTATCACTACAGGTGTTTAGTTAGACCCCTTTGTAACATTAGACCCAGTAACTACTTCAAGACCCAAGGCTATCAGCACTGACACTACTTAAAAATGAACAAAAATAAACAAAAAAGCTATCAAAGTTGACGTTAATGATCATTCTTTATAATGGCTTGAGGCTTAAAAAGGTGATAATATGACATTCACCAAGTGACATGGGCTGCTGCTAGTAATAGCTCGGTTGGTAAGTTAGTTAAGTGCACTGCCTGTGTGGAACTTAGGCATGCAGGCCAGAAAGGTTCAGGGTCTAAGCTGAATCAGCCTCAGTCGCTCTGGGGTACAGACAGGAAAAGAAAATTCCGAGTTACCCACTCTTCCTCGCCCTTCAGTGACCCCTGCGGGAAAAAGCATGTGTGGCTGTCAGACGAGGACAAATGTGGGCTCGGTCGCGATTCCTCCAATAGTCTAAAAGCTTGCTGACATTCACTGTCTAGGCTCACAGATGAGAACTGGCAAAGTACAGAGGGCTGTTTTTGCCTCCGAAACTTGCCAGTGGCTCAGGAGAGGAGAGAAAAAACTTTTGCTCCGAACAGGTTTGTGGGATATCTAATGGTTATGTCAGCACTAATCTAAACCGAGGCTACATTCAAATCTGGTGTCTGTTGGTGGTAAAGGACGAGGGATTCTGGAGTAAAAAAAAGTCGAGGGTCCCCCTAAAGGACAACACTGTTTAGTTGAAAGGATGTTAAAGCTAATAACAACTCATGCTAAGTGACTTTTAAAAAGTACTGATAGTGATATTCACTCTTTTAAGTATCCCATAGGCAATGATTTTGTAAAATACTGTCAAAACAATGAACATTTGATATTAAAAGGTTTCCGCTATGTAGTTATTCCTGTTGTAAGCATGTTTGGCAGCATTTTTGTCCATCCTAATGGAATTCTGACCAATTGTGCATTGCTGACCAATGTTCTGATAAAGTAGAGCAGCCAGCTGGAATTCTGAAAATAATTGCGTATCTGAACTGGACGTAGTCAGAAAAGGACTGTGGTGCCAGTTTTCTGAACTGCAGCTGAACTCCAGCTTTCTGCATTCTCTTGTTTCTTCAGGATGTGAGTCTGACCTGAAAACAGACTGC
This sequence comes from Somniosus microcephalus, assembly GCF_052327205.1. Taxonomy (NCBI): domain Eukaryota; kingdom Metazoa; phylum Chordata; class Chondrichthyes; order Squaliformes; family Somniosidae; genus Somniosus; species Somniosus microcephalus. Next base: position 301,075,848 of record NC_140990.1, read on the forward strand.
ATGTATCACAAAAAGAGAGACTGCACATCCTGTGACTGTTTCTTGCAACTGAATTAGAACAAATGCTTTACAAAGTGCAATTGAGAGATTCATCAGCCAATGAGATACAGAAGTACGGGAATTAATGTTCCGATGATGTACACTCGGCAATTTTACTGCAAACTGTGGACAATTTTCTTTCACAAAATTATATGATCTCTAAGAGGTCAGCAATCTTTTAGCAGGCTGGGAGTGGGGTGGGGTGGGGGAGAGAGATGGAGGAGGTGGTGATAAATTGTGTCATTGTTAGCCCCTTTGGATATAAAACAAATCCCTTTTGACAATTTAAGGCATACAAGCTTAATTTTTTTTTTGAAAAGTAAGAACAGACGATGTTTTGATGGTTGCACTGTGGGCCTTTTGCTCTGAGGAAGTCCCTGGAGGCTACGTTGGCTCCTCTGGGGAATCCTTACCAACAGTACTTTTTTTCCCCCCCCAAGTGAATGGAGAGGACATTTTTGTGTAGGTGGTGGGATTACCACCTCGTTTTCAGACTGTCATTTCCCAACATTCGTACACAAAAATCAGTAATACTTTATATAAATCAGTGTTTGGCAGCAATAATTGACACCTGCTCTTAATTTTCCAACATTAAAGGCAGCTTTAAGCCACCATTAACTATTTATGAAATTATAAATAAAGTTGCTGAAAATAGATGAAGTCTTATCCTCAATGACCAGGACCCCAGCCATATCAGATAACCTCAGATGAGAGTTTAGCGGGTGTGCAGTGTTTTAACTTTCCCGTTTTAGTACAAATGCTTTAGGTTTATACTTCAGCGCATACTACCATGAGAGAAAAGACTTGGTTATTTTTATATCTGTTTACTTAGGTGGGTAGCCTAGCAGTTTAAACATTGTTCCATCATTAAACCTGCCAAAATATAAAATTATTTTTGTATGAATGAGGGTCCAGGGGTCATATGCCCCACACCCTGTGCTTTATATTAGTGCCCTGAAAAGAACACACTGCAGATATTTATATATCAGTTCCATCACCTTAGATTTTCCTTAGTGATCATGGTATGCTTTATTTTCCAAAATTCATGTATAATGCACAGCACTCTTGGTAATATGGATTTGGAACAGCAACAAAGCATCGCCATTGTATGAATTTAGTCGAGGCAATCTTAGCTTAGCCACAGGGATCTGGATGCTCGGTTCTCATACCTTTCGTTACTCTCATGGACAAGTCCCAGCTCCCTATACCTTCCAGAGATAGCAGGGTCAGGCTAGCACTGGATGGTTTGCAAAGTCCATTAGCACCACTTTGCCATCCGCCCCCACTTTCTCACAGTTTACCAGCTGTCCCGCCTCCATGGGGCTTGCAAAATCCAGCCTCAAGTGTTCTTTCAAAAGCTGGAATTGTTAGCACTTTCCAAACAACAGATTGTGCTTATTTATTTTCCCCAGTTTCTCCTTCTAGCTGCCCCATATAATTTTAGCATTACATGAAGCAAGGGTTGATAACTATAGGGCTTCTAGATACAAGACCAAAAAGTCCCTTCGCTCTTTTTAAAAAAAAATATACTTATCTACTTGCAATGATGTACATGCATACATAGATCCATCTGCTCCACTTACCATGAATTTCCTTTCCCTATTCTTACTTCCATAATGTAATGCTTCACATTTTCTACACTGAACTGCACTTGCCCATCCGGATAGCATAAAATGTTAGCCTTATCTCAGTGGTATCGCTCTCACCTCAGTCTGAAAGTTATGGGTTCAAGCTCTACTCCGGAGATTTCAGCAGATAATCTAGGCTGGCACTTCTGTGCAGCACTGAGAGAATGCTACACTGTAGGAGGTGCCATCTTTCGGATGAAACGGTAAACCAAGGCCCCGTCGGCCCTCTCGGAATCATAGAATGGTTACAGCACAGAGGCGGCCATTCGGCCCGTCCAGCCTATGCCCGCTCTCTGCAAGAGCACTTCAGCAAGTCCCACTCCCCCGCCCTTTCCCCAGAACCCTGCAAAATTTTTTCCCCTCAGGTACTTATCCAATTCCCTTTTGAAAGCCACGATTGAGTCTGCCTTTACCACCCTTTCAGGCAGTGCATTCCCGATCCTAACCACTCGCTGCGTAAAAAAGTTTTTCCTCATGTCGCCTTTGGTTCTTTTGCCAATCACCTTTAATCTGTGTCCTCTGGGTCTCGACCCTTACGCCAATGGGAACAGTTTCTCTATCTATTCTGTCTAGACCCCTCATGATTTTGAATACCTCTATCAAATCTCCTCTCAACCATCTTTGCTCTAAGGAGAACAATCCCAGCTTCTCCAGTCTATCCACGTAACTGAAGTCCCTCATCCCTGGGATCATTCTCGTAAATCTTTGCTGCACCCTCTCGAAGGCCTTCACATCCTTCCTAATTGGACACAATACTCCAGTTGAGGCCGAACCAGTGTTTTGTACATAAGGAACAACCCTGAACATTTACTTCGGCTGCAACCTACTCTTGTGTTGCCTGAAGTACCTTTATAAAGCGCTGGTTAGGCCACAATTGGAGTATTGCACCCAGTTCTGGTCACCACACTTTAGGAAGGATGTGAAGGCCTTTGAGAGGGTGCAGAGGAGATTTACCAGAATGGTTCCGGGGATGGGGGATCTTAGCTACAAGGACAGGTTGGAGAAGCTGGATTTGTTTTCATTAGAGCAAAGGAGGTTGAGGGGTGATTTGATAGAGGTGTACAAGATTATGACGGGTTTGGATAGGCTAGATGGGGAAAGGCTGTTCCCACTAGTTGATGGCACAAGGACCAGATTTAAGGTTTTGAACAAGAGATACAGGGGGGACATGAGGAAAAACTTTACGCAGCGAGTGGTGATGACCTGGAATTCACTGCCGACGGAAGTGGTGGAAGCGGAGACACTGAATCTTTTCAAGGGGAGACTGGATAGGCCATGAGGGAAATAAACTTGCACGGCTACAGGGATAGAGTGGGGGAATGAGACTGACTGGATTGCGCTACTGAGAGCCAGCATGGGCTCGATGGGCTGAATGGCCTCCTTCTGTGCCATTATGACTATGACCTTCTGCCTCCATGCGTAGGTCTCCTTTTTCATCCCTAATCGGCCCCACCTCCCCTCTTACTACCAGTTTACTATTTATATGCCTATAGAAGACATTTGAATTCCCTTTTATGTCAGCTGTCAATCTATTCTCATACTCTCTATTTGCCCCTCTTATTTTCTTTTTTACTTCCCCTCTGAACTTTCTATATTCAGCCTGATTCTCACTTGTATTCTCAACCTGACACCTGTCACAGGTGCTCTTTTTCTGCTTCACCTTACTCTCTATCTCTTTCTTCACCCAGGGAGCTCTATCTTTAGTAGCCCTACCTTTCCCCCTCGTGGGAATGTACCTCGACTGTACCCAAACCAGCTTTGATTCCAATTTACCCGGGCCAGATCAGTTTTCAACCCACTGAAATTTGCCTTCCTCCAATTAAGTATTTTTACTCTAGATTGCTCCCTGTCCTTTTCCCCAGCTAATCTAAACCTTATGATACTATGATCACTGTTCCCTAAGTGTTCCCCTACTGACACTTGCTCCACTTGACCCACCTCATTCCCCAGAACCAGATCCAGCAATGCCCCCTTCCTCATTGGGCCGGAAACGTACTGATCAAGAAAGTTCTCCTGAACAGACTTCAGAAATTCTTCCCCTCTCTGCCCTTTACGCTATTATCCCAGCCTATATTAGGATAATTGAAGGCCCCCATTATCACTACTCTATAGTTCTTGCACCTCTCTGCAAAATCGCTGCAAATTTGCTCCTTTATATCTTTTCCACTAGTTGGTGGTCTATAAAATACACCTGGTAGTGTAATGGCACCTCTATTATTTCTTAACTCTAACCAAATAGATTCTGTCCTTGACCCCTCCAGGACATCCTCTCTCTCCAGCACTGTTACATTCTCCTTAACCAATACGGTCACCCCACCTCCTTTCTTTCCTGAACACCTTATATCCAGGAATATTTAAAACCCAAGCCAGACCTTTTTAGAGCCAAGTCTCCATTATCGCCACATCATCATATTCCCATGTGGCTATTTGCGCCTGCAGCTCACCAACCTTATTTACCATGCTTCGTGCATTTACACACATGCACTGTAGACCTGTCTTAGACCTTCTTGTATTCTCTCTTAATCTAACCCCAGCTACTACCTTACTGTTTATTACTCCCAATCCTTTGTGCACTTTGTTTCTCCTTTCTAATGCTACATCCTGGTGCCCATCCCCCTGCCAAATTAGTTTAAACCCCAACAGCACCAGCAAACCACCCCCCACCCCACCCCGGCGAGGACATTAGTTCCAGCTCTGTTGAGGTGCAACCTGCCCAGCCTGTATAGGTCCCACCTCCCTCAGAACCGGTCCCAATGACCCAGGAATCTGAAGCCCTCCTTGCTGCACCATTTCTCCAGCCATACATTCTTCTGCTCTATCCTGCTATTTCTATACTCACTAGCTCGTGGCACAGAGTAATCCAGAGATTACTACCTTTGAGGTCCTGCTTTTTAATCTCTTTCCTTGCTCCCTAAAATCTGCCTGCAGGACCTCATCCCTTTTTCTACCTAGGTCGTTGGTACCGATATGGACTACAACGTCTGCAGCAGAAGAATCGCCTCTCTGTTCCCTTAACTATCGAATCCCCTACCACTATTGCCTTTCCGATCTTCCTCCTCCACACCCACCCCCGTACAGATGAGCCACCCATGGTGCCGTGGGCTGTAATCCCAAAGGAACCATTGCCCTCGCCAGTACTCAGTACTGAATACTGGTTGGAGAGAGAGATGCACACAGGGGATTCCTGCACTACCTGCATGGTCCTCCTTGTCTGTCTGACAATCACCCATTCCCCCTCTGCCTTGTAGGATTCACAAAATTCCCACATTTCCCAAGCTATTCAACAAGGGACCCTGAAGGACAAGTTATTAAATAAGGGAATCCTGAAGGACAATGGCTTTTGGACTTTATAGCAAAGACTGCAAGGTTAAAAGCAGGGCCCTGCGCAGCATGTCAAGTTCAAAACTTGACATGCCCGGGCCTGTGGGAGACAGCTTTAATTTGTGATTTCAAACTAGACAGCTAAAGGAGACAGAACACGCATTCTTCCCTTTAAAACAAATCAACTCAGGAAGAGGTTTAATCTTGCACAAAGTTAAAGCCATCAAGACTATGCATATATAATCGCCTACAGTTCAATCTAGCTACCAAGCCAGGAAGGCACCAATTTACATTATGCATAAACAAACACCAAGACATTAAAAACCATTTGACAACGGGACAACCGCCCAAAAACCAGTTACGGTGAACGACCATAATCACCTTAACGAGCCTGCCAAAAATCAGACAAAGAACTAGCCCTGATTTGGCGCGCAGATAACGAACTCGAAAATAGTATAATTGTAGGCCCACCGATAACCAAGGGCAAGCAGACTAAAGTAAGCAAGCGACCAGGGACATTCGAAACGCAAAGAAGCGTTGGAGACAAGCAGGCACACGCTCAGGGCCAGGTTACTCGAAACTCAAAAAAGCAGATGAAACATCATGGCGAGGAGGCACGGTGGGGCAGGCTCGACCAAAGACGACTAGGCCGCAACCGCAGCCTTACACAGAGACCGACCACGAGCACTGCGGTAACAAAAGGCCGGGTAAACCATACCTTCAGATCATTACCACTACACAGGTAATGATCTAGGCTACCGCGACCGAGCCGACACCGAAGACCGCCAGCCGAACCCCAACCACAACAAAAACTCGATGACCAGGCCACCACCAGAAGAACAAAACCCAAAGTTTTCCACTCTACAAGGTAAAGTACCCAACAAAGACTTTACTCCCTATCTCGGACGGAGAAAAGGTGGTACTCACCAGACAAATCCACAACCGCGCCCTTACCACACCTGCGGACTCCACCCAACTGAAGAATCTTCGCAGATTCTAAGGCTGAGACCACGTGGCGACGGCAGGCCCCAAAAGGGCACAAAGAGCGAACCCCAAAACGCAACCGGCTTAATTGACAGGATTCGAACTGTCAAGAAACCCCTATTGGTGAGCATAATCCCTGGCTCTTGTAGTGCAATTTAGTTTGGTATTGGGGTGGGACACGGGTAGGGGGATTATTAATGTGATTTTCCCTCGTTGTGCCATGTGTTCCCCATTCTTAATTAAGTGTACTTTTGTATGCCTGTAACTACTCCTGTAGTTTAAGTGTGTAATTTTAAGTGTGTCTAAATAAAATACAGTTTTCTTGCACCAAACCAGTTGTCTACTCCAATTCTGTATCGCCGCCTGTACCCAAGTCCGGTGTCTAGAACCCAGGGGTGTGGGAGCGATTCGAACTGCTCAAAAACAGTCAGGGGCAAAGCTGATTGCACACACCAAAACCCCTACAGCCTGCACGCTCTTACGCTGCAGGGTGACCACCTCCTTAAACGTGCTATCCACGTAGCTCTCGGCCTCACGGATGCACCGCAGTGACGCCAGCTGCTGCTCAAGCTCAAACTCTGGAAGCGTCCTGGATTTCCCACATGGCACAAGATGTGCATTCCACAGGACTGAGGTGCCCTGCCATGCCTCTATTTATTCGACTATTAACTAACTTACAGAAATAAACTTAAGACTAAAAGTCGGGCCTACCTTTATCTCCGGCCGCTTCTCTTGCTCTTAGTTAAAGACTTAATTCACACGATTATTTATAATTACATTAATTAGTTTATCTAGTTAAGTTAGAGAGAATAAAACACCAATACTCACCCACCAATCACCTACCTGCAGCCCTGTGACATCACTCCTTGATCTTGCTGTTCTTTTTGAATTCGCCGGATTTGTATCTGCCTCCTCCACTGCTGCAGCCGATTCCTCGCAGGTCCGCGCTGTCCTCGGCCTCCTGCTGTATTTATGCCTCCTCCGCTGCTGCTACCGACGCCTCGCAGGTCCGCTCAGGTGGATGTAAAAGATCCCACTATTCGAAGGGCAGGGGAGTTTCCCGGTGTCCTGGCCAGCATTAATCCCTCAACCAACATCTAAAACAGATAGTCTGGTCGTTCATTTCACTGCTATTTGTGGGAGCTTGCTGTGCGCAGATTGGCTGCCACATTTCCTACATTATAACAATCACGACACTTCAAAAGTGCTTCATTGGCTGCAAAGCACTTTGGGATATCCTGAGGTCATGAAAAGTTCTATATTAAATGCAAGTCTTTTTTTATATCTATGTCCTCCTGCAGTCTGTTACAAGATCCCATATTGCCTTTCAAAAATTGGGACAGGTGCCCCTCATATTTTCCACATCAAGATCTTTGAGATTTCTGCTGGAGCCATGCAAGGCCATAATACCACACCCGAGAACACCCACCATCATATCCAACTGGTGAGACCACTGTTCAAGATGGAACGGGGCGCACTAGCTCCTCAGTTGATTCTTCCAGAAATACAATATGATCTACAAAGATAAGCGCTGTATTATATTCAGAAATTCCTAGAACAGACACTCCTGAGGCCACTTTCTACAATACCATCCACCACATTGTTGCAGAGAACATGGAACAGGGTGGATAATAGTAGAAAATCTCACCCTATCCCTTTTTGAGAGAGATAGGTTGAGTGATTCTCCCAATCTTGGAGCTGGAATATACATATTGAACAGAATCCAAGATTTGGCTATATAATCCCATAACTTCAGCTTCATCATTAAGGTAGCATGAGGACTTATGAAAATTGATTGAATGTATGTGCGGTTCTCCTGAGCCTTACTCTATTTTATATAGCCACAACCATTCTTACATATTCCTTGAAAGAGAAATTCCTTCCTGTTCCTTTCTAATTGTACGTTAACTTTCAGAGCATCTGTTAGTCATATGATGGCAAATCAAAGAACCACCTGATGAAGCACTGATATCAGTAAGATTCTTCCATAGTTTTCAGGCTGACCATGATCCCCTTTCTGGTAGGTAAAGAGACCTCAACTGTGGTAGAGAACAGCAAAGTTATGCATGCCTTAAATTCACCAATCCTCAGCGGAGAGATCCAAGGTGAGTCGATGGCACCTGGCACTGTCTTCCAAGACCATTGCTGTTCACTTCCCTCGCAGTGGATTCAGCATAAATACACCTCCACGCCAGCTGTCCTACTAAGCAGCACAGTGCCACATCCTCCCAGTGAATTGATTCATTAAGGCCTTTGATCTCTGCAGCACATTTCAGTAACTTATCCAACCTCTATGCAGATGGGTCCTCACTATGACCTGTTGGGTCAGATACCAACACAATATAGTGCTTCCTTGAGACTCCACGATTCCCAGAGCAACTATTTGACTGTCAACATACTTTATCCAATGGGAAAACAATTTAGAAATACTTTTGTGCAAATGGGCATCATTATGCATAAGCATAACCCACTGATCCTGCTTCTTGTTCCTAATAACCCTTGGCCGCAAGACGTGCTATATCATAATCCACCTTTGCAGCAGCTCTTGATTGCTCTAAAGAGGCTTCAAGCACTGCTTTAAAGATCCTCTGCTTTTAAAATACAAATCCCCTTCCATTTGTAGCCATCTTAATAGGACCATGCTTAGTGGATGAGTGTTTCTAAGTTCACGTTTCAGTTTATTTATGACTCAGCTTCTGAAGCAAGGAAATCATTGGCTACATCATCTGCTGTTGAATCCACCCTGTTGGTAGTCCTACAGACACAGTCCTAAATTTTGTGGCTATCAATATTTCTCCTGTGGCTGAGCGCCTTGTCCAATCATTCACAGGACAGAAGCTGCCAGCCACACTGACTTGATATTGTCTCGGGGCCAGCATCTTGCCAAAGACAACTGCTAGCTGCCTTCTTGATGAAGAAGGTAACTGGCTAAAGATCCAAGGTTTCTCAGCAATATTAAGTAATGCAAATGGAAAGCAAAGGACATGCAAAGCTATTAACAATAACAGAGCCAACTGGATGCCATTCTGATGCCATGTAATTGACAAACCCTGGAAAAAATAGAGAGAGAGCTGCTACCGGAGGGATTAGATGCACCTTTGAAGCTCCATGTCTGATAACTTTAGTGTTTCCTGAGGAGCAATGGCCAGTCAATAAATTATTCTGTCTAAACCCAGAGACATACTTGCAGTCCTGCGGTTCATCTGGAGCTCAACACCATTCAACTTTTGACAAATCCCACAAGTCAAGGCCTCTTGGAATATTTTTGACAGACAATGTTAGCGAACTCCCATTGCAAGTAAGTCCTGGTTGATCAGCAGAATCATGCTCCAGCCACTATTTGTATTTAGCTATATAGGCCCTTCAATTATTTGGTAACCATGGAACCTTTGGCAACAGGCATTGGCCAGTCTACATTTCTTGAAGGACAAGGACACGGATCCATTCCTGGGAAAGGAGAAAGTCTGATTTCAGGTCAAGAATGTTGACCAACATGGCGTCCAGATGAATGCCAATACCACTCTAGCACATGTCTCTCACCAACAGATGTCAAACTGAACCTTTTGAGGTCCTGGCACTAGAATTCAACATCAAATGATGGAGCTCACACGAAAGTCCTCATCAAGACAGCACCAGCAGCAAAAAGGTGAGCTGGGAGCATGTGGCAATCAAAAAAGAAATCAGGGAGCAGTTAAACTAATAGACTGCTTCAGCTTAATTTTAGCATCTTTTAATAAGTGGCATCAGTAAGTATTCCCTGATTTCGAAGTTCTGTATTATCACTGTTTATCTAGGGTCTGCGGGTCTCCATGGTAAACAATAGATCCTTTTCATTTGTATTTGAAGATAAGCTCAAAGAGAAAAAGTTAGGCACTCCTGTTTTATCAAAAACTCCCTAAATGGAAAATCAGGCTATATGTAGATTTAGCCACGTATCCTGGTAGCAAACCTTTTTACATTAAGTGGAAAAATTTAAAAGGTGCAAGTAAATTAAATGCACATTAATGTTATAAGTCTCATAAAACTTCACAGCACTGAAAAACCAAAATAGCTATAAATATCCCAAATACGAAGTTCTGTGGCTTACAATGGATTCAAATCTAGAAGCTTTGAAGCTTCACTGCAGTTCTAACTGAATTTGCAAAAGCTTTCATCTGTTCTTTAAAAAAGCTCTTTAATGTGGCAAAACCATGAGCTATACATACTGCCACACAATCACGTCACTGTACATCTTCAGTGTGAGAATGATTTGCATTTCCTGTACTGCTTAAGCTTTAACTAGCATTAAGTACCGCATACAAAAGAAACCACTGCCAAGTAATACGCCAAGCTGACTAAAAACAGATGAAAAATTTCTATTATAAGGTCAACCTGCAAATAATAAAGAAGCAGAATATTCTGCTCACTGAAGATTCCTTTGTAAGCTAGGGAAAGGGTTTTACCTGGAATGGGAAGGAAGTCAAGAAAGAAAACCGTTTTAACTCTTTGACCGCTGAAAGAATTTTGCAACTTGGAACATAATGGAGGCCTTTTCCGTCCATATGACCAGACATACATTCTAAAGGTCATTACCCTGAATTTGAGAGGATCAAGATCATCATTCCAGCAACACAAAGCCAACCTCAGTCGCTGGAACTTGTAAATCAACATCCTAAAGCTGGCTTTGTACTCTGAATCAGAAAGTTAAACAAAATATGAATATCCAGGTGACTACCATCTTAGACTCTACTGGAACGTACTGACATGATGTAAGCCAAGGATGTAAAACATTTCTACTATATAGAGCCATTAAAACAATACGGCATGCATCAAGGGTCAACAATGTGGCTTTCTCCCTCCCTTTAGCTTTGTAAAAAAAAGTCGTCAATTAACAGTAAAGTGCAAAGAATCCCTGTAATAACTGGAGCCAAGTGCTGCCAGGAAAGGATTTCTCACTCTCCCCACATCATCCTGCAAGTAAGAAGTATTTAAAATAGAAAGATAAAGCAGGTAGGTGCCAATCATGGACTGCATTAATCATCTAAATCCTATAAGTAAACATAGTTGAGTTCAACTATTATTTGGTCGAGCAACTTTGAAGATAGAAATGCGCTAGTCAGTTTTAGTTTGTGGCTCAAACATCGAGCATTTTAAGATCCTGTTGCATCTATAGCAAACAATGCCATCTGAATATAACATCTGCAGATGCCGATATCCCATTTTTAAAGTATGGCTAGTGAATCTCCCATTGAGTGCATGGTAAATGGAGGATACCATCTTTTATCCATTGTAAGAAAGGACTTGTGGTTATACGGCATCATATCACATCTTCAGTCACTGATATGTAGGTAAAGGTGGCACCAAAATTGTGCATACCAAGCAAACAGCAAAATGAATGAGTGACCAGATACTTTGTTTTGGTGGCGTTAGGTCATAGAATCTTTCAGCACAGGAGGCTGCTACACAGCCCATCACACCTGTGCCAGCTCTTTGAAGGAGCTGTCCAATTTAGTCCCACAACTCAGCTTTTTTCCCATAACCCTGCAAATTAGTCCTTTTCAAGTATATGTCCAATTGTCTTTTAAAAGTTCCTATGGAATCTGATTCCACCACCCTTTCAGCTAGTGTGTTCCAGATCTTAATAACCCTCTGTGTGAAGACATTTCTCATTTTCCCTCTAGTTCTTTTGCTAACTATTTTAAATATATGATTACTGATCCACTTGCCAGAGGAAATAGGTTCTCCCTACTTGCTCGATCAAAACCCTTCAAAATTTTGAATACCTCTCTCTCCTTAACCTTTTCTGTTCCAAGGAGAACAATCCCAGTTTCTCCAATCTCTCCCCTTTTTTGAAAAGGGATGCAACATTTTCAATCCTCCAGTCCTCTGGCACCACTCCAATATCCAAGATGGATTGAAAGATTGTGGTCAGAGCTTCTGCTATGTCCATTCTAGCTTCCCTCAGCAACCTAGGATGCATCCCATCTAGACCAGGTGACTTGTTAACTTTGGGTGATATCAACCTATTTAGCACTTCCTTTCCATCTATTTATATCCTATCCAATAGCTCTACTACCCACTCCTCTACTCAGACATTAACTTCATCCCCTTCTTGTGAAGACAGATGCAAAGTACTCATTCAGTACCTCAGTACCCTCTGCCTCCACAAGAAGATTTCCTTTTTTGTCCCTAATCGGCCCCACCATTCTTTTAACTATCCTTTTACTTTTTATATGTTTATAAAAGATGTTTGGGTTCCCTTTTATGTTACCTGCTAGTCTTTTCTCATACTCTCTCTATGCCCTTCTTGTATCCTTTTTCAATTTCCCCCCTGCACACTCTGTATTCTGCCTGGTTTTCGATTCTTTTCTGTACCTGACATTTGTCATAAACCTCCTTTCTCTCTTTATTTTAACCTCTATTGCTTTTGTCATCCAGGGAGCTCTAGCTTTGGATGCCCCGTCTTTCCTCCTTATGGGAATATGCTTGGTTTGTACCCAAACTATCACCGCCTTGAAGGCCTGCCATTGCTCATTTACTGTATTCCTGGCCAATCTTTTTTCCAATCCACCTGTTCTAGATCGCTTCTAAAAATCACTAAAATTGGCTCTCTTCCAGTTGCGTATTTTCACTTTTGATTTTTCTTTGTCCTTTTCCATAACCACTTTAACCTTTATTATATTATGATCACTATTACCCAGATGTTCCCCCATTGAAACACAATCCATTTGCCCTACTTCATTCACCAGAACTAGACCCAGCACTGCTTCATTCCTTGTTGGACTAGAAACATATTGATTAAGAAAGTTCTGCTGTATACATATTAGGAATTCTTCACTCTTTGCCCTTTACTGTTTTTTTCCCCAGTCCATATTAGGATAATTGCAGTCCCCTACTGATCTACTATTTTTACACTTCTACGAAATTTGCTTACAGATTTGCTCCTCAATCACCTTCTCACTATTTAGGGGTCTATAGTAAACACCCAGCAATGTAACAGCTCATTTTTCTGTCCCCTAACTCTAACCAAATAGATTCAGTCTTTGAACCCTCTATTATATTGTCCCTCTGTAGAACTGTAGTATCATCCTTGATCAATATTGCCACCCCCACTCCTTTCTTTTTCCCTTCCCTATCCCTCCTGAATATACTGTGGCCGGGAACCTTCAATTCCCATTCTTGACCATGTTTAAGCCAGGTCTCCGTTATTGCCACTATAGCATAACCCCATGTGGCAACTGTAGCTCTTCAACATTATTTGTAACACTCCTTGCATTAACACACAGGAGTTCCAACACCATGCTAATCTGGTCAATCAGACCTCCCTGCTCTTTCAGATGGTATAACATCTCATCCAAAGAGTACAACTCTAGATAAAGCAGCACTGTCAGCCAAAATTATGTGTTCAAGTCCATAGTGTGCTTTAACACACTAACTCAGAGGCGAGAGTGCTATGAGCTGAGCCAAAGTGACACTTGTAACATACATTATCAGGGCAACTGTTTGTTACTAGCTCAAATTCCATGATTTGTGTGCATACCTGCACATAATGTCTTTGATAAGGAAAGCAGGATTATATGGTGTATTGGAGAATGTGTTACATAGAAGATAGGAGCAGGAGTAGGCCATTCGGCCCTTCGAGCCTGCTCCGCCATTCAACGAGATCATGGCTGATCATCCAAACCCTAGCACCCGGTCCCTACACCGACAGCCATCCCACCCAAGCCCTATCCCCGTAACCCCGTGTATTTAATCCCCCCTAACACTAAGGGTCAATTTTTTTTAATCATGGCCAATCAACCTAACCCGCACATCTTTGGACTGTGGGAGGAAACCGGAGCACCCGGAGGAAACCCACGCAGACACAGGGAGAATGTGCAAACTCCACACAGACAGTCACCCGAGGCCGGATTTGAACCCGGGTCCCTGGCGCTGTGAGGCAACAGTGCTAACCACTATGCCACTGTGTTGTTATGCTGGCATAATTTAGGTATTGTTGGGAGTAAAATAAATGATTAAAAGTGAAGGATTGTATGAAAGAGAGTAAATGAGAAATAAGTTGTATAGAAATTGAAATCAATTACTTTGAATTGAAAAATAGCTTGAATAGTGTTTAAGTGGAACAATTAATTTAAACGGATGTAGTTGTATTGGAGTGGTGTGTATGTGTGAAACTGGTTGCGTGACCTTCTGACTCAGAGGCGAGAGTGTTACCAGCTGAGCCAAGGTAACACTTGTAACATGCAATATATTATCAGGCCAACTGTTTGTTACTGGCCCAAATGCCATGATTTGTGTGTATACCTGCACATAATGTCTTTGGTAATGAAAGGAGGACTATATGGTGTAAGATTATTTTGCTGGCATAATTTAGTTGTTGTTGGAAATAAAATAAATGATTAAAAGTAAAGAACTGTATGTTAAATAGAGTATATGAGAGCTAAATTATATAGAAATTGAAATGAAATACATTTAAAATGAAGAGTGTTTAAGTGGAACAATTGATTTCAAAAAGAATGCAGTCATATTGGAGTTGTGGGCGTGAGAAACTGGTTGCGTGACAGGCGGGGAGGTAGATTGAGGAGTTTTGATTCAGTGGTGAGGAGATATAAAACATCAGGGGCAGAGAAGGTGGAAGGAATGGGGCCGCGAGTGGGTGGTTTCGGAGTTCGGGTGTGGTTAAGAGACAAAGGAGGAGGAAAGTTAAGTGTTGTAGAGAGCTTTGTGGCACGTGGTGAGCATGGAAGAGAATTAGCGGGATCAGGTGCAAGCGGGAATAAGAGAGTTATGGTGGTGATCAAGAGGAGAATGGCAAAGGAAAAACATAGAAAATTAGAGCAGGAGTAGGCCATTCGGCCCCTCGAGCCTGCTCCGCCATTCAATGAGATCATGGCTGATCATCCAAATTCAGTACCCTGTCCCTGCCTTCTCCCTATATCCCTATATCCCTTGATCCCTTTAGCCTTAAGAAATATATCCAACTCCTTCTTGAATATATTTAATGAATTGGCCTCAACTGCCTTCTGTGGTAGAGAATGCCACAGATTCACCACTCTCAGTGAAGAAATTCCTCCTCATCTGTCCTAAATGGCTTACCCCTTATCCTTAGACTGTGACCCTGGTTCTGGACTCCCCGGCCATCGGGAACATCCTTCCTGCATCTAGTCTGTCTAGTCCTGTCAGAATTTTATAAGTTTCAATGACTAAGCCAAGTAAAAAAATTATATAAATGAACCTGGACTTGTACAGCACCTTTCACATCCTCAGGACAAAGTGCTTCACAGCCAATTAAATACTTCTGAAGTATAGTCACTGTTGTAATGTAGGGAATTGCAGCAGCCAATTTGCACACAGCAAGGTCGCACAAACAGTAATGAGATATAAAAACTAACTCCAAAAGCTTTTATAAATATATCAAAAGGAAAAGACTGGTGAAAACCAAAGTTGGTCCATTGCAGTCAGATACGGGGGAATATATAATGGGAAATAAGGAAATGGCAGATCAACTAAATGCATACTTTGGGTCAGTCTTTACGAAGGAAGACACAAAAAACCTCCCTGGGATATCGGGAAAAATAGGGACATTGGCAAAGGAGGAACTGACGCAAATCAATATCTCTAAGGATATGGTGTTAAGGAAGCTAAAGGGATTGAAGGTGGACAAATCCCCAGGGCCCGATAACATGCATCCTAGGGTACTGAAGGAGGTGGCCCTAGAGATAGCGGATGCACTAAGGATGATTTTTCAGAATTCATTAGACTCGGGAACAGTGCCGATGGATTGGAGGGTAGCTAACGTTACCCCACTATTCAAAAAGGGGGGTAGGGAAAAAGCAGGTAATTACAGACCTGTAAGCCTTACATCAGTTGTGGGCAAAATGCTGGAGTCCATCATTAAGGATGAAATAGCGGAGCACTTAGCAAATGGGGACAGGATAGGACAGAGTCAACATGGATTTACAAAGGGTAAATCGTGCTTGACTAATCTATTGGAATTTTTTGAGGGAGTAACTGGTAGAATAGATGGGGGAGAGCCAGTAGATGTGGTGTACCTGGACTTCCAAAAGGCCTTCGATAAGGTCCCACATAAAAGATTAGCATGGAAAATTGAGGCTCATGGGATAAAGGGGAAAGTTTTGGCGTGGATAGGGAACTGGCTGTCAGATAGAAAACAGAGAGTTGGAATAAACGGCTCATTTTCTGAATGGCAGGCAGTAACAAGTGGGGTACCACAGGGATCTGTCCTGGGCCCCCAGCTGTTCACAATTTACATTAATGACCTGGATCAGGGAGTCGGATGCAGCATTTCCAAATTTGCAGACGACACTAAACTAGGAGGGGGGGTGGGCTCAGAGGAAGAGACCAGGAAGCTCCAGAGCGATTTGGACAGACTGGGCGATTGGGCGGATAAATGGCAGATGCACTATAATGTGGACAAGTGCGAAGTTATCCACCTTGGGTGCAGGAACGGGAGGGCAAATTATTATTTAAATGGCAATAGATTGGGAGAGGGGGAAGTACAGAGAGACCTGGGTGTTCTTGTACACCAGTCACTGAAGGCGAGCATGCAGGTGCAACAGGCGGTCAAGAAGGCAAACGGTATGCTGGCCTTCATAGCAAAAGGGTTAGAATACAGGAACAGGGATACCTTGCTGCAGCTGTACAGGGCACTGGTGAGACCACACCTCGAGTACTGTGTACAGTTTTGGTCGCCTCATCTGAGGAAGGATGTTCTTGCCATGGAGGGGGTGCAGCGGCGATTCACCAGGCTGATACCAGGAATGGCGGGAATGACCTATGAGGAGAGACTATGTAGTTTAGGGATGTACACACTGGAGTTTAGAAGATTGAGAGGGGACCTCATAGAAGTGTATAAAATTCTGACAGGTCTAGACAGACTGGATGCAGAAGGAATGTTTCCCTTGGCGGGTGAGAACAGAACTAGAGGACATAATTTAAGGATAAGGGCTAAACCATTTAGGACAGAGATGAGGGGGAATTTCTTCACTCAGAGAGTGGTGAACCTGTGGAACTCATTGCCACAGAGGGCAGTGTACGCCAGCTCATTAAATATATTTAAGAGGGAATTAGATATATTTCTACGGGCAAAAGGGGTTAAGGGTTACGGAGAGAAGGCGGGGACGGGATACTGAATTAAAGGATCAGCCATGATCTCATCGAATGGCGGAGCAGGCACGAAGGGCCGAATGGCCTACTCCTGCTCCTATCTTCTATGTATCTATGTATCTATGTATGAGATAAATAGTCTGATCATTGGTTTTTGGTGGTATTGCTTGAGGGATAAATGTTGGCCAAGAAACTGGCAGAACTGCCTTGCTCTTCTATGAATAGTGCCATTAGGATCTTTTACACCCATCCGAGGGATCAGATGGGGCCTCGATTTAACATCTCATCCATTAAGTTAGAACCGCCAGCAAGGCAGTGCTCCCTCAGTACTGCACTGGAGTGTCAGCATAGATTATGTGATCAAGTCCCTGAACCCACAAGCTTCTGACTTGGAGGTGAGCGTGCTACCACGGAGCTATGGCTAACACTAATATACACAGACTAGGAAGACGACAGAGTTGGGGATTATAGGGAGAGTTTAAGGGGGTTTGAGAATGTGTTATACGTTTATTGGTCTGGAAAAAGTACGGATGATGTTTCTGGGATATGAGAGAATTGAGCAGGGTACTGTGGGACAGACAAATAGTGGGAGCGGCTTATTAGATTCTTGAGATTAGTGATGTGTAAGGATGTGATGGTGGCGAGAGGGAGGACTGCACATGTCCCAATGACGGGAGGGTGGTGCTAGGATGTGGGTGAAGTAAATTCTGAGATTTAGGAGAAGTAAATTCTGAGATTTCAGAGTAGTGGAGGTGGTTTTTGCGATCTGCATGTACTGGGGTGGGGGTTGAGTAATGTGGTCGTACTGAGGTCCTGGGGTGCAAGAACATTGGGGATGGTAGGGCATGTATTTGGTGGGATGGGGTAGAGAGAGTTTTAGGCATTGGGTGCCAAGGCACAGGAAAGAGAGATGGGTAGTACTAAGATGTCGCGATGGGAATATGGCTTGTGGGTCTTAGGATTCAGTTGTGGTTTTGGGAGAGAGGGAAAGAAGGTGAAGTAGAACAAGTTGCAGCAAAGTGGAGGGATTCTTAAAATGATTCCATAGCTATGACTCAACCAGTGTTATTTAAAATAAATACCGAATATATTTATCTTAAAAACGCAGGTTTCCTTGCAGCCGGAGAAAAACTGTCAACATAATTAGTCGCATGCTGTGACCCAACCCAACTCGCCCTTCCACTACCCCGTTCCCTGCACTGCAACCAAAACAGTGCCTTGTTTGGGCCTTAAGCGGCAATGAGCGATGATGGCGGGGTCCGATTTCTTACAAACGTTTCCCCAGCAATGACTCAAGATATTCATATCACTTCAAATTAAAATACAATAAGGAATCTGCGATAGAAAGGGGATTGGTTTTAAGTTTCTTAAACACATTGAAAACTTTAATAACTTAATATTTAATATTTAAAAAGAAACATTCAAAGCACTTAATAAAACTTAAAGCTGCTTCCACTCATAGCAGGAGCCCAGAACGAACACCAATATAGCACAGAGACTGAAATCAAGTGGACCGCAGATGGGGTGATGCCGTGAGCACAGTATTACCTACCTTGTGAGCTGAAAACTCCAAATTAAGTGTAGGTAGGTTTATTTTAAATGTGGTGACCAGGCATGATGGAAATAGCGTGATAGCACAGCACAGCAGGAGGAAATAATTAAGTGGTACTTCCTAAAATGCAGGAAGCGTATGTAGTATGCAAAACTTTTAATACGAGAGATTAAATTGATAGACAGACTAATATACGTATTTAAAAAGGTAACCAAAACAGATGGAAAGTCTTCTGTTGACTAAGAGTTTTATGGGAAATGAGGATCGGAAGTCTCAGCCCAGCTCAGTGTGCACTTTCTACCATATTTAGATTCAATCAGGAAGAAAACTGAACCACAGAGCAAAAAAGTGCAGCTGTTGGAAATCTGAAACAAAAAATAGAAAATCTGGAAGACTCAGCAGGTTAGTCAGGATCCTGAGAAAACAGACAAGGTAAGATTCCAGGTGTGCGCCCTCTGTCCACATCGGAAACATTCGCTCGTCTATCGCCACAGATGCGGACTGAGCTCCTGAGTCTTTCCAGAAAAGTCTTGGATGAGAGATAACTAAAGATGTACACAGATGATTCTGGAAATCCTTTGAATGTCCGGACCTTTATCTAAAATACCAGAAAGGAGATCTTCTGATCGACATGGCTGGTGGTGCTGGAGTGGAATTAGCAATGGCGACCAACACGTGATCATTCTAATATATAAATGCTTAATTCTAGTATTGTAATGCATGCAAATAAATTTAAATGACAGTGCAATTTCCCAGCCCCATTTAGAATGGAATTATGCTGTACGCTCCATTCTGCCTCTGAGGGTGTTGCAGAATACCCAGCCTCTGACCTGTTCCTGTAGCCACAGTATTCATGTGACTTATTTGCTTCACATCTTGAGATTGGGTGGTGTTTGGGGGGAGCAGGGGAACGAGGTCAAATGTTTATGCTGAACCAAAAAAAGACCAACATTGTATACTGTAATGAAATCTGTTCGTCTTGATCCTGTATTCGTTTTGCACTCATGTATATTACCCTCCCCCATTGTGTATAGTTTCACTTCCTCTTTCCCGACTAACCTGGGAGGTTCCAGGTCTTGGCTCTTAGCTCCGCCCCTGACTTCTCTTACATAAAGATCCCAGGATCTGTATGAATCATTCCTGTGAACCAGTCGGCGTGTTGATATGTTAGCTCTGATCTTAGTGATTAAAAGCCAACTTGTTTAAGTTAATAACTTCTAGTTTTGTGGTTATTGAAGGCCCATCAATTTTAATCACTAAAGAATACTAGGATGGATCGACTCCTAAAACTAGAGCGTCTGGAGTTGGATCCACATTCTGCTGAAGCATCAAATCAATTTGGACACTGGCTCAAATGCTTCGAACTCTTCGCGAGGGCCTCATCCGCTAGCGAGGTAGATAAACTGAGTCTACTGACTACTCGCGTAAGTCATCGGATTTATTCGTTCATCCGGGACGCCACCTCTTACACAGAGGCCATCACTATCCTGAAGGCCCAATACTAGGGGCCGGTAAACAAAGTGTATGCCAGACATCTGCTGGCTACACGCAGGCAGCGACCAGAGGAATCAATGGACGATTTCTTACAGGGCCTAAAGGACCTGGTCCGGGACTGTAACTGCAAGGCCGTGACGGCCAACGCGTACTCTGACGAATTGGTCCGCGATTCCTTCATCACGGGCCTCAAATCGAATTATATCCGGCAGAGACTGCTGGAGAAGGAGGTCCTGGACTTAAAAAGGCAGTGGCCACTGCGCGATCGCTGGACGTGGCCCAGAAAAACTCTGACTCTTATTCTTCCGGCCATGCAACCCTCACCGCCTCGTGCGCGCCGAAGGGGCCACCATCTTGGAGTCAGCCATCTTCCCTATCCAGGTCTCAGACCAGCTCTACGCCGCCGGAGTCCCCACACAGAAGTTCACCCAGGAGTCCTACTACAGCGGTAATGTCGCGAGGCCCGAAATGCTACTTCTGCGGCCAGGCCAAGCACCCCAGGCAACAATGCCCAGCAAAGGACACTACATGCTTCAAATGTAAGAAAAAGGGGCATTTTAGCAAAGTCTGCAGGGGGAATCCGATTTCCAACTCCATCACCGCCTCGTGAGTGCAGTGCGGGCCGCCATCTTGGGATCCGCCTTCTTTTCCCGACTCAACGGCCGCCCAGGGCCCAACAGTGGCTTCGATCACGGTGGATCAATCCAGGCCACACCCGTTGGCAAAATCCATGATGGACATACAGGTAAACGGGAATTTAACTAAATGTGGGAGTTGACTGTGGGAGTACCGAGAGTTTTATCCACCCTAGCCTGGTACGGCAGGACTCATTAACGGTAACCGCTACACGGAGCAGAATTGCTATGGCTGCTAAGCCCCACACTTCGGACATTTTGGGCTACTGTGTGGTAACACTGACTGTAAAAGGCACAGACAAGGATTTTAAACTCCTCGTGATGCCAGAACTCTGTTAATGTAATCTTGGGCCTGGACTTCCAGTGCCACCACGAAAGTGTCACGCTAGCATATGGCGGGTCCCAGCCGCCACTCACAGTCTGTGGCCTATCAACCTTAAAAATCAGCCCGCCCTCTTTATTCGCTAATCTCGCTCCGAACTGTAGGCCCATAGCGACCAAAAGTAGACGGTACAGTCTGGAAGACAGACACTTTATCAAGGCGGAAGTGGACAGACTCCTGCGGGAAGGCATTATTGAATGCAGTACCAGTCCATGGCGTGCCCAAGTAGTCATAGTTAAAAATAGCGAAAAGAAACGGATGGTAATTGACTACAGCCAGACTGTTAATATTTATACCCAGCTGGACGCCTACCCTTTACCCCGCATATCAGAAATGGTCAACCAGATTGCGCAATACCGAGTCTTCTCGACTATCGACCTCAAATCCACGTATCACCAGCTCCCCATTAGAACGGAGGACCGCCCATACACCGCCTTCGAGGCAAACGGGCGCCTCTACCATTTTCTCAGAGTGCCCTTCGGGGTAACAAATGGGGTCTCGGTCTTCCAACGTGAGATGGACCGCATGGTTGACGAGAATAAACTACAAGCTACCTACCCCTATCTGGACAATGTCACTATCTGCGGGCACAACCAGCAAGACCACGATCTAAATCTTGCGAGATTTTTAAAAACTGCCCTAAAGCTGAATCTAACCTACAACGAAGACAAATGTGTCTTCAACACAACCAGTCTCTGTATCCTCGGCTGTGTGGTGGAAGATGGGGTAATTGGACCGGACCCTGACCGATTACGCCCCCTAAAAGGAACTGCCCCTGCCACACAATCCCAAAGCTTTAAAAAGGTGCCTGGGATTTTTTTCGTATTATGCCCAATGGGTGCCCAATTACTCTGATAAGGCCCGACCCCTCATTAAATCGACGTCCTTCCCACTGTCAGCTGAAGCTCGGGAGGCTTTCACCAGTATTAAACAGGACATTGAAAGGGCTGCAATGTGTGCAGTGGACGAATGCATTCCCTTTCAAGTCGAAAGCGATGTGTCAGACTTTGCCTTAGCTGCGACCCTCAAATCAGGCTGGGAGACCTGTGGCCTTCTTCTTCCGAACCCTTCAGGGACCTGAAATCAGGCACTCTTCTGTCGAGAAGGAGGCACAGGCTATAGTGGAGGCAGTGCGGCACTGGAGACACTACCTAGCCGGCAAATGTTTCACCCTGCTCACCGA
Organism: Somniosus microcephalus; assembly: GCF_052327205.1. Classification (NCBI taxonomy): domain Eukaryota; kingdom Metazoa; phylum Chordata; class Chondrichthyes; order Squaliformes; family Somniosidae; genus Somniosus; species Somniosus microcephalus. The sequence goes on from NC_140990.1 coordinate 301,098,172, forward strand.
CCAGCGGTCGGTGGCTTTCATGTTTAATAACAAACAACAGGGGAAAATCAAGAATGACAAAATACTCAGGTGGAGGATCGAACTATCCACGTTCGACTATGATATTATGTACAGGCCGGGAGCCCTTAAATGAACCCCCAGACGCCCTATCGCGGGGAATGTGTGCCAGCATTCATACGGACAAATTACAGGGTCTCCACAACGACCTCTGTCACCCAGGGGTCACCTGACTGTACCATTTTATAAAGTCCCGCAATCTGCCCCACTCCATCGAGGTGGTCAGGGCAATGACCAGAGCCTGCCGCATCTGTGCGGAATGCAAGCCTCGTTTCTACAGGCCTGACCGTGCACACCTTATCAAAGCCACACGGCCATTCGAGCGCCTAAGTCTGGACTTCAAGGGACCCCTTCCCTCTGCCGACCATAACGTATACTTCCTCAATATCATTGATGAATATTCCCGCTTCCCCTTCGCCATTCCCTGCCCAGACATGACCAGTGCCATGGTCATCAAGCGTCTCTGTAATCTATTCTGCATGTTTGGCATGCCGAACTACATACACAGCGATAGGGGGACGTCATTCATGAGTGACGAGCTGCGCCAGTTCTTGCTCTCGAAGGGGATAGCCACTAGCAGAACCACTAGCTACAACCCCCGGGGTAATGGGCAAGTGGAAAGGGAGAATGCTACTGTTTGGAAGGCTGTCACGTTAGCCTTAAAGTCAAAAGGCCTTCCGACCTCCCGCTGGCAGGAAGTCCTCCCAGGCGTGCTCCACTCCATAAGGTCTCTGTTATGTACAGCCACTAACGCTACCCCTCACGAAAAGATGTTAGTTTTCCCCCGGAAATCCACCTCGGGCATACCTCTACCCGCGTGGCTGACGTCTCCGGGGACAGTACTATTGCGGAAGCACGTGAGAGGCCATAAAACGGACCCCCTTGTGGAAAAGGTACAGCTCCTCCATGCAAACCCTCAGTACGCCTATATCGAATACTCTGATGGGCGAGAGGACACTGTTTCCATAAAAGACCTCGCTCCCTCGGGGAGCGGAGAGAACGATGGGAGACTACCCGATGAAGACCTACACCAAAAAGAGACGGACACCCAGAGGTATCAATACCCAACTTTAACCTGGAGGACACTGCAGATAACCTGGAAGACACTGCGGAGGCCCGGACAGCGGAGGAACCAGAATCCACTCCCCTAGAGGCACCCCAACCGGCTTTGCGCCGATCACGGAGAACTGCAAAACCTCCTGACAGACTCACTTATACCAACTTTTAAGAAACATCACCCTGATGGACTAAATCTATAGAAGGGGTGAATGTAATGAAATCTGTTTGTCTTGATCCTGTATTCGTTTTGCACTCATGTATATTACTCTCCCCCACTGTGTATAGTTTCACTTCCTCTTTCCCGACTAACCTGGGAGGTTCCAGGTCTTGGCTCCGCCCCTGACTTCTCTTACATAAAGATCCCAGGATCTGTATGACTCATTCCTGTGAACCAGTCGGCGTGTTGAGATGTTAGCTCTGATCTTAGTGATTAAAAGCCAACTTGTTTAAGTCTATAACTTCTAGTTTTGTGGTTATTGAAGGCCCATCATATACAAATTCAACAGTAAGCTTACTGATATTGAAGCACTTACAAGGTTTCAGCAGAACAAGAAAATAGCTTAATATACGAGGGGGCAAGAAAAAAGATCTTTCATAGTACAAACTTTCACAAGAGCTCAGGGAGCAACAAGACTTTGCCCAAATTATAGAATCATAAGGATGTTGGCAAGTCAACTTAAAATTAATGATGAGCTGTTGCATTTAAAGCAACCCAAACACTGTATTGCATAGTTAAAGTGATACAAGATCCACACCAAGGAAATCCACAGGTATCAGATCCAGACTGGCCTCACCTGTCACTATGCTACCAACCATATCTGCAGACCATGGCACGGACACCTGGCAAATAACCAAGGGGAGTAGCTTCCAAAGACTCTGACAGCACGGTGCCACTTGCAAATCTTTGTCATCTAACTGCAATGGTAGGGACGACACGGTCAGTGGCAATCAAGGTCAACAGTGCAGTCAAGTTTTCTGCCACATGTTGGGATCAACTGCAGTATCAGCCAGTATGCAGTCCATGCATGTATCAAGCAGGTGACTAGTGCACTGGTCAACATGGCCAGTAGTTTCATCTTCTTTCCCACAGAGTAAAGCAGGAGCATGACATGCTTGCCCAATTTCATCTCACTGCTGCATTAAGTATACAGGGGGCATTGATGGCAGTCATGAAGCCATCAATGTCAGGAGGTTCCTAGTCTTCTCTGCTACCATCACTTGCTCCTAAATCTTCACACTGACTCACCTGGTACTACCTCCTCAAGCTCACTAACTACACCTCTCAAAACATAAGTAGCTAAACTGATGTTTGCAAATGTTGGCAAGAGGCACCCAGAGTGTTGCCTTGATCTGGGCCAGTGGCAGCACTGGAAGACTTCTTTTCCAGGTTGGCAGAAAGGAAGAAATGTCGACTCCAAAACACACCAAATAACCGTAATTACGCATGTCTGTAAGGAAGTAAATGAGGAAGGAGACAAGATTTAGAGTTGGATAATGCTAGCGTGGAGCTTAGGGGAGACCGGCAACTTCATGTTCCCCCTACCTCTTGATGTTCTTATATACAAGAATTAAAGGTGGCCTTCTCCAAGGAGTGAAAGGCTTAAAAATTACAAGTCCTTTCCAGTTCACTTGCAATATGCTGCATCCCATCACGCAAGCAGAAAAGTAATCCTTAGATATCGTAAGATGAAGGAGCATACGCACAGTTACAGATATATTCCATCCTGGCTGTCAGCAGGTGACCATCATGTAGCTAGGTTGTTTTACGAGGATTTTGTATGTCAAGATGTTTAAGATGCGAGTGTACTAAAGGTTTCAATTGCAAGTTTCAGACTGAATGTGTGCCCTACTGGTGTATAAGTACATGTAATAAGCCACTGATAGAAAAGAATTGTAAGGTTGAGAGAGGCTTGGCATGGACCAGTACTAAATGTGAAACACGTCAACAGGTAATACTTTGTGCCATGCACATTTGAGCCATCTACCTGGTAAACGGTAAATAGTATAACCCTGGCAGCTTCCTTAAAAAGTGTGCCAGCTTCTTCTATTCTGTTCCTAGAACCTACTGTAGAGTGCGGACTCTAGCTGTCACCGCTTGCCTGACATGCTATATTGCTATGCATTGGGGACAGTACTCAAAAACGCTAAAATCCTTCTTGCACCCACTTCATAGAGCAGCACCTGTAGCTCACCAGTCAGGACAGGGTTCATGTGTTTATGCCACTTCACCACTTGCTCACAGACTCCGTTTTCTAGCTCTACATTTCTTTAGTTTGCCACTTCATTCCTGTCTGGAAAGAATGAAAAATGAAGTTGTTGCAGCCTTCGGAAAGAGTTAAACCATTTGTGGCACCACATGCAGCCAAATGCGTTCTGCAACCCTTTAAGTACTGATGATATGCCAATTAACTGCCTCTCCCAAACCACTTAGGTGAGCTCCTGTTAGCAGGCGAAATCTGGGCCAGGATTTTGTCATGCATAGATAATTAGGCCTGACCCCACAAAAATCAGCGAGGTCAGCCCAGTGCTGTTCTCTGGCGAGGACAAATCTTCCTTCGTAAACCGTGTGAAATTCTAAGTATTCAATCATGTTCATCTAACTTTTCACTCAAAATTTCCATCAATGTACGCATCACAAAAAAAATTGGCATTAAGTATTTGCAAGCACTGGTCATGATTTCCTGAAACAGGTAGCTAATGAAATTTCCCCTCATTAATCATATACTACTAATTCTTTTTTGAAGCAATAAAATAACAAATAAATACAACGTATGCAAAACAGAGCTCATACCACTACTCTTCATAACGAATTCAGAAGCTGCTGTGGCAATTAGTGAAACAGTCTCATGACTAAAAAAGAAACGCAAAATAAAACTCTAACCCATCAGATACCTAACAACATCCACGCGTTTAATCGGATTGCAGTTTCACTCTACAAAATGTTAAACAACTGTATTGCCAAGTCAGTGGGCAGACACATGTGACAAAAATATTTCATGACAGGAAATCATTATTAAACCTGGTGGTTTTCTGGTATTTCTGTTGTGGAAATTTCTCTGTAATTTTTTCAAGGTTTGTGCCATGTGTTCACTCTTAATCAAACTTTGTTCTGCCACAGCAAAATTTTCAAAGTTTAAAGAAGTCCCTACCTGTTGAACTGAAAAATACTTAAAAATGTACGTGCACAGGTTCCGGGGATGAGGTCAGCCATCCTCTAAAAGCACCACAAAAAACTGTCCTCAAAACCATAACCACAGCATTTCACTAGAGATTTTTTAGCATTGTACCTTGAAACTCAGCCTGTGTTGGGCACTAACTTGTGCTCAATTTTTGCTGATGATGACTTCAAATTCGTTATCTGACAAAACACACTTTGAAACCTATTCAATCACTTTTTTTTTTATTTTTAATTGAACCAAAAATACACTTGCTATGGGCAAGGGTAACAGTAAGAGCACGGTGCTGTGACTGCAGGGATTTTCCCCTCCCACACAACGCTGTTAGTCACCTCATTTTGAAAAGTTTCATAATCGGTAATACAAACTAAAACTGCTTAAGTAATTGTTCTGGATGAAGCCCCTTTCAAATGTTTCAATATTCGTTGTAAAGTCCTCCCCAGAAACACAGGAAATGGGGAAAAGGAAAGCATGGGCAATGATTCGATGCGTGGATTTGGGGGAATGTTAGTACCCACAGTAGATATGATCTCTTAATTCTTTGGAAGATGTTCAAAGTCCACATACAAATAGAATGTGGTCATCATCTTGCGTGGGAAAATCGCTGTTTCCTCAAGAGTTAAGTGGCCAAATGATCATACCCACTTTGGTGTATATGACTCCGCATTCTGCGCTTTGCCCTTAGTTTGCCTAGTAGGGAAGCATTAAGTATAGTAAGAGTGCTGAAACATAAACAGTAAAATGGCTCCAAGTACCACCAGGTCAGAAAAAGAAATTATGGCAAAGCTGGGAATGAGCTTGGTAGGTGTAAGTTCAACTTTTTTCAAAGAATGAGGAAGACCCCAGATCTTAAGTAAGTATTCCAACATTAATCCTTATTCATTTGGCTCAGCTTGGTTCAATTGATAACACTCAGCTTGGAGTCTGAACGTTACAAGTCCAAACTCCACTCTTGGCCTTGGACACAGAATATAGGCTGACTCTTTAGTACAGTACTGAAGGAGTGCTACATTGTTGGAGGTGCTACTTTTTGAAGGAGACATTAAACCGGATCTCTATCTGCCTGCTCATATGGATTTAAAAGATCCCATGGTACTATTCGAAGAGCAGACAGTTAGGTATTGTTCCAACATCCAACACCATTTGAAATAGATTAACTGATCATCCATCTCATTTACTGTTTGTGGAACTTTATTTAGTTGCCATGTTCGCCAACATAACAGTGGCTGCACTTCAAGAGTAATATATTATATGTAAAGCATTTGGGATATCCTACATGATTGGCTGCTATATAAATGCAAGTTCTTTCTTTTATTTAACATCCAACATAAATAGAAGCATACTAATGTAGTATAAAAATTGGCAGCGGGTTGGTTCCGAGGTCCTACACCTTCAAGAGCAGCATACTGCTCCTGGTTTATGCTTTGTAAGTGACTCCGATAGGCCTTTCTTAGGTTGTCTAAGAAGTAGGGTTGCCAACCCTCCAGGAATTATAAACGAGTCTCTGCACACATGCTGCGAGCAACCCAGGAGAGAGAAAAAAATCGTAGGGGCATTAAAAGTAGTATGTTTTTCATTTTCTTTGAACATTTTCGTTTATTAGTTATAAAAAATATTGACGAGGCTGGGGGGGTGGGGGGAAAGCTGTTTGACCGGACGGGCTAGTTGGAGATGGGAGGTCATGTGACAAAACCTCCAGGTGCACATCCAACCAGAGTTGGCAACCCTACTTCGACGTGACCACTGCATGAGTAGAGAGTTCAAACCTTCCCTATCACAAGCAGATGCACTTCATTACCCAAACTGAAACTTTGTATTTTGTAATGGATTTTAATCATGGTGTTGTTCCCAATGAGAGAACTGTAGCAAATGACGTAGGCCGAAAGGCATGCCTCTTACTTACTCCTTGGGATAATTGGCCTATCCGTCATACAAAAAAGAGTGCACACATTTCTTGATTGTGAATATAATTTTTTTTTTTTTTTTTTTTTTTTTTAATTTTTTTTTTAAAAAAAGGGGCAGGCCTTGCTAAACTCCAACATCAGGACTTCAGAAAAGCTTTAAGAAAAAAAGCTTTTACCTTCTGTTACCACTGCCATTATGGCCACGAAATGTTCTGTGCATTCCCACATGGCAAGACAGGAAAGGGAAGCTTTATCATTAACCTGATAATGCCAGGTCAGCAGACAGGAAGAGGGGGTTGTACCGAGAAACACACGTGCTTATGCAACAAAGTTTTATTTATTATATTTGATATAGATTAGATATAGATCCAGATAACTGAAAAACTGCTGCTGAAATGACTGGATTGGAGGGCTTGCAACCAGTCATATTTATTGCTTTAGGATGGTTTAACCTGCAAAAATATTCTTGCCACAAGTAGTGCAGACCTGTCTGCAGCATGTGGCAGATGGATCGTGTGTGATTTAAATTTTTCCACGAAGTGTGCATGCTCGTATGAGGAGCTCTTCTTTCTGCAAAGATAATCGGTTCTCCAGTATTCCCAATGACTCCATAGCTACCCAGCATGCGGCAACATTATAGCTCAAGTGTGCGGAAATCCAATCCGTTGTCGGAAATATCTGCCCACTACGGGAGGCGCTAAGTTTAAACAGTAAAAGCCTACTGCACTCCAGCGAATTAACAGCAGCTACAACAAACAATAAAAAGCAAACTTGGGGGGGGGGGGAAGTAAAATCTCTCGAAAGGCTGATGACACAAATCACCAGCACAAACCAACCTGGCGCTCAGAGCCAGCAAGCAGAGCGCTGCATCACTGAAACTTGAAGTGGAGCATTCCACTGGCACCTCCGGCTCTGTTTTGCCAATAAAATAAATTTCTTAAAGAAACTATTCATAAGCATTTTTAACAAGCCATAATGAAAAAAAATAACACCCATGGTACAAAACAGACACACCACGGTACAAAACAGACACACCACTTGGCCTCGGTTCTTCACAAAAACATACCACCGCCCCCCCATCGTGTATCCTCTATAAACGTTTTACAGCACTGCAGCATGACTTTATAAGGGAGAGATGTGATTGGTTGGGGGGGGGGGGGGGGGGAATAAAACAGCCACCATTTCCCATAACTCTCCTATGAGAAAGGATTAAAATTTTGAATTCGCTTCACTCCCCCAACCCTCTGCCCACAAAGATCCTGGGTTTTACTTCCATGAGACCCGATTCCCTCCAAAACTATCCTGAAGCATCCATTCTTCGTGTTAAAGTGTGGGCTGCGAGTGTCAGCAGCCTGCTCACCCATGTGGGGCGTCACAGCTAAGCATGACTCATTTCTTCAAACGATGTTGACAGTTGAACATTTTTAGCCGGAATCACTGGAGTTCAGAGGAGTACTGATTTTTTTCCCCTCCCTGAGCCAGAGGTGCGGCCAACTGTAGCATGCTTAATGCCGCCATAGCAGAGATCAGTTAGCTCGGTAGAAGGGAGTGATGAGAGAAAAGGCCTTCTGGAGGTTAAATGTCCTCTGTTGGCTATTTGCAATGAAATCATGAATGTGATTATAAAGAATGCATTTAGGATATTGCTAGAAAGAGTGGACAGAGGAAATGTTCTCCCTGTTCTTTATGGTCCAGTTCCGCACTACATCATGTATGTACCAAATGAGCCATCAGGGGAGCAAAACCTTAATTGCAACAGTGCTTTACTAAATCAGGACACTGGGAGTATCATGTTGGATTAAGATGCAAATAACCAATAGATGACTTTTTTTTTTTAATATCTCAACCAGGTAACTGGAGAAAAATGCCTAATATGAGACAAGGCAGTTCTTTGCTAAGGAGGGAAAAAGGCAAGTCCACCAATGGCACTCTTGCACCATGTCTTAGCAGCGAGTTACAGAATGAACCTTGGGGCCAAATTGCTCATGGTCAAGCTCTGGTGAGCGGTAAAGAAGTAAATTTAAACAATTAAATTTCTGACATGTTAATTGGACAGAATCACTGTAAACAGAAAATAAACTTGCCCGATAGTTTTGTTCAATTTCCTTTGGAGCTTTAACATACACTTGAACTGCTTTCTGTTAGAACATCTGCAAAACGATTTATTTTTCTGATTGATGTTTTCCATTTCGTTTTCAGACTGGTAATACTGGTTGGTACTAAATAGAATTCACTAATCTTACTGAAACCAAGAACAATTCTGTGTTCACAGTATTCCCTGGACAAACTTAAAACAAAAATGGGATTCGGGTTTTGCATTGAAAAAAATGGCTGTACTCCTCAGAGGGCTACATCTGGATAACTTAAAAGTTAAATTAGCTCCAGGTGTAGGTTAATAATGAACGACTGGAAAAGGGTAGCATACAATGGAGCTTAAAGAGCAAATGTCACCACCAATATAGATTTTAAAAATGAATTAGCTAAACATGGACACCCAAAAGTGATGACATCATGCATCCATTTTGAAGTTCATGAGATTGATTTATTCAGCTTTCAGTCTTCATTTTTGCAACTAGTGGTGTGTCTTGGAACAGAGTGATGACCAATGCGTCCAGGTAGTTGATGTGTGATCACATTCACAATGAAAGATGAACAATTATAATATGGTCACTCCAAGTTCTATCGACTGATAAGTCGTAGTTGATTACTGGGGGAGAACACTATTAATATATATTTGAAAGAAAGAATAGGTTTCCCCCATGTCTTTGTTCATGTTTTTTTAATTCTAAAGTATTTTCCATTTAAACAGTAGATCCTAATGACATCATCAGGTGAAGAAGCTGGGAGGATGCGTCAGCCCTACAGCGTATGGGAGTCAAATTAACAACAAGAGACTTAGTCATTAACCCAGGGGTCTGCAATGATCTTGTCATTTCAATTGCATATATTAATTCAGCTTTCCGACAAGGTCAAGCTCAGTATCTCCATCAAGCCAGTTCCCACATGATGTCATCGGCACTCCCTATATATTGTAAATGGATAAATAAAAAGTAACAACAGTAAACAGTAAAATAAAAAGTGTGCTTAAAATTTAATCACAATCGTTTTCAACTGATCGATTTTAGAAAGGGCACGGACGACAACATTCTCTTTAATGCAGTGTCTTTCTAAATCAAAATCGCACATTGAAAATGAACAGCTTTCATCACATTTTAATACTCCTTCTGCCATGAAAATATTCAATAAACAAGAAGAGTGTTAGAGAATGTGACAGTTACTGTGACAAAACGTTTGGCACAATATTGACACTGAAGATTGAGTTAATAAAGCTTTAGAAAATGTATAGGGAGTTCCCCAGCTATCCCACATAATAACCACTTCCAAGCTCTTGCGGCCCTCCCGTGTTCGCATACCTGTAATTTTCACTGGGTGGTATGGTCTGCATGAAGTAGAGTGCAGCAGTACGGGCTCTCCAGTGCCATTTCTTAGCTGTTAAGGTAAAGACGGAACACCCCTTGATCTCCTCTTGAAGTAGGTCAAGCAGCTGTTTATGGGAACCCCCATAGAAGGCTTCAATCATTAGGACACTCATAGTGGCACTGGTATACTCATGCTACAAGTACCTATGAGTAAAATAAAAATTTTAATGAAGTTAGCTATTATTGAGAGTGGCAGGGAAATGTTCATTTTATACAAACTAGAATGGAAATTGGTATTTTTCATGCAACAAATGAAGCAAAGCCACATTTAAAAAAGCCAGTAACAATACGACACATCATAAAGGTTAGCCACGTAACACCAAACATAGGAGAGTAGCTTACCCTGGTGTGCCACATTGTTTTATCAGCATCAATGACAAGCTAAATCCAATAGCACAGTTTGTTCTCTGGTAAATCGTGCACCATCATTACTCCCTAACTTTGCTTTTTGAGAGCCACAATACCTGCAGTGCCTTGAGAACCACGCTGCAGAAATAAACTAAGATCAGCAGTTCTATGTTAACAGGACTCTTTTTGCCTGCTCCATGGAAGATGTGTTCTTAACCAAGCGTTTCACCTCAGCAAGCTACAATGTTTTCTTCATTCCTGCATTTCTAGAAAAAGGAATACCCACAAAATTACACTGATGAGCACCTGCAATGTTTCCCAGCACATGTCCCACTGATGCACTGGACTGTCGTGCGACAACTTAAGTGGTCTTCAGTCGCACTTTACGGCTGTAAATCATATGAAAACCTGCATTATGTCATCACTCTGCACCGACCAACGTTGGCACTTCAGGACAGGTGGTTGCTTAACTCAAATTCAATCTCCTTTATAATTCAGTACTGCTGGCGCCAAGAGAGAGAAAAAATTCAAACAGGTGCGTACTTAAATCGGACGACAACTGGTGTCACTGTATATAAAACTCATCAAAATATTAACAAAACGGCCTTTTTGTTAAATAACATTCTTGAGTGCCTAACAGCTGGGTCAGCTTCACCCTTGCTGTGGTAGGTAGCTTCCTTCCTCTCTTTCACACAGGCTGTGTGTTAAACGTACTTTTGCAAATAGATTTAAAATATTTTGTTGTAAAAATGATTTATACTCTAACATAACACAATAATGCCATGGCCCATTTCCTTAAATGCAATAGTTCCACAGCAATGTATTATTAGATTACTGGCCTGTCTCACCTCATAAAAAACAATAATGAACTTGCAGGTGTGTATTACGATAAGCGATGCACCTAAGGATTACTTTAGGCATTTGAATTCCCTTGATATAGTACTTAAATTAATCATGCTACATTATTAAAGAGATCGCATAGTACCCCATAGTTGGCTTACTGTACAAGGGCTGAATTTCATAATTTAGTTAAAGGTCGTGTAATTATAAATATCAGTCACCATCATTTTTATAGGATTTTAAAATGTATTTTGCTACACTGAAATTGCATTTTAAAAGAATCAACATATTACAATACCACAGGCTTATATTAGCAGTAGCGCCCGAGTGTAGATCTGATTGTGGCCATTCTGAAATATGATCTGTGTAAAATTAGAAAAAGATACCATCTCTTTAATAATGATCACATTTAAATTCATCGTTGCTTCAATAATACCAACCTAAAGTGTATAGTAAATCTCAGATTTTAAAAGGGTGATCTCTTCCCGCCAGCCTATCAAAACAAACATTAAATGGCCTTCGCACCACATGGTTATGAATATACTGTCTTTGTGGATTTGTTTATTTAGCCGGCACTTGATCCTGCACAAAAATATCTCTCAATTCCATCAGTTCACTATTGAGTTGCTTTAAACAACAAAAAAAAACAGAAATTATAGGTGGCAATGTTACTGGACAAACACGTAATACATTGAGGACATTGCTCTGCCCACTACTTTTACATGAGTATTAATGCCTCCATCAAAAAAGCAGACAGAGGAATGGTACACAAATAGCTATTTCTTGTCTCACAGTCATGTTCTACCACTTTTTTCTGTATGCAGGGTTAGTAAAAATGGTCTTGGTTTAAACTGAGACACACCTGGTCAGAAAGTACAGGGGTGACAAAGCCTTAGAGATAGATGCTTTAGTTGATTAGAAAAAGGAAGTCTGGTGGCTAAATGCTGGTCACCCACCCACACATCATCTTCATCTGGAAATCCCATAGCTGCATACCTTTCCGTTAGTGTCACCAGAATGTCCGGATGATGTTTAAAAATATGCAGTTTACCATACCATGTAACGTATTAGAACTTTACTTTAAAGTTTGTCCATATCATCCTGTTTTAATAAAATGTGCATCATGAGAAATGAATTACAATAGTTAAATCAGCCCTTCATGTTTATGACATGGATTCATGTGATGCTACTCTCTTTAAAACTGCTTGATTCTGTCAGTCAGTGAAGTAAGGCTACAATGAAGCATCATTATTGCCTCAGGCTGAAATATTAAAACAAAAGCACATGATTTTGCATACCTAAAGAAAGGATCCATCAATGCAAGATGTATGGCCACCAAGAGATTCCTGTCCTTTGATCCTGAAGTAAGCACATTATTCTGTTTGTGACTAGATCCGTATTCTTTACATTAATCCCTGTTCATTGAGAAAACTGGGACATTTATTTATAGCAATTATCAAAGTGCTTTTATGCACCTATGACATACTTCCTACATTTCCACCTATAGCATCGTGTAAGCAGAATTTGATCACTATTAACTGATGCTAACAACTTGCAGTTAACACAGTAAAACATCTCAAAATGCTGCACAGCAACGTCCCCAGACAAAATTTGACACCGAGCCACATAAGGAGATATTGGGACGGGTGACCGAAAGCTTGGTCAAAGAGGTAGGTTTTAAGGACCATCTTAAGGAGCAGAGAGGCGGAGAGATTTACAGAGGGAATTCCAGTGCAGAGGGCCTCGGCAGCTGAAGGCCAATGGAGGAACGAAGGAAATCGGGGATGCACAAGTGGTCAGAATGGGAGTAACTCAAAATTGTCGATGGGTTGCAAGGCTGCAGAAGGTTACAGAGATAGGGAGGCGCAAGGCCATGGAGAGATTTGAATACAAGGATGAGAATGTTAAAAAGAGAGGTGTTGATGGACCAGGAGTCAATGTAGGTCAGCGAGCACAGGGAAACATTAGTTTGTGTTGCAGAGGAAATGTATTTTATTGGATGTTCTGCTGCAACATGTAACTTCAACCCACAACAGTTATTTTATATTCGACTTCCAGCATGTTTCCATAACATCCGTCACATTTAGACGTGAGCAATAAAGAGGTTGCAAGTAGTCACACTACTGAAATGTCCAGGGTGTTTACCCTATTGCCTCACATCCCACCCCCACCAGCTTGTAAACATTTTTACTTAAATAAAAAGTCAAAGAGATATACACACACACACAAAGAAATCTAGGCCTTAATTCTCTAATAAGGAAAGCCGACATACACACCAAATAAGCACCACCATTAAGTTGTCATTATTAGTAATATGCACTTAGTTATTCTTGCATTTTTTTTAAAGATGCAACACCATGAAATAAAGTAATCACAAGAACATCACTTTTTTTTTTAAGGAGTTCTTTCTCCTTTGGGAAAACAGGATGCAATAACAAGATTTCACTGTAGTCACATGTACAGAATTAATCAAACTTTCTTCCCCATTGCATCCCCCACTGGTCCTGCTAACCGTGCACACCCTATTCTAATCATGCGGAGAACAGACAAAACTCAGCAAACAAGCAACATCAACAGTAAAATAGGCAGCCTTGTGGTTGGCAACACCATGAGACGGCTACCTGCGAGGAACTGGCAACTTTCATCAATGAAAAAATTCTCAGTTTAATGGGGGGAAAAACGCAGATAAAATATCCATTATTTGGGAAAAAACAGAAATATAAACCCTTTAAGTATTTCTCACAGCTTTTGTTGCGTCAAATTATTTCCCATCTGTAGTGTATGTAACTGTCCACCTTTAAGAGAACTATTTTAGGTGTGGCACTACTTTATCTTGGCTGCTGTATACTGTAATACCGACAGTGACCACACCGGTATATAAGTGCTGTGTCAGGATTTATTGGGCAGATTCGCCCTGACCTTCGAATAGTAAAGTCCTGTTAAAGTTACTCTTGTAGTCTGTGTATTAATTCGCCATAATACCTACAGACTTTACAGTGGCGACGAGTTCGATCTTACCCTGCGGCAACAATACTTCCGAAGCAGTTAACGAGCGTCGAGAAGAGGCACCCGCCCTCGTCGTTCTGCTGAGAGAAAACTCGAGTCGGCAGAGCAAGGAAGAAGGAAGAATTCAGACACGAAGCCTTCCATCAGCAACAGGCACTGATTGTCCCTTCTGCCACGGTGGTGAGTGAGCCGATCAGCACGAGAAGCAAGTCGGCCACGGTGACTGTGAGTAAAGGGAAAATAAAAAAATAAATGAAGGATAAGGGCGGTGAACTCGACCACGGTCGGGGGAAAGGAGCCGGACAGAAGTCGGGCCCAGAGGCGCCGAGACTGGGGCAGCGTGGAGCACGGAAGCCGCGGTACAAGCGGGCTGGGAGACGCAACGGCATCGTGAGACAGCTAGACCGCGACCGGCGAAAAAGGCCGGGCTGCGACCGGGATCGTAAGGCGCGGGAAGATATAAAAATAAATAAACCGCGGTGAACTCAGCCGCAGCCGGGGAGGAAAGCACCGGACTGCGAGAGGGCTGGGAGGCGCGATTGGAGTGAAAAAGGCCGGGCAGCGACCGAGGCCACGAAGCGCTGCGACCGGGATCGTAAGGCGTGGGAAGATATAAAAATAAATAAATCACGGAGAACTCAGCCGCAGCCGGGGAGGAAAGCACCGGACTGCGAGAGGGCTGGGAGGCGCGATTGGAAGCCGCTGAGGGAGAGACAGAGCCCGAGCGAGCGGGAGAGACAGAGCCCGAGCGAGGGAGACTGAGCGAGATCCAGCCCAGCGGCTGAAACTGTTCGCCGTCAACAGGTTGTACCCAGCGCCGGTTGCCCTGCCGAGAAAAGGGAACAAGGAACGCACTGAAGCAGACGCGCAGGCTGCGAACCCCGAAAGCCAGCGGTCGTCGCCCGAGGGAAAAGCTTACCCCTCCCGCCAGGGGAAGAAACGCGGGAAGCCGCCAGTAGGCGGGGAAGACAGACAGAAGCGGGAAACCGCCATTTTGAAAGTGGGCGGGGAAAGAAGACAAGCGCGGGAAACTGCCATTTTGGAAAAAAAAAGTTAATGACATATTTCGTTGTTGTTTCTCAGGAAGAGGGTGAAGATGCCTAAGCGTAGTAACATCAACGGTTTCGATTCCGATGTGGAAGATTGGGCCACGTATGTAGAACGCATCGAGATATATTGTAAGGTCAATAAGATAGCAAATTATGACAAAGCTCTAACCTTACTAAACTCAATGGGTGCGAAGACATACGGGTTATTGAAGCATCTTCTATCACCAGCTAAACCGGCGGATCAGTCTTTCGCTTATATTGTTGCTGTCCTGAAGGATCATTTGAACCCCGCACCGCTGAGGTTAGCGGAACGATCTAAATTTTACGTGAGAACGCAACTAAAAGAGGAAAGCAACGCAGAGTACCTGGTTGAACTGCGTAGATTAGCAAAATACTGCCAGTTTGGGGTAAATCTGTCAGAGGCACTGAGAGACAAGTTCGTCTGCGGAATGTCGAAGGAAGGAATACAAAAACGACTGCTCGAAGAGAACGATCTTACACTTGAGAAGGCTGTCCTTATTGCAGCATCGCACGAAGCCGCAGCGAGAGGCACGGCGGAAATGCAGCGGTACTCAGTATGGATCAAATGACTTCGGGTACAACGAAATGTTATCGTTGTGGGAAGACAACACACGATCAGAACCAATGCTGGTTTAAAAACCAGGAATGTAGGAAATGTGGCAAGCCTGGTCACATAGCTAAAGTATGCCGGTCAGGAAAGAAGACCAGCAATAATAAGTCACCGCAGAAGAAGTACAGAAAGGTACATAAGGTGACTGGGAAGAGTACTGATGAACAGAATTCGGATTCAGACTCCAACAGCAAGGAACTGGGTAGTCTGAGGATTCACAATGTGAGTAAAGAAGCTGACCGACAAACTATCTGGGTCACACTACAGATTGCAAAAGTCCAAGTGAAAATGGAAGTGGACACCGGATCGGCGTTGACGGTCATGAATAAGCAAGATTACAAAAAGTTGTTCAAACATATTCCCCTACGGGATACGGAGATAGTATTGCAGACATACACGGGGCATAAAGTATACCCCATCGGAAAGATAAAAGTCAAGGTGAGACACAAGGGCAAAGATCACCGAGGAATGGACATGTATGTGCTACCCGAGGGAGGTCCACCACTTCTGGGACGGGAGTGGATCAGGAAAATAAAGATAGACTGGCACTCACTAAACACAATGACGGTAGATTCCGGAAAGGAAGATGTCAAACCTGAACGGTTGTCCAGAATATTGGACGAAGCTAAAGAGGTATTTCAGCAAGGACTGGGAACACAGAGGAATTAAGGCAAAAATCAAGATTGCAGAACATGCAAGCCCAAAATTTTTCAAAGCCAGATCGGTACCTTACGCGATACGACCTGCTGTGGAGGCAGAACTGGAAGAGCTTGAACGTTCAGGGGTACTGTCTAAGGTGGACTGGAGTGAGTGGGCCACGCCCATTGTTCCCATCATGAAGTCTTCATCAAGTAACAAGCCAGGGGGACCGGGAAAGGTCCGCATCTGCGGAGACTTCAAGATCACGGTTAATCCGGTGCTTCACACGGTACAATACCCGCTTCCACGGATTGAGGATATCTTTGCTTCATTGTCTGGCGGGAAACACTTCACCAAGATAGACCTGGCACAAGCATACTTACAAATGGAAGTCGAGGAAGAGTCGTGCCAGTATCTCACAATCAACACACAGAGGCTTGTATCGTTATAATAGACTGGTTTTTGGAGTAGCTTCGGCTCCAGCAATTTGGCAGAGGGCCATAGAGCAAGTCTTACAGGGGATTCCAAGCACTCAGTGTTACTTGGACGATATCCTGATTACAGGAGAGGACGAGGAGGAACGCCTCGCAAATTTGAAACTGGTGCTCACCAGGTTGAAGGAATATGGCCTTCGAGTTAATCGCCAGAAATGTGAGTTCTTCCAGAAACGGATCTCGTACTGCGGTCATGTCATTGACCAAGAGGGGCTGCACAAGTCACCTGACAAGATAGAAGCTGTCGTGAAGGCCCCCGCTCCGGAAAATGTATCACAGTTGAGATCGTTTCTGGGGTTGATTAATTATTACCACAAGTTTCTGCCAAATCTATCCACGGTGCTGCATCCGCTGAATGCTGTGTTGCGGAAAGAAGTACCATGGAAGTGGAGCGAGGACTGTAAGAAGGCCTTTCGCAGAAGCAAGGCGTTGATTACCTCTGAGGAAGTGTTGGCTCATTTCAACCCAACGTTACCTCTTCGTCTAGCTTGTGATGCTTCCCCTTATGGAATTGGAGCAGTACTTTCACACAAGTTACCAAATGGCTCGGAAAGGCCAGTCGCATTTGCGTCCCGATCATTGACCTCCGCTGAGCGAAATTATGCTCAGATAGATAGGGAGGCCCTCAGCCTTGTGTGGGGAGTAAAGAAATTCAATCATTACCTGCAGGGCAAGAAGTTCACATTACTGACAGACCACCAGCCGTTGGTGTCCATATTCAACCCTAACAAGGCCGTTTCCACCATGACAGCGCAAAGGCTACAGAGGTGGTCCGTGTTACTTGGGGCACACCAATATGACATCGAATACAAAAGGTCCAAACAGCATGGAAATGCTGATGGGTTATCGCGCCTACCGTTGCCAGTAGTAGAAGAGGCGGCTACAGTGGACCCGGTAGAGATGTTCCACTCATCTATAGTGGAATGTCTACCAGTAACAAATTCAATGATCGAAAATGAAACAAGAAATGATCCGACTCTCTCACGAGTCTACGATTTAACGGTGGAGGGATGGCCAGCACATGGCGAACCAACGCTGCCCGCATTTTCGCAAAGAAAAGAACAGCTGTCAGTGTGCCGAGGAACCTTGATGTGTGGATCTAGAGTGGTGATTCCACCCAAACTTCAGCATAAGGTGCTAAAGGAGCTTCACGAGGGGCATCTGGGTGGAGTGAAAATGAAGAACCTAGCAAGAGCGTTTGTGTGGTGGCCAGGTATTGATGGAGACATCGAAGAAATAACCAAGAGCTGTCTAGGATGCCAGAAGGTCCAAAACGCGCCACCACAAGCTCCTCTGCATCCATGGGAGTGGCCCTCATCTCCTTGGCAAAGGGTACACGTCGACTTTGCTGGTCCATTTATGGACTCAATGTTTCTAATCGCGGTGGATGCACACTCCAAGTGGCCGGAGGTAATAAAGATGTCCTCCACCACCACGGAAAAAAACATCACAGTATTACGGACCATATTTGCTAGGAATGGCCTGCCGGAACAGATCTGTTCTGATAATGGACCGCAATTTGTGTCCGAAGAATTCAGGAAGTTCTTAAAAAGGAATGGGGTCAAGCACTACACGTCAGCCCCATACCATCCCACCACCAATGGATTAGCTGAAAGAAGGCCATAAAGGCCATGGGTAATGAAGACATCAACCTACAACATAAGGTAGATAACTTCTTGTTGGCGTACAGGAATGCAACACATGCGGTCACAAACCAAACTCCCGCCATGATGTTTTTCAATAGAAGACTAAGATGCCGGCTGGATTTGATTAAGCCAAACGTCAGAAGGGACGTAGAGAACCGGCAATTTCAGGGCATGAATGAAAGGCCAACTAGATCCTTTCAGATAGGTCAACAAGTTTTGGCCCGGGACTACCGTACCGAGAAATGGCAGCCTGGAACTATTGGGAAAAGGCTAGGGCCGCTGATGTATACCGTGGACATTGGTGACAGCATCATAAGGCGACATGTTGACCAGATCATAGGGTCATCCACAAAGGACCAACCTACTCCACAACCTTACACGGCTAATGTTGAAGCAGAGATACCCAGAGCACCTACCTCCGATCTGGTAATACTAGAATCAGATGAACCTGACATGGTCCTTCAAGCCGAATCGACCTTGCCAGAAGAACCTACTACCCCGCCGAAAACTACTACACCACCGAGGCGTTATCCGGACAGAGTCAGGAAGCCTCCAGAGAGACTGAATCTGTGAACTGTTTTGCATAAGTTGTATATATGTTATGATGTTGTTAATGGGGAATAAGTATGTTGTAAGCTAAAAAGGGAGGATTGTAGTGTATGTAACTGTTCTACCTTTAAGAGAACTATTGTATGTAACCGTCCACCTTTTAAGAGAACTATTTTAGGTGTGGCACTACTTTATCTTGGCTGCTGTATACTGTAATACCGACGGTGACCACACCGGTATATAAGTGCTGTGTCAGGATTTATTGGGCAGATTCGCCCTGACCTTTGAATAGTAAAGTCCTGTTAAAGTTACTCTTGTAGTCTGTGTATTAATTCGCCATAATACCTACAGAATTTACACCATCTATTTAGCAGGGCAAAGATCAATCTATGTTTTATACATACTTTAATCTTGCTATTTGTGAAACATCCTGTATTAACAGAACCTCGTATCACTTTTATTCATCCTGTACAGAACAACATATGCAGCCATTACTCATGGCTTTGATAAAACATCAATTTACTTGCCTTCTAAAAAGTCAGCTAGATGGGTAATTTTTTGTTAAAGAGAATGGAAGCAAAACCAACGGACCTGGTGAATAGCTTTGATATAGTTTGGTTGCCTTTGTGACTCACATTAAAACTAACAGAATTATCGATCATTAAATAAGCAGTCAGCACTACTAGAGGTAGGCACACCATGGTAACGTAGTCCATGCAGCTGGCCACGATTGACTGACAGTGCATTCTGTTACAATCTTCCAAAAGTACAAGTGTTTGGACCAAGAAAAAGCCATTCAGCCCATCAAACACATCCCCTCTTTAGACCATGTATAATTTATCTCTGTGTACTTTACACAAATCAACTTCCTGTCAAAGGCAACCACAGGTAAATCTCTATACAGATCTCTGTAGAAATGTCTGAGAAATTTACCTCAACTTCCCCTTCGCCCAAACCAAATAAAACTCCAGAACATTAAACTAACTTCACAGTTGCTTACAACTCTGACCTTGTTGCATTCCACAGATAAGAGGATCACTCTTCAAATACAATGACAAATAGTTTATCACCATTGTTTCAAAAAAATACATTTTCTGTTAGACGGCAGAATTGGATGGATTTAGTCCAGACCACTACTGCTATGCTACAATGCATCCGTCTTGGCAATCAGAGTGGGACCTTTTTGGCTCAGACTTGAAGGCAAAACAGGGGGGACAAATGTACACAAAGAAGTGTCTCACAGATTTAACCCTTGCCGTTCCTGGGAGCACAAGACGACTTGGAAAAATTATACAGGGAAAGCAATGGAAGTTACAGACTTCCCATAACTCCTGGTTAAGCATTTAGTTGTTAACGCTGTATTTGAGCCCCTGCAATTCTAGATGACAGCATTTTCTAGGGGCAAGAATCCACAGGCTGTATGAAACTTGACTGCTACTATTTTGTCGATAACTCCATGATGTAGCAAATTTAATTTAGAAGACTGCAGATCACTTGCCATACATCACCATAACAGAGCTTGTTTAAACACGTGGCCACAAGTGAAACTATGTTACCTCTCTCTTGGTAATAGGCAGCGGACTTCTACTATACTTCTGGAACAAAATACAGATTAATAACTGCTCTCGGTGTACGAAGGACCAGCCACTGGCACGAGTCTAATCAATGTGAAGAAAAAATACTGTTACAACAACACTGAGGGATGGTTTGGAGCCTGCAGGCAGATGTTTCTGCAGCTAAGGGCAGGCTGGCAACAGCATTAGTAATAAACTCCATCACTCAGAAACCAGTCAGCTTGAGCTAAACTATTGGTCTCTACAACACACCTATTAAAATTTCTATAATTATTTTAAAAACCTACGTTTCTCCTTTAAAATCCTCTTTTTTACTGCTAGCAACCCCCACCACTACCCCGCACTCTGTCACACACCAAGTTTCTGCCCGACATATAATCGCTTCTCTTTCTTTAACCTCTGCACCGAATGACTCCTCCTCCTAGGTCATTGCAATTTTTATCTCAGCTCCCCTTGGGCACTCTTCTCCGAATTCACTGACCTCCTATCCTCTAAATCTCTCCCTCCATATAAATTCTCCCACCCATATCCATGGCCATGCCCTCAATCTCGCATTCTCTATTAGCCTCCCGACTCCCATGGTCCCAATCACCAACAAGGCTATGTCCAACCATTTCCTTAATCCTTCATCACCCACATCCCCTTACTCTCCTGCAACCCCAATTCCTTTCTCCCAAGTTGCTTTAAACTCCAAAATTTCTGCCAGTGAGTATTTGGAAATGCATGCGTTAATCAAGATTAGGCAGCACGGATTTATGGTCAAGTTGCATTTGACAAACGTAACAATATTTTGCAATGACTAATTGGGTAGATACAGGTTGAGCGTCCTGAATCTGGCAATCTCGGGACTGAGGCCGAGCTGGTTTTCGTGTTTGTCCGGACTTCAGAACGCGTTTGATATCCGAAGTCCGGAAATATCGCAACCTGGGTTCGGGCGTTTCCGGACATCAGAAACACATTCCGAGTCCGGAAATGCCTGGGCCCAGGTTGCGGTTTGATAGGGTGTCCTGCTTCCGGAACATTTTACGGATTCCAGACAACCCGGCCACCAATCGTCCCAGAGTCTGGAACTCCGGATTTTGGACGCTCAACCTGAAACACAAATCCAGTAGATGTAGCAAATGTTGATTTTCAGGTGGTGTTCGTTCAGGTGTCTCGAGAGAGGCTGGTTAGTAAAATTCAGGTGTATGGTACAAGAGAAAATGTAACAGCATGGATAGAAAATTGGCTGATGGACAGTAAACAAAGAGTTAGGGTAAAAGGTGGTTGTTCAGACTGGAGAAGGGTTGAAAGTGGTTTACTCTGCTTCAAATATTTATCTAGTTTTCCCCTAAAAGATACAATGATGTCTGTAACAACCATTTCACAGGGCAAAGCATTCTCAAATCTCTTGGCCTTCACTGCTCCACTGGAAATAGTACCAGTATCTCAAATCTACAGTTTGCCATCCGTGGCATAGAATGGTTGGGGCAGAGACCATTGTTTCTTTTAGGGGAAAACTAGATAAATATTTGAAGCAGAGGAAGATATAAAGCAAAGTACGGGGCGGTGGAATTGGTTTTAGATTGATCTAGCAAAGAACTGGCACAGATGGGCTGAATGGACTTCTATGCTGTTAACCTTCAAGGTTCTATCTTTGCAGCTACCACTTTGCTTATTCACTTCCTCTTCTCCACCTTTCATGCTCTCTTCCCCAACAAGACCTTCACCATCTTCCATCCAAGTTGCTCCTCTTGGTACAGTCCCTACCATCGCTCATGCAAGTCCAAGGGGCACAAACTTTTTTTTTTTTTTTTTTTTTTTAAATTCATTCACAGGATTTATTGCCCATCCCTGATTACCCTCGAGAAGGTGGTGGTGAGCCACCTTCTTGAATATAACTGAGTGGCTTGCTAGGCCATTTCAGAGAGCAGTTAAGAGTCAACCACATTGCTGTGGGTCTGGAGTCACATATAGGTCAGACCGGGTAAGGACATCAGATTTCCTTCCCTAAAGGACATCAGTGAACCAGATGGGTTTTTACGACAATCTGGTAGTTTCATGGTCACTATTACTGATACTAGCTTTTTAATTCCAGATTGATTTAATTAACTGAATTTAAATTCCCCAGCTGTCATGGTGGGATTTGAATTCATGTCCCCGGATCATTAGTCCAGGCCTCTTGATTACTAGTCCAGTAACATAACCACTATGCTACCGTACCCAATAAACTTGAGTGCACCTGGTTCCCAACTGGCTTAGCCATTCATTGCCAGGTCTGGCCCAATCCTATTAAGGTTTACCAGGCCTCGATCTTTTTTGCAAAAACTCCCACTATTCTAGCAGCATCAAGAAGAGTAAAGATAAACGCAAGCTCCTTTTCTCTATGACCATAGTGAGGCGCTATCAATTACTCATAAAAGACAGAGTTGAGAGAGTAACTAAAGGCTTTTATTAACAAAAGAATGAAGGTCTGCCTCGAGTGGTCGACCGGTCCAGAAATACAAAGGGCTGGGGAGCAGTCACCTTTATACTAGGACTTGTGGGAGGAGTCAGCCGAGGCATGTCCAGGCATGTACACAGTGGAATACAAACAGTGGTTTACCACATTCACCCCTTGTTTAAAATTGAGTCCGGCGGGGTGAAGTGTATTAAAAGTTAGTGTATTGGAGTCTCTCCGGAGGTCTTGTCTGCCGCTGTGATCGGCGTGGCGACGGCAGGGGTAGTGGAGCTTCCGGCGTCGAGTCCTGCGTGGGCTGTGGCACAGGCGTGTCGTCCTCGTAGATGTCGAGCGGGTCGCGGGGCCCAGGCCTGCCGTCTGCTGGGGCTGGATATCGGATCGTTGGGGGGGGGGGGGGGGGGGGGGTGGTAGTGAGTTACTGCGGCCCCCGAGGGTGCAAGGTCTCTTATGGAGACTGTGTCCTCCCGCCCGTCCGGGTATGCAATGTAAGCATACTGGGGGTTGGTGTGGAGGAGGTCGACCCTCTCGACCAGAGGGTCCGTTTTATGGGTCCTCACGTGCCTTCTCAGTAGGACCGGCCCTGGGGACGTCAGCCATGGCGGTAGCGATGTCCCCGATGTGGACTTCCTTGGGAAGACAAACATTTTCTCATGAGGGGTGGAGTTAGTGGCAGTGCAGAGCAGTGACCGAATAGAGTGGAGCGCATCGGGGAGCACATCCTGCCAGTGGGAGGTTGGAAGGCCCCTAGACTTTAAGGCTAGCAGGGCGGCCTTCCAAACTGTCGCATTTTCTCTTTCCACCTGTCCGTTCCCCCGGGGATTGTAACTGGTGGTCTTGCTCGTGGCAATACCCCTAGTTAGCAGGTACTGACGGAGTTCGTCGCTCATAAACGATGAGCCCCGGTCGCTATGGATATAGCTGGGGAAACCGAACAGGGTGAAGAGGTCGTTCAGACATTTAACGACCGTGGCACTGGTCATGTCCGGGCAGGGGATGGCGAACGGGAAACGGGAGTACTCATCAATAATATTGAGGAAGTACACATTGCGGTCGGAGGAGGGGAAGAGGCCCTTTAAAATCAACGCTCAGGCGCTCGTGGCTTTTATCAGGTGGGCCCTGTCTGGTCTATAAAAGTGCGGTTTGCACTCAGCGCAGACTTGGCAGTTCCTGGTCATGGTCCTGACCTCCTCAATAGAGTAAGGCAGGTTGCGGGCCTTGATGAAGTGGAAGAACCTGGTGACCCCCGGGTGGCAGAGGTCATTGTGGAGGGCCCACAGTCTATCGATCTGCGCGCTGGCGCAGGTGCCACGCAATAGCGCATCCGGGGGTTCATTGAGCTTCCCGGGCCGGTACAAGATCTCGTAATTGTAGGTGGAAAGTTCGATTCTCCACCTCAAGATCTTGTCGTTTTTGATTTTGCCCCTCTGCTTGTTGTTAAACATGAAAGCAACTGAACGTTGGTCAGTGAGCAGGGTAAATCGTTTTCCGGCCAGGTAGTGCCTCCAATGACGCACAGCCTCCACAATCGCCTGGGCCTCCTTCTCAACAGCGGAGTGTCTGGTCTCCGGGCCTTGGAGGGTTCGTGAAAAGAAGGCCACGGGTCTCCCCGCCTGGTTGAGGGTAGCGGCCAGGGCAAAGTCGGACACGTCGCTTTCCACCTGGAAGGGGATGGATTCGTCCACTGCGTGCATGGTGGCTTTGGCAATGTCTTCCTTGATACGGTGGAAGGCTAAGCGGGCCTCTGCCGTCAAGGGAAAAGAGGTGGACTTGATCAGCGGATGGGCCTTGTCCGCATAGTAGGGGACCCACTGGGCATAATAGGAGAAAAACCCTAGGCACCTCTTCAGGGCCTTGAGGCAGTGGGAGTTCCATAAGGGGACGCATCCGGTCGGGGTCGGGGCCGATGACTCCGTGTTCCACAACACAGCCAAGGATGGCGAGGCGGTTTGTGCGGAATATGCACTTCTCCTTGTTATATGTCAGGTTCAGGAGTTGGGCGGTGTGGAGGAATTTTGAGGTTTGCGTCATGGTCCTGCAAGTCACAGCCGCAGATGGTCACATTGTCCAGATATGGGAAAGTGGCCTGCAACGCATTTTGATCTACCATCCGGTCCATCTCCCTTTGGAAGACGGAGACCCCGTTGGTGACGCCAAAGGGAACCCTAAGGAAGTGATAGAGGCGGCCGTTTGCCTCAAAGGCAGTATACTGGCGGTCCTCAGGGCGGATAGGGAGCTGGTGGTACGCTGATTTCAGGTCAATGGTCGAGAAGACGCGGTACTGCGCGATCTGGTTGACCATATCAGCTATGCGGGGGAGTGGGTAGGCGTCCAGCAGGGTGTAGCGATTTATTGTCTGGCTGTAGTCGATGACCAGGCGCTGCTTCTCGCCGGTCTTAACGACCGCAACCTGGGCTCGCCAGGGGCTGGTGCTGCCCTCAATAATCCCTTCCTTCAGGAGCCGCTCCACTTTGGTTTTAATGAAAACCCTGTCCCCGGTACTGTATCGCCTGCTCTTTGTGGCGATGGGCTTACAGTCGGGGGTGAGGTTAGCAAACAGTGGGGGGGGGGTGACTCGGAGTGTGGAGAGGTTGCACCTGGTGCGCAGCGGGAAATTTGGGAGCTGCTGGCTGCGGACTGTGAGTGGGGGTAGGGGTCCACCGTACGCCATCATAACACTTTTAAGGTGGCACTGAAAATCTAACCCCAGCAGGACGGCAGCGCAGAGGTCGGGCAGGACCAGAAGTTTAAAATGATCGTACACGGTCCCGTCTACTAAGAGTGTCACTACGCAGTAGCCGCCGATGTCCGCCGACTGGGACTCTGAGGCCATAGAAATCCGCTGGTGCGCAGGCAGGACTGGGAGAGAGCAACGCCGCACCGTGTCGGGGTGGATGAAGCTCTCCGTGCTCCCAGAGTCAAAAAGGCAGATTGTATCGTGGCCATTTACCTTAATGTCCATTGTGGAACTGGCCAGCTGGTGCGGTCTCGCTTGGTCCAGTGTAACGGATGCCAGCGTAGGGGTCGGTGTGTCGCTGCGGGTATCAGATGAGGCGGTGTTGGGGGCCTGCTGCGTTCCGGCTGTCGTCCAAGATGGCGGCGTCCATGATCCCCATGTGGCTGGAGGCGTCCAAAATGGCTGCTGTACCGGTGGTTCGCACATGGGCGGGGAGGCCCAAGATGGCGGCCCGCATGGCCCATGCGGCCCTGCAGACGTTAGTGTAGTGTCCCTTCTTCCCGCAGCCCGAGCAGATCGCGTTTTTCGCCGGGCAGCGCGCTCTGGGGTGTTTTGCCTGGCCACAGAAGTAGCCTTTCTGGCCTTGGGGCACTGCTGTCTGGCCTTGGGACAATGCTGCGGTAGTTGGGCCGTTGCTGGGGTGGCACGGCGCTATGAGGCGGTCCTACCGTGTCCCAGGCTGTCATTCCCTGCAGCGTCCACGGTGCAGAGGAGTAGGCATCCATGCCCCGGTAGGCTGCATCCAATGATAGTGCGAGTTCAGAGGCCTTGTTGAGGTCGAGGTCACTCTGCTCCAACAGTCGCTGTCGGGTGTAATTGGATCTGTGGCCCGCTACAAAAGCGTCCCAGATAAGTTCCTCTGTGTACACGGCGGCCTTTACATCCTTACAACCACAGGCCCGGCCAAGCAGACAGTGCCTGAAGGTATTCCACGGTCGATTCCCCAGGTTGTTGTTTACGACTCCCCAGAAGGTGCCTGGCGTACACTTCGTTCACTGGGCGCGTGTACTGGTCCTTGAGGAGCTTGATAGCGTCCGCGTACGAGGTCACGTCTTGGATGACCGAGTACACTCGGTGGTTCACTTTGGAGGTCAGGACATCCAGTTTGTCCTCGTCCGATTTGATTGCTGCGGAGGCGGTCAGGAATTTTTCGAAACACTTAAGCCAGTGAGTAAACTTGGTGGATGAGTCCGCCTCCTGATGATCTAAGTCCAGCCATGCTGGTGAGAGGATCTTCTCCATTATAAAAATGTTGTTAATAAAATTGATGCGCTATCAATTACTCATAAAAGACAGAGTTAAGAGAGTAACTAAAGGCTTTTATTAACAAAAGAATGAAGGTCTGCCTCGAGTGGTCGACCGGTCCAGAAATACAAAGGGCTGGGGAGCAGTCACCTTTATACTAGGACTTGTGGGAGGAGTCAGCCGAGGCATGTCCAGGCATGTACACAGTGGAATACAAACAGTGGTTTACCACACATAGGAACAGGATTAGGCCATTCAGCCCCTTAAGCTTGTTCTGCCATTCAATTAGGTCATGGAAGATCTATACTTCAACACCATTTACCCATCTTTACTCCATATTTCTTGATACCCTTATCTAACAAACTTTTATCAATCTCCGCATTGAAAATTTCAGTTGGCCCAGCATCCACAGCCTTTTGGTGAGCGAGTTCCAGATTTCCACTACCCTTTGTGTGAATAAGTGCCTCCTGATTTCACAAACTCTAATTTTAACATTATGCCCCCTTGTTCTGGATCCCCCCCCCCCCCATCAGAAGAAATAATTTCTCTGTGTCTACCCTATTGAATCCCTTCATTATTCTAAAGACCTCAAAAGGCTGTGGATGTTGTGTCAATTGGAATTTTCAAGACTGAGATTGATAGATTTATGTTAGGTAAGGGTATCAAGAGATATGCAACAAAGGTGGGCAAATGGAATTGAGGTACAGATCAGCCATGATCTAATTGAATGGCAGAACAGGCTCGCGGGGCTAAACGGTACTACTCCTGTTCCTATCTGTCCCTCTGCCTCCATGTGAAGGCTCTGCTGGTCCTAGTGTAGCTGTCATAGTGAGGTTAAACTCCACTTACAAACTGTTTTGCTCTGTAGTTAAAAGGATTAGACAGTTTTTAAAATGTAATTTTATAACAGTAATTGATTTTTGCTTACAGATCAGTGAACAGGTAACAGGATCTAATGGTGATAATAAACAAGGAAAGTGGGTGTAGATTACAAGCTTTACAATACACGTCTTTATTTCAGCACCCACCATTACCTCAAGCTAAAATGGCAACAAGCATAACAAGAACCTTAATGCACAGGCGTAGAGAGAGTACATGAGGAGATTTGGAGGCAATATTTTTCCTTCAGTGAAAATATATGGAATGGAAATACCAGCCCATTGTGACATCCTGTGAAGATCTGGCAGTACCATGAAAAAAAATTAGGGGGAAAAGAAAGTAGAAAAAGTGTTACACACACATTTAACAAGAAAAAAAACTTGAAGTGGCATCAGTTCTATTTCAATTGTGGTAACAAGAACTTACTCACACCAAGTGCCTCAGTGAACGATACCACCTGCCCAATTGTGGATAAAAAACAGGGGCTAGCAATTGTTACCAGACCTACATCAAGTTTATTCTCAATTTTATTAAACTTAATAACCTCAAAAGAATCCGATTTGTTTTTTTAAATAATTACTTCAAGTGCAAACCAGTAACAACTTATTTTCAAAACTGTGAACCTTCTGAGAGAAAGCAGAAACGAAGTTCTGGAAAAATAACCCCTACCTCAAGCTGGATGTGAGTTTTTTTCAGGCAATCACCTGTATGAATATGTTTCCACCCATGGAGGTTTATATTTGAATTGTGTCATGGGTATCATTAAGTGGGTTGAGCGGCATGGTTTTAGTGTGGGCAGGGTGAGTCCACGTACATTTTAAAGGTTAGCAAGTTATTTGGTTTCCGAGAACATGCTGCCGTTTCGCTCCTCGAGTTCACGCAGTCAGAACTTACAATAAGAAATTCTACTGTGGCAAACCTCCCCTTGAAATAAAATTTCAAAAGCTACGAGCTTAAAACCACACAACATGGACATCAGATGAACAACCTAATCTGAGTCACCAATAACAGTGAACTGTACTACAACTTTGAGCCATTTTGAAACAGGACATGCCAAACTTGGAGCATCTCTCAATGCAAGACTTTATACAGCACCTCGTTCATGCAGCTATCAGCAGAGAAGGAAAGGAAGGTCACATTTTGAAAGTCATCTGGGAGAATCAATACTCAAAGGGTTATTTTAATTCTTACTTTTCTTCACATTATTCAGGGCTTACACAAACCATTCATGAGAAAATAAACAGGCCACCTAACTTGATAACTCTGCCAGTGATGCTCTTGTGCCACCTACACGCAAGAGCAACCCACGATGGCTCACCTATGATTCTTCTCTCCCCACCTGTGGTGAAGTGCCACAATATAGAAATTACCATTAAGAAATTAAAGATGCAAACCCACATCCTAAAACTCCACATCACAGCATCTTTACAGCTCCATACTACCCATGGTATTGATCGTCATCTTTACAGCCACAATGAGAAAGTAACAGAAGTTATCAAACATTCTTCAATCCTGGACTGGGTACAATGGAAGAAAAAAAATCTGATTATGGAAATTCACAATTACTAACTTAAATTGTCATGTCCTTTTATGCATGTGGAGGATGGATTGCAATAAAAACTGACCATATGTAAACAGTGCCTGTTCACTTATTATAATATATACACTGCCAACATAATTCAAAAATTCTTCCACTGTCTTATTTTAGAAGCAATGGACACAGTAGACTGTATGCAAATTTCAAGGAGTTTCAGCAAAGTAGAGCGAGATTATTCCTTAGCTCCTGATAATGCTCCCCCTGAGAAATTGTGTGTATGTTGCAGGTTGGAATGGAAACACATTACTTAAATGGCTGAATTATTCAATTTAATTTTCCCTAATAGAGCTTAAAATTAATCACAAGCCAATCCAGGCAATTTTTACTGAAAGATTAGTACACTGCATCTGCCCCATCTGTGTACCAATTGCAATCGCTCAGTACATTGGTTTGTCGTACTAGAAGCAAACTAGCAAGCACCAGCATTCCATCTATTTAGACTGGGTCGCAACAGTTATTGCAAAGATAAGGTTTTATAAAAGGATTAAAAACAGAAAATGTAGTAAATACTCAGCAGGTCAGGCAGAATCTGTGGAGAAACAGCGCAACGGGCTGAATTTTCCGGGGTGGTAGCGGGCGAGATCAGTGGCGGATCGGGTGGGAAAGTTGTTATTTTTGACAGCGGGTCGGGAATTAGTCATCGTGGAGCCGACCTGGCCAGCAGCAGCAGGGGGCCCAATTGAAATCATTATGAGGTAGTTTACAGACAATTTTTCCCCCCTACTTTTTAAATTTCCCTGCATGGCCACGGGATTCACACAGCTCGGGAAGCACGTCTGTCAACCTGAGGCGTGAGTTCTGCGGCCATTGCGCCTGCTGATTACTCGACAGCATGGAAAACAAACCAAAATAAAAACATGTTGATTACATCAGCTAACAGATTGATGGAGATTCTGTTCTACTTGAAAAGCTACTGGTAAATGTTAATTCAGAAATTCATGAAGGGATGCAAGTGCTACCCTGGATGGTGAGGGAAATACATTTTTCTCTGGCCATTCTCAGCTGTTGCCTTCCAACTCAACAGTAATTGCACTGAATTGGTCTGCACTATAGAAAATGACATATACCATTTAAATACATTTTTGTGTTGTTTCTGGTCAGGTTTTTCCTCACAATATACTGTGATTGTTCAGTTACACATTAAATCAAGTCATCAACCATAACAATTTCATTCTCATCACTCATTCCACTGGTTCAATTTGCTTTCAGTCCCTGAATATGACTAATTTAATTTTTCAGTCTGAGACTTTAGGGTGAATTTCTGCAGAGGTTCTCTCTCTTGTCCATTGTTAACTTCAACGAAAGAGCTGCAGAAATCGCAAAAACACATTGTAAGCACCACTTGCACTGTTTGTCAGGGATTCCGCAGCTCTTCCGCTGAACTTGCTTAAGATTGTAAATCCACCTCTTTACAATTACATTTAAAATCTGCTTAATTTTATTTATTACCTATACACATACATCTTTTATGTGTACCAGTTACTGATACAAAAGTCTATAGATTTATGACTAAAGCACCAATAACTTCCCAATTAATGTACTTTTTTAATTATGTTCTTGATCGTATTTGTAGATGGCATATTAATGATATTAAATATTTCTTTGACACTCCTAACTTTTATTATATTATTGTACAGTAAAGAGTCAACACCCACTATGTTAGATTAAACTTAAAATTTAATGTGGCCAGGGTCCCTTTATGGAGCCCGGCTTAAAACGCATTATGAATGACATCACCAGACCCGCTCAATCTAATTGGGCCAGATAACGCGCTGGGCAGGCTTAATAGGCCCATTAAGGCAAGTTCATTTTCTGCAGCAGGATGGAGCCAGCAGCGGGGTTGCGACCTGCCACGGGCACCGGCAGCACTGGAGCTGCCAAGGTAAGGAAAATTCCAGCCAACGTTTCAGGTCAATGACATTTTGTCAGAACTGAAAGATGTTAGAGATGCAACCGCTTTTTGACCAGTGCAGAGGCAGAGAAATTGGGGGGCAGCTGGAAGAGGCGAGGAAAGAACAAAAGGAAAGGTCTGTGATAGGGTGGAAGGTAGGAGTGATTAAATGACAAAAGGAAATATAGTGCAAGCCAAAATGGGGTGGCAAAGGGACAAGTAAAGAAACAAAAGATGGGTCTGGAGGAGGTGTAAATGGCAGCAGCAGAACCATTACTGGCACCTGCTGTCCGAAAAAATGGGAGCAGTGGGTATGATCTGAAATTGTTGAACTCAATGTTGAGTCCGGAAGGCTGTAAAGTGCCAAATCAAAAGATGAGGTCCTCCAATTAAATATTGGGAAGACCGAAGCCATTGTTTTCGGTCCCCGCCACAAACTCCGTTCCCTAGCCACTGACTCCAACCCTCTCCCCAACATTTGTCTGAGGCTGAACCACACTGTTTGCAACCTTGGTATCTTATTTGACCCTGAAATGAGCTTCCAACCACATATCCGCAGCATAACTAAGACCGTTTATTTCCACCTCTAACATCGCCTATTTCCGCCCTTGCCTCAGCTCATCCACTGCTGAAACCCTCAGCCATGACTTTGTTATCTCTAGACTTGACCATTCCAACGCACTCCTGGCTGGCCTGCCACGTTCGACCCTACGTAAACTTGAGGTCATCCAATACTCGGCTGCCCATGTCCTAACTCGCACCAAGTCCCGTTCACCCATCAGCCCTGTGCTCGCTGACCTACAATGGCTCCCGGTTAAGTAACACCTCGATTTCAAAATTCTCATTCTTGTTTTGAAATTGCTCCATGGCCTCACCCTTCCCTATCTCTGTAATCACCTCCAGCCCCACAACAGCCCCCACCCCCGAGATATCTGCACTCCTCTAATTCTGCCCTCTTGAACATCCCTGATTATAATTGCTCAACCATTGGTGGCCATGCCTTCTGTTGCCTAGGCCCTAAGCTCTAGAATTCCCTCCCTAAACATCTCCGCCTCTCTACCTCTTTTTCCTCCTTTAAGAGACTCCTTAAAATCTAGCTCTTTGACCAAGCTTTTGGTCATCTGCCCTAATTTCTCCTTATATGGCTCGGTGTCAAATTTTTTTTGTCTTATAATACTCCTGTGAAGCGCCTTGGGACATTTTACTACATTAAAAGGCACTATATAAAAATACAAGGTGGTGTTGTTGTTCCTTGAGTTTCTGTAGAGATTCATTAGAACAGAGAACACTTTGGATACTGTTGAGGGGGATGACTCACCAGGGGAAGGCAGCAGCAGCCAACTTCCTGGCACTGGGGGTGCTCCTGCTGCCCAGGAAGGGGGGAAAAAGAGTGGGAGAGCAATAGTGGTAGGGGATTCTATAGTAAGGGGAACAGATAGGCGTTTCTGTGGCCGTAGACGTGAATCCAGGATGGTTTGTTGCCTCCCTGGTGCCAGGGTCAAGGATGTCACTGAGCGGCTGCAGGGCATTCTGGAGGGGGAGGGTGAACAGCCAGTGGTCGTGGTCCACATTGGTACCAACGACATAGGTAAAAAGAGGGATGAGGTCCTGCAGCAAGAATTTAGGGAGCTAGGTGAAGGATTAAAGAGCAGGACCTCAAGGGTTGTAATCTCTGGATTACTCCCGGTGCCACGTGCTAGTAAGTATAGGAATAGGAAGATAGAACAGATGAATGCGTGGCTAAAGGGATGGTGCAGGGGGGAGGGCTTTAGTTTCCTGGATCACTGGGTCTGCTTCTGGGAAAGGTGGGACTTGTACAAGTCGGACGGTTTACACCTGAACCAGAGGGGAACCAATATCCTTGCGGGGAGGTTTGCTAGCACTGCTGGGGGGGGTTTAAACTAACTTGGCAGGGGGATGGGGTACAGAGTGGAGCTATAGTAGGGGGTGATTTACAGCCAAATACAGAGGGAAAAACAAGTCAGCTGGGAAGGCAATGCAAATATGTGAAGGCAAAAGAGAATATGGCAGGGCTGGAAGGCATTTATTTTAATGCAAGGAGTCTTGCAAATAAGGTGGATGAACTGAAGTTGTTGTTGAACACATGGGAGTACGATATTGTTGCTATCACGGAGACATGATTGAGGGAGGGTCAGGACTGGCAGCTCAATATTCCGGGGTATAGAATCTTCAGGCGAGACAGAGGGGGGTGTAAAAGGGGAGGGGGTGTTGCAATATTAATTAAGGAGTCAATTACTGCTGTAAGGAGGGATGATATATTAGTGGGTTCCTCAAATGAGGCCATATGGGTAGAACTTAAAAACAAAAAAGGGGGCAAGCACTTTGCTGGGAGTGTACTATAGGCCCCCAAACAGTCAGGGGGAGATAGAGGAACAGATATGTAGGCAAATCTCAGAAAAGTGCGAAAATAATAGGGTAATAATAGTGGGGGATTTCAACTTCCCCAATATAAATTGGGATAGTCAGAGTGTGAAAGGCTTAGAGGGTGCAGAATTCTTAAAGTGCGTCCAGGAGAGCTTTTTGAGCCAACATGTAGAAAGTCCTACAAGAGAGGGGGCGGTACTGGACCTAATTCTGGGGAATGTAGCCGGGCAAGTGGTGGAAGTGTCAGTAGGAGAGCATTTTGGCGACAGTGACCACAATTCGGTGAGATTTAAGGTGGTCATGGAAAAAGACAAAGACGGCCCGGAAATAAGGGTTCTAAATTGGGGGAAGGCCGATTTTAATATGATAAGGCAGGATCTGGCCAAATTGGACTGGGAGCAGCTACTTATAGGAAAATCCGCATCAAAACAGTGGGAGACTTTGAGAAGGGAAATAGAGAGAGTACAACGCCAACATGTTCCTGTAAAGGTCAAGGGTGGGACCAACAAGCAAAGGGAACCTTGGATGACAAGGGATATACAAAAATGCATTAGAAATAAAAAGGGGGGCTTTTGGCAGTTACAAAAGACTAAAGACGGAAGAAGCCCTAGAGGAGTGTAAAAAATGCAGGGGCATACTTAAAAAAGAAATTAGGAGGGCGAGGAGGGGCCATGAAATAACACTGGCGAGCAAAATAAAGGAAAATCCTAAGATGTTTTATAAGTATATTAAGGGCAAGAGGATAACCAGGGAAAGGGTAGGGCCCATTAGGGACCAAAGTGGCAATCTGTGTGTAGAGCCAGATGATGTAGGCGGGGTTTTAAATGAATTTTTTGCATCTGTGTTCACTATGGAGAAAGATGATGCAGACATAGAAATCGGGCAAGGGGGCTGTGACATACTTGAACATATTAGCATCGAGAGGGAGGAGGTGCTAGCGGTTTTAGCAGGCCAAAAAGTGGATAAATCCCCAGGCCCAGACGAGATGTATCCCAGGCTGCTGTGGGAGGCAAAGGAGGAGATTGCAGGGGCTCTGACACAAATTTTCATAACCTCTCTGGCCACAGGGGATGTACCAGAGGACTGGAGAACAGCTAACGTAGTACCATTATTCAAGAAGGGTAGCAGGGATAAACCAGGGAATTACAGGCCAGTGAGCCTAACATCTGTGGTAGGGAAATTATTGGAAAAAATTCTGAGGGACAAAATTAGTCTCCACTTGGAGAGGCAAGGATTAATCGGGGATAGTCAGCATGGCTTTGTCAAGGGTAAATCATGTCTGACAAATCTGATTGAATTTTTCGAGGGGGTGACTAGGGGGGTGGATGAGGGAAATGCTGTGGATGTGGTTTACATGGACTTCAGTAAAGCTTTTGACAAAGTCCCGCATAGGAGACTGGTCAAGAAGGTAAGAGCCCATGGGATCCAGGGTGCCTTGGCGCGTTGGATCCTAAACTGGCTGAGTGGCAGGAGGCAGAGGGTGATGGTCGAAGGATGCTTTTGTGACTGGAAGCCTGTGTCCAGTGGGGTACCTCAGGGATCGGTGCTGGGTCCCTTGTTGTTTGTGATCTACATAAATGATTTGGATGAGAATGTAAAAGGTATGATCAGTAAGTTCGCAGATGACACGAAAATTGGTGGGGTGGTAAATTGTGAGGAGGAAAGCCTCAGGCTACAGGACGATATAAACGGGTTGGTCAGATGGGCGGAAAAGTGGCAAATGGAATTTAACCCTGAAAAGTGCGAGGTGATGCATTTTGGACGGACAAATAAGGCAAGGGAATACACAATGAGTGGTAGGACCCTAGGAAGTACAGAGGGTCAGAGGGACCTTGGTGTACATGTACATAGATCCCTGAAGGCAGCGGAACAGGTAGATAAGGTGGTTAAAAAGGCATATGGGATACTTGCCTTCATTAGCCGAGGCATAGAATATAAGAGCAGGGAGGTTATGATGGAGCTGTACAAAACGCTGGTGAGGCCACAGCTGGAGTACTGTGTGCAGTTCTGGTCGCCTCACTATAGGAAGGATGTGATTGCTTTGGAGAGGGTGCAGAGAAGATTCACCAGGATGTTACCTGGGATGGAGCGCCTCAGCTATGAAGAGAGGCTGGACAGGCTGGGGTTGTTTTCCTTGGAGCAAAGAAGGCTGAGGGGGGACCTGATTGAGGTGTACAAAATGATGAGGGGCATAGATAGGGTAGATAAAGAGGAACTTTTCCCCTTAGTAGGGGGGTCAATAACAAGGGGGCATAGATTCAGGGTAAGGGGCAGGAGATTTAGAGGGGATTTGAGGAGGAACTTTTTCACCCAGAGGGTGGTTGGAATGTGGAACTCAATGCCCAAAAGGGTGGTAGAGGCAGGAACCCTCACAACATTCAAGAAGCATTTGGATGAGCACTTGAAATGCCATTGCATACAAGGCTATGGACCAAATGCTGGAAAATGGGATTAGACTGGACAGGGATGGATGGGCGGCGCAGACACGATGGGCCGAAGGGCCTCTTTCTGTGCTGTAAAACTCTATGACTCTATGAGAGTAGGAGGCTGAGGACAGAGATCTGAGTGGGAGTGGGACAGTTCACTTCCCATTTTAATTCTCCATCCCACTTCCACTCTGACCCCTCTGTGGTCAGTCACCTACACTGTGGTGGATGTGAGGTAGAAGCAGAGACAAGCAATATTGTAGAGGTGGAAGTAAGTGGTCTTGGTGAAGGATTGACATGGGGTTTGAAAATTAGCTCTGGGACAAACAGGACATCAAGGTTTTGCATGGCCTGATTCAGCCTGATCAAGTGTCTCCGAGGGGATGGTCAGTGGCAAGGAGCAAGGTTTATTGCAGGACCAGAAAATGGATTCAGTCCCCGCTCACCTCCAACCAAGTTGAAGGAAATGTTGATTTTGTCCATCATTTAATGTTAGACAGGCAGTCTGTCAACATAGAGGTAGTTGTGGGGATTGAAGGAAGTGAAGAGTTGGGTGTCACGGTATACATACAGAAGCTGGCCACTTGCCTGTGGATGTAGATACTGTAATAGGTGGACGCCAAGGATAGATCCTCAGGGGAATCCAGAAGCCATTGCTGGAGATATGAACCGGTAGGAGTGGAACCACACAAGGACAGTATCATGTTGCTGGACAGTGGAGGAGAATGGTGTGGTCATCTTTTTGAAACTTCGCAGAGAGATTAAGGAAGATGAGGAGGGATAACATACCGCAGTCACAGAGGATATCAAATGTGACTTTTTCCTGGTACTGTGAGCAGGACAGGAGCCAAGGTGAAGTGTTTCCAACCAGGAGCTTTGTGGCAACAAGGGCAAAATAGTTGGGAGGTGACATGATGTTCGAAAACCCAATGGAGCTGTAATTGGAGAGGACTGATCAGTCAAAACTGGGATTTCGAAGGAAGGATTCATGATTTTAAAAAAGGATGGTGCCAGAGCAAAGAGAACCATTAACAATGGCAGCATGCACAGGGGCCACTAGAAGTCACCGAGTGCTCAGGAATTGAGTGGGCAGTGGATGAAGGGAGTAGGAGACGGACCTCATGGAAAACGTGAACTTGGAGAGGGCAAGGAGGGTTAAGACAGAAACTGCAGAATGAGGTAGGGTGGTTAAGCGACCAGAGTGTTTGGCAGCATGGGGAGGTGGAAATTGTAATGTATATACCTTTAAGGATGGAACTATTTTTTACAGCTCATGTATACTGCAGTACCGGCAGTGACCACACCTGTATATAACACTGAGTAGTAATCTGTACAGTTCAGTTGCAGTTTGAGCCACGTTGAGTAAACACCTGTTGTACCGTTCTCCACAGTCTGTGTCTTATTATACACGGACATAACATTGGCGACGAGGCAGGTTCGAACCTACCTGCAACTCTGCATCACCTCCCGGGGATTCGTTCCTGAAGATCAGTGGATTGGAGGTCAAGGCCAGAGACTCGGGCGTCGACCACGGGCAACCGCCCAGTCATCCAGCAGAGACTCGAGAATTGCGGGGGAGGCTGTCAAGAGCCAGGCTTGGCTTTCCAGTCGAGGTGGTCCAGCGAAACGGGCTGGCAACAGGTAGTGCGCAGACCCTTCCCGGACAGCGGCGGGCTAGAGCCTGACCGAGCGGCACAGCAAAGGGCCGAGCAGCGTCGACGGGAGAGAGAGAGAGAGAGAGAGAGAGAGAGCAGAGCGCAGCCGGTGTTCAGGTGCTGAGCAGCGTCGGAGAGAGGGAGAGAGAGACGCGCAGAAACCCACGAGTCGCCGCCATTGCCACGAGGACCGCCGAGAGCGGCGTTCGCAGCAGTGCAGGAGAAGCGCGCGAAACCTACAGGGCGCCGCCATTGCCACGAGAACCACCGGGAGCGGCATTGGCAGCAGCGGGGGAGGAAGGAAAGCGCTGGAGGCGCCATTTTAAACCACACCCAAAATGCCGAAGAGTGGCAGTATCACCGCATTTGACAATGAAGTCGAAGATTGGACTACATATGTCGAACGAATAGAGGTGTACTGCAAGGCAAATGAGGTGTCAGATGACAAGAAAGCGTCGGTATTGTTAAATTTAATGGGTGCAAAGACGTATGGTTTATTACGAAATCTAGTAACCCCAACGAAGCCAATGGAAGAGAGTTTTGAAGATATAGTAATGATACTAAAAGGAACATTTAAACCCCACACCGCTGCTGATAGCAGAAAGATTCAAGTTTCACAAACGGAACCAGCATAAGGATGAAAGCAATGCTGATTATTTAACAGAACTGCGCAAACTATCGAAACACTGCCAGTTTGGAGCGGGACTGGCAGATACCTTAAGGGACAAGTTTGTGTATGGGCTTCAAAGTGAAGGAACCCAGAAACGGCTTTTATCTGAAAAGGACCTTACGCTGGAAAAGGCTTTCAGCATTGCGGTATCATATGAAGCAGCAGCACGGGGCGCTGCAGAGATACAACAGAAACCGCAAGAATATGGCATAAACGAAATGTCATATGGAACAGAGAAGTGCTATCGCTGCAACAGAACAACACATGACCAGAATGATTGCTGGTTCAAAGACAAAGTGTGCAGACATTGTGGAAAAGTAGGACACATAGCACGAGTCTGCAGGTCGGGAAAGAAAACCAGCAATAAGAAACCTACCAAAGGAAAGTACAAGGAAGTACATAAGATGACGGAGAATAGTTCAGACGAACAAAAGAGTGATAACGACCCTGAAAGCAGGGAACTGAGTTGTCTGAAACTACATAATGTGATCACAACGGAGGATCACCGAACCATTTGGGTCACTCTCAAGATAGGAGTCCAGGTAAAGATGGAATTGGACACAGGATCAGCCCCAACAGTCATAAACCGACGGGGCTACGAGCGGCTATTCTCACACATACCCTTGAGAGACACAAAAAATATTTTGAAGACGTACACGGGGCAAAAAGTCTACCCCAAAAGGAAAAATAAGGGCGACAGCTTTAAGTTCCTCGGAGTCCACATCACGGAAGACCTCTCCTGGTCCCTCAATACCTCCTCTGGTCCCTCAATACCTCCTCTCTGATGAAAAAGGCCCAGCAGTGCCTATATTTCCTAAGGAGGCTGAAGGGATGTAATCTGTCACCCCTGATCCTCTCTAACTTTTACCGCTGCACAATAGAGAGCATCCTGACGAACTGTATCACAGTATGGTATGGCAGCTGTAACTACGATGACCGGAAAGCCCTGCAGCGGGTAGTCAAAACTGCCCAACGCATTACCGGCACCCGGCTACCGACCATAGAGCACATATACCAGAAACGCTGTTTACGGAGGTCATGGACCATCATCAAAGACCCTACCCACCCCAGCCACAGTCTGTTCGCCCTCCTGCCATCTGGGAGACGCTACAGATGCATTCGCACCCGAACGACCAGATTTAGGAACAGCTTCTTTCCCAGGGCTGTCATCCTACTGAACTCCACAAATAAACTCTAAAGCCTGCACATCTGCCAATGCACTTCATTATGTTTATGTTAATGTATTACAAGCCAAATGAATGTTGAAATGTCTTAATCTAAATGTACACTCTCGGGAGCCGCAAGCCTACATTTCGTTGTACTGCACTTGTGCACTAACAATGACAATAAAGTTGATTATTATTATAACGGTAAGAAACACCAAAACTAGACCTGTATGTATTGCAAGATGGAGGACCACCATTACTGGGACGTGAATGGATCCAGAAAATACAACTGGATTGGCATTCCATACAGGCACTGACTGTGGCTGACAAAAAGGATGACGACGTCACACCTGGGCGACTGTCAAAGATCCTAACTGACGCGAAAGAAGTGTTCCAGCAAGGACTCGGAACACTAAAAGGCATGACAGCGATGATTAAAATTGAAGAAAACGCAAGCCCAAAATTTTTTTAAGGCCAGACCGGTACCTTATGCGATCCGCCCAGCCATCGAAGCAGAGCTGGAGAGTCTGGAATGTTCAGGTGTACTGTCCAAGGTAGACTGGAGCGAGTGGGCTACACCCATCGTCCCTGTGACGAAAAAGTCATTGAGCAGCATACCTGGGGAACCAAGGAAGGTTCGCATCTGTGGGGACTTTAAGGTAACAGTGAACCCAGTCCTTCACACCGTACAATATCCACTTCCGTGGATTGAAGAAAGTTTCACCTCGCTATCTGGAGGGAGACGCTTCACTAAGATTGATCTGGCCCAGCCGTATGTGCAAATGGAGGTAGAAGAAGCATCAAAAAAATACCTCACAATCAACACCCATAAAAGGTCTCTACCAATACAATTGGCTGGTATTCGGTGTAGCATCAGCTCCGGCTATTTGGCAGAGGGCAATGGAACAAGTCCTGCAAGGGATCCCAGGGACCCAGTGTTATTTGGACAACATCCTGGTCACGGGCGAAAATGACAGTGATCACCTTGCCAACCTGGAGCAGGTGCTCACTAGATTGCAGGAATATGGGCTCCGAGCTAACCGCCCCAAATGCGAGTTTTTTAGAAAACAGATCTCGTATTGTGGCCATGTTATCGATAAAGAGGGGTTACATAAGTCCCCAGAGAAGATTGAGGCAGTAGTCAAGGCTCCAGCACCGGAAAATGTGTCACAACTGAGGTCGTTCCTCGGGCTGGTAAACTACTACCATAAGTTCTTGCCAAATTTGTCTACAATACTACACCCACTGAACACCCTACTGCAAACTGGGGTGCCATGGAAGTGGAGTGACGAATGTAGACGAACTTTCCAGAAGAGCAAAACACTAATCACATCGAAAGAGGTATTGGCCCATTACAACCCATCATTACCAATTTGGTTGGCATGTGATGAGTCACCCTACGGCATTGGAGCGGTGCTGTCGCACAAACACTCGGACGGCTCAGAGAGGCCAATAGCCTTTGCGTCACGATCACTAACCTCAGCCGAGCGTAACTACGCCCAGATTGACAGAGAGGCCCTCAGCCTAGTGTTGGGAGTGAAAAAGTTCAATCACTATCTGCACGGGCAGAAATTCACCTTGCTGACTGATCACCAGCCTCTTGTCTCCATTTTTAATCCAAAGAAGGGTGTTCCGGTGATGACTGCGCAACGACTACAAAGATGGTTACATTTTCTAGGGGCGCACCACTATGAGATTGAATATAAGGGCACGAAACAGCATGGAAATGCTAATGGGCTATCACGCCTGCCACTGCCTACTGCAGAGGAAGCACCAGCAGTGGATCCTGTCGAAATATTCCATTCGACTATAGTTGAATACCTACCGGTAACTAACGCTTGTATCGAAAAGGAAACCCAAAATGACCCGACACTGTCTCGGGTATATGATTTGACGGTGAAGGGATGGCCAGCACATGGCGACTCACTGATGCCAGCATTTTCGACAAGGAGAGAACAGCGGTCAGTGTGCCGGGGGACCTTGATGTGTGGATCCCGAGTGGTACTTCCACCCAAGTTAAGGGATAGAGTGCTCAATGAGCTTCATGAGGGTCATCTGGCAAGGGTAAAAATGAAAAGCCTAGCCAGGGCTTATGTGTGGTGGCCGGGAATCGATAAACAAATTGAGGACCTGACCAAGAGCTGCTCAGGATGCCAGAAAGTCCAAAATGCACCACCACAGGCCCCTCTACACCCATGGGAGTGGCCCTCATCTCCATGGCAACGGGTGCATATTGATTTTGCTGGTCCATTCATGGACTCAATGTTTTTAATAGCCGTGGATGCGCACTCGAAATGGCCGGAGATCATCAAAATGTCCTCCACCACCACGGAGAAAACTATTGCAGTCCTAACCATTTTTGCCAGGAATGGCTTGCCAGAACAGATTTGCTCCGACAACGGACCACAGTTTGTGTCCGAAGAGTTCCGGAGGTTCTTGAAAAAGAATGGGGTAAGGCATTACACATCCGCCCCATATCATCCAGCCACAAATGGATTGGCTGAGAGGTTTGTACAAACCTTTAAGAAGGCAATAAAGGCTATGTACAATGACAACATTCCGCTGCAGTACAAGGTGGACAATTTCCTGTTCGCCTACCGAAATGCGACACATGCAGTCACCAACCAGGCCCCAGCCATGATGTTCTTTAACCGAAGGTTAAGATCTCGCCTGGATTTGCTCAGACCAAACATATGAAGAGATGTTGAGAGTAAGCAATTCCAGCACATCCATGAGAAGCCAACAAGGAGTTTCAATGTAGGGCTACCAGTCTTGGCCCGAGACTACCGAACAGAAAAATGGCAGCCAGGAACGATATGCACACGGCAGGGCCCACTAATGTACACAGTGGACGTTGGGGAGAGCATCGTGAGACGCCATGCTGACCAGATCCTAGAGTCACAGGAACAAGTCAACCGCATGCCTCGTTCATACGTACCTGGTGATGAACCCGACGTACAGGTCGCATCTACCCCAGAAACAGTAGCATCGGAAGCTGATGAACCAACCGATGACAGGGGGCCAGAATCGCCTCCGCACCAAGAGCAAGACACTCGGGAAAGGCGCTATCCAGAAAGGATCAGGAAGCCTCCCCAAAGACTGAATATATAAATAGACTATTTTCAGCTAATGTTGCATGTTAAAAGTGTTAATTGTAATTAGTTTGATATTTAATTGTTAAATGAGTGTTATGGTACTGTTAATCTAAAAGGGGAGGAATTGTAGTGTATATACTTTTAAGGAGGGAACTATTTTTTGCAGCTCATGTATACTGCAGTACCGGCAGTGACCACACCTGTATATAACACTGAGTAGTAATCTGTACAGTTCAGTTGCAGTTTGAGCCACATTGAGTAAACACCTGTTGTACCGTTCTCCGCAGTCTGTGTCTTATTATACACGGACGTAACAGAAATGAGGAGGAGTATATGGCAGCAGAGGGAGCTGCAGGAATAGTCTCAATCTTAGAGGCAAAGAATTTACATAGAAACATAGAAGATAGGAGCAGTAGGCCATTTGGCCCCTCGAGCCTGCTCCTTCATTCAATGCGATCATGGCTGATCATCCAGATTCAGTACCCTGTCCCTGCTTTCTCCCCATATCCCTTGATCCCTTTAGCCTTAAGAAATATATCCAACTCCTTCTTGAATATATTTAATGAAGTAAATGTTGGTCCCTTAGAGGATGAGACCGGGAAATTAATGGTGGGAAATATGGAGATGGCAAAAACACTGAATGAATATTTTATATCAGTCTTTACAGTAGAAGACACTTAGAATATCCCAACACTGGACAAACAGGGGGCTAAAGGGGGGGAGGAGCTAAACACAATCAAAATCACTAAGGAAGTGGTACTCGGTAAAATAATGGGACTCAAGGCGGATAAATCACCTGGACCTGATGGCTTACATCCTAGGGCCTTGAGGGAAGTGGCGGTAGGGATTGTGGATGCATTGGTAATAATTTTCCAAAACTCCCTGGACTTGGCAAAGGTCCCGGCAGACTGGAAAACTGCTAATGTAACACCCTTATTTAAAAAAGGACAGAAGGCTGGAAACTATAGACCGGTTAGCCTAACATCTGTGGTAGGTAAAATTTTGGAGTCCATTATTAAGGAGACAGTAACAGGACATTTGGATAATCATAATTTAATAGGACAAAGTCAGCATGGTTTTATGAAGGGGAAGTCATGTTTGACAAATTTGCGGGAGTTCTTTGAGGAAGTAACATATAGGGTGGATAAAGGGGAACCAGTGGACGTAGTGTATTTAGACTTCCAAAAGGCATTTGACAAGGTGCCACACAAGATTATTGCTTAAGATAAAAAATCGCGGGATTGGGGGTAATATTCTGGCATGGATAGAGGATTGGCTATCTAACAGAAGGCAGAGAGTTGGGATAAATGGTTCATTCTCAGACTGGCAATCAGTAACTAGTGGTGTTCCGCAGGGGTCAGTGCTGGGTCCCCAACTCTTTACAATCTATATTAACGATTTGGAGGAGGGGACCGAGTGTAACATATCAAAGTTTGCAGATGATACTAAGATGGGAGGGAAAGTAGTGAGTGAGGAGGACATAAAAAACCTGCAAGG
Source organism: Somniosus microcephalus (assembly GCF_052327205.1). Classification (NCBI taxonomy): domain Eukaryota; kingdom Metazoa; phylum Chordata; class Chondrichthyes; order Squaliformes; family Somniosidae; genus Somniosus; species Somniosus microcephalus. The sequence goes on from NC_140990.1 coordinate 301,142,303, forward strand.
GGACATAGGCAGGCTAAGTGGGCAGAGATTTGGCAGATGGAATACAATACTGGAAAGTGTGAGGTTATGCACTTTGGCAGGAAAAATCATAAAGCAAGTTATTATCTTAATGGCAAGAAACTGGAAAGTACTGAAGTACAAAGGGATCTGGGGGTCCTGGTGCACGAAACTCAAAAGGTTAGTATGCAGGTGCAGCAAGTGATTAAGAAGGCCAATGGAATGTTGGCTTTCATTGCTAGGGGGATAGAATATAAAAATAGGGAGGTATTGCTTCAGTTGTACAAGGTATTGGTGAGACCGCACCTGGAATACTGCGTACAGTTTTGGCGTCCATACTTAAGAAAGGACATACTTGCTCTCGAGTCAGTACAAAGGAGGTTCACTCGGTTAATCCCGGGGATGAGGGGATGGACATATGAGGAGAGGTTGAGCAGATTGGGACTCTACTCATTGGAGTTCAGAAGAATGAGAGGCGATCTTATTGAAACATATAAGATTGTGAAGGGGTTGGATCGGGTGGATGCGGGGAGGATGTTCCCGATGATGGATGAAACTAGAACTGGGGGGCATAGTCTTAGAATAAGGGGCTGCTCCTTCAAAACTGAGATGAGGAGGAACTACTTCACTCAGAGGGTGGTAGGTCCATGGAATATGCTGCCCCAAAAAGCTGTAGAAGCTACATCATTACATAAATTTAAACAGAAATAGACAGTTTCCTAGAAGTAAAAGGGAATTAAGGGTTACGGGGAGCGGGCAGGAATTTGGACATGAGTGTAGGTTCGGAATGGTCATGGCCCTGTGGGTAGCAGTGCGGGCCCAGGGGCCATGTAGCCTGATCCTGCTCCTATTTCGTGTGTCTAATTCTGTTAGATTCAGGAGATGGTTCTGTGATAGTGGATTGGCGGTTAGGATCAGATCAGCCATGATCTTATTGAATGGCGGAGCAGACTCGAGGGGCCGATTGGCCTACTCCTGCTCCTATTTCTTATGTTCTTATGAATTGGCCTCTACTGCCTTCTGTGGTAGAGAATTCCACAGGTTCACCACTCTCTGGGTGAAGAAATTCCTCATTTCTGTCCTAAATGGCTTACCCCTTATCCTTAGACTGTGACCCCTGGTTCTGGACTCCCCGGCCATCGGGAACATCCTTCCTGCATCTAGTCTGTCCAGTCCCGTCAGAATTTTATAAGTTTCAATGAGATCCCCTCTCATTCTTCTAAACTCCAGCGAGTATAAGCCCAATCGACCCAACCTCTCCTCATATGTCATTCCTGCCATCCCAGGTATCAGCCTGGTGAATCTTCACTGAGCTCCTTCCATGGCAAGAACATCCTTCCTCAGATAAGGCGACCAAAACTGCACACAATACCCAAGATGTGGTCTCACCACGGCCCTGTACAACTGCAGCAAGACATCCTTGTTCCTGTACTCAAACCCTCTCGCTACGAAGGCCAACATACCATTTGCCTTAACCGCCTGCTGCACCTGCATGCTTACCTTCAGCGACTGGTGCACAGGACACCCAGATCTCGTTGCACTTTCCCTTCTCCCAATCTATTGGCATTCAGATAATAATCTGCCTTCCTGTTTTTGACACCAAAGTGGATAACCTCGCATTTATCCACGTTATATTGCATCTGCCATGCTTCTGCCCAATCACCCAACCTGTCCAAATCATACTGGAGTTTCTCAGCATCCTCCTCACAGCACACATGCCCACACAGCTTTGTCTCATCTGCAAACTTGGAGATATTACATCTAGTTCCCTTGTCTAGATCATTAATATATATTGTGAATAGCTGGGGTCCAAGGACCGATCCCTGCAGTACCCCACTAGTCACTGCCTGCCACTCGGAAAAAGAGCCGTTTATTCCAACTCTTTGCTTTCTGTCTGCCAACCAGTTCTCTATCCAAGTCAATACCTTGCCCCCAATCCCATGTGCCTTAATTTTACATGCTAATCTCTTATGCGGGACCTTATCGAAAGCCTTCTGAAAGTTCAAATACACCACATCCACTGGTTCTCCCTTATCTGTTTTACTAGTTACATCCTCAAAAAATTCCAGTAGATTAGTCAAGCACAATTTACCTTTTGTAAATCCATGTTGACTTTGTCCAATCCTGTCACTGTTTTCCAAGTGCTCTGCTATTACATCTTTTATAATGGACTCTAGCATTTTCCCCACTACCGATTTCAGGCTTACCGGTTTGTAATTCCCCGTTTTCTCTCTACCACCTTTTTGAATAGTGGCGTAACATTAGCTACCCTCCAATCCATGGGTACTGTTCCAGATTCCATCTAATGTTGGAAGATGATCAGCAATGCATCTACTATTTCTACATCTACTAATTTGTGAGCTCTTTGGATTTGGTATTGGAGGGGACAGTGGTGGGGACAAGAATAAGGGGTTTGAAAAGGGCATACATCATGGGGAGGAAGAGGCTTTGTTGTCATTGTGCTCAAATTAAACCTGGAATAAGAGGATCTATGTGAGATGTGCAAGGCCCAGTAGTGCTGAACATGGGTGAGCCAATGAATAACTGGACCAGTCAGTGCTAGGTGCACTCAGGTTAGTGGCTCTCAGACTTAAGGTGGCAAAGATGAGCCTGTAATGGGAAAACAGCTACAATGCGATAAAGCGATTGGCATTGGGGGTTCTTTGCTCTACGTGATTTATTCTGCTCGTAGGATTTTAACACCATTGGAATTTGTTGTATCCCAAAGATTCCTGCATACTTTGATCCTTCTCCTTCACAGCTTTCCTACAACTCTATAGCTTCTTTTATAATGCTAGCCAGTTCACAGCAGTGACCCACGTACGCCATCCTCACACTTTTAGGCTTAAGCCGTGCAGTCTGTCTCGGTGTAAATTGTGCTGCAAATTTGATCTGGACTTTCAGCACGTGTGCCTACTGGATGTATGTTTGGCCAGCACACGTGCAATAGTGAACCGACCACAACCCCCTCACCGCCTTCAAATCAAAACCACCACCCACATGCTGAAAATGTGACGAGGGAGCCACAGTATGTCTAGGACAGCACATTTGCTGGAGACACATAGCCCGGCAGCAGTCAGGAAGATGTAGCCAAAACTAGGTGCTCCTGGCTTTGGTGATAGACTGCCACAGTCATCCAGTTTCTTTGGCAACTCTGGTCCTTGCAATCAGCTTTTGGAAATAAGTCCAGTTATTTATGGTTTCTTTCTCTGACTTTATGTATTCTCCACATCTGTATTCTGCAATAGGTTGATAAGCATGTTCCCGGAATATTCTCTTTTTTCCCAAATTGTTTTGGTGGGCTATCTCCAAATTTTGAACAGCAGGAACGAAAGAAACTTCATAAAAGGAACCCAAAGCAACATCTTGTTGCATTTGGTAAGCTGCAGAAATACTTAGTGATTGACTGCTGTTCGAGGTAGCAATTTGTCTTTTGAATGTTTGTTTCCAAGATCATGTTGTCAACTAGGTATTTCCAATGTGACTACTCAGGATGTCTTAGCAATGCGCTCATGAGCACTGCATATAACCACGGGCTTAATTTAGTCCTGGGGGGATGCCTGCTCTAACATTCTACCACATAGAAAAGGTGTCAAGCTTCACTTGTTGTCAATGCTCAGTAAGGAGTAATGCTATCCACTATTTTTATTAATCTCCACGTCAATTCGTTTGTTAATGAGCCTCTGATGATCAATAAGGTTAAGGATATATTTGAAATCAAAAACGCACACTATCCTTGAGAGTTCAGATGGCATTGTAAAAAACAACCTATGAAACCATATGGACAAGATTGAAGACCCATCAATTGGCTGTCTATTTAGGCATTTTTTTCCTGTTGGATTTCGTGTTCATTTTGAATTGTTGGACTGAGTAGACGGAAACGTAGATATTGGATTGTGTGCTTTGGACTTCTTTGCTTAATATACAATGGCCGTTAACTTTTTTGTTATTTATCTGTGAAAACAAGACATTTGCAAGGAGGGCCTGAAAAAGCACTGGTACTTTAGGATATTCTAACAGGATCCAAGTTAGAGCTTCATAAGAACTTATGTATTTCTTTCCGATAACTTGAGTGCATTCATACTACAGTTACCAGCCAAGATCGGTAGTGGTAATTCAGGTCCAAGCCAGGCCGAACCATATCCAATCACCTACCTCCTGCTTAGCTGAAATTTGCCCAGCGGAGCTGGATACAGACATGGGCAATACACTATTTCAAAAGTTCAAGATGGAAATGTTTAGAAAGTTGGAGAACCCCCACCCTCTAAAATGCTTAAATTAGGGGTAGATGAGTTTACATAGTACTCAGGAGGTCTAACTAGCCCCTCCAAGGAGTCTCATTCTTCTCTCTGGAGTCAAGTCAGGTCCTGGATCCCTATTTACACTCTCAATTTAAGATTGGTGCAAAGCTCAAATCACTTTGCATCAAAATTAAACTGGGAGTGTGAATGCTCCATTTGAGACCAGTTTAAAAATGTCTGTAATGAACACGTATTCTTTGAAACATACATATTTTTCATTGAAAGGCCCAAGCGCTTCACAGTCTTTGTAAGGAGTACGAGAGCGCTTTCTAATCCTATACCAGTAGCGCTTACCCTTGTAAAGCCACAGTCCCAACATGACAATATATTTATAACAATATTACTGTACAAACAACATGATGATGCTTTTTTCTTTCTTCTGCAATAAACATTTATCTTAAGAAAAGATTGTGGCTACTTTACTCATTTTTGATTAATGTGTCATAATTGTGATTACTTAGATTTTCTGTCATCATAACAGGAGAATGGAAACACTAATTATAATGGCATTTTCAGTTCATTATCTGACCAGTAGATTAAACACTTATCACACCTAAATTGAACATAATACAGACCCTAATATCCAACAGAGGTTCCACTCCCACCATAAATTCAGCGGGAGACCCGTGGAACTCCCAAGAAAACAGCAGAGATCTACTTATGCTGGAATAGGAATTTCCCTAATGCCTTGTAAGGGGTGGCACTTCCATCCGTCCCTTAAAACAGGCAGGGGCAAGGCCTCATTAACCCGAGAATTTGTGTTTCTCAGACAGGACCAGGTGTGTTTGGCAGCTAGTACACGGAGCGAATGGAGGTATAGGAGTCTACTTGAAAAAGTGCAACAGCCCCCACCGACACCTGGGAATCCCTGGTCCAAGACCGCACAAAGTGGAGGAGAAGCATCCGGGAAGACGCCAAACACCAAGTCTCTTGGCCGGGAGCAAGCGGAAGCCAAGTGTAAACAGCGGAAGGAGCGCACGTCAACCCAAGCACCCCACCCACCCGTTCAACCACCGTCTGCCCCACCTGTGACAGAGACTGTAGGTCCCACATTGGACTCATCAGTCACCCAAGAACTAATTTTTAGTGTGGAAACAAGTCATCCTCGGTTCCGAGGGACTGCGTAAGAAGGAGTCTACGCAAGAGCGAATGTGAGCCCCATCAGTGGGCCTGGCCCACCCCCTGCCGCCACCCCCCCCACATCCCCAACCCCCACCCCCCCCCCCCCCACATCCCCAACCCCCACCCCCCCCCCATCCCCAACCCCCACCCCCCCCCCCCCCCATCCCCAACCCCCCCCCCCATCCCCAACCCCCCCCACATCCCCAACCCCCCCCCATCCCCAACCCCCCCCACATCCCCAACCCCCACATCCCCAACCCCCCCCACATCCCCAACCCCCACATCCCCAACCCCCCCCACATCCCCAACCCCCACATCCCCAACCCCCACATCCCCAACCCCCACCACCCCCCACATCCCCAACCCCCACCACCCCCCCCCACCATCCCCAACCCCCACCCCCCACATCCCCAACCCCCACCCCCCACATCCCCAACCCCCACCCCCCAACCCCCACCCCACATCCCCAACACCCACCCCCCCCCCACCCCAACCCCCCCCCACCCCCAACCCCCACCCCCCCCAACCCCACACCCCCCCCCAACCCCACACCCCCCCCCCACCCCAACCCCCCCACATCCCCAACCCCCACACCCCCCCCACCCCAACCCCCACATCCCCAACCCCCACACCCCCCCCACCCCAACTCCCACCCCCCCACATCCCCAACCCCCACCCAGCATCCCCAACCCCCACCCCAGCATCCCCAACCCCCACCCCCCAAATTTTGGTTCACAGCAAATCGATCAACTTCTGATGCTTAGGCAACGTAGAAACAAATTTTCCTGCTGCCCAGCATGCAACCAGAACATAAGTTGGTCTCTTGTGAACATCTGTTACACAGTTTAACTGGAAAACTGACTTCCAGAGGGTGCAAATCCCAGGCAATAAGAAATGGACATTTGTCTTCTTACCCCAATAGCTACATAGTGGGCCCTCAGGGAAGCATGCTTGGCCCTATTCTATTTTTGTCTTCATTAGTAACCCTGTGATATCCATCAAAAGTGACATTATTCTCTTTGTTGAGGACACCGCCCCAAATAGAGTGGTTAACTTCACATCTGGAAAACAAGCGACAGAATCACTGCAAACAGATATAAACACAACTGCATAGTGGGCAGACAAATAGTTTTTCCATTATAAGTTAGCAAGATAAATCAATAATTCTGTTGAGAAAGATTGACCAGATGATGCCCACCCACTTAGAGGATTCCAAACTCCCTTCAGTTACCAAACTCAGTTCTCAGTTTGCTAACTGAATCTGATCCATGCTTGGACAAAACAAGTGGCAAAGATTGGTGGAAAACAGACAGAAACCACAAAAAATCCCCAAGTCCCTATTTGTCACAGGTAACAGCTTCAATATTCGACAAAGCCTACATCTACCCAATCACGCTTCATGAAGAACAGTTCAAAGGCCATGTGGACCACTAGCATTCATAAGAACGGTCAACAGTTTGCTAGAATCCATCCTTTTCAATAGCAGTTGTGAGTCAGTTAGCCCACTCCACACCTTCAGTGGAAGTGGGTGCATGAAGCCCACATATACGGCTGCACGAAAATTGCTTCTAATCAGCACTCGAGTGTTAAACCTGCAGGTGTCGGCGTTAGCACCTCTAGACAAGTTCAAATTATGATCAGCAATTAGGCCCAAAATTGCGTGCTAAAACCAGACTTTCAAACAGACGTGTCTTATTAGCACAGCAGCCACGTGGCACCCCTTTTCACCCCCCTCACCAAAATAACCCTCCCAAATCTCTACCTTGGAATTTCCCTACGACTGTGAAGCAGGAGATTCACATCCAGCTGGTGTGAGCAGCCAATGAGAATATCCTGACAGTTTCTGAAGAAAAGGACAGCTCGCACATCGGGTGGATGATTTAATGCCACCCGCAGATGAAATAAATACCAGCAGCCCTCATTGTAAACCTTGGGAGATCACATTCAGTGTGGGACATCCTGTGGTGAACTAAATGCCATCTGAGCAGAGCCTGTAGTACAAATGGTGTATTAATGTCTCAGCCTGATAAAAGTTACACCACAAAAGGTTGACCGCTTGCTTTTTATTCTGCTAAAACTGCTGCACCATCAGACGACTGCACCATTCAATGCCTCCTCCCTCTCCCCCTTTCACTATTAGAAGTTTCTCTTCCCCCCTGCCCATTTTTGAGTGACAGCCAACAGCAGTTATCCCACCAGCAACAGCACCCCCAAATATTAAAGGGTCATCCTCAAGTCTGCTGTAACCTGCACAATTTTGCAATATAGAGAAGGGAAATCCTTCAGCACGGGAGTCGGAACGTCAGCCTGCGGAGGTTAGGGGGGGGGGGGGGGGGGGGAGAGAATAAAGAAAGAGAATGTAAGTGAGAAAGAAAGGAAGGAAGGGGTAGGAGAACAACAAATGGACAAGGCTGATGTGCAGCTAGGCAGACTGGTGCAATCATTGATTGACAGGGCTTTCTCTTAAAAGTTGCACTCATGGCCCAGAGTTTTCCCCATAATATACTGGCCTATTAACTAGGCCAGGAACAGAATAGCCAAATGCAGAGTAAAATTCTGCCCACTCTGTCAACAATTGCCTTAATCCCAACTTCAACTGCTGCACTGCTGTATCCTTTTTCTATTTTCCACACCAATCATCCTCGTAGGCTTTGAGTAAAATAGTACTGACAAGTTGTAACAAATTGTGGACAGATTTGCATTATGCTCCCATGCCAACTAGAAATCAGGTTAGAATTTCTCAAGCTCATGCCATGCAAAACATACAAGAGTCAGCAGAGGCATTCGTCAAATCAATCTATCAGATTCTAGTCCAAGTTCCAAAAGTGAAAGTACAGATGCTGAACCCACTGCAATATGAAGTATCTCACCTTCATACTGCAACAGGTTAACAACCACCCTTTCAATTGTGGAACCTGCTTGGTCGTGCAGATGGGAGGTACTATAGCACAATATCTCGTGGGTCCATGCATTAGCACGCAATAGCATTAGGGACATTGAGAGAAAAACACACAAGCATATAACTCACAGTAACTTTCAAGAACTCATTTGTCATACAAGTTCAACCAATACTCATGTTTTGTCTGAATGGATGGAAACTCTAATTCAAACTCGTCTCTTGTAGATTTCAATCAGCCCATAATCTCACTGCCAATGTAAAGCAGGTTTCAAGATGAGCAAAACTACCATATTCAACCAAGATATGTTTTGGGCTTAATAATAAGTAGAGTACCAGCAGGAAAGGCTTTATTTTTACTGCCTTTAAATCTAGTTTAAAAATGGTAACTCAATTTCATGGTCAAATATCCTGCCCAACTTTCCAACCACATCAGGAAAGTTCCTACAGTACCCTACATTAAGTGCTGTGTGATTGACACTGGCTATAAAACTGTGTGGTCAACATTTATGCTGAAGTAAACAGACATTAGGCACATAGCTTACTCTGCTTAAGTGGATGGCTGATTACCTGCAAGTAGGCTGTTACTGAAAGTGTTTTTTTTTTAAGATCCAAATTCTCCATTCACTTCAATAGAAAACTTTAGAAGGTAATTTTCTCTTAACGAACAAAACTCCAACTACTGAGCATTCATTCATAAATGTGTCCTATGTATGAATTCTTCCAAAATGTCAACATATCAAAATTTAAAGGCTCCTGTCTGTAGAAACCTGCTAGCTTTCCATTTACCAAATACTAAAAGCTTGCTACAGTACTAGGGTATTCCATCAGCTTTCAGTGGAAAGTATTTCCCCGACCCAGTCTTCATAATGTTTATTAAATACAAGCAGAACTCCCAGTGTTGCTCAAGGTGAGTCAGATAATATAAAAGCAAAATACTGCAGATGCTGGAAATCTGAAATAAAAACAAAGTGCTGGAAATACTCAACGGGTCAGGCAGCATCTGTGAAGAGAGACTCAGAGTTAACGTTTCAGATCGATGGATGACCTTTCGTCAGATGCTGCCTGACCTGCTGAGTTTTTCCAGCACTTGTTGTTTGAGTCAGATAATATGCTGCTTTATACCAAGAAGGTCGACATGAACTTTACTTGAATAAAGCTTTTGAAACCTGTCCTCTAGATTTTCTTCAAATGATCAAAATCAAACTTTTAATAGAGGCCGAGGCCTTTAAGTAAAAACATTAAATGAAGGTAATCAAAAGATAGCTTTATAAAGTTTAAATTGCGTTGTGAAATATTTAACTTCTGTATGCCTTATGTTAACAAACCTAATTTTGAACATTAGAAATTCCAGTAACAATGAGACCTTTTCTTTTTCTCTTCAATAAAATGAGATGGCAAGCGCATGATGTACAGGAAGTTAAGTGCTATATGCAAGACTTTTAATAAATAATAGGTTGATAATGAAAATTGGTACAGACTAATTAACCAAAGGGAGGAAAGCGAAAGCTTGCAACTGGTCCAAAGCCACTAACACAAGTTATCCCAGACCGCAAATACATCCCTTAAAGTCTCAACTGCAGGGAGTTCACTTCACTATTGGAATAACAGCTCTTTGGAGCTAATAACTTAGATTTATATATAGGCTTTTCTGCAGGATTGTGTACGTGCATGCAAGGTCAATTTTGATCCTTGTATTTACTAGACTATTTAAAAGCTAGAATTCCCTTCCCTGTTAATATCTTTTGAAGTCCTTACCCACCTTTACAGCACTGTAACACATCAACTACTACAGCATAGTCAATACATTTTGACTATCACACTCTAAATTCTTCAAGTGTTCCAAAACACATTGCTGAAGAATTTTTAATAATTTATATTTATTCTTCATAAAACCACTGCTGATTGCAAGTTTTGGGACTTTTTTGAAAGTTTCTCTTCCACAGAAAATGAGTGACGCTTAAATGTTTTAAAATTGAGAGAGTTTTCACTGGTTTAAAATCCTCCTTGCAGTTGCTGAGGCAAAGGAAGTAGTGATGCATTAATGAGTCAACTATCCTTACTGTTCCCCACAATGACCAAGGGCAATGGGACATCGGTCATCTTGCTTCAGACTTCCAATCAGCCATCAACTCAATACAGTATTTCTGGGCAGCCAGCAGGGGATTGTCTGCTGAACATACACTCTTGGGAAGGAGGAGGCCAGTTTAGTTGACAGGCCGAATGGCAAATACCTGAATGGGGAAGAAGTCAGGGGGACTGTCCTCCCACCCCCTGGGAACACATGGAGAAATAGGATAAAGAGACACATGTAAAGCCAGTGAGTCCAGTTAGGTCAGAGAAGGGAGCTCAGCCTAGCAACTTACCATCTTAAGCTCAGGGTCAGTCAGAACCAGAAAACTCACCAGGAAAAGCTAAGTTAGCCCACTAACGTGGGATACTGTAGTGTGGTTTGTTTTTTTAATTTCACAAGGAGGGGCTTGAAGTGAAATGAATTTTGATTGAAACTGTCCCTCTGTACATTCGCTTGCTTTCTGTAAAAATCAATCAGCTTAAGGGTTCGTATCTGGCCTAGTCTCACTAAAGTGTTTCCAATCCACCTACTGAAAGGTTGAAGTGCATGTGATGGCATGCGTGAAGGACAATATCCAATTCATTTCACAGGGGGGTACTACTGATACAGTCCCAGGTTATGGCATCGTATGATTAGATATTGGACAGTGCAACAAACTCCTGAATGCAAGAAGCAGATAGCACTTACAGGAAGAACCAACACTGGAGAATAACCAAATAAATTCATAACACTGTTATTGTGGTAACTCGCTGATGCACTTCACAGCGGCTCACTGTGCAAAGCAGTACAAGAGCCTGGATTCATCAGGTGATGCATAAGAAATAAAAAGCATCTTGTACAACCCAAGACCCAAACTCCAGGCAAGCAAAAGGGGAGTAAATATTAACTTTGCTTTGCTCTACCGTCTCCACTGAAGTTGCAAGCTGCAGTTCACAGATAGCTCCCTGTACACCACAAAGTACCACCACCCTGCATTGCTATCAGTGTTTGACGTCACAATTACGTGCTTGTGTCTCTGAGCACATCATCCAGTACAAATCCTAGTCTATAAAAATATACTCATTTTACTGATCTGGATACCATAAAACAAATGCATGAGCAATTAAATCTGCACATCATGTTCTTCTTGATATTGCAACACAGTAATAACACTGAAAGAAGACATCTAAACTCTTTCATCTGTGCAGGCTTTTTCTGCAAACCACATCTTCCATACAGGTTCCTTTTGCCTGGCGTATGCTCTAGTTTGAGTGGACTTTCCCAGCATAATTAAAAGTCCAGCCCATCTCATTTTTGCACTGTGCGGCGATCAGTAGTGAGGATTCTCACTTCCCCTGTCACAGCACAAAAAAAACCCTAACCAAAGTGACAAATGCCATCCTCTGTGATTGCGACCCTGCATTATCCCTCCTCGTCCTCTGCAACCTTTGACATGGTTGACCATACTATTCTCCTTCAGCAGTTTTCCTTCATTATCCATTCAGCGAGAGTGACTTTGCTTGGTTTATTCTTACCTATCTGATTGTAGCCAGAGCATCTCCAACAATAGCTTCTCTTCCTTCCCCTGCAACGTTACCTCCAGGGTGCCCCAAGGATCTATCTTTGGCCCCCTTCTCTACCAGCAGCATTCATTTCAGATGGAAAACCAGCAAATGCTGACCAACAGTTTCCAAAAAGGCTGATACAGCCTCAAAACAGCCCCGAACGTTGGCCTATGACATGCAATTACAAAAAAAGCAATGGGGCAAAAGGTTATCATAACTCATGCTGCAAGTATATCCAACATTCTACCACTGGTATAGTGGAAGATTACTGCTAAAATTGTGGAAATTTTCCCTCTTCTTTCAGGGTTTCGTAGATATGTACTAGCAATCCCCACTAATAAACCTAATCATTTGTTTATATATTTGTTACAGAATCACAGAAGTACTCTTCTCACATTCAGAGGCATTCTTCGCCATCTCCTCCTTCAGTTCATGTCAGCTATTTACTCACCCACCCCAACCCCACGTCAGCTATTTACTCACCCACCCCAACCCCACATCAGTTCATACCATCAGTCTTCTCACTTTTCACCCCACAATTTGCACTGGCACTCTTCTTCCCTTCCCTCTCTTCTCCCTCAGTTCAAGATGACACCTCTCTCTCTCACCTCAGTTGATGCATCTCACTAACTCCCCACTTGTGACTCAAGTTTGAACTTGCTAATCTTAATCATCAGTTCACTGTGGCTCTCTTCTCCTCCCTCAGTTTATGGTGGCACTTTTCACCCCCTTGTTCCCTACAAACATGCTAGCACACTTAATCCAACCCTTTACCTGCCTTTTATTCAATGCTGGCAGCTTTCCGTTCACCGCATGCTTGTGTCGTTCAACCCATTCTCCCAACATTGCCCACTGGCACTCGCCGCCAAGCATCCTTCTCAGTGGCACTCCTGGCTCCTACCTCCTGCTGTTCCGATAGATGAAATATTGATGTGGGCAGGATTCCCGTGATTATACTACAACCTTGTACATCTACCCCATCAGCTCAGTTGGCAGCACTCGGACCTCTCAATCAGAAGGTTGTGGGTTTAAGCCCCACTGCAAGCCTTCAGTACATAACCTAGGCTCACATTTCAGTGCAGCACTGTATTGAGCTTGCACTGCAGTGAAACAACCTTCCCCAAACAGCACAGAATTACTTCAAAGGCAACTGTGGATTTAATTAATAGAAACAAAAAAGAAATCATAACTAAGATATAGTAGCATTTTCACTACATCCGAAAACACAGCACCATTGAATTGTTTCAGTTTATTTCCCGAATACTAATACGGTAATCATTTGTCATAATGTTCCCTTTGGGAGCCATAAGAAAGCAGTGTTATAGTGAAGGGCAAGTTGCAATGAAGTGCTGGGAACTCCAGCTTACTAATAATTATTTAGCAAAATTACTAATTTACCTTATGATTCTTGGGGAACATTACCCAACGCTAATGATTCAGAAGCTTTTAGGGAGCCATAAATAACACACTTTATTTTGGAGGTGGCGGTTAACCTACTGCATAGTAACTGTAATGAGGAAATGGTCTGTACAGTAGGTCCTTTACTTTCACTTTCCTTTCCATTAGCCAGCATTATAAGTAGCAAAACTTTGTACTAGAATATTCGGTATATTGAAAACTAAAGGAATTTTACTATTTGGAGTTCAGACACGTCAAGACTCAATTCATTTTAGTTTAAAAAATGTAACTTATTTTCACGTATCTCGCTCTGAAACGTTAATCCAATTCCACATGTTTAAGTAGGTTTGCCATTCCTCTCACTTGTTTTGAAATTCATAATTCTTACCACTCACAATTCTCCAATGTCAATAGCTGGGCATTTGAATTTTTCAATACTGGGGGTGCTTCAGTTTTATGAACCAGATAAGGAAAAAAAACAGAATTTATACTATGAAGAAATCAATCTCTGGTGCCTTATACAGCTTAAACTGCACTTTATAAAATCCAGTTCATTCCTTATTTGCAATATGCTACAAGTCTTGCATACAGAATGCACTTCCTGAAACACGTTCCTGCCCGTCGTGCTTAAACTTATCTATTTTACCTCTGATTAAATTGTCCTGTTCGATCTCCAAGATAAGCAGTGCTATTCTTCTTTTCATAGAATCATAGAATGATGCAGCACAGAAGGAGGCCATCCGGCTCTTTGGTAGAACTATCCAATTAATCCCACACCCCTGCTCTTTTCCCATAGCCCTGTAAATTTTTTCCCCCCCATCACGTAGTTATCCAGTTCTCTTTTGAATGTTACTATTGAATATGCTTCCATCACAACAACTTGCTGTGTAAAAAATTGTTTCTCTGGTTCTTTTGCCAATCACCTTAAATCTGTGTCCTCTGGTTACCGACCCTTCTGGCACTGGAAGCATTTTCCCCTTATTTACTCTATCAAAACCGTTCATGATTTTGAACACGACCAATAAATCTCCTCTTAACCTGCTCTACTCTAAGGAGTAGAGTTTGACAAATTTGCTGGAGTTCTTTGAGGAAGTAACATATAGGGTGGATAAAGGGGAACCAGTGGACGTAGTGTATTTAGACTTCCAAAAGGCAGACAAGGTGCCACACAAAAGATTATTGCTTAAGATAAAAAATCACAGGATTGGGGGTAATATTCTGGCATGGACAGAGGATTGGCTATCTAACAGAAGGCAGAGAGTTGGGATAAATGGTTCATTCTCGGACTGGCAATCAGTGACTAGTGGTGTTCCGCAGGGGTCAGTGCTGGGTCCCCAACTCTTTACAATCTATATTAACGATTTGGAGGAGGGGACCGAGTGTAACATATCAAAGTTTGCAGATGATACTAAGATGGGAGGGAAAGTAGTGAGTGAGGAGGACATAAAAAACCTGCAAGGGGACATAGACAGGCTAAGTAAGTGGGCAGAGATTTGGCAGATGGAATACAATACTGGAAAGTGTGAAGTTATGCACTTTGGCAGGAAAAATCGTAGAGCAAGTTATCATCTTAATGGCAAGAAACTGGAAAGTACTGAAGTACAAAGGGATCTGGGGGTCCTGGTGCACGAAACTCAAAAGGTTAGTATGCAGGTGCAGCAAGTGATTAAGAAGGCCAATGGAATGTTGGCTTTCATTGCTAGGGGGATAGAATATAAAAATAGGGAGGTATTGCTTCAGTTGTACAAGGTATTGGTGAGACCGCACCTGGAATACTGCGTACAGTTTTGGTGTCCATACTTAAGAAAGGACATACTTGCTCTCGAGTCAGTACAAAGAAGGTTCACTCGGTTAATCCCGGGGATGAGGGGATGGACATATGAGGAGAGGTTGAGTAGATTGGGACTCTACTCATTGGAGTTCAGAAGAATGAGAGGCGATCTTATTGAAACATATAAGATTGTGAAGGGGTTGGATCGGGTGGATGCGGGGAGGATGTTCCCGATGATGGGTGAAACTAGAACTAGGGGGCATAGTCTTAGAATAAGGGGCTGCTCCTTCAAAACTGAGATGAGGAGGAACTACTTCACTCAGAGGGTGGTAGGTCCATGGAATATGCTGCCCCAAAAAGCTGTAGAAGCTACATCATTACATAAATTTAAAACAGAAATAGACAGTTTCCTAGAAGTAAAGGGAATAAAGGGTTATGGGGAGCGGGCAAGAATTTGGACATGAGTCTAGGTTCGGATCGGTCATGGCCCTGTGGGTAGCGGAGCGGACCCAGGGGCCGTGTAGCCTGATCCTGATCCTGCTCCTATTTCGTGTGTCTAATTCTGTTAGATTCAGGAGATGGTTCTGTGATAGTAGATTGGCGGTTAGGATCAGATCAGCCATGATCTTATTGAATGGCGGAGCAGGCTCGAGGGGCCGATTGGCCTACTCCTGCTCCTATTTCTTATGTTCTTATGAGAACAACCCCAGCTTCTCCAGTCTCTACATAACTGAAGTCGCTCATCCCTGGTACCATTTTTATTACACTTGCCTCTGAGTGAAGTTTTCCAACTCCATCTCCAAGATAGAAAGCGCTGTTCTTCAGTGCCACCCACCAGAGGCTTGTGAAAGTCAGGCATCCCTCCTGGCGCCTCTCCTCACCCCACATTGTCGTCTCTAGCAATGTGACATTCCCACCGATCCAACAGCCGGTGCTTTCACCTTTCTCCCTGCTGCCAGATCCAAGGATACCACTAATATTCTCAACCCAGATCACCCCTCAGTAGAGGAAACTCTTTGGTATCCGGCACCGACGGGACCGGGATGGTGCCGGTTGATTAAAAATTCCGGATGACGGAGAGGGTTATCTACCGAGGCTATTTTTAACAAACAAAAATTTAAAAAAATCAAGAAATGTGCAGTACACAGTAATTGGGTACTCACCTACAGAATGTTTGATTAAGTACAGTACTGCCAGTTGAGGGTAATCCATAACTCTTTAATTACTTAACAGTAAAACAAAACTTATACAGTAAATGACTGTATAAAGCGCGGGAGAGTCAAGAAGCCGAGTAGTGGCAGTTTGGAGAACTGCCCCCACTGACTAACTCTGCCACCGTGGGAGACTCGGACTCAGCAACATTTCCGGTTATTGAGGTGTTGCTTTCGGAGTGTGAATTTTGCCGGTTAATAGAGAATTCCGGATATTTAGGTGCTGTTTAAACAAGAGTTTCCTGTAATTGCATATCCCAGGACTATATCCAATGCTCCCATACCCCAGAAACTCCCAAATCTAAAACCGTCCTTTTCCAAAACTGCAGACTACGAGACAACGCCAGTACTCAAAAACTCCAGGACCGCCCCCCAACCCCACTCCAGTATTCCCATATGGCAAGAACCCATGCCCAATTATATCATAAACCCCTCCCATCAGTGACGCCACCATCTCCACTTCTACCAAATTGCATCAACCCACCCAATCCTAGTAACCTCCCTCCCAGTCTTTACAAACCAGATCTCTCCCCGTCTACAGACCCAAACAACATCCCAGCTATCGTGCTGAAGACTTGTGCTCCAGAACTAGCCGCGCCTCTAGCCAAGCTGTTCCAGTTCAGCTACAACACTAACATCTATCCGACAATGTGGCAAACTGCCCAGGTATGTCCTGTCCACAAAAAGCAGGACAAATCCAACCTGGCCAATTACCACCCCATCAGTCTACTCTCAATCATCAGCAAAGTAATGGAAGGCGTCATCGACAGTGCTATCAAGCGGCACTTACTCACCAATAACCTGCTCACTGATACCCAGTTTGGGTTCCGCCAAGACCACTCGGCTCCCAACCTCATTACAGCCTTGGTCCAAACATGGACAAAGGAGTTGAATTCCAGAGGTGAGGGGAGAGTGACTGCCCTTGACATCAAGGCAGCATTTGACCGAGTGTGGCATCAAGGAGCCCTAGTAAAACTGAAGTCAATGGGAATCAGGGGGAAAACGCTCCACTGGCTGAAGTCACACCTAGCACAAAGGAAGATGTTTGTGGTGGTTGAAGGTCAATCATCACAGTCCCAGGACATCGCTGCAGGAGATCCTCAGGGCAGTGTCCTAGGCCCAACCATCTTCAGCTGCTTCATCAATGACCTTCTCTCCAACATAAGATCAGAAATGGGGATGTTCGCTGATGACTGCACAGTGTTCAGCACCATTCACAACTCCACAGATAATGAAGCAGTCCATGCCCGCATGCAACAAGACCTGGACGACATTCAAGCTTGGGCTGATAAGTGGCAGGAACATTCGTGCCAGGCAATGACTATCTCCAACAAGCGAGAGTCTAAACACCTCCCCTTGACATTCAATGGCATTACCATCGCCGAGTCCCCCACTATCAACATCCTGGGGGTCACCATTAACCAGAAACCTAACTGGACCAGCCACATAAATACTGTGGCAACAAGAGCCGGTCAGAGGCTAGGTATTCTGCGGCGAGTCTCTCTCCTCCTGACTCCCCATCTACAAAGGCACAAGTAAGGAGTGTGATGGAATCCTTTCCACTTGCCTGGATGCGTGCAGCTCAACAACACTCGAAGCTCGACACCATCCAGGACAAAGCAGCCCGCTTGATTGGCACCCCTCCACCACCTTAAACATTCACTCCCTCCACCACCAGCGTACCGTGGCTGCAGTGTGCACCATCTACAAGATGCACTGCAGCAACTCGCCAAGGCTTCTTCGGCAGCACCTCCCAAACCTGCGACCTCTTCCACCTAGAAGGACAAGGGCAGCAGGCGCATGGGAACACCACCACCTCCAAGTTCCCCACCAAGTCACACACCATCCTGACTTAGAAGTATATCGCCGATCCTTCATCATCACTGGGTCAAAATCCTGGAACTCCCTCCCTAACAACACTGTGGGAGTACCATCACCACACAGGCTGCAGCGGTTCAAGGCGGCGGCTCACCACCACCTTCTCAAGGGCAACTAGGGATGGGCAATAAATGCTGGCATTGCCAGATCCCATAAACAAACAAAAAAAACCTCCAAATGGCAGCATTCCTCACAAACCTTTCAAGGTCCAGCACTCCTACCCATATTGTAACAAGCCTACAATCACCCCCAATGGTACCCAAGCTTTGGATCCCTATCCCTGGATTGTTAAACTCCACTCCACAGTGCTTCCACATACCCATTACCTATCTGCAACCCAATAATCTCCCTACCACTTTCTCACCCGCCACCAAACCCCCCCCCAGCGAGATTGAATGTTATGCATTCAGTCTCACTCCAGGCTTTGAGCAGACACTTCAGCAGAACAGAGAGTTCTCCCAGTGTCGGAGCCAAAATTCCTCCCTCACCCAAAACCATCAAAACACAGATTAGCTAATCATTCACCTCATTTGCTGTTTGTGGAACCTTGTGGTATACAACTGGCTTCCACATTTGCCTTCGTATCAAAAGTTACTGTAGTTCAAAATGAATTAATTAGTTGTAAGCACTTTGAGATGTACCGAGAATGTGATAAGATGCTATATAAATGCAAGTTCTTACCCTTTGCTTTCAAAATAGGAAGAGAAAAATTTAGTTTGTAACTAACCCAATTCGCCAGGAGCAACATGATGGACCATCTGCACACAATAGGCCCTTTTCCCCAACAAAACTATGGGAAAGTGCAAATTTGCCAGAAGAGCACTGGAATAATCAAGGCTGGAGGTGACAAAGTGTCAGGGTCGGCCTTGGCTCAGTAGAAGCACTCTCACCTTCGAGTCAGATGGTTGTGGGTTCAAGTCCCACTCCAAAGACTTGAGCACATAATCTAGGCTGGAACTTCAGTGCAAGTACTGAGGGAGTGCTACATTGTTTGAGGTACCATCTTTCTGATAGGAATATAAACCAAGGCCTCATCTGCCCTCTTGGGTGGACAAAAATAAATCCCATGGCACTTTTCGAAGAAGAGCAGGAGAGTTCTCCCCGGTGTCCTTGCCAATATTTATCCTTCAACCAACACCACTAAAACAGATTATCTAGTCATTATCTGAACATGATGGCCTCGATCTTCCCAATGTTTAACTGGAGGAAAATACCGCGCAGACAGAATATCGGAGGAGCAGTCATAGGGGTAGAGGGGTGGTGAAGTAGAACTGGGTATCGTGAGCTTACATGTCTCAATGTCTGCGGAAGATGTCACCAAGGGGCAGGATATAAATGACGAAGAGGAGCATCTAAGGATAAATTCTTAGGTGAGTCCAGAGATAATGGTGTGGGAGTGCAAAGAAAAGCCTTGGCCGAAAATGCACTGGCTATGATTGGACAAGCAAGAGTGGAAGCATTCAAGGGTAGTCCCATGGAGTTGGAGAACAGAGAAGAGGTGTTGTAGGAGAATGGTAAAATTGATTGATTAAAAGGCTGCAGTGAAGTCGAGGAGGCAAAATACACTACGATCACAGCCACAGAGAATGCCATTTGTGAATTTCATTCGAGCCGTTTCAGTGCTGTGATAAGGGAGAGATGCACAAATTCATCTCTCAAAAGGACACGGATTCAGATTTCAGAGTTTCAAACATGGAGTTTCAGGAAAGATGGGCAGTGATTTAGGAGGAGACATATTCAGGAACTTTGGAGAGAAAATGGAGGCAGGAAATTGGGTGGCAGTTTGCAAGAACAGAGGAGTTAAGGATTTTTTTTTTTTTTTTTTTTTTTGAAGAGGGGCTAATGATGGCAGTTTTGAAAGGGATGGGGGCCGGGGGGGGGGTGGGGAGAAGAGAGATATTGCAAATATTTCCCACTCCTCAGGAACTATATCAGCTAGCATGGGGGCCAGAGGGGAAGTTGGGTAGTTGCAGTTTAGTGGGAAGGGGTAAAGGGAACAGGTGGTGGACCTGCTTAACAAGATGAGCTTGGAGAGGATGTGAAGGGAGCCGAGTGAAACTAGAGAAAGTCATAAGTCAGTGCTTGACCAGGGGGGAGCCTAGGAGGAAGTTTGGTCTGGTGGGCAAAAGGAAGACAGGAAAGCAGCAGAGGTAGCTGAACAGATGGTCTCAATCTTAGTGACAAAGAAGTCCATGAGCTCCTTGCACTTGTTAAAGGTTAGGGTGGAGGGGACAGGGAAGAGGTAGTGATGAAAAAAAGCCGCAGGTTAGGTTTGCTCTCCAGGATGATCCTGGCATAACTGACCAACAATCAAGCTAGGGCTGATAAAGTGGCAAGTAACATTCACACTACACAAGTGCCAGGCATTGAGCATCTCCAACAGAGAGCCTAACCATCTCCCCATGACATTCAATGGCCATCAAGCCCCCATCACCAGAAACTCAACTGAACCAGCCACATAAATGCCATGGCTACTAAAGCAGATCAGAAGCTGAGTATTCTGCAGCGAGTGGCTCACCTTCTAACTCCCCAAGCATCTCCACCACCTACAAGGCACAAGTCAGGAGTGCGATGGAATAATATCCACTTGTCTGGATGGGTATAGTCGCCACAACACTGCTCAAGAAACTCAACACCATCTAGGACAAAGCAGTCCGCTTGATTGGCCCCCCATCCATTAGCTTAAAAATCCACCTCCACTAGTGTACCATAGCTGCAGTGTGTATTATTTACATTACATAATATTTACAGCACAGAAACAGGCCTTTCGGCCCAACAGTTCCATGCTCGACACGAGCCTCCTCCCACCTTTCTGCATCTAATCCCATCAACATATCCATCTATTCTAATCTCCCTCGTGTGTTTATCTAGCTTCCCCTTAAATGCATCTATACTAGTTGCATCATCTACTCCTTGTGGTAACAAGTTCCATATTCTAACCACTCTCTGGGCAAAGAAGTTTCTCCTGCACAAGATAAAAAATCACGGGATTGGGGGCAATATACTGGCATGGGTGGAAGATTGGCTATCTAAAAGAAAACAGAGAGTTGGGATAAATGGTTCATTCTCGGGCTGGCAATCAGTAACTAGTGGTGTTCCGCAGGGGTCAGTGCTGGGACCCCAACTCTTTACAATCTATATTAACGATTTGGAGGAAGGGACCGAGTGCAACGTATCCAAGTTTGCCGACGATACAAAGATGGGAGGGAAAGCAGTGAGTGAGGAGGACATAAAAAACCTGCAAAAGGACAGACAGGCTAAGTGAGTGGGCAAAAATTTGGCAGATGGAATATAATGTTGGAAAGTGTGAGGTTATGCACTTTGACAGAAAAAATCAAGAGCAAGTTATTATCTAAATGGAGAGAAACTGCAAAGTGTTACAGTACAAAGAGATCTGGGGGTCCTGGTACATGAAACACAGAAGGTTAGTATGCAGGTACAGCAGGTGATCAGGAAGGCCAATGGAATCTTGGCTTTTATTGCAAGGGGGATGGAGTATAAAAGCAGGGAAGTCTTGCTGCAGTTATACAGGGTACTGGTGAGGCCACACCTGGAATATTGCGTGCAATTTTGGTTTCCATATTTAAGAAAAGATATACTTGCTCTCGAGGCAGTTCAGAGAAGGTTCACTCGGTTGATTCCGGAGATGAGGGGGTTGACATATGAGGAAAGGTTGAGTAGGTTGGGACTCTACTCAGTGGAGTTCTGAAGAATGAGGCGATCTTATCGAAACATATAAGATTGTGAGGGGGCTTGATCGGGTGGATGCGGTGAGGATGTTTCCACTGATGGGTGAGACTAGAACTAGGGGGCATAATCTTACAATAAGGGGCTGCCCTTTCAAAACTGAGATGAGGAGAAACTTCTTCACTCAGAGGGTAGTAAATCTATGGAAATTGCTACCTCAGAGAGCTGTGGAAGCTGCGACATTAAATAAATTTAAAACGTAGACAGTTTCCTAGCTGATAAGGGAATAAGGGGTTACGGGGAGAGGGCAGGGAAGTGGACGTGAGTCTAAGTTCGGATCAGCCATGATCCTATTGAATGGCGGAGCAGGCCCGAGGGGCCGTATGGCCTACTCCTGCTCCTACTTCTTATGTTCTTATTCCCTCTTGGGTTTATTAATGACTATCTTACATTTATGGCCCCTAGTTCTGGTCTCCCTCACAAGTGAAAACATCTTCTCTTTGTCTACCCAATCAAACCCTTTCACAATTTTGAAGACCTCCATCAGGTCACTCCCATGTCTTCTTTTTTCTAGAGAAAAGGAGCTCCAGCCTGTTCAATCTTTCCTGACAGGTTTCGGTATAATTCTAGTACGTCTTTTTTGCACCTTCACCAGTGCCGCTATATCCTTTTTATAATATGGGGACCAGAACTGCCCACAATACTCCAACTAGCGATGGCAATCAATGCTAGCCTTGCCAGCCAAAAAATCCGCGGGAGATGACAAGATCGCGAGGATGGCCAAGAAAGTGGGTAGGAGAGCTTATATTGAGGGAGAGATTTAGTGAGGACAGTTAAACAGTGAAATCAGACACGCGAGGGCAAAGCGTGTTAAGATGGAGACTGAAATCACCGAGGTGAGGAAGGGATCAAGCTCAACTGAGAGACATTTCACACTGTAAAAACTCACTAAACTTCATACAATTAAAGGGCGGAAAAATTAAGTCTAGTTCAGAAAATGTTAACAAACCACTCCCATTGTTTAGACTCTCATACAAAGGCCTCTTTACAGTGCTCTTACTGCGCTCCAACAGCATCCTAAAGTAAATGAAGTGGTGCCGTTACCTTCAGAGGCAGCACAACCAACTAAAGAGCACCATTGACCGCAAAAATGACCACAGGTGAGTCATATAGGCAAGCGATGCACTTTCCCCAATCACTGACTTGTATAGGCATGTCCCAGCAATGAGGGAAGGTCTTGCTGGTCAGATAAAAAGTTGCAAACAGCTGCATGTGGACAATCTTGCACATGTGCAACGGTTTGTTTATGCCAGGTCTGCTGTAAAATACACACCACAATATAAATGACCTAATTCCACAGTATCAGGAGCTGCAAGGTTTACAAAGTTCTGTACTATAGACAAAGTAGAAATCCCTTGATTGTATTACAACTTTAATACTACATTTCAACTTTTACTCTACATGAAATATAGTACTGTATATACACATAGTACTGATCCTCTATTTTCTGAAAATTGTATCTTTGTAAACTGCACATTTATACCTCCAAATGTAGGTATTTCTATAATTTTGCACTCAAGGCCATGTGCCTATTTTTCTCTTGCACATGCACCCATTGCTGTTCATTACCAAAGGCTCCAACTGTACAGCCTCCCCAGCCTAATGTGATACCAACCATTTTTCAAAGGGAAACACAAATACATAAATTAAGAGAAATCCACGGTTTAATTAAATTTGTATTAAGCTCCCAAATAATCCTAAGCGCTATGATTAAAAAAAACTACTTACTGTTTATCAATATGTAATTCACCCTTTATTTTATAATATTTATACAATTTTATACATTCCTGCATGCTATTAAAAAATGACATGATAATACTGCAGGTTCTGTCACAAGATTCAATACACCCTTAGGTCCCAGGTCATAATGCACCTCGTCACCTTCCAACAGCATTAGAAAACCTTCACATCAAATTGTGTACAGCCCAGTGGCAAGAAAATGGTCTCAAGTCAAGAATTCACCACTACCAGAGAAACCAGTTTAAATGTCACACTTAATACTTTTATTACTGGCTGCACAATCATTTTCCTTCTCACCCTTATAAAAACCTCTGCAAAGGTGCAACTCATGAATGACATTTTACGGTATGTAGAAATAACTAAGCTCCCCCAATGGCTCCATTGGTAAGTGCACTGCCCCAAGTGGAACTGAGTCATACAGTTATCCCAGGTTTATTTTTAGCCAGTACAGTAGTTTAGGATACTTGTATAATCTCCAAATTTATGATGGGGGCCCGCCCCCCCAGTCTATGTCTGTATCTCATCTTGCCTGGTTTGATCCTTGGTCTGTACTAAGCACCCTGCTGGGACAGCAACCCATCCACCACCTTAAACATTCACTCCCTCCACCACCGGCGTACCGTGGCTGCAGTGTGTACCGTCTACAAGATGCACTGCAGCAACTCGCCAAGGCTTCTTCGACAGCAACTCCCAAACCCACGACCTCTTCTACCTAGAAGGACAAGGGCAGCAGGCGCATGGGAACACCACCACCTCCAAGTTCCCCTCCAAGTCATACACCGTCCTGACTTGGAAGGATATCGCCATTCCTTCATCGTCGCTGGATCTAAATCCTGGAACTCCCTCCCTAACAGCACTGTGGGAGTACCTTCACTACACGGCCTGCAGCGGTTCAAGGTGACGGCTCACCACCACCTTCTAAAGGGCAACTAGGGATGGGCAATAAATGCTGGCCTTTCCAGCGACGCCCACATCCCATAAAAACAAATTTTAAAAAAGTAGAGGTCTCACAATTCTCAACACTCCTAGACTGGTGAGGCAAGAAAAAAAAAACAGCCACACTACCAACTCCTGATCACTATCCAGTGAGCCCTGCTGGCAGTTCACACGTGTGAACAACTGATGAGTATCAGATTAGGATCTGTTATTATCCTTCCATTGAGGAATAACCTATGAACACTCGTTTTCTACACACGTGCATGAAGAATTGCATGTGGGCTAGATGTAGGAAGGCTGATATTCTCCCTATAATTGTACCCAGCGAGAGTCAGCACCTTCAGAAAGGGCCGAACAAAACTGGGATGAAACAATAAGTACATTTAGGGCAATACTCCAAGTGATGGGATCAAATGATGTTCATAAATCATGTTCTCAGCTGCTGATATCATCTCAACCACTTGACTAGATTACTACCCTATAATTTAGAGGTATCCATTATCCTCTACGTAATATGCAGGATTGTGTATGTCCTGGTAAACACAATCCATTGTTTTTCAAAAAAAACTTTCAATTCCTATCATATGACAAACCACACATTACTTTTTTTCTAAAATCCCTCTTCCTAGCATATGAAGTAAACACATGGTCAAAGCTCAGTAGCATTAATGATGGTGGTTACAGAAATCACTAGAACAGAAAAGCTCAGCAATGAAGATTACAGAAGATGGTATAACTTAATGTATAATAAAATGAAACAGATGAGTTTGTTACAGGCCGTAATATAATCTCAGGGATCTGACTGCTTTAGTTATAATCAACTGAATTACTGCATATCAGGACACAGCCCCATCTATGTTTTCCTCTTTGATTCTGTACAATTATCAGAATATGTAGATTGCTGCTCTGTAATTTTGTACCTTCTAGAGTAATGTTATATCTCTGTCGAACACACTCACTGTTCTTTATTGGCAGCAAGGAGTTAGACGTGGATTTGTGGCCTATGCAGGTACAAGTTGCTATGCTGCTAAGGTCGCCAAAAGCCACCTGGGAACTTTTTACACATTTTTCTAATTCACTTACTCATTTACTCTATCCATATATGCAGAGTGAAATTTTCTTACAGTCTCTGATATTACAATCTTATTTTGTTACCTTGGAATGGATTGCACTTTTAGTTGTAGTAAACTTCCCTCCCACCTCCCCCTCAAAAATCTCAGCCTATTGTACAGAGAAGCAACCAACTGAACTGCCTTCATCATAATTTACAGGTCATTGTTTCTGTGGCGGTTGCTTATTTTGCAAAGTCTGATCGATCTTACTTATTTTGAACACAGTATTAAATTGTTCATTGTCAAGTCACTTGCTACAGGTTGTGTTCTAACTATTGCGTGTAATCATCTTCCCAAAACCAGCAAAGTACGGTATTTAGTCATGGGTGAGTTAATGGGGCATTCTCATCTTGTAAGACAATTTGCCAAGCTAGTAAACAGGAGAATGTGACAAAATCAAAAATGCAGTGACAATCTCAAGGCATTACTAGCACCACATAAGCTTTTATGTTTAAGAAAATCAGGTTTGTGCTGCGGCAGATGTAGCATGAATTTCCTGTAATAATCAACATGGTGGCACAGCCCTGTTTTCAGGAAATACTGCTCTACATACCAAAAAAACTAGCACTGCCAACCCCAAAGATTCAGAAACAGAATGCAAGTTACTTGGGGGTGGGTTGGGGGGGGGGGGGAAATTACAAAAAATATTTTTAAGCCATTTACTCATTTTTATTTTTATGGCAAAGTCAAGCCAATGTGAAGTAAAGACTAGATTTTAAAATCCGCTACAAAATTCACATACGTTGTCAACTCTAGATTGGCGTCAGTATAAATCTCATCTTTCCAGTTGATTGTTTGACTCTGAGATTAATCCACATTTGGTACCATATAAACATGAAGCCACCGTCACTCCAGAGTCCTTCCGATGGAGGCCACATGTATCCTGGCAACAATTACTGTCAATGTGGTAACATGAGGCGATTTCATCAGCATGCTTGTTGTGCGCATTGCCAACAAATACTATACATTCACAGAGCTTCTCTTTAGCGTTAAGAGGGCAATGTCATCGATACTTTCTAGCTTGAAAATGAGAAATTCTACTAGTTGCGAGTGTAAAACAAAGCCAGAATTACATGGCTTTTTTAAAAAGATACATTTTAAGGGCAAAGCTTTAGCACCAGCCTAGTGTAAATATTTTGTATAGTTTAAAAAAGGCTTCAAACAAGAGCAATATAGTTTACTGAACTTTCTGGTAAAATAAATGTTACATGCATCACCATTAGCCAGGTTCACCTCCCCAAAGGAATTCTTTCCCACTTGGATTTGCTTTTTAATATCGTTCCCCCTGCCCCCACCAATTTTCTCCTCTCCACTCCTTAAGGCGCTACTTTTGCTGGGGTACAACACTCCTGGTTCCAGTCCCCCTCCTGTTGCTCATCAAGTGATCATGTGCAATTCCAGACTCTACACATCAGCAGGCTATTCCATTGTGCATGCATCACACCGGAGCACCCGGAGGAAACCCACGCAAACACGGGGACAATGTGCAAACTCGGGTGACTGTCTGTGTGGAGTTTGCACATTCTCCCCGTGTTTGCGTGGGTTTCCTCCGGGTGCTCCGGTTTCCTCCCACAGTCCAAAGATGTGCGGGTTAGGTTGATTGGCCATGATAAAAAAAATTGGCCCTTAGTGTTAGGGGGGATTAAATACGTGGGGTTACAGGGATAGGGCTTGGGTGGGATGGCTGTCGGTGTAGGGACCGGGTGCTAGGGTTTGGATGATCAGCCATGATCTCGTTGAATGGCCTACTCCTGCTCCTAGTTTCTATGATCCCGATCCTACCTTCATTCAATGTCCACATGAGCATTTTCCCAAAGGGTTCACTGCAATAGTGACCAGAAAGGGAAAACGGGACTGATTTTTTCTCCTCCCTCTCCCAGGAACACTCACAAACCGTCGTCCCCTTCCGCCTCCCTAAAATTAGATCAGCTAACTAGCACGGAGCAGGAATCAAACTGAACTTCAGAATATGCATGGCGCAGTAGCCATTTATTTACCCCCATAATTACCTCTCAGAAACCTCTCAAAGCACATATAACGAGCTAATTTGAAGTGCAGTGATTGTTGTTTGATTGTAGGCAAACACAGTCATTAACTCAGGATTCCATGAGCAACAACCAAACGAATGTCTGGTTAGATTTTGCTACTGCAAAAGTGAGCAGTATTAGCCAGGACATTAGAACTTCCTGTTCTTCAATAGTGCTCGTTGTGCTTTAATATTCACTAGAATAGGCCGGGGAGGCCTCAGTTTATCGTCTCATCTGAAAGCGGCACCTCCAACATGCAGCACCAACTCACTAGAGTGGGGCCTGGAGTATACACAGCCCTGGAATGAGGCTCGAATCCACAACCTTCTTATTGAGTGTCAAGGGCGCTATCAACCTAGAGAAGCTGACACCAAATTTACCTACTAGACTATCAAGAGAGCTTCGTGTGGATATCGTATTCTCACTTTAAAGGCCTTTCTCACGGGCTCTATAAAATCGCCTACTTAATTTCCACATGAATAACTGGAAAAAGCAGACATACAAACAATTTCTAATTGCTTTTGTAATGGTATTGCATTGAGTGCACATAGGGTTGAATGACAGCATGGCAATGACGAGGAACGGCTTGGCAGTGCTTTAAACTGATTTTTAAAGCTGAAATGCCGTTTCGCTTCTGTGGATTTGTAGACACAAATTTCAAAACTTTAACGTTAACAGAATCTTGTTTGAAGCCCAAGCATTTAAAACTATCCAAAACATTATCTGCTATAAAAACTGCTGCACGATCCCATTTCCGCCTTTCTAGGAGCGGCTTGCACACACAGATTTTCTATTTGCAAGCCAGAAATTGATGACAACACCCTACACCGGGGCAGATATCGAACCCAAAATGAAGTGAAATCATGTGGTGCAATTTTGATGTGCTTCTTGTAAACAAGGCTTTTGTATTCCAATTACGGTCTGAAAAGTGAACCATGATACTCAATTCTGTAACTATTCATACCGGTATTAAGATAGTTGAAGAAAAATCAATCCAGTCTTCTAATAATTACATTAACGAGTAACTCGAGTCCTTCACAAACATTTACTAAAAGCAGGGTCATTCTACAGCTCTAAAAATAGAAATGTATCCAAATCATTTTCTCCCCCGTCTCCCCTCCTCAAGCCAGTGACTCTTGCTGGGATATAGTTCCAGAAGTGTCAGTACCCACCCTTAGTAACTCACACAAGTAGCTATACTTCATGCGTGAGCCAGCCAGCAAGAGTTGGCAGGCTATTCGACTACGGAGGTGGGGGGCATCGCAGTGGAGCCCAATAAGAATTTCATAATTTTAATATATTAGGTCTTCAAAAAAAAAATGTGCAGTGGTAATGCACACCCCAAAGAAAAGGAAATAAACTCTAGCAGATGTATAACCTTTTTTTTTTATAAATGGCACCAGTTTATTTAGATTCAAGAAAAAAAATGTTTCTTGGATGGCACACAATATGCATTCTGTTTGAAATTATCTTGTGTTCAGATATTCAATGCTGTTTTTTATATTATTAATTGGATGCGAAATACACCCCACCCTCGTGATTATAAAAAAGACTCTTAGCTATGGCAGACTCTCCTTTATTGCACTCTTGGGCTTTTGAACCTATATTTTAAAGGTTACATTTTTATAATATACTATGGAACATTTAATATAACATATACCTCATTAGAGCATGTGAAAGCTTTGTTCTCATTATAATGTGTGCAGGAACTGAGACATTCAATAACATTTAAATGTTAGTAAAGGACAGAAATACTATAGCTCCTGAGTATCCAGACACTAGTGCTATAATAAAATTGTTTAAATATTTTACCTTCCTCAATGAGTTTGAGACAATCAGCTGACTGCAGAAAAACACTCTTTGCTGCAGCATAAACTTTAGCAAAGATCATGTTTTTTTGAATAAACACTATAAACTTTGCTCTCTGGTCCCCTTCCCCGTGACCCAGACCATGCGAAACTTCGGTGTGCTGTTCAACCCAGAGGTAAATTTGAAATTTCACATCCTATCCATCAAGACCGCTTACTTCCACCTCCACAGCATTAGTTGCCTCTGCCCCTACCTCACCTCCACTGTCCCTGAAGCCCTCATTCACACTTTTTGCCATCTCTACACCCGATTTCTCCAAGGTCCTTCTCGCCAGCCTCCCGTCCTCCACTTGCTCAAAACTCAGCTGCCCACATCTTGTCCCACTCGCTCATTACTCCCAACCTCACTGACTCCTTGTCCCCTCCAACACAATGGTGCTAATTTTAACCTGACCCACCCAGTGGGAAACTGGCAGGATCACAGCTGCAGCCCGTTTTCCCACCCTCGCCGATTTTATTTCCCATTGACTCCAATGAAGTGTGAAATCGAGCGGGGTGTAAAGCGGGCGGCCAATCTGATCCCATCAGTTTCCTGCCTGGCAAGTCAGGTTAAAATTACCCTCATTGAATTTAAAATCCTCATCTTCAAATCTTTCCTTGGTCTTGCTCCGCCCAAGCTCGAAAACCTCCTTCAGCCTTAGATATCCATGGCTCGGTGGTAGCACTCTCACCTCCCGAGTCACAAGCTGTGGATTCAAGTCCCACTCAAGACTTGGAACACAATGGCCCAGAAATTAGTGTCCCAACGCGCGAGTAAGCACCGTGTACTCACACGTGGGACCGATGGAGTTGCCGGTTTTCAGCATGCACAGCGCATGCGCGGGAAACCGGCATTTCCGATCCTCTGAACCAATGGGTTCAGAGGTCGAACGCGTGTGCGCAGGAGTCTGCGCGTGTGCGTTGAACTTCCCTTTTTTTTCCAGGTGTGCCCGTGCGTGAAGGCCTCCACTTTTTACACTTTAAAAAAGCAAACGTAAGGACTTAATTTTAAAAGGTAAGTGGTCTATTAATTAAAATTAGAATTTTTTTTCCCCCACAGGTTTCTTATTTTTTAAGACTTTACAGTAAGGAAAGTGTATTTTTAGCCCCGATTTTTTAGAAAATTATTTTTTCCAAAAATTTAAATTAGTGTTTAAAATAGTTATTTAAAGTTATTTATACAGTAGTTCATTTATATAGTGTGATTTTTTAAAATAATTTTATTTCAAGTTTAAGTACTGTTTTGGGCACCCGGAGTTTTCATGAGTTTGACAGTTCTTACTGTCAAACTCATGAATGAACTTTTGCATCCTCCGATTGGTTGCCCAGTGCTCACGTGATCCCAGCTGATGCATCGCACTAAGTACGCCGCTGGGTCACACAAGCACAGCGCGCCGGGAGCTGGACCGGGCCACAGACAGGAAATCCACGCAGGCCCAGGCTTCAACTGCCGGCACGCTAGGTAAGTGTAGGTCGGGGGCTTGCACCCGCGGGAAGCCCCCGACACCAATTTCTGGGCCATAATCTAGACTGCTGCAATGTCAGAAGTGCAGTCTTTTGAATGAGCTGTTAAACTGAGGCCCAGTCTGCCCTCTCAGGAAGATGTAAAAGATCACATGGCACTATTTTGAAGAACAGGGGAGTTATCCCCAGTGTCCTGGCCAATATTTATCCCTCAACCAAACATCACTACAAGAGATTATCTTGGCATTATCACATTGCTGTTTGTAGGACTTTGCTATGTGCAAATTGGTTGCCATGTTTATTACAACAGTGGCTACACTTCAAAAAGTACTTCATTGGCTGTAAAGCGCTTTGGGACGTCCCGAGGTTGTGAAAGGCGCTATATAAATGCAAGTCTTTCTTATATCCTGCCTCCTTCAGTCCTCAGTCTCTGGCCATTCGTGCAACCTCACCCTCCCCCTCCCCCTTTGAGCCGTCAGTGTCAGCAGAGTTTCCGCACTACTCTCTAGAATTTCTTACCTAAACCCCTACATTCTACACACAAGTTTCTTACCTAAAGCTCTCCAATTCTCTCCACTTTTAAAACTCAAAATTAATCTTTTCCACCAAGCTTTCAATCACCTCTCCTAATTTTCACTCCATTGTACATTCCCTTTATCTATTTTTCCGCTTTCTCTTCCCAATGTAAATTGCCGTGGGACATTTTCTACATTAAAGGCCTTGTATATATGCAATTTGTTAATGAGCAGGTTTTTTTCCCCCCCCTGCTCCCTAATCTTCTCCATTTTTTTGTTGAACTTGCTGATTTAAAAAAAAATGTATTCATTAATTCATGGGATGTGGGCATCGCTGGCAAGGCCAACATTTATTGCCCATTCCTAATTGCCCTCGAGAAGGTGGTGGTGAGCCGCCTTCTTGAACCGTTGTAGTTGGTGAGGTGAAGGTACTCCCACATTGCTGTTAGGGAGTTCCAGGATTTTGACCCAGTGACGATGAAGGAACAGCGATATAGTTCCAAGTCAGGATGGTGTGTGACTTGGAGGGGAACTTGGGAGGTGATGGTGTTCCCAAGCGCCTGCCGTCCTCGTCCTTCAAGGGGATAGAGGTCGCAGGTTTGGAAGGTGCTGTCAAAGAAGCCTTGGCGAGTTGCTACAGTGTAGCTTAGTGCTGGGCTAAGATTTTACGTGGCCAATTCCAGCACTGCTACACCATCCCAGCTCAGACCTGCCAAGTCTGTACAGACCATGGATTGAAGTTTGAATTTTCCTGGTCAGGCTGGCT
The DNA here is from genome assembly GCF_052327205.1 of Somniosus microcephalus. NCBI lineage: Eukaryota > Metazoa > Chordata > Chondrichthyes > Squaliformes > Somniosidae > Somniosus > Somniosus microcephalus. The sequence continues at coordinate 301,174,649 of NC_140990.1, forward strand.
TAGTGACGTATCAGACATTGTATCTATACTGAATTTTTTGTAATAATGAGCTTTATAACAAATAAATACTTGGTTAATGTGATGTACCATACATATCACAAGCAATATTTTTAAGTCAAATAGCTATCCATATTTGTTCCATAATTCCTTAAGAACCTTTCCTTCCCTTTTGCTGCATGTATTATGCCATTACAGGAGGCTACATTTACAATAATTCAGTATAAATTCCTATTTGATTTCTTGTCTCTAATGAAAGCACCAACTCTAACCCCAGTGTTGTGCGTTTCAGACAGGCACTAGCCATCTCTTGTAATTATGATTTTGTAATGTAATCATATGGAATGATAAATGTATATATTATATAGACACACACACACAGCCTATGCTGGAAATCTTAAGGCTCAAAAGGTCCCTACTGTAAGACTAAGCCCAGTGTTATACTGGGTTTAAAATAGACAGATGATTAGTCAGTCATAAGACTTAGCAGATCCGTCAGCATTTGCTTATAACAATTTAAAGTGTTACTTCAGGGGGCATTCTAATTCAAAAGGCTCAAGAGCACCATCAAGAACTTGCATTTATATATCACCTTTCATGACCTTAGGACATCCCAAAGCACTTTATAACCAAAGGAAGTACAGCAAATAACACTGACCTATAATATTAAATACAGTGGAATCCACTTATACGGAATTGGTCAAGACAAGAAAAATAGATCTGTATATTAAAAAAAGCTACCAATACCACTGATTACTATTAGAGAAAAGAAGCAAACTAACACTATGGAGAAAAAGCAAAAAACTAGATTTCTGGAATCTGAATAAAAACAGCAAATGTTGGAAACAGTTCTGACAAAGAGGCTACAACATAAGCGTTCCCTCCTCTGTTTTCTCTACAGATGCTGATCGATCGGCTGAGGATTTCCAGTAACTTTTGTGTTTGTAACACCAATATATACTTATTACCTCCGCTTGAACAACTCTCAGTAACCTATAGGTCACTTCCTTGCAGTACCAACAAAATATTACAATACCCTTTGGCAACAGTAGCACTTCTGCACTATTTAAGAAAGGTAAATTATTTATATGATACAGAAAAAAAGGGTAGAATTACTCTCATGTTCTGCAGCAGTCCATTTATGCAATGATTTTGAGTTTTATTCTGAATACTGCAAAGACATTCCTCACTCAAAGGATTATAGGAATGTTATAAGAAATTACTATGAACAATACCCATAAAAAAATATTTGGGGTCTCATCTAAATACTGGATTAAAATATCTAATGTACAAATTATATAATCTTACATGTCTTGATCTTAACTTTCTCATCTATAGTATGGTTGAGTGCAAGTTAACCTAAATAAGATCCCATATCCTCAGGAATTGGATGGCTCTTCCAGAATGTTTTGAAAGAATGACAGGCCCGATGACAGTTAATTACAAATACTCACCCCCTCAGTAAAGTTTCACGCAAAACTTGTATTTTTCAAAATTCACTTTGCCAGCAATTCTGCTGTATTTTGTATAAACAACGAACATCGTTATTTGAGCTGATGCAAGTTCGAATGTATTTTACAGAAACATTAACTGCAATCTGGGCAGTGAATGTCAATTCCTCAAGTTAGATGGAGGCTTACTTTGGGTCAGCAAGGGTGGCAATGCACAATTACAATTATTAATGGGTGCGTTCAATGGCATTACATTTTTTTGAAAGCACATCTCTCTAAATAAGCCCCAACTCAGTCAAAACCAGAAGGAAGAAACTGTGCACGGGAAAAAAATCTCATTATACAGTAGCAGCTTTTGCAAATATTGAAAACCGAGAAGAATTGCTTCCATCCCCCCGAGTCAGCTCCGTGCACGCACGCACGCTGTCTCATCGGCACCTTCCAAGCGAGACCGAGGCGCTTTTCTCGGCCTAGTTAACCCCCCACCCCCACCGAACCAAACCGAACCCAAATTCACCAAGACTGAATGCCCAGGCTTGTCTCCAAGTCCCGGTGCAACGCTGACTGCACCCCTGCGCGCGGCTCTGGTTGCTCAGACGGCCCGAGCCCGGAGCGCGAGCTGCCAACCCCACCTGTCACTCAAGGCACGGCGTCTCCCACACTCCCTCCTTCCGGCAGCTCCGTCACCATGGCAGCCGCCGCCGCCGCGCGCGCTTCAGGCACCATTCCGCGTGTGCGCGCTCGCGCGAACCACATACACTTTTCCGCGCTGCCTCCTCCCCCTTTCCCCACGCAGCAACTTTTAAAGCGGAACCTTCCTTCAAATGCAAAAAAAAACCCGTGCTTTTTTTATATATATATATATAAATAAATGCAAAAATAAAACCCCGTGCCTTTTTATGCTAAATGCAAAAAAAACCATTATACTAAATGCAAACCCGTGCCTTTTTTTCTGTACTAAATGCAAACAAACCCGTGCCTTTTTTTCTATAATACTAAATGCAAAAAGAACACAAACCCGTGCTTTTTTCTATAATCGTACTAAATGCAAAAAGAACACAAACCCGTGCTTTTTTTTCTATAATCGTACTAAATGCAAAAAGAACACAAACCCGTGCTTTTTTTTCTATAATCGTACTAAATGCAAAAAGAACACAAACCCGTGCTTTTTTTCTATAATCGTACTAAATGCGAAAAGAACACAAGCCCGTGCTTTTTTCCCCCCTTCTGGAATAATACTAGTTTTTGCAGCAGAAAAGCGCTCTTCAATGCCAGCTGCTCAATGTCAGATTTGAATGCACCGAGTTAAACGTCTTCCTCCGCGCTCCGGGATTGCTGTTAAGTCTTGACAATCAGAGTGTGGAAAGGAACCGCTATCTGTTGGCGGCTGCATTTAAAAAAAACACACAATGTCATGACGACTAAAACAAAAAAAAATAGGAGAAAAAAATGTGCAACAGCAAAATGAAATTGTCCTGATTCCATCTGTTGAACACAGGCTCTCTAGGGCACAGCATAAGCTGGATAGTTTTGCACAATTGTAGCTGCATCCAAAACGGGGTTCTTCTGTTGTGCATTTTACGTATTTTCTTGTATTTTTAAATTTGGTGAGTGTGTAAGCACTACATAAATCTTAAGCTCTTTCGGGATTTCACAAAAGATAACCAGTTCCAGGTTGATCCTCCTTTGCCTCCATTTACTTTTAAAAGCAACCAACATGTTCCTATTCGGTCCAAAGACCTGACACCCCAAGATAACGCTGCCAACTTGGTTCTCCACCAGCTAATGGTAAAACCATAGTGCACGCTAAACCTGTGAAAAGGTCAAGTGTTAGTGCAGTTTGTATATTATATATATATATATATGGGTCTCGTATTATGTTAAATTGATGCAGATAGTTTGCATTGGGTCTGTTTCTTTACTGTGGTGGTATTATTAGCATAGTAAACTCTTTAAGTCATTGCCAGGAACAGACCACACCCTAAGTCAATTGAGAGAATGTGAAAGTGAGTGCTGGAAATAGAGCCCAATGAAATGTACTGCTGGATATAAAATGCCTGCCTTTACTCCATTTTATTTTATAGGCAAAATAACTTTATTCATGTTGTTTTATTGTTTATTTGACCTAAGTTTGAGATTCCTGTTTATGAATAGGTTTGAAGATCATCAACTAGATTTCTGACCTTTTGTCCTCACAGTTTCCAATGTTAGGAGTCCTGTAAAAAGTTTATCCCACAATCTCCTGGGGATGACGCTATCCTTTTTAGCATTTGACATATTAACCTCTCATCATTAAATTTCTGGGATCATTCTAAATCATTTGTGTGGGTCGCTGGCTAATTATGTGTTACTATATTAACATTGACATTTTGGGTTCCAAGTCCCGGTAAATTTGAAGCCAGTAAAGTTGTTGAAGTCCTGATGTCCGAAGTTGCTTGGCTTATTTTCCAAATCATTTATGCACAACTACCTTTAGAAAAGAGCCTGCAGTTTTTCTGACTCTTGAGGTTTACTGGTTTTCAGAAGCAGTTGTACAACATAGATAAGTACACGTGCTAAATAAATACTGTTGGCACTCACTGAACCCCCAAGAACACAAGTCAAACTACTGCATTGGTCCTAGTTAACACCTAAAACAGTCTAGCATTGTAAGCATGTAGAAAGGATTTGGGGATGAACCAAATCTTAGAATACTCCACTGTATAATAGGTGAGCTGGCTTTTTTAAAACAGCTCTTTTAAAGTGGAATGGTACAGAATTGGTACATAATATCCATTATAAGCAACATTTTCTTTGGAAAGAATTTTGGGTTTCAAATTCATTGGAATAATTCTGTAATTAATTGTAGGATAACAGTTGCTCGGGATTCAAAGTACCATTCAATTGAGCAGTTCTGATTATGTCAACTATGACAGCAACATGCAAGCTGGTCACCAAAAACAGAACCCCAAAATCGAACTATGAGCTTAATCTCACTACCAGCTATTTGCTATTCTTTATAAGAGTCCTTTCTTACTGTAGTGTAGTGGGCCCAGTAGGGCACATTAAAAGTGATACAGATGTGGGAATGAAGGTCTTTGTCATCCTGTAATTGGTACTACAGCATATTTTTGTAGCAGAAAACATGAAATGTCCTGAAGACATGACAAGAAAGTCCACAAAAGTAAAAACACAATATAAAAACAGAAAGTGCTGGAAATACACAATACGTCAAACAGCACCCGAAAGAAAAAAAATGTTAATGTTTCAGATGAGCTGCTTCCTCAGAACTTATGATATCCTCACAAGGAGTCCCTCCTGAAGTGTTTTTTCTTTTTCAGATGCTGCCTGACCAGCTGTGCATATCCAGCTTTTACTACAGAAAAATAACCTGAAAACTATATATAACTAATCATTTGTGCCTTGGGTACCAATGATAGTTAGGAAGGGTGCATTATTAATGATTAAATAAAGCATTTTCAAATCTGTACCATTCCACTTTAAAAGAATTACCATTTACAGTTCAGTTAGTTGTGTACTGTAGGTACACCATTGAATCAATATGATTTAATGCTAATATCAAATTAATACTGTTACAGGTCTATTGAACAATCACATTTTCATCAATGCTGGTCTGATATTCTTGTGCCAAGGCCATTTATAATATGGATGTACATGTATATAAATTTATATTTTTGTTACTTGCCGTTCAGGCCAGTTTAGATACACGGCAAGAGCACACTTTTAAAAGAGGAAAGCTCTCTGACAACAAAAACTGCATGTGGAGTTTTTAATAAACTTTAAATGATCCTGTTTATTATTCGAATCTCATGACTTAAACAGTATATGGTCTTTTCGTTCACTTGGAGAATTTAAGAATGTTTTCCCAAATTCTCCAAGTTTTTTTTTTAAAACACACTTTAATAATGCTTTCTTTTACCGTGTTGTGCATTAATGTTAAACTATTTATGTGTCATGCAAATTATAATATCAATAAATTAGTGTCAAAGCAGTTGGAACTGTAACACAGCATTTTTCTCCTCAAGGAAGTCACTCTCAAAGGAAATTATACATTCGATTAAACTGAAGTGACCCTGTTTATAACTTGTCTTGTGTGGTTTAACAGTATTTAGTCAGTGTTGTGCATATTAATTGCGCTTTATTGATTACAGCCGAATGCATCCGGCATATGTTCTAGAAATTGTTTGCAGCTTGTACAATATTCCCAGTTGAATGTGATGTACAAAGTAACTGTGGTGTAACTTGCTGAGGAGTTACTAAACTGCATTCATATCATATTCAGATCACAAGTTGAAACATCATTCTCATCACACCATCATTTGATCAATGCATGTTTTGTAATAATTTACTCAAGTAAACTTTTGTGTCCCTCATTCTTCAAATTCTCTGAATGACAATCTTCCTCATCCCATTCAGTGCAGATCAATTCTACACTAACATTTCTGTTCCAGTTGCATACACATCATTAGACCCACTGTAAAATGCATTTAACTTTTGTGACGTGACCATGTGTTAGGACCTAAGATTGAAATTCTAATTTCAGTAAGAATCCCATTAATTTTGGTAGCAACGCTGCTGATGGTAACAGCAACTACAGACGCTGTTGTGCTTTTACAGCAGAAGAAAACAAATTTATTTAGTATTAGCTTTTGTATTGCTTTATTGAATTTTTTAAAAGAAGCAATCTGAAGCATAACTACAATCCAAATCATGAACTATGTTTCTTGAAAAAGTAATGTGGACTGTTTAAATTGTATAGACTTCATGGCTTGAATGTTAAATGTAGTTCAATCATTTGTTGAAACCGAATAAATCACTGCTGGTCCATTGTAAAATTTGTTCAAAACGTTGATTTTATGCCGTTACCATACGCACAGCTGTGTCAAGACTTCTTTAAAATTTGATGGAACAAGGCGACATGTCTTCGTTGTCTTTTATTAGATCACTATTTATAAACCCTGCCTTTGCTGCATTCTTGTTTAATGTGTTAATGACAGCATTCATGGGCTTTCTTCAGAAATGTTCACTCACACGTCCACACAGAATCCAATCGACTCTTGAAATCTTACTTCTATTTTTATCGCTTTACAAACCTTGCTATCCATGTCCTGATGACAAACATGCTGAAGTATGAAAATAAATAACATCTCCTTATACATGTTAGAACAGAGTACGGAACAACTGCTAAACCATTTTGAGATTGTTAATGTTTTATCTGTTTCGTGATTTCCCACTGTTGGATGGGGAATTCAACTTATCTTTTTAGAGTGATCCAGAGGGGGTCATTTAATGTAATATTTTATATTATAGTGAATATAGGTAGTAACAAGAAGAAATCTGCTGTTGTATTAAGGGTCAGGCTGGGGGGAAAAATCAATTGATCTACTTTTTCCTCTCCTTAGAGAGATTATAATATTATTATTCTCAAGGATTCTTGTGTGCTTATTCTTACAACCAAGCGTTATTTTAAAATCAATCGATCGTAAAACAAATTACAGAACAAAATGAAAAAAAACTTACATGGCAAAGGGTTTAAAAGCTTCACTTTATACTGTTTTATGTGCACTTTGACTGAAACATGTGTGTTTTACTTCTGTCTTTTTTTAATGCTTTCCCATCACTATTGATGTTCAGTGAAAATATTACCAAAATGCTTGGGGCATTCTCCAACAGACATATAATGATCCTTACTATTTTTATTCTAGCAATTATGTCCAAGCTATTTCACAGATCTTCAGAGAACACCTTTAACAACAGTCCTGTTTAAATTGCTGTGCAAATTCAAACCTGTCAATATATTATTCTGCAGTAAAGCATTAAGGTACTGTATTTTATCACCCTTTAATACGGCAATCAAGTATAACAAAAATGACTTGTAAAAATGCTGCAGGGAAAATATTTCTGAATATTTACTTTGACTCTATTTTCCTAATGTCACGAGAAATGCATCATCATCTTTATACAGTGTCAAACCTGGTCTAGCAAAGAACCTGCTACTGCTGCCTTGGAGCAACTGAGGACTCTGAATGTTCAAAGTAATGCGTTAAAAATCACTAATGATGGTTTAAGGATGGGTCCTCACAGGTTTTTCATATGATACGGCGACTGGTAAAATCTACCTCTTATAATTTGAACAAATTGCCTGGCTAATACCAAAGTCCCAAATGCTGCTTTCCATAGTGCACAGCAGCTTTAACTAAGTAAAGTTGGATGTGAGATCGAAACTACTTTTGTTGCTTTCTCTACGAATTCAAGGCATTTCATCAGATGTCACCATTAATCTAGAGACTGGATTGTGTTCTTCTATTATTGGGAATGCAATAAAACATGTGATCTTACAATAATGATTTCACTCATTTAGGTTCTGTGACATTCCCTTAATAATTTTTTTTTAATTAAGAAAGTGTAAGCGAAACACTTGATTAAAAAGGAGTTGTTCACTGGGAAGTTATCAGTCTGTTTGTGGAAAGGTTGTACCTGCAATGTTCTTAAAATGGAAAAAAATATAGCCGACAATAAGGGAAATTAATATTAGTACGGATGCTTCTATTCAAACACACATTATTATAAATACATATTATGAACCATTTATGGGTCTCAGAATATGAACTTTAAGAAAAATGTGATTATATTTTAAAGTGTATAGTGCTGAAGTATGCTTTAATGGTCTTGCTTACGTATAGAGCTGAATGGCTGAAAAGAATTTTACAACCCCAGGCAAGCCTGACATTACCTTTTTTAATTGGATTTTGTAATGGATGTCTTTTAAAAGTCTTCCTCTCAACCTGCACTAGTAAGAAAATTGATGTTTTTTTAAGACACCAATCAATTAATTGGTATATTCCTGAGATCAACTTAAACGAGCTGTAAAAGCCGTTTCAAAATCAATGGTTTGGCAGTTCAAAAAACTGCATGTCAATCACAATCACTGGTCTTTTAGTTATCATCTGATCTCCGATTTGTCTTCATTACGTGTAATGTATCTTAATTGCCTGCTGGAAATTCAGACTGTAGTGTAACCAGATCCTGGTTACAATTCAGGGAGACACTGTTCAAACCACCACTGGCCTATTTCTGTGAGAACCCCACTCTCTTTATTTAAAAAGGCAGCATTCCATTTTGTTAGCCTATGCAGTCTGTATGATGAAATGATAAAGCTGTGTGCATCGCACAACTTTCAAAGTACTCTATCCTTAATCAAAAGCTCAGTATTGATTTTCCTTCAAATTAAATCCTGTTAATAAAATCTAGATAGCTTATTTAAAAGAAGCCCCTATTTTATGCACCAGCCATGCTACATTTCTTGATGGTACTTTACACCTTATTAGAAGAGTGGATGAGAGAAATAATATACCCAGTAGTTTCGGCTGCAGATCACCTTTAAAACCCAAATCAACTAAATACAGGGCAACACAAGGAATAAATCTCCTTCATGCAATGTCAGTTTTATACAATGTGCCCAATCCTCATTTAGTCTGTTGCTTTCCTCTCAGCAAGCTTATGAAATAAATCCAACCATATAATTTTGTTTATTTTGAGATGGTGAGAGAAATATAAAAGTGGACATTGAGTGAAATAAATAGGACGACAATATAAATTTAAGTTAATAAATATTTTTTTGTTAACAATGCTGTGGATGAAACTGTAATTCTTCATGGTTTGAAGACAATCCTACAGTTAGGAAGGAAACACTATACATTATTATGCACATCAGTTTGCTGCAGTGATGTCCATAGAACCTTAAGCTGCACGTACAGGTCCTAGTTTGGCTACATTTTATTCGAGCATGGTCATTTCCAAGAGAAATTACAAATTGAAAATTTAATAATACTTTTACAAAGACAATTCAGGAAAGATTTCTGTCATGGTATCATACATTGTATTTTAACAGTCCCTCTTTTTTTTTAGCTAAAAAACAGATGAAGAAAGTGGAATTTTCAGTTGAAAATACAGTGTTTTCACAAGATCGTATCAAAAGTTCTCAAATTTGGAATCCAGTAATTGGAAAACAAAATAAAATAATAAATTGAAAATTCGTATCTCACAATTAATGTTTGAAAACACAATAAATGCTCTTCTCATTACGTAAAATTTGCCCAAATGATCAACCTCCTGTTCCTTTACTAAAATATATCTATATATTGAAGAACTATAATACTGTACACTACAGTATGAAATAAATAAAATTAGGAAATATAAAATGAGCAACATAAATAAATGTTATTTGACCTAAAATAAAATGAATGCAAATTGTTGCAAAGTTTGGTGTAATACTGACAAGTTAATGAACAAAAAAAGTACAGAAAATTGCACAAACATATGTAAACTAAGGAACTGCTGCCTAGAATCTAATACTGACATGGGTGCTTCAAAGAACAGGGTGAGCTGTTTAACACTGAAGCTGGTGCAAGGTAACTTTAGTTACCTTTTTTAGCACTATACAAGGATGGCACTTGCAGAACACACAGATTAAAGGTTTGCATATAAGGCTTTTTAAAACCACCTTTCAAAAGGCTTTCTCCATCATTTGCCTCTCTCTCTCTCTCTCTCTCTCTATCTCTCTCTCTCTTACTCTCACTCTTTCTATTCCTTCATAGCTGGGCCACTTTAAGACTTCAATGTCTAAAAAATCACACATGCATCATTTCATGATCCTTCAAAAAATTCTTGGGAACCTAAAACATTGTGTGGTTGCAGAAACGGGCCTAATGACTGGGCCAAACTACAAACAATTCACTAAAATACTGTTGTTTACTTATACAGGTATGGGTAGAAGCACAGGCATTACATTTTCAAGTTACTGTTGTGTGATAATATACATAGGTAGAAACATAGACAATGCATTTCTTTTTAGAATTTTGTGTAGTAATACAAGTGGCATGTAATGCAATATACTCCACTATTTTGTGCTAAAAAAAAACTATTAACAGAAGGGTAATTTAGGCTGCTGGAACCACACATTTTTTTAGGCCCTAACACTGAACATTTTTTTTTGCATAATGCAACTCTTCACAACCCAAACTTGACTAATTCCTCCTAACACTGTCTCTTTTTTTTTCTTTTTTTTTCCTTTTTTTTGCATCTGACAGACTGCCCCATCTGTCCAACACTCAGGCTTCCAGGAAGCATCAGGCACGTGCATGTACAGCTTAACACAGCAGTGTTTCAAGCAAGTAACAATACTACTGGAAGAAGTAGGAAGCTAAAATGCAGTAGTTATTATATGCCGTCTTCCACATTGTCTTCATGTTCTGATTTGGTTTCCGTTTTCTCATCAACTGAGCTATCGTCCATTGAGTGGTCACCATTCTCCTCTTCGTCTCTTATTGTATCCTGATCCGTATCCATGCTTTTATTTTCACTCTCTTCTTCCTCTTCGTCAAATTCCTCTTCCCCTTCTTGCCTTATTAGTTTCTCTTCATCCTCTTCGCCTTCCTTTTCCTGCTCTCGTTCACTCTCTACCTCTCTTGACATGCTTTCTCGCTCCTCAGAGTCCGAGTAGCCCTGAGGAGTAATGCTCTGTAAGTAGGGCCGATTCATCAGTAGCTCTGCAGGTTCTAAGTGGCCCTTCTGGCGGGCCTCTCGTTCAGCTGCTTCCCTTTCCTCTGCCTCCCGTTTGCAATAGGAATATCTGTGGTTCATGTGCTGCGAGTAGGACCCTGAGTGTGAGAAGCGTTTGCCGCACTTGTCACACTGATACGGTTTCTCACCAGAGTGCAGTCGTGAATGTTCAATAAGATGGTGCTTATGTTTAAATGCTTTCTTACAAATTTGACATTGATGTGGGCGCTTTCCTATAATGAAAAAAACACAAGCAAGAAAACAGATTAAGATATAATGCTAAAATGTTCTAATATGATTTAACAACCTTCTAATAATTTAGATACCTTTGGTGCATCTCCAAGCACATGTCAAAGTGTCAGAAATCTTCAAGTGTTCAGAATTACTGTCAATCATAACTGTCAAAGGTACTACAGATCATTTCTCTGCCCTGAAGCTAAACAATGTTTTGAGTACAGACTGTCTGTACTTTTGAAAAGATAATTTATGATTTAATAAAGTAACATATTTAAATGTTTTAGCAAAAATCACTATGAAGATTCTCAAGTTACTAAATGGGAGGATTCCTGTCAAAAGTGGGAAAGTAACGATTTTTTTTTTCCGATAGCAGCTGTAATGACAGAAAAGAATGAGATATATTTATAACAACATCAAGTTATGATACGCGCTTCATTTTTAACCTATGTAATTGAGAGTATCTACTTTGGCATTTCAGCCAACGTGTGACCAGAGTTTGGAACTTGGAGCCTTGGCCAAGCAAACATCTGGCTAATTCCACACCACAAATAGTACTGGAATGCATTCAACACCTTCCATAGCTGCAATACTTGAAGCATAATTCAAAAATAGACATGACAGCAAATCCCTGTCAGTCTAATACCACAGGACAAAATGGAGAGCAGATTGGGAAGGGGTTGATGAAACAGGATGAATGTGTGTGTATATAAAAAAGAAGAAAATGAGGGGGGGGGAAGGAAAATAAGTTTAAAATATATTAAAATTGAAAACTGGATGAAGGATTTGGACGGGAAAGAAACAGTACAGTGATGGTGCCAATTACAGTGCAAGTGTTACATCGTAAAGTCCCCCACCCTTAAAAATGTAATGTCATACTTCTCATCCCAACCCCATGAATAGATGATTCCACAGCTTATATCCTTAACACTGTATCATGTTAAATTGCCTTAATAAAATCTCTCTTTGTAAAATAAAAACATTGTTGAACCATCACAGGGAATAAAAAGTGATCACTTTTATTTATTTTTTAGATTGAAGACATGAGAATCAAATCTAACAGGTACTGAAGTGGAGCAAAATTCTTTAAAAAATGAACATACCTGTGTGCTCATATTTATGTCGCAGAAGGGAACTGCTTTTCTGGAATGTTTTGTCACACAAGTCACATGCATACATGCCACTTTCTGTCTTCTTGATCTTCTTTCGGGACAGACAGGAATCTGAATCTGTCATGTCATCCAAGCCTGACATGTAATCTGTGGTTCCATCAAGCAATTCCCCCTAAGATAACATACATTTTTATTAGAAAACCCACTGACCTCCAACACAAATAAATACCTTTCGCTGTCTCTTGTGATTCCACAATAGGCAAATGCAATACCATATATAAAACATTTAATTTACAAGGCTCAACTCTGAAAAGGCATTAAACCCGAGAGTCAAATGAAAGAGATTTATACATGTATTAAATGCACAAGGTGAGTTGTGTGTATGTGTGTGTGTGTTTACTGGTTTTGTCAAATAAATTTGTCTCAATGCAGAATTCTTTAACTGGAAACTGCAAAAAAAAAACTATTAGTTACTGATAAGGTTTACTGTGTAAGTAGCCTTGTGAGTAACTGCCTTGTGACATTCTTTTAAATTATCAGTACTGATTACACACTTGCAGCAGCTATATTAAATATATTTGTCCTATATGGTTATGATTTATTCTTAATGCAAAGAGGCTGGTGAGAAAGGTCTGTAATTACTATGAAAATGACTCCTTGTATGTGAAAACAGGATTTAGTTCAACAATAACGGACATGAAGATGTGCATTACAGCATGACAACATTCATTTTGGCATGAGATGAAGGGACGTGCTAAAAGTAATCCTAAAGTGTAAAAATGCACACACACCTTCCCACTTTATTAGTGCTATTACATTTTGCCAGGAGAGATATATTAATTAATACCTGAATAAGTTAAAATTAACTGGCTGGTCTCAATACATTTGTTAAATAGGACAGCTGTACTGTCAAAATGGAAAGAAAAGGGGGTAAATATGAATTAGGTACTGTTACATTCCGTTTACATACACCTTTATACATATCACTGTAACTTTTATACAGTGTCATATATTACCTGGTTCTCACATTAAAAGCATTAAAACACTCATTAGCTTCAGTCAGCACTGATGTTGAAAGAAGAAAATATCAAATGTTCTCAGTTTTTGTATTTATTATTCAGTGCTGGGGGCTGGGTGTGTTCAGATTAAATTAAACATTTTATTTTTAGAATCATTCTTGTATTAGTACATAGACAATAAAGATAGGTTTATCAATATGTTTCACACAACCGTACCCTTTTCAAATTGCGTTTAATACCTAAACTATTAATTGGCCACATAGCATAACCCACTGTTTTATACATAAATAACATATGTTCTGGCTAAATACGAACAAGGTTCAGTTGGTAATGCTAGCACCCATTCCAGCACTAGACTTGTGGCTTTGGTTTCAATAAGGGTGAAAATAAAGGATATTGTGATTGGATTTTCTTTCAGAGTGTAGCAATTGTTTTTCAAAAATGATCGTTTTTGATATTTTTTCAAATATTACTCTACCATATTGTGCTATAAATGAACATTATCAAGGTGAATATACACAATTATGCTCTTCTAAGTCATTCTTATGTTGATAAAATACTATCGATTAATTGATCTTACTCTCACCATGACTGAAGAAAATAGCAATATAACCATTCTAAGTTTGTGGTCCTGCAATACGTTAGTACTGTATATCAATCCATCACAACATCTATTGCGCCCATTTGGATGCTCCTTTTTGCAAAGGTTTCAAAAATGTGACCGAATGAGTCAGCTGCTGTTACCTGGAACGTCTGCTTCCGCTGGTACTTTCTCCTCTGTTGCAATTCTGCAAAAGTAGCTGCACCTGTTGCATATGTGTAGGCCATGTGCGGAAGGAAGCCCATTTGATCTAGCCCTGGGTACGGTCGCAGACCTGGAATACTAGACTGGGCCGAGGGCATGAAAGCGGCTGGGGGAAATGCAGTTTGTGGTGGAAGAGTTGAGTACAAAGGTTTGGCACTAAATGGATTTATACTGAATACTGGTTTAGTGCTTTTCTCTAGGGTGTTGTTCGTATTAGGCAATTCCTTCTTCAGGAAAGTCAAGTTCAAGGGCTCATCTGGGTTCTCTGATAGATAGGAAATACTGTTATGGTCAACAATAATACTATTGGTTTTATTTCTTATTTTTCCTGTGACAACGCTTTTATGTTCATTCTTTTGTTTTGGCAAAGACAAGTCCAGAGGCTCAGCCTGAGGCTCTTCGGAAGAGAAGCTGTTTGGAGTGTATGAGCTACTGTGGGAGTTCTTAGAGGAAGTAGAGGAAAGATTCAAAGGGGAGGGAGTATTGCTCCTTGAGTGGTCCATCTTATCACCAATTGGTTTAATACTGATAAACTGAGAAGATTTACTAAGCCTGAGAGGTGCATCACAATTAGTAACACTGTTATGCAGTTCTGCTATTGATGGTGATGTTATGGAGTCCATCGGCTTTAATGCTGCTATTGGAAGCTTAGCTGACAGATAGTCTTTACTTATGAAAGTGTCGGCGGCAGCCAGTGCCAACTCTGCACTGGTCCGTTCCAGTGGCGGTGACCTGGAACTGGAGAACTGATAGACCTTCCTTTGCTCAAACCATTCTTTTACAAAATCCTGAGGGAGGCCAACAGCAATGGAAATTTTCAGTAGTTCTTCAGAATTTGGCTCCATATTCATGGCATAATAAGCTTTTAATACAGACATGTGGTCCTTATAAGCATTTATGGGGCTGGGGATACCTTTTTCCGAAAGAAGGGAGGACAACATATAAGCTTGCCTTTCGCCCAGCATTCCTGGTTTATTGGTAATTACAACTTCACTCGGTTGAAGCACAGCCTTGATTTCTTCATTCATCTTGCACATGTAGCGTTCATGCTGATGTAAGGGAATGGGACCAGGGAAAGCCTCCCTGCAAAACTGGCAGGAGTAAGGAGATGTGTTATTGTTGTCAAATGCCTTTTCCTCCATACCGAGATCTAATGCAGAACAGCTCATGTTACGTAACCTGTCCTTTTTCAAATTGCTCACTTGCCTTTGTGAGTCCGTGTTCAAACTCTGGAGACAGGCTTTGGCTTCATTCACCTTCTCTAGTGTGTAGTCGATAATACTTTTAGTGGCACCGTTATGGCTGACAACTGGAAGACCAACAGATGGCATAACAGGGGAGGTAACTCCTTGTTCCTCAGCCAAGGAAGCTTGAGAGGCTGGCTCTTTCACATGATAACCTTTAAGTCTTGAAATCTCTTCAGATTTGCAGTCCATTTTTTGCCTACATACTGTATTGTCAACAATTTTGAGGACCTTTTGGACTTCACTTAAGTTACTGCTTGCTACATTTGCAAAGCTTAGTATTGGTGCTTCCATCCCTACTCCTAAGTGCTGCATTGGACTTAGAACTGAAGTGTTGATTGACAGTGGGCTGCTAGCTCCTACTCCGCCATTTGGGAAAGTACCAAACCCATGGGAAGCCATCATGGCCTTGTAGTCATTGAAATCTAGTGGCTCTGTCTTGATTTTAAGTAGTCCTGGCTGCTCAGGAATACCAAGAGGCTTGCCATTCTCCAGTTTGTGCCTCAGTTGTGTAATTGCTGAATTGGTAGGAGAGGAAGAAGCTGAAGTAGGAGAGGAGCCCGGTTTTAGGTTGGTTCGCATCCTGCCATTGACTGAAATCAGGCCAATGCACTTCTTGCTACTGATGTGAGAGCTGTAGGAACCGGAATGAGAAAAGCGCTTCTTGCAGTTTGGACACTCGTATGGCTTTTCACCTGAAAAAATGTTTCAAACAATTAAATTTAAACTTATACAGTAGTTGATAACCACATCAAAATTATGGATTTCAAAAAATGTCATGAGTTAAATATACTTGACAATAAGCAAGAAATATACATTAACTGTATAAAAATAATGACATTTGATGGGTCATTATATTTTATATATGTTTTAAAGTTGCTACTTCACACCAAATGTCATAAAAATCATAGGGGTAATTTAACAAATTTGTGCCCTTGCTGTGGAACTCCATTCACTTGGAGCACATATCAAGAATTCAGGAGAGGAGGTCGACTGTCCCCGAAGGACATTCTGGACAATAATTTTAATGGACAGATATCCTGCAGGGCCCACTGACCTCCGCTCCTGAAGTTCCAATACACACTTCTGGCAGGTGAAACTCCACACCGAGAGCCTTTTTGTACAACTTACTCTCATCATTCAAAATATAACTATTATTATCTAGCAGACTAAGAAATGCCGTGCTTACCACTATGAATTCGCAGGTGTTCCTTTAGATGGTGTTTGTACTTAAAGGCCTTGCCGCACTCTGTGCATTTGAACTTGCGATTACCAGCACCATGGGTCAGCATGTGGTGCTGCAGAGGGAAGATACTGAAATGAGCCTTACGCACAGCTTGGAGAGATTTGTGAACAGTCACAGCTAACAAAACAGACATGCCAAATGGACCCCATTTACATACAGACATTCTAGATACCAGCAAGCTTCTGAATCTGTTTGCCTTTCATATAATGGTTTTTGAAAGAACTGTTAAGCCCTTCAGGTCTCACATCGCACACAACAAAGAATTTTCCAAAAGAAAATCACTGCCACAACAGGTATAACCACCATAAACAACTCCTATTACTTGACATATTCAAGTCAAGTGTCATATGGAGAATGCAGAAGTCAGAAGTGGAAATGTATTTTGTTTTTGTTCAGACCTTGTTGATTAAATGCAGATGAAAGTGTCTTAACAGTGGCAGCTTAATAGTTAATATTAATTAATATTCAATGCTTTGTTATGTTGTGTGAAAAAAAAGTTAAAATCTCAACAGATCTGACCTTTCTTAAACATCTGGCAGAAAGCACAATATGAATATTAACTGGCAAGAAATTAAATCGATGGCAGCGGATACTCAAGGTAGGAGGTCAGCGTTCTAAAGTAGCAAAGATACAAAAGCTTTGCAAGGGAACAGTGCTGAACAGTGTGACAACTGCTAGGGTGTGCTGACTCTTCCCACATTCCTGGTGAGACAGATGGTGTTGGACAGGACACAGGGAGGTTTGTTCAAACAGCAGCAACCTTCAAAGATCAAGCAAACCCTGGCCTGCAGAGCGCCAATGAGGGACTGGTGCTCATATGTTGCTGAGCTGCATAAACAAACAGCAACAGCTGCTTTGTCTCCCCTCAGTCCTTAGAGGACTGATGCAAACTTTAGTTGCGCCTCTGTTAATATGATACAATCATTTGTAATTACTAAGTGGGAGTACCATGGTCAAATTATGGGCATTTTTTTTTCAATGCTGAAGCTAAACACAAATAAATAAAATTTAAAAACAATGACAACAGAAAAAGAAACAACACAAGGCACATACTGGGCAAAATAACCCAAAATAGTGTGACTCTGTGACAAGAATACATAGGTAGTCACTTTTAAGAATGGGGATTTATTTCAGCATTCTTATATCTTTAGATAAAATAATGATAGGGCTTACGTTCCATTATACCGATGCAAAACAAAAAATAATTTTTATGAGGCCTTCACGGAATATTAAAGTGGCTTTACATTGATGGAGTGCTGTCAACTACAGCTGCATTGTACTCCCAACATCAGTGGCACTCTTTAATATAGCTGATCCAACAACCTCCAGTGGCTTGACAGCATCGACAACTCACACTATGCTGAATTCTGCGAGCTGCCATTGAGCCCCCAGTTAAACCAAAAAAGAAAATGCAGCTTCCCTCACTTTTAGCATTGGGAATCATGGGTCTCCACCGTAGGTTTACTGCAGTGGTTGAAATAATAAAAGAAAATAAGGGAAAGTGGCCCATGGAGCTTGCGTGTGTCGGTTTGAGTGCTGCTTGCTGGATCCAATTTTATCATGTTAAAGTGCCATCAGTAAAATTGAGAACATCATTATTCTGTAGGCCCGGATTATTTTCCCGACAAAGGGCAACTGTAATATTTGAACCTTTAAAGGAGAGTAGGAGTCAGGTTCAAAATATTACAGTTATCCTTTCTAACAATGCTGAGATAAAAATGAACCTGGTGTTTTTAATAAGGCACATCCTGTAATTTTTGGAAACATTTTTAAATCAATTTTTAATGGTACAGACCCTGCATCAAAAGGTGAAAGGGAAACATTATTTAAAATAAAATTACACTGACAGAAAGTGTTTTATATAAAACGCAAATGAAATGTGCCTGTCATAAGAAAACAAAACAAACCACAATGTATTACTGCTTTAAGTTTCCAATGGAATTTTTTCTGCAATGCCATGGATAATTATCTCATCTTCCAAAGTAACGAAGCTGTCATATGCAAAGGTAAATATTTGAATGAAATCATTCTCTTAAAATGATAACAATGGAATAAGTACAATTTTACACTACTATTTACGATATATGGTATTTCATATCTCCCAGGAGGAGGCAGAGGAAGTTACACTGCATAACACAAATGGTTTAGTAATATTTAATCCAAGCAAGTGTTCCACAGAGAGGGTTTGCACGTCTGTGCCAAAGAACAGGGGGAACAGTTTTGTGCAACTTACCTCTTTCCACCAGCTACGACGCACAACTGATTATACAGAATAAGTTAGCATTACAACAACAAATACATTGACAAGTCTCTTTCTGAAAGGATTTGGGAGGGGGGGGCGGGCGGGATTTGGCGAGGAGAACAATTCAATAAAAACGATAACCTTACACAATCAAAAAATAGTTTTAAATGGAAATATTCGGGTATTTGTTTAATGGAACTCAACCGAACCCACGGCGGGAGGGAGTTGGATGTAATTATTAAAACGAAAAAGAAGTATGGCAGGCAGAGAAAGCAAATGATCAGCAGAGGTGGCAGCATTATTACAAAAAAACTGTCACTTTGAACTACTAATATTAGCTAGTCCATAGGCCACACAGGCTTGAATCATCTAATTTGATTAAAGGGTACGAGCACAACGGTATTGCCGAGATGACACACCATTTTAATGAGATTTTGAAAACGAAGGTAAAACCCCAAACTTAGCTAAACTTAAGCAGAGTTCAAGTGCTGATAATGTTTCTAAATTGGATATTAAAATGCTCATTCAATCGTGAGTACATGATATTAAATCATCCTGGAAGAGACCATCAAAAAACCATTTAAACCTAAATTAGAGCTATTACCATTAAAGATTTGCATCTTCAAAATGCCATAAAAAATTAATAGCCAATGGCAATTAAAATGATATTTATCCTCTAAGGGTTACCCATACCCATCCATGAGCCCCACCTGATCTCTCCCTGGCTTGTGCGTGGCCATATGTCGTTCAAGCTGGGTGCGGTAGGCAAATGTGTAGTTGCACAGAGGGCAGGCAAAGTTGTCTTCGTTCTTTTCATGTCGATATTTAATGTGCTCCTTCAGTGATGTCAAGCGCTTGTAGCCCCGGTCGCAGTATGGACAGGTCAGCAGTTGGGCAAAAGCATCTGGAGTTCCAGGTGGCAGGTCTGCAGCCAGGGAGGGGAAAGGGAGAGCACAGGCCAAGAGGTCAGCAATCAATGGCAGTTAATGGGATGACTGCCCGGATGGTATGACAGGAATCGCTGCAATCTGCTGCTTCAAGTGCCATCATTACAGTGGCCTCTGCACACTTCGATTCCCCATACACACCCAGGCCAAGCTTATACATGTCACTTCATACTGTGTCTGGAACTTCAGACAAGAATTTGATCTACTTTTTTTTAAAATACATTTTTTCTCAATAATTCCGCTTAAACTTCTAACACATTTACAAGAACGCTCCACTACATCAGTAAATTTTCAAAATGTATATATGCAAAAGGACAATAATCTGTGAACTAACAGTATAGCATTTTTAAATATCCACTTCACATACCATAATCAAAGAAACCAAAATCCAATCACTTTTTTTTTTAATGTTGCTATGGAGGCATGACTATCTTTGAACAGTTTATTCACATCATAGAAATGTACAGAGAATAATGGCATGTTGAGGTTTCCCTCCGAGAAATATTCAAGAGAAAGCCATTTTGCAATAAAATCAGTATTAAAAAAGAATCAGTCACCTCTTGCAGTCAACACTACAGGAATTTGCGAGGATTTTGATTGCACCGTACACTTTAGAGGGAGCATTTGGCTCTGACTGGGGTGACATGAAAATAATAAGAAAGTGTGTACAGCCGTGAATATTTTGTGTGAAGAAAAAAGTGGCAGCAGGCGGAAATCGAGTAAGAAGGAAACAGCATTAAAAGATCAAACTGGGATCCATTGAAACCCAGGAATAGTGTGACAATGTGGAATCCATTGTGTGTGCGTGCATATATTAAAACAGCAATAGTAGCACAGATGTAAAGAGAAATATGATTACTGTTTAAAAATGTGAGTAATACAGAGCCCATATAATAAATGGCAGTGTTGGGCTATGTTAAAAAATGGGATATTGCGGCTTGGAAGGTTAGGCTGTTCAAGTTCTTTTTTAACTATCAGTTAATGGTCAGGCAAAGCAAATCTTAACACCTTTGTGTTTATTGCTCCCAAGTCTGAAGTATAGGTTTCATTTCTCTACAAGGGCCTCACTTAAAAAATGAAAGCTGGTGCCATGTTTAAAGCTTGGGGTATGTTTAAAGTAGGAGCATTTAAGATGTCAAACAACAAGCTAGGACCATGGCAAGAGGCAGGCAAACGGGTGACAACCATGTTGTCTCACGAAAATCAATCATGCTTTTTTTTTTCACCATCTGCTGGTTGAAACTGGCCCATTTATACCTTGGGCCAATAATGCTTTTAAAATGTTCACAGCTGCACTCTGGCTGCTTCTCTGGGTATCAATGAGGTGTACTTTTATGGTGTTGTTCTAACCCAAACTGAATGTGATCTTCAGAGGGCAGGAATTATAAAGCATGTTTTAGAGTTAGTCCAGCCCATTCAAATTTTTGATACAGATATTCCTCTCACAATAGAGGGTATAAGATGTAATTTTTGTCAGGTAAAATGATTTAACCACTACTGTTAAAGTGGTTAGTTACCAACAAAAGGGAAGAATATGGGAAAAGCCAATCCTTCTTCTGATTTACCAATCTTGAAGGGCAAGCTGAGATAAAACCAATTACTTCATCATTGCCAATCCAGAATTTTAAAAAAATTAAGTGACCAGTTTCCCCAGCAAGACACCAGCCAAACAAACAATAATGAAAGTAACATGCAATGATATAGCCCCTTTAATGTAGAAAAGTGTCTCAAGCACCTTCACAGAAGCATAAGGAAAAGAGTTGTCAAGCTATAAAGGGAGGCATTAGGAGAGGTGACCAAAAACATGGTCAAAGAAGTAGGCTTCAAGGAGGATCTTATAGGAGGAGAGGGTGATGGACAGGTGGAGGCATTTAAGGATGGAATTCCAGACAATGGAACCTAGGCATCTGAAGGCACAGCCACCAATAGTGGAGAAAGGGTAGGGGGCAATGCACAAGAAGCCAGAGTCCGAGGGGAGTATAAGGGGAGAGCGGGGAGAGTTTAGAGAAATAGGGAGGGATGAGATTATGGAGGGATTTAAAGACAAGGATAAGTATTTTAAATATGACGCAATGGGGGACTGGGAACCAGGAGAGGGGTGATGGGCAAGTGGGGCTTGGGGCAGGATAGAATATGGTCAGCAACATTTTGGATGATCTGAAGTTTGTGGATGGTGGAGGATGGAAGGTCAAACATGATGTCACGGTTGCGAGGGAGGGGGATGGAATTGATTGCCAGGTACAGAGTTTGTATTGGGTACAAAGATGGTGGCTTTGGTCTTCCCAAAATTTACCTGCAGGGAGTTAACAGTTCATCCAATGCTGGATGTCAAACAAGCAAGCTGACAACACAGAAACAGTGGAGGGGTCGAGAGAGCTGATGGGGGAAATAAAGCTGGATATTATTGGAGTTCATAGAGAACCTGACCTTATGTCCATGGTTGATGTTGCCAAGGAGCAGCATGTAAATGAGGAAGAGGAGGAGACCTACTGGATCCTTGCGAGACTCCAGAGGTAATGGTGCAGGAGTAGGATGATCAGCCATTACTAAAGATGTTCTGGCTACAATTGGATAGGTAAACCTGAAGCCAAGCATAGGCAGTTCCACAGAGCTGGACAATGGTGGAGAGGTATTGAAGGAAGATTATATGAGATCAACTGAGTCAAAAGCTGCAGAGAGGTCAAAGAGGATGAGGAGGGATAGTGCACCAGGGTCATAGCCAGCAAGTTATTTGTGACTTTGGCTAGGGCCATTTTGGTGCTGTGGAGGGGGAGAAAACTTAATAGGAGGGATTCAGTCAGAGTGCTGCAGGTAAGGCAGGCACAGATCTGGGATGTTTCCTTGGAGAGAAAAGGGAGGATGGCGATGGGAAGGGTGTTCTTCAGGGGACTGTGAGTGAGGGGATCGGAAGGTAACTAGGGGGCATAGTCTCAGGATAAGGAGTAGGCCATTTAAGACCGAGATGAGGAGGAATTTCTTCACTCAGAGGGTTGTGAATCTTTGGAATTCTCTGCCCCAGAGGGCTGTGCATGCTGAGTCTTTTGAGTATATTCAAGGCTGAGATAGATAGATTTTTGGACTCTAGGGGAATCAAGGGATATGGAGATCGGGCGAGAAAGTGGAGTTGAGGTCGATGATCAGCCATGATCTTATTGAATGGCGGAGCAGGCGCGAGGGGCCGTATGGCCTACTCCTGCTCCTATTTCTTATGTTCTTATGTAAGAAATTTGCAAACTGACCTCCATTTAGTTACTTGGTCACAGTTGCTTTCTGTCTGCAATGGGAATGCTTTGATTCTAAACACCACAGGGCGGTAATTTGAATAGTCTAATCTGGCAGCTACCATGAGTGGTAGAAAACAGACCATGTGGACTGTAAGCAGATTGATCCCATTACTGACTGCTCAGATGGAAACCCAGGTCCTCATTATCTAAATGTATTGTCTGAGCTGGTGCAGCTTTTTAAAAGAAATAGATTTTCATTTTGATTTCTTCAAGCACAAATCCTTTTGCTAGCTCATCTGAAAAGTCAGAGAAGGTACTGACCCATCAGCAAATTTGACCATACAGCCAGCGGAAGCTTTAGCAGCAGTGTATCCTAAGACTTTTGGGGGGGAAATGAGCAACTTCAACAGCAGGCTTGTATTTCAGGCTTGGAATGTAACATAACACTAATGTATTTCTCCAGGACATTCTATAATCTTGTGATCATCATACTTACAACATTGCTGCTTGTTATGCTCACCCACTAGGGGGTCAAGTCTTTTGCCTACCTGTTGCCAACTGAATGTGTACGAGCATTAAAAAAAAGCTACTGTTTCACAACTTATCAAACCAGTTTCTTGTTGTTTCTAGAAATGTTTATATATCCGTGTTTTGTACTATGACCTCCGTGCATTTAAGAAAATATATTAAATATACGCTTTAGCATGGTGGGAATAACTTTTCAGAAATGTTATCATCCTCATGAAACAACAACTGTTGCCACTGGAGAACAGCAGAAATGACCAGCTAATAGAGGCAACGCTTCAATGTACCAGGGTAAGTGGATGTTTTAAGGGTAGCAATATTGTTCTTGTAATATGGCTTCTTTTGGTCACACCCACAATATACAGTGAGCCTAGAACAGCCCTGTATAACTGTATAATGAACAATTCAATTAAAAAGGAGCTGCAAAAATGCATCCCCACCCCCATCCCGATAACTTTTTTCCAACATGCAACGCCCCCATTTTTGAGTGTGAATGGGGCAGTAGCAGGCCAAAATGGTGGTGCACTACTTACCACCCCATTGTCGTCGACATCCGACCTGACGTGATTTTCGAGCAGGCCGAGAAACAGATGCGCATGCCGTCCTCCGCCCCACCCCTCGCCCGCCCAAAATAGGTGGGTGCCTACTGAAATATGCCAAGAGGGCTCCTACACTCTCTGTAAGGCCCCAGTTCAATTTTGGGTGGAGCATGCACTCTGTGCGTTTCGTCCAGTGGATCTGAACGGCGAGTGGCCAAACCAGCAGGCCTTCAAGCGACTGTTGCAGGCCCCTCTGAAAGCAGGGAACAAAACCACTGTGGTGTTGATTTTTCTGGGGGTTGCTAAGAGGAGCATGAATGCTTCTCCTAGCCTGAGAAATATCTTCCCAATCGCTACCAGTCCCTCTGTGCCTTCCTTCCATCCACCCAACCCCAGCTTTGTGGCCAGGTTTCCATTACTGCACCCCCCCCACCCCATTCCCGATCGGTGAACTGTTTGTCAGTGCTCATTGAGCACTGGTAACTATCCAAAAGTATTGTAATGAGGCCCAAGCATGAAAATGATTCAGGCCTCTCACTGGTGCCATCGGGTGGGCAGTGCAGTCACTTCACCCACCGCCCGCCCAATGTGCACACCAAATGAAAATGAGCCCCTACATGTCTACATTCTTTGTAGTGCAAAGGGATGCCTGTTATACTCAAAAATTGCTCTGAGATTAAAATTCTGGACCATTCCAAATAACACAGCTCTCCTCTTTAATATAAATCCATTTTTCTAAAAAGTATTCATTTCTACAAACAAAAGGACATATACTATAGCACCCAAATATTTATTTATTTTAAATATGTATTTTACATTCTAGTATTGGTACCGTGCATTCCAGTATTCATACTGTTTAGTTCTTCCTAACTGCCATGTGATATTTTTGTTAATGAGTAGTCTAGATAATACATTAAATGGTTTTAAAGAAACCCATTCTGACAAACAATTAACTAACTCACATTTGCAAAGGTGAGAATGGGTGGAGGGACAATTAATCTACTGATTAAGTGGGCGCTGTGTGCATGAATTGCAAAGCTGTAAATGTCTGTGTAAGGAATTTGGCTCGCAAAGCAGCTATCCTGTCTAATTCTTAGTAAAATCAATAATAAAGTACTTTTTACTAATACCCTAGCTAAAAACAATAATAATCGTCTACCCTTTGAAAAAGATGCAAGAAGTGGCCTGCTTGACTTTGTATTTTTCCACTATTTTGTTTCTAATGTTCTCTACTTTACCCCTCATATTTGAAGGGTGGTGACTCATGCTGGGGTATAGTTCTTTCTTTTGTGTTGGCATAAGTAGGCATTCTTCACATGTGCTTCTCAACAATAAGTGTCAGCATGCTAATCAATATGAGGCCATCATAACTGAGGCTGACCCTGAGGGTCCTTGCCTAACGTGCACACCTGCACTTTCAGGAGGGCTTTGTGTGTAGCGAGTAGTAGTGACCCCGGCCAATTTTCCTTCCCTTCTCTAAACCAGGGACACTCAAAGGAAGACTTGGATTTATATAGCGCCTTTCACAACCACCGGGTGTCCCAAAGCGCTTTACAGCCAATGAAGTATTTTTTGAAGTGCAGTCACTGTTGTAATGTCGGAAACTCAGATCAGTACCAGCGCCCCGGCTGTCTCATTGTCGGCTTGAGTTTTCATGGCTCAGTGTCCCAACTGATGATGGGCTTCTCAGTCAGTCTTGCCTGTTTTGAACTGACTAAGCCCGGGGAGCCCCAATTGAGTGTCCTTGCCCTAGCCAACTCATAAGATCAAACAAAGTCACAAGGTGTGATGGTTAGTATTCTCGAAGGTTGAGATCAGCTCATTTGATCTCAACCTACCCGAATACCAACCCTACCATCTTCTCATTACAGCCTCCAATTGTTTCCTCAATTAATTCAGTGTCCTGGCCTCTCTTCTCCTGCAGCTGTGCCCCATTCTCCAGTTAGCAAATGGTACAGGAACAGATACATCGGGGGCTAGTACTTGCCTGTTGACAGTTATAAATTCCATCAGTTCCCTGCATGTAGCAACACATCCCAAAAAAATCAATTGTTCTCGCCTACCAGCAAACAATACATCATTATAATATGTGGACGTATAATATGTCCATTTTCCTATGTATTATGTGATGAATGTTGTATGCAGAAATCACTTCAAGGTCTGTTTTCATTGTTTTTTTAGTGTATAACATGCATTCCACAAAAACACACTTAGGCTTCAGGGTGGGGGGACATCACTGACAAATCAGATCCCGTTCTTATGCAACATCCATCCACATCCCTGTATTTTCCAGTAGGGATCATTTGATAACAACCAGGAACGGGGACCCTGACTGTTTTCCCCCTTCCTAGCCCTGGGGCAATGAGCCCAATTGTAGTGCCCTAAATGCTGCCTCAGCTCAGATTGTCTAACTCAGCGTGTATCAGGAACCAGATCTACAACCCTTATTGCTCATTACTACCCTGGGTGGTGTATTTAGTCATTGAGAGCTGTGAACAGGGCAGGGGGGGGCTCATTTTTCAGTATAAAATGGCACTGGCTGTATGTGAAAAATTCTGAAGCCCTCCAAGGGAAGAAGTGTAAGTCATTTTTTTTATATAATAATCAAATGAACAGTTATACAGGATAACACCTTTAAAACAACTCCTTTAAATGGGTACATACGTAAGTGGAGTCAACTGTATAAAGTAAACAGTAATAAAGTATTCCTATACCGGCTGCACTATGCGTGTGATCCAAGCAGTGACAATTCACTGTTTAAACAAATGCTAAAGTAGCATTTGTAAAGTAACTGTGTGGCACAAAACATAACACTATGAAAAATGGATTGCTTAAAATGGCATATCGGACAGCCTATGGCAAAGTGTACGATGCTATATCTGATACTTGGCCTCTGACAGCTGTTAGAAACCTCCCTATAGTTTGAAGGTAAACGCTGAGGCATGCAATGAATTTATGATGTGGCAGCTGAAAATATCAGTGTAATGGCTAATGTTGGAGAGGCTCACCATTGTCCTCTTGCCCATTGGCCTCTGGTGTTCCATGCCGGGACAGTTCTTCAGGCGCTTCTGGATAGATGATGGCTGTGTCACTCCGCTGCAAGTATTCCGCAATGCTAACCGCATGGCTGTCTCCTTCTTCGAGCTTCCGTTTGGCAAAATACTCCTCAAGATCTGACGTGCAATCTACAGTCTTTCCTAAAATAATATATTGAGAAAAAGAGGGAGGGAGAAGAATGTCAGTTACCCATAGTCCAATTTTCTCTACAAGCCAGAGTGACTTGGCATCTCTCGAGTCACAATGCACAGCTTTGAAGGACTGCAATTTTACTTGGAATTTTTGCTTCCCCATACTGTTTAGCTCTTGTGGGAACTCTAACTGTTAGGTGGAGATAGCTGAAATAATCACAAACAAAGCAAATAAAACCACAGCCTTCATTAGCCAGGAAATGACAGACCCTTATTGGTACATGCTGATTACAAGCCTAAACTGCCTGACTTGCTGGCATGCCAAGTTTTACTTCTGTTTTCCTCAGCCTTGTTATCTTTCAGGGTTTTTCCTTGAATTTTTTTTGTTACAGACATTTCAAACTTACACTGGAAACCTAGGTGCTATTTAAAGAAAAAAACAACATTTACAACAAGAGACTTCAGTAACATTCTGACTACCTAGAGCCTTTATGCTCCCAGAAAGAGGGCTTTCCCTCCACTCCAGTAACTGCAATCATTTGGTGTCAAAGATAAAGTTAGGCAGTGTATTGACAAATTACACTGGTTCCTTAACATACTGTCTCATAGTGTGTTAGGACATGAAGCACAAGATTCCCTCATGGTGAATTCCTGATCCAGCAAGGAGAAGTGCCAAGTTGAAACTATGGTGCTTTCCCACAGAGTTACCCCATGCTCTTCCTATACTTCTCTTAGTGACCAGCATTAGCAAATAGATTGCCTGCCACTCCTGTACATATTAGGGAGAAAAATTCCTGGCAGCGACCCTCAGATAAGTTCTGTGGTTGGGGTGGGGTGGGATGGAGGTGGGGGGGCGGGTGGCTGGTTTTGGAGCAGGCAACAGGGGTAGGGGGTCCGATTGTGAGGACTGCTGTAGAGTCACTCTTGCCCCTCCTGGTTTCACAGAAAGGCTGTTTTTATTTGTAATTTACCTTCAGTTGGCAGCCACAGAGGCCACTGAAGCATCCTGAGCGCAGCAGGCCATCGGTAACACATTTTGTAGAGGGGTCCTTCAACAGGCCACTAATTAACATATTCGAGCAGCCTTTTTTAGGCAGCATCAAAAATGGTCCCGATGAATTTAGCAGCGGGCACAAAGCCTGCGCAGATTGGGCGCAGTCATCCCACTGCTAGATTGGAATACTTTGCGCCTGTTTTTCGCCTGAAAAATGGGTGCAATGCATACCAATTTCCACCCCATGATCTAGGTTGACACTTCAGTGCAGCACTGAGAGACTGCTGCACTATTGCCACTTCTTTTCCAAGGCCATCATGGCCACTAAACATAAATACTGAGAGTCCTTGAGTCATGACCTACCCAAGACCGAGGAGATAGAACACTTTTATTTGTTCCTACCCAAGTATACTTATCCATGGTGGAAAATGGAATGCCAGCTCTAAATCTAATCACCCTTCCTTACACATTCGTACCAAAGGACTGCACACCCAAAGCTACCAGCAGGCTTAAAAGGATTGTTGAAATGGTGGCACTGTGCCCGATAAAGAATGGATGACTAGCCACAAATACACAGTCCTGCAGAGAATTATAAAAATAAAACTGATAACCATTTGTCAGTCTTAGGGGATGAAGTCATAAAAGGGATATTTGTGAAATGCATTTCCTACATGAATTTTAAACAAGCATTGAACAAAAGGAACTGTCTCATATTTAACCATTTTTTTTCCATATTTATAATTTTAGAATGATCATTAGAACTATGCAGTTTGTCCTGTTAAAGAATAACAGTCACGGAAATTCAAAAATACAAGTTTTTCTGTAGGCAACATGTTGCAACTGAACCTCCCTTGTAAGGTGGAGTGGCAACCCGTTCTTTGAAGATATGAGGAAATGCAGAAACACACCTGCTAAATGGGGGTTGGGGGTGGAAAGAGACCTAAAATATGTATTTAAATCTTTCTTTGGTTTTTTGATGCACTTGCAGAATCAGAAACAGCTTAGCTGGTTGCTTCTGTTTATTTCAAAACCTGTGACCAGTTTTCACGAGATTAGCAAAATATGTCATAGTGCAACCAGTTACTGGTAAAGTTCCCATCTGAAGTTAAATTTAGACCGAAACGTATGCCTCTGTGGTTCAGTGTTGCAACTTTGATTTGCATTCTGGAAAACACCTTGATGAACTGAAAAAAAGTGTTCAACCTACTAACCGAGAGAAAGGAGCCCATCTGCAGCCACCTGCATAAAGACTGTAAGCTTTCAATAGTGCTGCGCTATGGCTTTGACGAAAGCTCTTTATCAGGTGGGAAAAATTCTCGGAATGCCCGTGAACACATGGCTGCAGGAGTGAGGTCAGCCCCCCACTTACAATCAGTTGTTGGATTCACCCGGGATAGCTTTGGACAGCTTAGATCAGAATTAAAGGGACCCAGCTCCTTAACTGTCCGCTGTTTAATTTACTAGTGTTTACTTAAAGAATAAGCCCATTTAGACGGTAGAGACTTTAGACACACAAACATTACTACATCTGTGGCTTTCAAGCCACACACAAGGAACTGAACCCACTTGCTCGGTCAGGGGTGGGGAGGGGAGGGAGAAAGCTGGTTGGAAGGCACAGGAAGACCGAAACTTTAGGCCATTGTGAATCCAATGGAAGTGAACCCACAGCTTCAATCATCGTAGAGTTTCATCCAGCCAAGCTTAGAAACAAGTGAATTTTACTTCACG
Source organism: Somniosus microcephalus (assembly GCF_052327205.1). Taxonomy (NCBI): domain Eukaryota; kingdom Metazoa; phylum Chordata; class Chondrichthyes; order Squaliformes; family Somniosidae; genus Somniosus; species Somniosus microcephalus. The sequence goes on from NC_140990.1 coordinate 301,204,705, forward strand.
GTGGGGCTTTTATAATAAAACCTCATACTTGTGCAGAAGGCATGAGTCACAGCTGACGTTGTACTCACCTGTACTGTTACCTCTACTAGGCTGAAGTGTGGCTTCAGGCCCCATAGTGTCATACTCTTCCTTCATTTCTTCTGTAGAGAAAAGTGACATGAGAAGAGACTGAGTATTTATGAGCTTTAATTGTGGTGTTGTAACCTGCACACTGCCAGGCACAGCAAACCCTGGTAAAGTGAGGTATTCTTTTAAAGTAAACACAGGAAAGATTGCTCTAAACTCTTGTCTACAACGTCTTTGTTCTGGCCTTTTCAATGAATCCAATCACCCGGGCCAGACTAGTACTTATTTACCTTCAACATTACAGCTAGCAGTGAAAAACAGAGGTACTCACAGAAGAAACTGAGGATTGAAAAGTGCCAAGCATTAGAAGGTAAGAGAGAAATAAGCAAAAAAAAAGACTGTCAGCTTCAGTAAACAATCAAACCCAGCAATGTTAAACTATTCTCACAAAGACACACTGAATTAAAGGTAATTCTGAGAAGCGACCATTAGAGATATAACTATTGTGCTGCACTATTTCTCATCTCATGTGACTCATGTGAGTCATGAGCATCATAAGTTTTCCATCTGAGGGCACTTGAACCAGCTGAGGAAAAAAAAAGACACAGTATTTTTGCATAATACCGGTAATGCTCAAGATTTCTGCTTCACTTACTTCCTCAGTGTCATTTTTAGGTAAAGGGTGAGAGAAGTTGTAATGTCCTGCACTATCTGTTTGCTGCCCCAACATTCATAAATAGGAACAATGTTTACAGATCTCTTTCTTGAGCTCAGTTTTGTTGTTGCAATCGCATAGACTGTGTGGCACCTTTAGTTAAAACCGCTACAATCATGGCCTTGTAAACAAATCAGACTCAAAACAGAAAACTCAGTCTGTGTAAAAGAGGCAGTATCCCTTTGGTCGGTCCCCAGAGGGCAGGTTTGAAAGAAAAACAGCACACAAACACACTCTTCTCTTTTGCATACCCCATCATCAAGTTCAAAATAATCAATGTGCTGTAATAAATAACATGACAGGCATAGATGGCAGCTATCAGAAAGCCTAATCGTTTAGCATTGCTTAGTAAATTTTAAAGTACTCTCACCACACAGACTACTGCCGAGAGAGCAATGTTGTTTTATATATATATGTATTTGTTTCAATGGCCATGCTTTGTTGCTGTGATTTTCAAACAGCATTGTCCTAAAATGGATATTGTTCCTTTTTTTTAACAAATAGGAGAAAGCAATGAACCTAGTGCACTTTAAAACAATCACAATGTGTTATTGTCTATCACGCATGGAAGAAATTTCATAGAAGAAGTACTTAGTTCTGGACAAGAAGGGTTGAACAAGCAAAAGGAGCAGACACGCAGGTGATTTATTTGAGCGTCTGTCAGTGATAATGATGTCATGTTTTCCAGCACACTGTGTCCACCCATTGTGGGATAAAAGAATGTCAAGGACAATTCAAAACACAAAACTTTTATTGTGCTGTAACCGGAAGGAACAGTAAGAACTCGAGCAGGTCAGCTATGCTCTTCAACTGAGAACCTATTTCCTGCTAACGAAGTATCGTAACACAGGAGAGAGAGAGAGAAAAGAGAGGCAGCGGATCTGAAAGAGAGTGCAACCTGAGCTAGTGCTAGGGCAAAACATCTTATTGAGTGTCGCAGGAATGAAAACGTCTTGAGAGTCTGGCAACAATTGGTCAAAGTTGAAGCAAGAGTTGGCTGGGTGGGTGGCTGTGTGTGTGTGTGTGGGCGCGGTGGGGGGGGGGGCAGTGGAGGGACAGGAAGAGTTGTAAATAGCTCAGGTAAAATAATTTAATCAAGGACAGCATCTGTGTTGCGGGTAGAATTGTAAATAAGCTAGCATCTGTGTTGTCGGCATGTGGCACCCTACTGCCAGGGCCAGACGAGGGTCTGTTCTTGTGTATGGGAGGGAGTTAATGTTGAGCAGTCACTGTATGGGGACCCCAAACTGCCTTCAACCAGTCAGTCCCTATTTGTACCGCTCCCCGCCCCCCCACCCCCTGCACAGTTTGATATATTGAATCAAGTGCAATAGTGGTCTTATCTTCAGATATTTGGGGATAAAATGATTCCTACGGCAAAATAAAGTCTTACAAATGGAGTGCGTGACAGCTGCCTTCCAACTTGTGGGTCACCAGTTTCTTGGTGCTATTGCAAGTAGGCACAGAAACATGACATTTGGTAAGTTTGTCTCGATTCCTATCGTGAATCTTTGGAATTCTCTACCCCAGAGAGCTGTGGAGGCTGGGTCATTGAATATATTTAAGGTGGAGACAGACAGATTTTTGAATGATGGGGGAGTCAAGAATTATGGGGAGCGGGCTGGAAAGTGGAGTTGAGGCCAAGATCAGATCAGCCATGATCTTATTGAATGGCGGAGCAGGCTCGAGGGGCCAAATGACCTACCCCTGCTCCTATTTCTTATGTACTTATGGAGCAGTTTGGTTTTGAAAACTACATTTTAGCAATAAACATTATTTTAATAAACTAAATGGAGTGGGAGTGTAAAGTTGCACATGAGACCTCAGAGATAATAACAACAACTTGTATTTATATAGCGGCTTTACTGTAGGAAAACATCCAAAGTGCTTCACAGGAGCATAATCAGACAAAAATTGACACCAAGCCAAAGAAGGAGACATTAGGCCAATGTGATCAAATGCTTGATTAAAGAGGTAAGTTTGAAGGAGGGTCTTAAATGAGAGAGAGCTGGAGAGGTTTATGGAGAGAATTCAGAGTTTAGGGTCTATACGGCTGAAGGCAAGACTGCTAATGGTGGGAGGAAGAGAGTGGGGGATGCACAAGAGACCAGAATTGGAGGAACAGATTTGGGAGGCAATCAACACGTCCCAGGACTTTGGAGAGCAAAGGGAGTTTGGAGATGGAAGAGTAGTTTGGAAGGACAGAAGGGTGGGTTTTTTGAGAAGGGGAGTGATGATGGCAGATTTGAAAGAGAGGGGGCAGTACCTAAGAAGAGGGAACCGTTTACAATATCAGTTAGCATGGGGGCCAGGAAGCAAAGTTGGGTGGTCAGAAGTTTAGTAGGAATAGAGTTGAGAGAGTAGGAGGTCGGAGCTGAGCTCGGAGAGGGCATAGGAGAGTTAGAAGAAGCTATAGAGTTCAGGTATAGGGCCAGGGGGAAGCTTGGCTTGGTGGGCAAGGGGAAGGGACAGATGCGACAGAGACAGCTGAACGGATGGTCTCAATCTTAGTGACAAAGAAGTCTATGAGCTCCTCGCACAGGTTGTTGAAGGTGAATAAAGCTGTTGAATGTCCTTATTCTTAATCATTTAAATAAGCTTTTCCTCAAGAAACAGTCGTGCTCTTCTGTTTATACTGTTTGAAGTGTTTAAAGCTAAATGTTTGAATATTTCCTGAAGAGTGAATGGTTTAATAGGGATGAGACCTAAAGCTTCTTTTACATTGGGTTTAGCAGGGTAATAGAACCGTTGGCTGCTGGTGCACGAGCTGTTGGACAGCAAGAGGCAATCCCAAAATAAACGTACTAGCCATGCAAAGGCTGGCAGATGGGAAAACCTGATAAAAAAATTAATTTTACTGACCACTAGCTATAATGGCCCAGAAATTCGGGTCTCCACGGGTGAGTACGCACGGGGTACTCACCCGTAGGCCCAATGGAAGTGCCGGTTTCCTGCATGCACTGCGCATGCGCGGGAAATCGGCACTTCCGTTCCCCTGAAAGAAGGGGTTCAGAGGTCAAATGCGTGCGCGGGAGAGGCTGCGCGTGCGCATTGAACTTCGTTTTTTTTTTTACAGGTTTTCCCGGGAGGGTAAGTCTGCAGAAGTTAGAAATGTAAAAAGCAGGCGTAAGGCCTGCTTTTTACAAGGTAAGTGGTGAATTAATTAAAATTAAAACATTTTTTCCACAGGTTTATTATTTTTAAATACTTTAAAGCAAGGTAAGTTTATTTTTAGCCCCGTTAGAAAATGATTTTTTTTTTCAAAAATTTAAATTATTGTTTAAAAGTTATTTTATGTAATTTATAGTTTATTTAAAAAATGTGATTTAAAAAAAAATGTATTTGAAGATTTAGTGCTGTTTTGGGGCTGTAGTATTTATAACTTTTGACAGGTCTTCCTGTCAATCTTATGAATGGAGCATTCCCTGCTCCGATTGGCTCCCCATGGCCCACATGATCCCAGGGGACGCATCGAACTAACTGCGCCCCTGGGATACGCAAGCACTGCGCGCCGGCAGCTGGACCAGGCCCCGGATTGGAATTCCACGCGGGCCCACAGCTCAACGGCCGGCGCACTAGGTAAATGCAGGTCGGGGGCTTGCACCCGCGGGAAGCCGCCGACCCGAATTTCTGGGTCAATGAATCCGGTAAGTTTACTTTAAAGTTGATGTTGGCTGCACTGTCAGGAGCTGGCAACCCTAGCACCCCAATATAAAATTTGATATGTGGATTAGGCGAGATGAAGTAAGGTGGGAGGAGACTTGTGTGGAGCATAAACACCGGCATAGACTTGTTGGGCCGAATGGCTTGTTTCGGTGCTGTAATTTCTATGTAATTCTATGTAAAAGCAATTTTATTGGATGGAGTCCCACTGAATCATATTTAAAGGTGCTTTCATATTCATGCTTCTGTAGCTCCGGTTGCTGGAGAGCAATGCTCGTGCACCAGCTACCTGTGTATACATTACTGAAACTACCTCCCTTATCTACACAGAAGGATTGTTGCACAAAGCTGCTTGAAGATATGGGAGCTAGGCTTATTAATACTATGGTAGTGCAGCTAATGGAGGCAGATTGGATCTCCTTCAATCAGCTGCACTCATACTCTAAAAGCACCATTAAACCTAAAGATCACAGAACTCGAGAACTGATCCCAGTCATCATCAATCAGGAACATTAGTGGTTCTAGAACAGATGGATCTGGATCTTAATCATTTTATCGACTGTGCATATTTTGGCTGGGCAGGGAAGTGGACTAATACCCTGCATCTAGACTGCAATACGGTCTGATACAACATTTGAGTTTTTAACTCTGTATAGCCTAAGGTGAGCAGCTTAGCACTGATTTTCAGTTCATGGCTCTCCATTCATTGACTGTTTCCCCCATGTCTCTACTGAGACATTGCACCTCAAGGCTTGCTACTGCTGTCTCCCAGCTGTGCAGGTTTTGTGCCAGTTATGGTTGGTTTGCGCATGGGTGACGAGCACCTGCATGCGCCCATTTAAGATACATCCTTTATGCCCAAGGGTGGCTTTAACTTATTCTTAGACTGAATCAGAGTACAAAATTCTGTAATTTTACACTGGCAATCAGTGGTTTGCTCCAATTGTTGGTGTAAACAAGCCATAAAGCTCAAAGATGCATGGAAACCAAATTCCATTCCAAGTTGTACTTTATTGAAAGGGTTCACAGTCACCCTGTACCATTACCTAGGATTCTCCATTGTTTCAGACATCATGAAAGGTCACTAGTCTGTTGCCTATTTGCATTTAAAGGATGGCTTTGACCCAGGGAAAGGGTTAACACACAACTAATGAAGTCAGCGACTGAATCTCTAATGCCTGACCATTTCTTCAGAATGTAGCCTTGACAGCTTTGCAGTGGGCGTCATGCGTGTTCTCTTGGGTGACCTTTCACTTGCCCATTGTATTTATTAGCAATCTGGATTACTGCCAGGCCTTAGTGAGGCTGGTATAACACTGCCAGGCCTTCACTTGTGTAGGCGCAGACTGTGTATGGATTGTCTACACATAGTGCTCTGTTCCACCAGAGCCTTTAGCACCAATCATAACAGTGCCAAACAGTGGTGTATTGCTAAATTCTTACTGTTTTGCATCACAATTTAGATAAGTAGGAAACCTTAATAATATAACCTCAACTGCACCAAGGCACTGAACTGGCATTCTTGGAAGGTATCACCACAGTTCCGCACACTACATTGACAAGCTGTGGGACTTACCATCTCTCTATCCCATTAGCCACAATATATTATACATATTTTTTTTTACAATTGGCTAAAGTGCCCCGGGTTCGGGAAGGGAAAATCAGGTTGGCTCCCATTCTTGATGATTGTGCCCCAGTCTCTACTGGTAGTGCCCATGTGAGGACAGCAGATGAACGTAAGAATGGGTTTAGCTGCAACATCTACCACAGTCAGACAGCCTGTTGATGCACATGTGAACAATGGCCTCTTGCATGAGATATCAGAGGGCAACAGCCACTCGTGGAACCCTACACCAGTAGGGAGAGGAGAGGAGAGAAAAATAAAACAAAGAATCTTCCTGTTATGGAGGAGCAGGGGGAAATAATGAATGCACTTGTAGGACTCTTGTATCTTCCTCCCTCCCCTGGATAGAAGTTCTTCTGTAAAAATGTTTTGACAATAGAAGTATCTGGTGCCATTCCTTGCAGCAGCTTCATGTGACTGAAATTATTAGAAAATTTATCACAAAACACTCTGGCAATTAAAAATGTATTAAACTAGTCTTCATCCCACCTCAACCATCTACAATCTACTATCCACAGTACAATAAGTTTTAGTTAGGATTTGTTTTTATTTGCCCGTGGCAGGTGGAAAGTGTATATTTATGGAGGCAGTGAGCACCATAGAGGCATCATTGGGCCTAAAGAGTCTGAGTGTCAACTGGCAATCGTATCTGCTATGGCTAATGTATTTTTGAGGTATGATTATCTAATACTTGCATTTATATAGTGCTTTATCATCTTGAAACATGTCAAAGCACTTCACACAATTAATTACTTTTGAGAGGCAGTGACTGTTGTTATGTAGGCAATCATAGGTTAACTCTTAAGAAGCTTTTTTACCCTTCTACCCACCCCATGCAGCCAATGCTCTCATGCACCAGGAAGAAGCTGATTTTGAGCAAAAGTCTGGCAAATGATTTTCTAATTGGACACTGGTGAGTATGTATGGAGAAGAGGAGAGCTCAGAGAAGGGGGAGAAATTCAACTCTGTTTGATATCAGAGCTGACATATTCGTTAATATCGTCCTCCCTTTCCTGGTCGCCCCCCCTCACAATGGCCCTCCCTTTCCCGGTTGCACCCCTCCTGAACACATCCCCTTCCCCTTTAACGATCTACCCGAGGGCTGCTGCTGGCGATGCAGCGGCCTGACATTCAAAGCCTCTAGCCAGCGAGCTGACTGGGGATGCACAGCAGGTGTCCGCAGTTCACCAGTCTTATTTAAATATGGCCTGACACCCAATATCGGGTGCACTTCGGGCCTACCTGTTCAGGCTCAGGGATCGCATTTCTAGGCCTATTTGCCTCTCAATTTTGACTGCTGTGATGTGATGGGTGTAATATTCTTGATTTACCTAAATTTTTAAACCCCTTCCTGATAATTTGAATTAACGCGTACTATTATCGCATGGGACCATACTAAGTGTAATTGATTGCAAACATAAGAGAGCCAGCAAGTGTTATACATTTTAATACCACTGTGTCAAAAATGTAGTATTTCTGTTTGTTTATGCTTGGCTTGGTGATTGTCCCTTTAATTCCCATCACAATATATATGCAGTTGAAAGCCAGCTGCAGTGAGAAATAGCAAATACACGTTACAACCGAATTCAATACACATGTTACGAGAGCAGATCAAACTCGTTTTTGAACCGTAGGCTCGAGGGGAGGAACCAAGCTACTTTTGAACAAACACAGACATTTGTTCAGTTAAATGTACAACAGCAAATTAATTTTGAATCTGAGTGTCAGTTCTGAAAATCCAAACAAGCAATGGCAACTAGTGAAAGGGTATATGAGTGGCTGAACCTGTGCATTAAGTTGAGTTAGTAGAAGAAAGTCAAGCTGATGAGAATCTTCACAGGAAAAGGTAAAATAGATTAGCCAGAGAAGACTACAGGAAAGAAAATGTCTACGTGTACAAAGGTTACCTCTGAAGAAATAACTTTGCATTAGATTGCAACTCTTTTTTTGTTTTTTCCACTTAAGGAGTTAGATAATACTTCTTACTGTAAATACATAATTGTATTATATCAGTTAGATTATTTGCTTGTTCACTTGATACTTTAAATTTAAAATTAAGTCTGGTGTGATACTCTACTGTTTTTAAAGAGTAGAGAGAGATCCCGTGGAGTTAGTGTAAATTCAAATAGCCTAAAAATAATGAGCAGACAGGGTTTTCTGCTTGTTAGCCCATGTTTGTTACTGAAAGCCTACCTTGCTCGCAAGGCTTAGATAGACACACTCAAAAGCATGGGGATTTGGGGCTCACTCAGGAGAGTGATCCAAGATATGACAACTGAAGTCATCTAGAGTAAGAAGGGTAGAAAGGACCCCAAAATTTAACAGCTACCTTGGATAGATAAAAATAATCAAACTGCCCCCAGCTTTAGGTTAGTGAAATGTAGCAGGGAGTTTTTCATGAGGCATTAACACACCAAGGGGTTAAGACGTGGTCATAAACTGAGAGTTTTATCAACATCATCTGAACACTTCTCAAAGTGCTACTGCCTGAAAACACTTCCACAAAGTTGATATGCTACTCTATATAAAAGAAAGACTTGGGTTTATATAGCACCTTTCACAACCTGTGGATGTCCCAAAGCGCTTTACAGCTAATGAAGTACAGTACTTTTGAAGTATAGTCACTGTTATAATGTAGGAAACATACTATGTATATATAGTATGTATGCAGCTTCTAATTACTTCACAATGGTCAGTAACAAAGCTAATTATACACTGTGTACAGGAGACACCCAAGCTTACACCATATGACTCAAAGTCTCATGATTCATACTGCAACAAAAGGGACAGGGAGCACACCATATTCCCATCCTAAGGTTAACAACACCAGGAATCATTATTCTCATTAGACGTGTGAAAGGGATTCAATATAAAAGATTAATTTAAAAATGTTAGTGCCTTCCGTAGGAGTTGCGTTTCCTTTAGCAATCATCTTCTACCCTAATTAAACATATTTATCTTTCCACTACACTCAGTTATTTCTTTATTACATTTTAACTTTACTGTTAACAGTTAAAAATCTTTCATGCAATAATGAATGTAATTGTGAATTGTCTTTACTGAAGCAGTGGAAGTTAAAAAAAATGTTGACATATTTTTGAACGTAAAAATTAAACCTGTGTGTGATTGTGAATTATTAAATTCGCAACACCTAGCACATGATCCACAGCTTTAAATTTACAACATGAAATATTGTGATAGATTTTGTGTTGACGTGTTAGCCTCCTACCAGCGCCAACTCTGTATAACGACCCTCTACAGCACACTCTTAAATATAAAGCTGATTTTCCATGATTTCTAATGGAGTTATATAGGTAATACAACTATAGTGTAGTGCCCTGGGCTAGGAAGAGGAAACATCAGCCAAGGTTCTCACTCCTGATCGCGACTCCGTCACTCCTGCTAGCAATTTTCACAGGTATGGATGTTTGTTAGGCAAGGGTATTAAGGTTTACGGAACCAAGGCGGGTAGATGGAGTTAAGATACAGATCAGCCATGATCTAACTGAATGGCGGAACAGGTTCGAGGGGCTGAATGGCCTACTGCTGTTGTTACGCTCCTATGGAACTGCACGCTGGACTTTCCAGGTTAAATTTTAGACTGATCTTATCCTAAATACACGAACAGTTGGGAAGCTGTCTGGCTTTGTTCTCTGAGCAGGGAGCCTCGCCCGCTGCAAATGCCTATCGGGAATTCCGTGCACATTGCGCACCATTTTCCGCCCATCCACCAGAAGCATAAAGTGATAGAATGTCCCTTTTAGAGTTAACATTTCCTAGATGCTAATATAGCTGCTAATATGTCGTACACCCAAACACTATTGTCCTGGCCAGTGATGCACATGAAGAAAGGCATGCAACCTGGATGGACTGAAGCCTGTTGGTAAATGATATCGGTTATTTCAAAAATAGACAAGCTATCTCACTGTGCTCAGATAAGACTTGGGTGAAGGCAGATGTAATCTGCCCATATTTCTGCTCACAGCCACTTGAGGAGGAGGAGGACAATATGGTGGGCTGCCTTAATCGCAGGTCCATCCAGTCTGAGCTGCATCCCCCATCCCTCCCTCATGACTACTGCATGTGCTATCAGTCTTGCCATTCACCGGTTTTTAAAGAGGTTTTGACATATCCCACAGGACACCTACTTCCTTTTTTCAGGTGGCCAGAGATGCAACTGACGTTTGACAGTTTGTTTAAACTAAAGGACTTGCTGCTTTAAGTGAATACGTTCATATTCTGCTGGAGATCTCATGCATATGGAGCAATTACATGCTCAATCCCATGAACATTCTTGAAATAGTGACGCAGAGTCAAAAGTAGCACAGTTTGTAACCCCAATTTAGAATTTTAAAAAAGTTTTGTAATCCTTATTTGCCTGCTGTGGTGACAGAGCTAAGTTACCCCAAATCAGCAATGCCTCTCGACATGAGTTGAAAGTTTTGTTTATCCCTGCTCTCCTGAAAGTGGTGATTCTTGCTGAGGTACCAGTCTTCATGCATGAGCGTTAGCTGTTTGACCATGGGGGACATCACTTGACGGCCACGAGCATGTAGAGATAGATTTTGACCTTTAGGCGGCTGACTGGCGGAGCAGCGGAGAAGGCTCAGGCCTCGTTAACATTGCCTCAGGGCGCTGCGGACCTCGAGCGGGCACCCGCTGCAGCTCACCGGTTGGCCAGTTGAAGCCTGGTTCTATCGCTGAGCCGGGCTACAGGCAGGTAAGTCTGGGGAGGGGAGGGGTTGGGGGACAAGCCCAGGTTGGCAGTGGCCCACAGTATTCTTGATCTCATAAAAATTAAATCAAAAAAGATGCGGGGCCCTATTTTGAAATCGCCACTGGGACAAATGGGCAGACTGTGGGTGGCTCATGCGCTGTCCATTTGTACCTCAAAATTGCAATTGGGAACCTATGTACATCTAAAGGGCTTACCACTGCAAACAGGCGGGTGCTCTGGCCACCCATCAGAAGGCCCCTTCCAATAGGGTGGCGGTCAGCATGCCAACGTAAATGGGCTGGTAAGTGATCTGATGCTATTTTCACACCATCCCATTTTTTTAATTCGTTTATGGGACGTGGGCGTCGCTGGCAAGGCCAGCATTTATTGCCCATCCCTAGTTGCCCTTGAGAAGGTGATGGTGAGCCACCTTCTTGAACCGCTGCAGTCCGTGTGGTGAAGGTACTCCCACAGTGCTGTTAGGGAGTGAGTTCCAGGATTTTGACCCAGTGATGATGAAGGATCGGCGATATACTTCTAAGTCAGGATGGTATGTGACTTGGAGGGGAACCTGGAGGTGGTGGTGTTCCCATGCGCCTGCTGCCCTTGTCCTTCTAGGTGGAAGAGGTCGAGGGTTTGGGAGGTGCTGCCGAAGAAGCCTTGCTGAGTTGCTGCAGTGCATCTTGTGGATGGTACACACTGCAGCCACGGTACGCCGGTGGTGGAGGGAGTGAATGTTTAAGGTGGTGGATGGGGTGCCATTCAAGCCTAGTGGGCCAACATTAAAATCAGGCCCACATTTTCCAAAAGGAGTAGTGATCAGAAGCTGGAACCTGTGCTGACCTTTCACCTCCTTGAGGTATTGTGGCCAATTGAAATGCCCCAGCTGATTGAATCTTGCTCAATTAGATTTTTTTTTCAAATGTTATTACTGTGAATATTTCTGTATTGACTTTGATAGGACGTTCCTTATAAAATAGGGTCAGAATGATCTAAAGCCTCACAGCAGCAAATGGTGTATATATATATAAAACACTAAATGGTGACAGTTCAACAATTGCCTCAAGCCTAGGGGGTTCAGGTAGGACAAAATTACAGCGATAGCACACTCAGTGGCATCTTGTACTCACCCTGGCTAGGTCCCCATGTGCTGCGTCAGAAACAGCAAACCAGCCAATCACCAGGATTTATCTACAGTATATATTAAAAGTTTTGAGTCTTCTTGTTTGCGCCACACTTATTTGTCAGCTCCTACAAATTAATATAAAGCATAAAGGACCTCCAGGCAAGTAATCCTATCATGATGATTGATGCCACTTAGCTGTTACAATCAGCATGATTTATCTGCAGTATATTAAAAGTTTAGAGTCTTCTTGTTTGCGCCACACTTATTTCTGGTGTCAGGGTTTTGAATGACACGTCACTTGCCACGCCTGGGTGTCACAGTTTAAGCTGCAAGGTTTGTACGCCTACCATTATACTTACCTTTCAGTCTTCCCAAATGTATGCTCCACAGGGCCGTTTGTTTTATGTTCCCTCCCCAAGCCCAGCCTGAAGCCCTGGCCAGTTTCCCCTGTCCACGTACAACTTGCCCACCCAGCAGTCCAAAGCTGACCTGCGGCCCTAGCCAAATGTTTGTCCCAATCTGGGGTCCCCCCCCCATCCAGGACCTACTGGCCTAAGGCTCTGGCCGGATCCCTCCCCCAAATGGCGACCCTTCATCTCCCATCAGCCTGCGGCCCTGAAGCGGAAGAAGTGAAAAAAGAGAGAGAACTAGAAGAGCAGAGAGAGAGAGAGAAAGTGAGGAGAAATGGAAAGGGAGCGAGAGAAGTAGAACTTGAGGCAGAAACAAGAGATAAAAAGAAAGCAAGAGAAGCAGAAGTAGAGAGAAAGAGAGTGAGAGAAGCAGCAACAGAAGACGACAGACAGTGGGGAGAATGTGGTACTTGCTGGCAGATGGACTAGTTGAATCAGAGAGCATTGACACATTTATGGGGAGGCTTGAGGCATACATGAGATTTATGGAAATCAAGGGATATGCGGGCAGGGTGGCATGAGGTCATTAGTGTGGGAGGAGGCTCATTTGGTGTTTACACACCAGCATAGACCAGTAGGGCCGAAGGGTCTGTTTCTGTGTTGTAGATTCGATGTAATTCTAAGTGAGAAAAAGTCTCTTCTGACTCACCATGAATAGTACCGCAGGAGATCTATTAGTTTTAAAACTAAAAAATGTCAGCTCCTTTAACAGTAAGTGTTTTTTTTAAATTCCCTGTGGTTAAATTATATTTTTCAACAAAAAGTCAGACTATAGTTTCCTACATTACAACAGTGACTGCACGTCAAAAGTACTTCATTGGCGGTAAAGCACTTTGGGACATCCAGTGGTCGTGAAAGGTGCTATATAAATGCAAGTCTTTCTTTTTTCTTTTTATAACCTGGTCGATGAGGTACTTGCCCTACTGGTATTTCACTCCCCGACCCCCCGCCCCCCCCACCCAACACATTATACCCAATTATACTTTAGACCAATGACTCCCCAACAAAGTTTGAAAACATGCTAAGCAACTTTGTATCCACGTGCACCCTTTTGGGAAATGTCTTCCCAAGCAAGTCCTTGAATAGTCCTGAAAGATGTATTATCTCTGATTGTATCCCTTAAAAAAAAAATCAAAATGATACCAGTCTGGAGGAGTTGCGGAATCAGAGTGTGTAAAGAAACACAATTAATAGATACAGTTGTCAACACAGGGTGCTTCAATGTCCTTGTTAGTCGTGTCAATTCTTGCTGATTCAGCTCCTGCACTAGGGCCCAGCAATTCCTCCAGACTAACCCCCCTGGTGGTGTCATCTGTACTCTCCATTCCAACCAAAAAAAAATCAAAAAATCAACAGAAATAAGGGGGAAAAAATCATGAAACTTAATGATAATTCTTTGCAACTGTTTGATTTGTAAAAGGGTAAGGATTGTAAGGCAGCTTCCTTGACTCTTAAGAGCCTGGTTTTGTTTTCCTGTACTCTTATGCTCCTTTACTATACTGTATATGGCAAAACTCACTAAAGACTGTCGTAAAAATACTTTGATGAGGCACTGCAGCCTTGAATGCTGCATTCAGCAAACAAATAGAGCCAACAAGTGGCGTGGATTTGAGGTAAATGTTTGGAGAATGGCATTATCTTATATTTTAGTTTGGACTGCTCTTTGACTTGAAGTGCGATCATTAGTATGATGCTTAGCGAATGCAGAAAGCAGGTATACATCAACAGTTACTTGAGCAATAAAATCGTAGCCATTTAATAAATGAAAATAAATGGGCTTTTAACGTTTGATATGAAAGGTATGATGACCCCCAAATCATGGCTGGAATTGCAATCTGAGACTTTTTTTTAAACAATGTCATAATGGAGATGGCACTGACCTCCGCTCTGCAACCCTAGTTTGTAGATCATCGATTGACAGATATTAGTAGTGAAGAGTTTTTAACGTCACTTCACAGTGTCAAACTAGAGCCTTTAAACGAGATGGTAAAGTAATGTTGTTTTGCTTTAATTAAACAACAATAACTGTATCTGCACTATTCCCCAATGTTATTCTTTAATTACAAATCAGGTAGGTACAAGATTCATAAAACTGACAGCAGAACTCTTTTACGAGTTTGACCTCTGGTTTATAGAGCGACATTGGCTTTTGAAGGGTGCCACCAAATTACATGTTTAACAATGGTTGAATCATCACTTAATATGTAACATTTAGAACATAAAACATCTGTAGCACATTCCTCTGACTAACCAGCATGTTGAGTCAAATAAATTAGAATGAAGAATTTTGCGTACAGACAACATCACCTATTTTAATATTTCTTGAGCTATGATCCTATAAGCAGTCCAGAAGCCAGACTTACCAGTACCATCTATTGAGACTGGTAGTGTCTCCCTGCTGTGCCAGGTGTGTTCCGTGCCGCAGTCCCTCTTCTCACTTTCCTCGTCCTCTCTTGGCAACAGTACTTGGTTCCCATGTGGGGAAGAATCGTGGTTGGGCATAGTCACTGGACTGGAATCTCGGTCCAGGGCGTTTATAATACTGTCATCTTCCGCAATGTGAAGCTTGTCTTCGTCATCTGTTTCTGAACCCGTATCCACTACATTATCATAGTTCAAAACTGTAAAGGAGAAAAGAAAACAGAGGATTATAGAGTTACAAAAATGTACGTAAATCCATTGCTTTTATGAAGCAAGGGGCTGCAGGCCAAGTGACCAAAAAGCTCTAATGCTCCTGTGCTTTCCCGAACCTGGTCAATTCTTATTTTTCAAATGAATTCCTCTACCCCGGACACAGCACCTGGCCGTTCACTTTCCAAATTCTTGAGAGCATCAAGAAAACATGCAGAATATGTTTCAAAACATGCTTCAAATGTCAGAACAACTCAAGAACCAAAATAAACCAGTTTATTTTGCCACACAGACCTGATGCACTCGCAGTAGCATTCCTTAAAATAGACAGTTTATAAATAAGGTCTTTGAACTGAATTGAAGGTGGCTGCTTCTGCATTAGCCTGCCTTCCCAGTCATTCAGTGTGCATGGTAGTACATAAATTGTCCACTTTACCACTAGACAAGAAAGATTAGAGTAATAAACACAGGGACATTAGTTTAGCTAGAGAAACATACCATCAGTTACACACATACAGACACAACACTGCCAAAAACTGTTTAACCCAGCTCACAAGAAACGCAAACAGACACACTCGCACACACACTCACACACCAGCAGCTCAGTAATATGACATCATGGGAAGAAGAAGGAAGAAAAACGTCTCCGGATAAACCTCAAGCAGTTTTCAGGTTCATTTTGATGTCTATGCTCTTAATAAAGAAATCCTTTGGTTTCATCAACTGAACCATCTCAAGTGGCTCTTGCCAGCTATCAGATTATACAGGAGTGGCAGGAACAGAATTGTGCTTGTATCAGGTTTAGAATCCTCCTCTCGTGAATTTGTGAAACATTGAAATCATTTCTATTTACAACTCGTGCTGTCCAGGCCTTCATATCTGCTTCTTTTCCTGCTTCTGGAAGGTTTGCTGTTTATTTGTTTTTTTAAATACAGAGTAACAAAAAAAGTTTTATAAAAAAATATATATAACGGTTAGCCGGTGCAAGAAGATTACACTGCGCATATCTACTCATAATATGATCTTTGTATAATCCGCGGGCCTGCACTTGCCTTCCCAACAACTGCACAACAGGTGCAAATTAAAATGAAAACGGCAGCGAAGTTGGGCAAACAGAAATGCTGACCTGGTTTGAATACCAATTGACGGGCGAAACAAAACCTTTTCAAAGAGGTGTGACCACAAGGGTTTAGGCAAGTTCAGGCTGGGTAATGCCCTTTGAAAATAAATGATTTTTTTTTTAAAAAGGGAATATTCGTCTTCACTCTAGCTGTGTGGTCCAGATATACCTTGGCACAATTGACTGTGCCCTTCCTTTGCAACGGCAGTTTAACCATTTCTTAGCAACGTGCCGAAGATTCTTTATTGCACAAGGGTTCAAGGCTTCACTGGATATATTTGTCTCAGGCTGCAACAAAAGGCCCGAGTCCTGGGAAGCTATCAACCCACCCCCTAAAAACTGGTCTCTGGGTGCAAGAGAAATAAAGAGAGGTCTTGAAGGAGTGAATAAAATTATCTAAGGCTGGACAAGCATTAAAAGGCTTTCTATTCCATAAAAAACATGCCTTTTAAGGTCTTTTGCTTGTCCACAGCATTCTCTCTGAATATCACGTGAACGTTCCCGGTGCAGTGTGATTCAAATATTTTAGAGAAAAGGAAGATAAATGATTAATCACTAGCCAATGCACTCACAAATATCAGCACAAGCTAAACAAGCAATGAAGTCATGTCTCAGTATAGGGGCAGCAGCAGAACATGTATCACCCTCAAAGAGCAACAATACTTTCCCAACCTGCAAGACCTGGATGACAGTAAATATTGTTCTCTTCATAAATACCAATTTCAGTCCTGACAAGAATCTCCCCTCTGAGCAATAAGCACAAACCGCAACACCAGCTACTGGCGCAGAGACCTCACTAAGACTGTGGGAAAGATGTAACAATAGTGCTTAGTTGAACATTACCATTTTATTGCACTGATAAGCTCACACCCCTACCCAGGCAAGTACAAATGATACTGAAATTATCCTCTTTTTTTGTAACAAACCAGAAAGCAGATTGGCAGTGAAAGCACTCCTGGTGTAACCTGAAGGCTATTTATTCAATAACTTATGCAAACCTCCAGAAATTTAATTAATGCAGTTTACAGAAATGGGAAGTGGTCTAATCTGCCTAGAAACCTTGAAAAACAAAACTGTTTTCCCATAATTGACAGGAATATGTGCATTTGAGCCAAAATAACTATAAATAAGTATTGGACATTTTTTTTTCATTTCAAAATGAACTGAGGTTTTAATCCTCCTTTTAATCTCACTCTGATAAAAACAAAACCAAGCTAGCCTTCCTCAATAGCTATTGTGACTTTGTTAAAGTTCTGTCTGCCTCGGGTCCAAAAAGGGCCATTTCTTACATGTGGCTCCTCTAGATTTACCCAAGGGCCACCACGGAGGCTTTAGTCATCAAGCTGTAAGTTGGC
This sequence comes from Somniosus microcephalus, assembly GCF_052327205.1. Classification (NCBI taxonomy): domain Eukaryota; kingdom Metazoa; phylum Chordata; class Chondrichthyes; order Squaliformes; family Somniosidae; genus Somniosus; species Somniosus microcephalus. Next base: position 301,222,132 of record NC_140990.1, read on the forward strand.
ACCAGCACAGGGTATTACTTCAACCTACAAAGAAGTGGGTGCCTGAAGAATTCTTCAGAGTTATTTTGTAAACACTCACAGAGAGAGAGAGAGAGAGATGTCCAGTCGCTGGTTCGGAATAAACAATGGCCCCGTATTAGTCTCTGGACAATGTGAAATGCCTGCCAAATGAATAGCTGTGATGGATGGCAAACTGAAAATGCAGAAATCACAGAGAGATCCATGGAGGGATTTCTGTAGTGGCCACCTCCCCTTCTGATTGTTCTCGTCAAGCCCAACAGGACCTGGACTTGCAGTAATCTAACTGCCTTTCCTCTATACTCAAAGAAAACACTTTGTAAATTTTTTTTAAAAACTAACTTGATGCCATTTCTGCAGGTGTAAAAGTGATTTAATGCATTTACTGATGGGCAGACATAGTTTTAACACTAATGCCCCCACAAAAACAGGTTTTTGAACGGAACGTTTGACTGAAGGGAAGGGAGGTGAGTCCGACTATTCAGATTTTTATTTTTAAGTTTGTTTTATGGTGACAAATATTAATGCTGCTATTCTGATGGTGCAAGTCATCATACCATTAAAGAGGACATTTCAGGAATTAAAAATAAATACACTGACAGGACTGCAGGCTCCAATGGGACAAGGTTCCAAACAACCATTTCAACTTTTGCTTTAAAAAATAAAGAAATAAAATATGACGGTTAAGAAAAAATGCCACGCAGAAAGGATTGTAGGCCCTGGTTAACCACTCTTCTCTGGTAAAAGAAACAAAAAATAGAATTTGAGATTACATCGTGCTACAAGCCATGCTGAAATATAAATAAATAACGCCTTAAGTATGAGTTTGGTCCAGCTTGCACCAATACACAAGCAAGACTATATTAACTCAGGCCTATCATTTTATTTTCTCATTTTAAAACATGATACAGATGCTCTCATAAGCGCAAGAAAATGTTTGCCTAAACTGCTCCTTCCGGTCCTTCTCACTGACGTATGATGTATAGGAAATAAAACAAAGTAAATATATTTTTGAAGGCTGTGTGTGTTTTTGTCCTGTATTTGTTTTTCTCTTTCTAAACCGTACACTATGATAAGATAAAATGTTTCAACGAGAACAGACTTACTGTGCACTTTAAGGCTGCAGTGTTCCTGCAACATTTTTCTCAACTATAGAAATTCAAGCTCAGCCAGCCAGACACCTACACGAACTAAATGGCTTTAGTGAGATTGTCGGAACAACAATTATCTGGCTGCTTTTGTGGAAGGCTGGCTTGAAAAAAAGAAGCCAGTGCCACCTCAAAATGGCTTTATTCCATGCAGATAAAAGAGTTTTGTGGCCATATCTTTAAAGATTAATTTTTTGGGCAAGGTGATGAGAATAAAGGGATATAAGGGCAGTTTTGCCTTCACAACACTGTGTTGGGCAAATCATTTTTCATTTGTTTGCAAATGTGCAAATCACGTTCAACACGCCATTGCATCACTAGCAATTGATACCATCATTACTGCGGAAATGAAACACAACTCTTTTCCCTTTGCAAACAAAACGAGGTTTGCCAAACAGTTTTTCTCTTTAATTCATACAGCACTCACAGAGCCCCGTATGGACATAATACACCCACTTGCTGCTTTGGTGAAAATGTGCAGAATGTCAGATCTGAAGCCCTCCGTATTACATAGAATTACATCGAATTTACAGCACGGAAACAAGCCATTCGGCCCAACTGGCTTATGCTCCACACGAGCCTCCTCCCACCCTACATCATCTAAACTTATCTGCACACCTTTCTATTCCTTTCTTCCAAATTTTGGCCAAATTGTGACAAAGCATGGTGAACTCAAAAGGGAAGCCTTAAAAACGTGTTTAATTTGTTCGACTTCTCCGTCAAATTGTAGGAAAAAACAAGGTGAATGGATATTTCGGATTTGCACCCCACTCCCCCCTCACTTCCCCATCGCCTCCTACCTAAACAGGTTCTGCAGTAGGCGCTAGCCACAATCATCATTATTATCTGCTTCAGTATTGTATCCTCTAACTTGTTTGATCAGGTACATGTCTGTAGGGCTGAGGGGGGAAGGTATTCTAGCGATGACTCTGAAGTACCCTTAGGCTTTGAGCCTGGGAAACAAAAAAGAAGGAACTTTAGAAACAGCTGTTAGAATGTACATGTATGACAAATGATATTTTTGGGGTTTAGGTCAGCAAATTGTGTTTGGACCTTTCAGAGGATATGGTCAAGCTCGTGGGCAGAACATACTGAAGCTTGTATTCCTTTGTGCTAATTATTCATCAAGGTGGGTTAAAATTCAGCTTACATTACACTGATTAGGTTTCTCCGCCCCCCCACCTCATCATTTTCTCAATGAGTGTTGCTTGTCACTATATCTTTGGCCTGGAATTTGGGCTGTTGATTTCCACCTGATTGGTACCAATGTAGTCCATCATCGGCTAACAGAAGAAGTAATCGAGTGAGGTTAGTCATTCCTTCAGTGTCTCCCATTCCCCAAGATGAAATGCTTCAATACGACCTGTTGCTCCATCTAAGGGCTCAGCTCAGAGTTCCCGAAATTCACCAATGGAGCTAAGAGAGTGTGAATGGCAGTCTGCGCTGGGCAGGTCCAGTTGATGCCATTCCGCCTGCGAGGTCAGGTGCTCGTGCATTTCTGCTATTATGCTGCCACAGTAGCTATATAATAATGCCGGCCCCTTACCAAAATATTTTGCACAGCTTAATAATCCTGTGCGACCCAGACAACCATTTTGGTAAGCGGCACAACCGCCAGAATGGCCCAGGCTTTCCAATAATGGCGGTGTCCAAATGACATCGCAGCTGTGCCACATGTCGCGTGCGCTCAGCAGCCAATGCAATGACGTTGACACTCAGCAAAGACGTCATCGCGCCAAACTGTTTCCTGACTTGCGATCAAGCAAATTAGATGGCATGGGGGCATCAAGTGTGAAGATAACACATTAATTGCAGGCTTGTAAATAGAGCTGGCAGCTGATTCAATTGTCTTCAACTGAATGGAGTTTAAATAAATTTAACAGGGGTCAAATGCTGGGGAAAAAAAAGTAAAAACAGAACGTTGTAAAGGTCTGATCTTCTTCAAAGTGTTAAACCTCCTGCCTTTACAGATCATCATCTTTATGTGTCAGCCTGGGCAGCAATTCTCCTACCAGAAAACGCAGCAACTTTAAATTATGATAAAAGCATTTCCTAAATATATTCTTTCTCTACTAAATACTGAAAGAACAGATTGAAGTTTTTACATCAAAGGCTATCCTACTTTTCCTTTCTAAGTATTCCTATTCTCCAGTGGAGCTCTCAGTTGCTTTCTCTTGCACTCAGCACCATGCTTTATGCTCCCAAAGGGAACAGTACCTGAACTATTGGATCATCTACATTTCAAGACCTCGAGTCAATCCTGGGCTTAACGTTGATTAATGTGCATGCAAATGGCACCAGGCGGCACTGGAACGAAAGATCATTTTTTTTTAGTGTATCAGTAGTAAAATCGCTTAAAGCTGACCAACAAAACTCCCCGAAAAGCCCTTTCAATAAATTATCAATCAAACCCAGAATACTAATAATGATTTATAGTCCAGCCAGCTCTTCAGAGCTCTTTTGTTTCCACTAAGGCATAAAACATTACATCCAAAAGCAACAGTAATGAAAGTCACTCAGCCAGATTCGCCTTCAGCCTTTTCCTCAGTGAATCTCAACTTTCACTAGAGCTTCCTTTACAAAATAGCTTATACAAGGGTGACTAAAATCAAACTGTACCTTTAACTGAAGAAATGACAGCCGAGTCCATAAGGAAATGTCTTACTGCAAATAAGCCCTCATGGTCCCATGCAGTTACAGACCTGAAATGAACACCTTCCATCAGCAGCAAAACAATTTTTTTTTAAAATCCGAAGTTCACTTCTGGTTGGGGCAACCTATGTTCAAATGCCTTGTAATCCTCTCAGCTAAGAATCATATTTAGTTCTGGTGCTGGGAATTAACAAGAGCCTTCTCTGTCTGGCACGGCTAACAGGCAATGTGTTGCTTTCTAGCCCATCAGTTGCATGGGATGTAAATGGACATTCACCTGATTGGATGGAGGCAATTTGTCGTGCTTTAAAAAAAAAGAGATTTGGAAGTATGTTAATCACCTGAATGGCTCAAAGGGGAGGTGTGCGCATTTGCAAATTGGAAATGAGGTCATTGTCTGCTAGGTTTCCAGGGGGTGTTTGGTGTTGTTAAACCGACAAAGATGCAGCTGACTGTATCGGGCTCACCTCACGACCCACCAGACTGGGCAAGAAGTGACAGAAGTGAAAGGCACAGAAGCAGACGCTCGATACATTACGGGGCCCGCTTTGTGGCAGGGAAAACAAGCACAAAAGCAGGAAATTCAGTGATGTGTAAATGGAACAATGAGAAGGGAGAAATTCAATAATTTCTGTCAGGAGGCACCGACTGAAGCTGGACTTTAATTGAATTAAAGTCCCATTATTTGTTCAATCCCGAGCAACAGGCTAGCAAAGCAAGGTTTGCTCAACTGTTCTGAGGTACCACCTTTCCTCACCCCATAATACTCAGCCATCTGTGCACACATCCACACATGTTCTATCTCACGACAAATGCACTGGGCCCCTATCAAGCAAGGACGCCAAAAAAACACACACACACATACACACACACAAAAGCTCTGCAGGCCTCCCTCAGGTCCAAAGAGCAGGGGAAAAAAAACTCTTTGCTTGTCACACAGGTGAGCCAGCAACCACATCCTATCAGCCTTAACACGCATCAAGCAAAAGAAAGGTTAAAATTAGAAAATTCAATTTATTTGATAATTTCCCAGAATAATTAGAGTTAATATGGGTTAATTAATATGCAAATCTCTCAGCAGATGTTCTGCAGCAGGGCCCAAGCGTGAAAGCAGTCTGCCTTCCCCTACGTGATTTCGGCTGTCAGTTATTGGGCATAATTACTGTAACTAACCAAATACACACAAAACGTTGAGAATATAAAATTGTTACAGTTTCGCCTGTGTGCAAGCTGGTACTTTGCTGTCACAAAGGGGCCAATTTCTTTTTAGAAAATAAAGGTCTCTTTTTAGCTTCCTAGGGCTTTTAAAAAGGCAGCGACTAAATTAAGTATCTTATCTGCTCCCATGCATAATTTAATCAGTATTTTTGTTGCACTCCTCCCCTCGATACACTGGTGCAAACAGTGAGAAAGCTGGCAGATTTTGAACAGGTATGAAAAAAAAATAATTTAAAAGAGGTAAGCACGTGGGCAGGGCATATACACAGCTCAAACTCAACATTTGCTATTAGCAAATTAGTTTGTAGTTTTTTCAAATTTGCTGCTGAAGATTCTCTCCACGGATGTATTTGCGAAGCAGCTGAAATCACTCATAAGCATTTACTAGGCCACAAAAATGTCTTTATTCATTAAATACCTACTGCACCATACCGGTCCACTAGTTATAATTAACTAGGGCAACATCACCGCTGTTGCAAAAAAAAGAGCCCAGAAGAGTGAAATGTGACATTAGTTGCAACATCGTGATTGACTGGATGGTGTATTTCCATGTCTCATGTCAATGCAATTTAAATTACGGCCTCATAACATGCATTTACAAAACAGCAGGAGAAAGTTTTCCATATAACTTTTTGGTGCTGACAGTGATCCTTTAATGTATTCAATTAGTTAAAACTTTTAAGTTCAAACATGTCTCTCCATCTTGAAATGTTCCCATTGCTTAACAAGTGCACATTTTAATAAAGATCGTTTTTAGCATCATTAATACATTTATTAATTTTATCAGTTTAAAATGTGTTTTACTTCCCCCCACCTCCCCTGCCTTTCTTGATCTCCTCAGGTTCATGCGCGTGCACACACACACAAACCCTGCAGGCCTCCCTGCCGTTACTGCACCCTGCAAGGGCAGTCTTTAACCCTGTAACATAGCACATGGAGCACTGTGATATCATGTCACTAGGGGTTTTCAAAGCAGCCTAGTGGAGAATCCAGTTCCATGACTTTGGAAATGGTTCTTGGTGTGAACTTTTCCTCTTGGACTCCTCCAGTGGTTCAGTGGGTGAAAGTACCATTTGGTATGCGACTGACTCACACAGACAAGGAGGGTAACAGCTTCCATCCCTGTTTTGTGCTGAGTTAGCTGATTCAGTCGGGGTGGACATAAGGGGCCACAATTGCCTTCAGTGCTCCTAGGCATAGGAGATACTGAGAAATGTAGACCTTGGAGTGCATGTCCACAGATCCCTGAAGGTAGCATGACAGGTAGATAAGGTGGTTAAGAAGGCATACGGGATACTTTCCTTTATTAGCCGAGGCACAGAATACAAGAGCAGGGGGGGTTATGCTAGAACTATATAAAACACTAGTTAAGCCACAGCTAGAGTACTGCATTCAATTCTGGTCACCACATTGCAGGCAAGATGTGATTGCACTAGAGAGGGTACAGAGGAGATGTACGAGGATGTTGCAAGGACTGGAGAATTTTAGCTGTGAGGAAATATTGGATAGGCTGGGGTTGTTTTCTTTGGAACAGAGGAGGCGGAGGGGAGACTTAATTGAGGTGTATAAAATTATATGGGGCCTAGATTGATGTGGATAGGAAGGACCTATTTCCCTTAGCAAATAGGTCAATAACCAGGGGGCATAGATTTAAAATAATTGGTAGAAGGATTAGAGGGGAGTTGAGGAGAAATATTTTCACCCAGAGGAGGGTGGGGGCCTGGAACTCACTGCCTGAAAGGGTGGTAGAGGCAGAAACCCTCATCACATTTAAAAAGTACTTGGCTATGCACTTGAAGTGTCGTAACCTGCAAGGCTACAGACCAAGAGCTGGAAAGTCCGTTTAGGCTGGACAGCTCTTTTTCGACCGGCGCAGACATGATGGGCTGAATAACCGCCTTCTGTGCTGTAAATTTTTATGATTCTTCTATGATTCTAAGAGAATTCAGCCAAGTTTCTGTTCCCAATTGCTGCCCAATGGCCCCTACTGGAAAGTGTGAATGTCAGGTGACAACAGCATCTGGCTTGGTCGCGATATTTCACACAGTTGTTTAGCTTGCTGACATTTGCTATCTAGGTCCAAACATTTAGAATGACCACTTGGGCAAGGCATCAGAGGGCGGTTGGTCTTTGTGGAACTTCAAGCCGAAAAGCGTAAAAAAGGTGGCAGATGAGAGAATAGAAGACTCAATGGGATAGATTTGTAACGTGCCTCCTGAGCGTAACACTGGCATACCGGATAGGCCGCCCATTATAGAAACCATTATTGAAAGCAATGGGAATGGAAATCGGTCGGTTTCTATAACAGGCGATCAACAACACCAGTTTTACGGCAGGGCGGCAAGTTGAAAATCTACCCCTGAATGTTTTCAGATTTGATGTTATGAAAGATTCCCTGTTGTGGTCCATTCTTACAATAGGTTTAACATGGAAGTGATGCCACAGCATTTCCTGGAATCTTTACCCATGGATGTGTGGCTTTGCAAGAGTAATATATTGGGGAAACGTGTCTACTGTGGAGAGATTATCTCACATGACACTCTCATAAGCTCCACAACAAATAAGAAAAATTTGACAAAAGTGTTTGAATGTGTGCTGATCTGGTAATGTGGGCTACTCTCTGCTAATGTGGGCCTCTCTCTCTACTGATGTGGGGCTTCTCTCTGAAGAAGTGCCACCACACTCTCTGCTAATGTAGGGCTTTCCTCCGCTAATATGGGGCAGCGCTCTCTGCTGGTGTGGGGGCCACTCTCTATGCTAATGTGGGGCTGCTCTTTTCTAATGTGAGGCCGCTCTCCGCTAATGTTGGTCAGCACTCTAGGCAAACGTGGAGCTTTCCGCTGTTGACAGGGACTACTCTCTCTGCTAACTTGGGGCTGCTCTTGCTTGTTAACACAGGACCATGCTCCTTGGTAATGTGCGCCATGCTTTCTGCTAACTTGGGGCTGTTCTCTCTGCTAACATGGAATTAATTTTTGACAGCTGTTCTCAATTTACATCTCTTCCAAGTCCACCATCAAAAAAACCCCATCAGATGTGCTCGATGGGAGGTGATGAAACATATAGGGTAAGGTTTTAGTCCTAGACTCTCTTGCAAATGTCACTGTCCCTTTAAAGAGGCACCAGTCTTTCTGTTGAGTGTTCTGCCAGTTTACAATAACAAAATAAGTACATAAGAAAGCATTGGCCAAAAATATACCATTTGGACCATTGAGCCTCCTCCTGTAAATTCACGGATCCCCTGCTGAAAGAGAGCACAGGCCGGGAAATTGGCACTGTATGTTGTATCCTGATTTCCAACCCGCACTCTCTTCAAGCACAGCTCTCTGATGAGGAGCGTGAGATCAGTGAACTTACCCTATGCAATCTATCTTATTACAGTCACTTTGCCACCTATTTAATCTCCTGAGGTAAAGTTCTGTATGAATACTCCTCAATGTCTAAAGGTAATCAAGTGAAACTCCAGAATATTTGTCGAAGTAAGGCAAAATGGCATCCACCTTAATGTCTAAAAATACAGAGTCAGCAATGTGCAATTTCTGGGATCCGTTAATCTGCTCAACTTCCAACCAAATCCAACATTAAAGATCTTAAAGTCCATTATCTGCTGTGGTAATTGTTACAGTACCTCCTTCTGATCCTTGATTTTATTTCCATTTCATTTCACTAACCTATGTGCTGCCTAAAAAACAGGCTCAGCACACGCCCGGTTAGTTGGTTAAATTTAATTCAAGCAAAGTATCTAATATCAATGAGTAGATTCACTGGAATGAGACCTTGTGCTGTTTAGGGAGAAGGCACTGCAGTGTTGGATTTTTATGTTGTTGTACTTATGCTTATTTTTCATTTTAAGATAAAAAATATATTTTTCTGCACTAGCACATCTGGGTAATACTCAGGGAAAACTTATTTTCAAGTCTGCTTCTGAGTTAATAGCTTTCACCTAACTTTCATCTGCCCTTTCACACCTGCTGTATTGTTTCTCTCAACTGGCCACAATGAATGTTTATTCTAGCCTTCCCAAATGGTTCCACACCATCCCGCAACACTCGCCTAAAACACTGGCGTGAGCATTCGCTCACTGCGCATTGTGCGGACATTTTTAGATACCTGGTTGTTATGGACATAACTGTTCAAAAGTTGAAACACTTAGCTGTGGTCTTTCTCTGAAGCCTGGCCTCTCACGCCACTCGGATTCAGGTCCCTTTCCTCTTAGTTTCAGCTGTTCTGGGAGGCCTGTATGGCCCGATGCCACCAGCAGCCTGCTGAACCCTATCTCTCAGGTACTGGAATCTGCTGATGCAGACAGTAAACTGGCACTCATCAGCTAAACACAGGGTGTGGCAAAAGTCAGGCAGTTAGTCACACTGTACTGCTATCAGCTTCCTTTCTCTTATAGAGGAGGCCTGACTTTCTTCACGTGTGCAAAGCAGTCAATACTATTACTAGGAGTCTCCTCCCTCCCCCCACATCTTCTAAGATATGAACATTTGGCAGATCACTAATGCTTCCAACTTACTGTCCCGTTTTGGTATCAGTGAATAAATAAATGTAAAAGATATCGAGAACCATATATTGATGTATTCAGAGTGTATTTTATATGTACATATATATATATATATATATATTCACAAGTTTAAACAAGGTCTAACTTTCAAACGGGTGATTGGACTATCAAATAGTGATAAAGATTGAGGAAAAGAAGTCTAGCTTATTCTTGAAACAGCCTTCTTACAACGGTACGCTGGTGAGAGGGAGAGAGAGAGAAAAAAGAGCCAAGAAGTGTGCTTAATATAGCAAGTAACTTGCTTGTGACAAGGCAGTAAAAATTCCATTAGAATAGCATGAACAGACCCTTTTCGCTTGGTATCCCATATACTGAGCACAGCAAAAATAATAAGATAACTTACATTTTTCAATTATTCATTTATAGCACCCCATAAATGCACTACTCTGCATAACTTTAACCTCATGCTTCAAATTCAATCCACTTGCTAAATATATATTTAGTAAAGACTAATTTATATGCTAACACATCAAGCATATGTTGAACACTGTTTCAACACAACACAGTTCCACACAGCTTGAGTTATAAGTAAAGAATGTTTCAAAGAGTAATTTAATAGCAGTTGCTTCCTTTTACCATACAAACTAAACGAGAACTGGAGGACTGGAAGTTTTGCTTTTGCCAGTCTTTAGTTTGCTAAAAAATCTGTAACACAATACCTAATTAAAATTGTGAACGCTCCCAGCATTTTGTTCCCACAGATTCCATTTACCTTCCTGGAAATGTCAGAATATCAGAGACACAGAGCTGGAAAACAATCTGAATTATTCAAGGTTGTTTTGCATTCCTTTCGGGAACTATTTAATGAAGCTTCTTGATTTGACCGTAGCGTGTTAATGTATCCACATTACAAAAGGCAATGGCTACCGCAGCGTTAACATTGTCCAAAATTCACCTTGAACTGCCACGTAACACACAACCGGAGATAATCACTTCCTTTGGAAGTCCGGACAAGGTCAATCTAGATTTCAAATTGCTACTTCCCCATTTGTTGGCAATCAGCGAGGCAGGTAGAATGGTCTGTATCATGACAATATCTCCATGACAGTGCTCTTACATGATTGGTTGGATTGCTGCGTGATATAAATGTGATGAGCCAAAATCGTTTTTTTTAAGTTATCATAAAGTGCCAACATTTATGGAAACAGTCATTATATCACTCCCCTCCCCTGCCAAGAGTTGGCACACTCACCCACTTGAGGGCCTGCCTTTGTCTGCTTTGCTCCCGAATCAGATACCTTCCAGGGACCTGGCCCAGCAATCTCTGGGTCAACCTTTAACCACTTTGTGGTACTGAGCCAGGGGAGTGATGTCTCCAAATTAAACTGACATATATGTCCAAAAAGAACACAGAATCTTCCAGTCACAAATTCCTCTATTTCAGGTAGGGGCCACAGGTTTGTCTGTCTGCGAATACGAATCAATATAGAAACATAGAAGATAGGAGCAGGAGTAGGCCATTCGGCCCCTCGAGCCTGCTCCGCCATTCAATGAGATCATGGCTGATCATCCAAATTCAGTACACTGTTCCTGCCTTCTCTCCATATCCCTTGATCCCTTTAGCCTTAAGAAATATATCTAACTCCTTCTTGAATATATTTAATGAATTGGCCTCTACTGCCTTTTTTGGTAGAGAATTCCACAGGTTCACCACTCTCTGGGTGAAGAAATTCCTCCTCATCTCTGTCCTAAATGGCTTACCCCTTATCCTTAGATTTTGACTCCTGGTTCTGGACTCCCCGACCATCGGGAACATCCTTCCTGCATCTAGTCTGTCTAGTCCTGCTAGAATTTTTAAGTTTCAATGAGATCCCCTCTCATTCTTCTAAACTCCAGCGAGTACAAGCCCAATCGACCCAATCTCTCCTCATACGTCATTCCTGCCATCCCAGGTATCATGTGTCTTCATCTAATTAAAGGGACTACCCTTAAACTTTGCTAAAATAGCATTTTTGCTGTTGCGACTCACACAATTTCTATGGAGCATTACATTCCAGGACTGCTTTGGGGACTTGGCCATTATTTTCAATACTTGAACATTTGTACAATTGATGCACTGGGGAGATGGTTTCCAGGTGATATACACTTACCAGATTAAAAGAAAACAGAAGCTGGGTCAGAGCTTGCAACCCAATACTTTTAAAAGTAAACTTTCATTTGTTTGCCTTTTGGAGTGGGAGGGGAAAACAACAAAAACAATCCACTTATATATATTTGCAAAAAATAAAAACTATGAATTAAAATCTTGGAAAATATACATCCTAATGCAATGAATCTCGAGTTACTACTTCATCACAAAGAACAAAGTTACCCCCATATATATATATACTAGCTGGGGGAGCCCGGCGGTGCCGAGGCTTTCTCGAGGGCATGTTGTTGTTGGAAGAGAGAGAGGGAGCGACTGGGGGGAAGAGAGAGAGGGAAGGAGAGAGTGAGAGAGGGAATGAGAGAGAGGGAAGGAGAGAGAGAGAGAGGGAAGGAGAGAGAGAGGGGGGGGGAAGGAGAGAGAGAGAGAGAGGGGGAAGGAGAGAGAGATGGAAGGAAAGAGAGAGAGATGGAAGGAGAGAGAGAGGGAAGGAGAGAGAGGGAAGGAGAAAGAGAGGGAAGGAGAGAGAGACAGAGAGAGGGAAGGAGAGAGAGAGAGAGAGAGGGAAGGAGAGAGAGATTGGGAGTGTGAGAGAGAGATTGGGAGTGTGAGAGAGATTGGGAGTGAGAGAGAGAGAGATTGGGAGTGAGAGAGAGAGAGATTGGGAGTGTGAGAGAGATTGGGAGTGAGAGAGAGAGAGAGATTGGGAGTGAGAGAGAGAGAGAGATTGGGAGTGAGAGAGAGAGAGAGATTGGGAGTGTGAGAGAGAGAGAGATTGGGAGTGTGAGAGAGAGAGATTGGGAATGTGAGAGAGAGAGAGAGACTGGGAGTGTGAGAGAGAGAGATTGGGTGTGTGAGAGAGAGAGAGAGATTGGGAGTGTGAGAGAGAGAGAGATTGGGAGTGTGAGAGAGAGAGAGATTTATATAGCACCAAATTCCTTCTTTTGAGCGACTGTGTTTATGTGGCCACAATCGGTAAGGTGCTGCACTACTTGTATCACAAAACAATCAAAATCAGGTCTCTGGAAACATTCCAAAACAAATTGTTCCAGATCAGCCTTTTTGTTCCCTTTCCTGGAAATATTCCTGATCGAGTTTAAAGACAATAGGAAAATCAGTGTGAAGACACATTCTGAACAGCATCTGTGCTTTGAGCTGTGCCGTAAGCTGCCATAAGAGGATTGTAAGGAGGTCAAGGGGACCTGCTCTCTCAGGAGCTGAAAGATCAGAGAAAATGCTGTCCAGGTGAGGCCCAGGCCCCTGTTCAGGCTCATCTGAGTTTTTATTCAAATGGAAATGAGAGTGTAAAACACATCTGTTCCCCTCCTGTGCCAGAATCCTTGTCACCTGAATAGCATCCCCACCAGGTATCAACGAGATGCAGGAAATGGCTTTCCTTTTCATCCCACCTCTCCGCAATGAGTAAATGAGTGCCCGACAAGAAGGCCCAGCTTCCCCATGTCTCTTCAATCTACTACTTTTTGATCAGGAGCACGAAAGACTGAATATGTGTGAATGTTTAGGTACCTGGGGTATGGAAAGTGGTAATTAGCCCAGCAGGATAATTGATGTGTAGATTACACAGAGAACAAATGCTTTGACTTGTTTGTTCTTCTTAACACTCCGAAACAGATTCTTTTTTTTTTATTAATGAACACTTACCTACCTGGTTAAACTGATGAGAAACCATGCTGTACATTAAATGGAAGGCTGCTCATCACTCTGCTCTGCTGTGTTGCCCTGGTGTGTTCTTTTTCTCTTCTATAACTGAATGCATATTACCTTCCAACGCACACCGCCCCCCACCCCCCACCCCCCACCTTCTCCCCATAAGTCTCAACCAACTGAATTAAAAGTTTGACTACCACAATGTTGCAGGTTTTAAAACTGGGCGGATTCCCTTTTTATCTCATCGTCTCCACTGGCAGGTTCTTGTGATCTTCGTTATTCAATCTTAGCCTTATTTTCAATCATCGCTGTGTATTTGGGAAATTATAAAATGTGACCCACACGTGCCACTTTGAAACTTTACTTTTCACAAGGTACTCCAGCCGAGGAGGGGGTTGGGAGAAATCTAGCTCCTCCGGTGATCCCCACGGAGCTTCCAATCTGCTCTTAAGCCAAGAAAGTGGGAAGCAGCGAGGATGCAAAGTGTTAACGCAGTACGCAACTTATTTCAGAAAAGACTCAAAAGCCAAGTACCTCATTGCATTCCCATCCCCACCTCAAGAAAAATAATTAAACCGTTGTTGCAAAAGAGATTTAAAAAAACATCAAAACAAACCCAATAAAAAGCAATGCCACGTTTATTAATCCTTTGCCCTCACTTGGGACAAAACATTCCACTGAAATTAATGTTTTTTTGGGAGGGTGGAAGGAGGTCAGAAACATCTCCAACAAGGCAGTTCTGTTTAGAAGCAGCAAGAAAATAAAGAAGACTCTGCCACTTTAAATGTGCTTTTTTTTAAAAAAAGACTCCAGTTCAATATTGATTTGAATAGGTATTAGATCAAAACCGGTACAGATGGTTACCAGGAGCAGTTGAGCTTCTGATAAAGCAGTCTAAACAAAATCTCCTGTGCACACATGCACAAAAGGGCTGCTTCATTTTTAACTAACTTGTTATTGAACCTGTCTGAGGTGGTTCCAAGCAAGCTGGGTTAAATTCAATTGGATTCTTTTTGCACATGTGCACACAGGAGACTCAATTCAGATAAGCTTATCAGCTCCCACGCCCTTGCAGTTCTCACTAGAAATAATCTTTTTTTTTTAAAGTAGCACTGTCGACATAAACAATGCATGTTAACATTCCAACCCAAACTTTATTGATGCAAGGGGTTGAATTTCTGATGCTTCCTAAAGCTTGAGGTCTGCTGGAAGTTGCCACTATGAACGCAAGATCTAGGCTGGTGTTAAATTTGAGCTGAACAGGAACTCCTCCTGAATCTGTTTTCTCTGTTAAGGGTCTCTCAGGTAAAATTACTTTCAAAGAGTAAAAAAATAATAACTGAGAGTACTGTTTCAGAGTAATTTTTGCAGAGAACATATAAAACACTGGTATTCGAAGAACTTTCGATGGCTTTACTCCTATTTCTGCACAGGGTTTTGGTAACGTATGGAAACAAGGATAAATTAATATTACGTTTTGGTCTGGGTGACCAAAAGAGAAAATGTATTTTTGTCTGTTTTGTTTTAGTATCAATTACATGACTGACCCCATCAAAAATACAATGAAAAGCATTACAACCAAAAATATGATTTTCAAAATAATTGGATGAATACCAATATAATAGAACCTCACTCATGAGGACCAGTGCTCGATTACAACAGTCATCCAGAGTGCCGTGAAGCCCCGCACTCTGGCAAGAGTTTTAAAAGTGCCAAGTTGGAACTCAAAACAAACTTCTGAGCAAAATGCCTATTTAGTTCAGTACAGGTCTTCAGGTACACACTGAACACTGATGGGTTCAGCTGTTCATTCATGGTGCTCTAACAAGCATCAATTGCAAAACATTTAATGGATGATATTAGGATAGAGGCACACTTCTAATGGAAGGTGGCACTGAAGGGGTCAACCACAGCATGTTCGCAGATTAATATAACAGGAACTTAGTGAGATGAATTCTAGCATAAAAGATTAAACCTCTAATAAGTGGAGCGCGCTCAGAATGCACTGGATGTACAGTACCACAACAGTATGCACCATTACATAAACACAGCTAACAGAAGTTTCAATCTTCCCCTATAGGTAATGCAAGGGTTAATTCTTTCTCTGATTAGCATTGTTTTGATAGCCTAAAGCAAGTC
Organism: Somniosus microcephalus; assembly: GCF_052327205.1. Taxonomy (NCBI): domain Eukaryota; kingdom Metazoa; phylum Chordata; class Chondrichthyes; order Squaliformes; family Somniosidae; genus Somniosus; species Somniosus microcephalus. Next base: position 301,237,628 of record NC_140990.1, read on the forward strand.
AAATATTTGGATAGAACTGCTTATGACTCCAGAATATTTCAGATTTTCCCAACATGTCATTATTGCAAGATTAAATACCACATTTTATATCCCCCCCACCCCCCTTAAGAAAAAGACAGTATTTTATTAGTGTGGCTGAATATGTCTGGCACTAGGTACATCAGCAGCAAGACATTATTCACCTACTCATCACATAAGAAGCAAGCAAACAATTGCTGAAGCTAATTTCTTAATTAGCTGTGTTCTGGCAGTAATGATTGCAGATTGTGTCAACTAAAATCTGTTTGGATTCTGTAAATTGGAGTCCGACAAGCATCCCGTTCCGCCTAAAACCTGATAACTCTCACCCCCCTGTCTTTTGTTTTTCCTCCCAGCCTTCTTCCTGTCGCCATCTCAGTATTTAATCTGACACCGTCAGGCAGCTAGAATGTTTTATTCTTCCTCTCCCCCTCAAAGAGGGAAAAAAAAGGAAAAGCGAAACATTTACGTGGGTACAGGAGAGCTGGCTGCTTCTTTCAAACACAGGAAACCAAGAGAAACCTAGCGGCGACTTACAAACAAGAAGAGCTCTTTCTCAACAGCTTATCAAGACTGTGTTTTAAATGCATGAACATATTGCTCTTAAAGTTCAGTATAGTTTCTCTACCAATGCTGGCATCCATTCAGCAGTCAATCTCCCATCAGAAACCACAGCCCCTAACCCTAACAGAGATAAAGATTATTTGCCTCACCTATCCATGAAACCAGATAGCATTCAATTTTTTTCCCACAAAGCATATTTTCCACTTTATTCAATTACTCTGATTACTTTGACATTTGGAACAAAACTGGAAGAATTATTTTTTTTGTCAAAAAACAGAGGTGTAATACATGTTGAATTTTAGCACTTTTATATAAAAAGAACAATCCAGCGTGTGTAGGCAATGGATGGGTTGCCTGTCTTGGTGTCTCCATAATCCTTTTATGCAAACAAATATGCTGCTTTTATAACCTGCCCGTGATCATAAAATAAAAGCTAACATCACACAGAGAAAGTAACAGGAAAGAAGCCAATTATGTTCTTCATCTATCGAGGAAACAGGGATCCGAGCAAGATGTGTTGACGCTCTTTGGAGTGTCTCAAAATTCGAAATACAAATCAATGAAAAAAATAAAAGCTTCAAAGAAAACAAATGCCACATTGAAAGTGAATGTTGAGATTTCAGTAGCACACATCAAAAGCACCTACATTTACAGTTAAAAGGAAGATAGAGTCAAATGTGGATACGTAGATTTGTTACTGGCTTCCAGTTTCAGAATTTGCAGACTGGTTTCAAACACAAGAGCCTGGAGACTGCAATATCTTGTCAGATGCTATCCCACTCCCCTCCCCTCCCTTTTACCACCCACCTGCCCACAGAAGGGATTAATGTCCAGGCCAAAGCCTAGTCCCTTGGAAAAAAAAACACACACCTCCAGCAAAATAAAAGAGTTGAGGTAAAACCTGTGTCCAATTAGCAGAAAGGGGAATCTATTTCAGAAAGAGAAGATTTTTTTTTTGTCCTCATGTGACCAGCAAGCTGTTTTCATTTCCTGTCAGAAACCCTCGGACACTAAGAAGTTACCTGACTCAGCTTCTTGTAGGAATCAAATTCAGTTGGAGATAACAGCTAATCATTTGTCACCGTGAAGCAATTCCCTGAAATCTGAGGGAAAACCCACAGCTGCAATCTGCAGTCCTGTCAGATCAGAAGAAATTACATTCTGTGGTGACTAACCTCTGCTCTCCGAGCACTAACAACAGCAGTTGACTCTATCAAAACAGAATATTATGAACCTGTAGCACTTTGAACCACAGTGAGACAGCTCGTTCCAATAACCACTCCCCCGCCCCCCCCCCTCCAACCCCAACCAAAGGCCACATACTGCTGCCTAGCCTCGGCCTCAATTTTCGCCACCAAGTGCAGTTTGTTGCATTTTGTATCTACATAACTATGTGCACATAATTTACATACTAACTGAAAAGCATTTGTCAGCTGAAGTCATGCATTTGCCATCCAGAACATTTAGTGTGAAAAGAGGAGGTAGCACTCTTAGTTGAGAACAGTTCTGTTTTATACATGCAACAGTGAATCTGGGAATACAGCCATATCACATTTTCCATACTTAATTTCTTTATTCTCGGCCTCGAAGACAGCGTGATTCTGTTTGCAGCATCGGCTGGGAAAGTACAATATTGCTAGTGTTTGAAACTGGGTTAGCAAGTGAATTTTGTTGTGTCAGTAATTCATTAAGTCAGTGTCATCTACTACACTAGTAATCACATGTCAGTAATATGATATTTAACCTAATACTGTAAGAAGGGACTTGTTTGTCATGTCACTACTATTATAACATATTTAAAACAAGGTCCAGGATGGAGTAATTAGCTTTATATGGAACCTTATCTAATACAGTATATGCCTGCAGCTTCTTCAGTTCCTTAGCGTAAGTACAGCACACTTCTAACGCGCATATTTGGGGTGGGGAGGAGATGGATGCTGCTACTTATAGCTAACAGGACATAAATTTATGTCACAGGATACTACAGGATGATAAGGCACACTTTTCCCCCTCCTCCATTGCCTGGCCTGCTTTGCTTTTGTGCTTTTTCATATACGCCTTAATGTCAGTGTAGTTTTTTGACTTGTGGAGAAACAAATACATATCAAAGGCAGAATGACATTAAAGAGAAGAGATCAGGGGAACTATTTCCAATCCTCTGCCTTCACATGGCTCAACACATTGGCAAAACTCAAATAAATGTGATAATCAACTATTCACCTTAATAGAAGCCATTACTGTTGTGCTATTTTTCATGATGTTCAGGTTCTTCCTTCCCCCCGCCAAAACCTTTTTTTAATGACATGTTTTCAGAAATAAAAGCCAAGTTCCTCCAAAACATAATTTACTGCTCTTCTTATCTTTCTGTTATTTGGGGGAACCCACACACTAATCCCTCAAATCATTTATCATACTTTTCTTTTACCTGATCCAGGCTTACTCCCAGACTCTACAAACACACAGAGCATTTTTCAAGAGCAGAAGAAAATTGTCCACTCTTCTGAAATTTAAGCAGCCAATGCAGGAAAGATTCCCCAGGAGTAGTCAGATTTTCTCAGGTTTAACTAAATAATTTATGCATACTTTCAGTTTGGCATGATGAAGCAATTTTAGCCTTTACAAACCACAACTCCTCAAGAGGCAGAAAAGAGTCTTGTTCCTGCTCAGTTCAATAATTTAAGCAGCAAAGGTGGAAGAGCTCTGTACATTTTACCCCCTTTTCTGGCCAACCAGGAGAGAACATACAGGTGCCAACAAAAGCTGAACTAGAGCATAAATCTACTCCCCCTTAAAAAATCTTTGTCACTTGGAAGCACACAGGATTTGAAGAATGGGTAAAATGGCACACTGAGTCAACGCCTCTCCTGGCCTTACGTCACATTTCTGTACTTGCCAAAGGGAGAATTTGCTTTCCCTCTTGCAGATTCACGATGACATGTTTGTAAAAGAGCGTGGGACTGAGGCAGAAGCCCCTTCAGTCGACAAGCAGGGCATCTTACAGCTTGAACATTTACAGCGATTTCTCTCACGAGCCTCAGGCCAGAAAAAAATTAGAAAAAATGTTATTTATTGTCAGAGGACTGCAAAACAAAATGCAGGCCAGAAGGAAAGAAGAAGAAAAAAAAACAAACAACCTACCACCAAAAATACTTTTACATATAGTAACTGTACAAATCGGAGCAGTTAGACATGCCAATCAAATGGGTTCTCTCCAAGTATTACAGAACTTCTAAATGATTTACACCCACATGTTGTTCCCACTCCTGAGAGAATTGAAAAGTGATATACCAAAGTTCAGGTGGAACTGGACCATAAGAATATAAGAAATAGGAGCCTCGGGCCTGCTCCGCCATTCAATAGGATCATGGCTGATCTGAATCTAGACTCACGTCCACTTCCCTGCCCTCTCCCCGTAACCCCTAATTCCCTTATCTGCTAGGACAATGTCTATCTCCATTTAAAATTTATTTAATGTTGCAGCTTCCGGCTCTAGTTGATTGGGTCAAGAAGCACCCCAAAGCTTAAAGCCGCTCTGTCCATGTTTCTTGTGAAATGGCAGATTTTCCCTGTTCCTTGAGAAATCTGAACCCAAGCTTGGAGCTGAGCCCAGCTTTCACTTGTACTATTGATGTTGACACAGCAACTTCAGAGCTTCATGTCTGGTTTCAAGTTCATTTGGGTGGAGTCAGTTCAAATTCAACTGAAGCAAACTGGATATTTGAACCATTGCTAGCTGGTCCTAGTCTGGTTTAAAGTAGATGCGTGATGTGACTCTGGTACATCTCACCCTGGACATGGCTCTGGGATGTCTAGGCAGTAGGTACTGGTGCAGACATCAGAGCATAGAATCTGGCCACATTGAAAACCAGGACAATCAAAAGTGCTGCGACACCACATCACTATCATGATCATAGAATCATAGAAACTTACAGCACAGAAGGAGGCCATTCAGCCCACCATGCTTGTGCTGGCTCTTTGAAAGAGCAGTCTTGCTTTGTCCCACCCACCCCGCTTTTTGTCCGTAACTCTGAAAGTTCCTCATCCTCAAGTACCTGTCCAACTCCCTTTTAAAATTATTGATGGAATCAGCTTCCACCACCTTTTCAGATCGAGCGTTCCAGATCCTGACAACTCTCCGAGTGAAAAAAGGTCTCCTCATCTCCCCTCTAGATCTTTTGCCAATTATTTCAAATCTATAACCTCTGGTTATCGACCCACTTGCCCAATAATTTTTCTCTATCTACTCCATCAAAACCTCTCATCATCTTGAAAACCTCTATTCGGTCACCTCTTAACCTTCTCTGTTCCAAGGAGAACAGTCCTAACTTTTCCAACCTCTCCTCATAACTGAAGTTCCTCATCCCTGGTAACATCCTGGTAAACCTCCTTTGTACTCTTTCTAAGGACTTGACATCTTTCCTGAAGTGTGGGGCCCAGAATTGTCCACAATACTCCAGCTGAGGCCTAACCAGTGATTTATAAAGTTCTATGATGCCTGCTTTTATTTAGAGATCAGAAAGGCAGCTTAATGGTGAATTCCGAGGCTAGCCCGCAGCCACATTTAGACTGTGTTGATGCAATGTGACATCAATAAATCTGCTTTTATATTGGGTTACGTGCTATGCTAGAACCCCGAAATAAACTTGGTGGATGTGTAAAGGCTGGTGGCTGGGAAGAGCTGTTTTTTTTTTACCAGATCTTTCCTTTGGTTGGCCTTAGCAAATCCAGCAAGATTACTTTGGGGTCACCACTGCTTGCGAAAGACCAGCAGGAGCTGGTGGCATTGGCATGGGATTCACACAAAGCATAAACAGAGGGCTGGGGGTTTTATATGCTGCATTCACCTCAGATCAAACCATACTGTGTTAAACGGGATAACAGTGCCAATCCACTGTCAGTGATAAGATCATTATGCGCTCTTTTGTAACCAAACCTATTTTTCTTCAGTTTTGCTCCTCTGGTGGCATATTATACCACTGCATCATTCAGTCTCCAGATATCTCAGTTGGTAAATGAACTACCTCGTGTTGAACAGAGCACAGAGGTTGACGTAAGAAAACTACTAGGCACTTGGTCTAAGTGTTAAACAAAGCTTTAATCAACTGTTTTTCAACATGGAGATCTAGCTGTGTCCTTCACTAGTTCCTGTTAAAGAATGTCCTGAGCAAGCTGGGCCCATGCCCGAGTATTTATACTCTCCCTGGACAGCGCCGCCAGCAGGCCACCCAGTATTATTTCATAAGTCATTTCCACATGAATGACAAGATTCATGTCAGAGGCCATTAAAAGTCCCAAGCTCAACTTACCAGTATTTGCTAAGTTAACTACTATCAGCTGACACAATAGTAAAAATGCTGCAATTGGCCTCTGCATTTGTTTTCTAAAAAGAGACAAAATTAGTTACAGCTCCTGCTCCTGATTGCTATCCAGTGACTTCTGCTTGTAAGTGCATAAGTGTGAATATCAAGTGAGACAAACTTATCTGTGATGCTCCCACATTTGAATAGCCACCGACCCTGATTGAGCCACATGATAACTGTAGACCTGTTCAAAGTTTGCCCTGTACTGACCCTGCTCATAAAGAAATTCCAGGAATGACTGTACTACCGTCTTTATGTATTGTCACTACAACAGGTAGTTGAGAGAAAAAAGTACAATATGACAAGGAAAGGAATTGGACCTAATTTTATCTCAAATTTCCATTGTAAATTCAAACCTATAATGAGATCAAGGTGGTAAGGGGTTTGTAAGTTCACTTAAAAGATTACTTCTGTGTAGTTCCCCAGATGGGTAAGTGCACTGCATGGTGCCATGTTGAACTGTACACACCGTAAAAGCCCCAGCTTTGATCCCTGGTCTGTACTGAGTTATGTGGGTTCAGTCTGGGTGGCAAGTGAGGGTGCACAACTGGCCTCAGCTAAGAGAGGTGAAAACAATTAGTCAGAGTTCTGTTACTCAATAAAATATTGTGCACAAAAATGAACCACTCATCAAAAAGAGATGGTAAACAGAACAATCTTTCTCTCTGGCCCCATGTTTAGGTAATGTGGTGCACAAGCCACGAGAAGTGAGCAGCAGAAGACAGGCTTAAACAGCAAAGTAATAAAAATCAATAACCTGGAATATCCCCCCTCCTCATCTGTGATAACAGCGCTGGTGTTAAGTTTTTACATGTAGCAACAGTGCATATCAGTTTCCACTGCCCTTCCTACGCCAGCTATTATAGGGCCTATAACCACCTGGGGGACTGCACTGGCAGCAAGGCTCATCCCACAGAGTTGACCAGATGCCAGCTTCATTGCATCAGCGTCAATTTGTTTCGACCCAAAACTGGACAAGGCCAAGGCACACAGCTCACCCCCACCCACTCTCATTTGCAAAGACTTACAAAACACACTGCATTGTTTCAACAAAAAAGCGAGAGGGTAGGTAGGCAATTCAACTTATTTTTATACTTTCTTTTGTACTGTTGTGATTATGGTTGCAGAATATTTAACCCTTGAGCTCCCACGTATAATTGAGCATTCCATTTCCAAAAGGCGAAATATTTAGCATTGTTGCACATCGCACTGCTACACATTCTTTGGATTGGAATGACAGCCTCAGTTTAAACTAAAAAGAAAACTGGTTATAGCCTGTTGTAGAAATAAATGGTAAGTCCAGTGTTGCCCGTCTGAATTCTTATAATATCTTTGCTTTTCAAAACATTTTCTCATAGATTCTGTTCCCTCCCCTCCTCTCTGGAAGATGTTCGCTCCTTGCTGGAATATGGTTCCTAGTACCTTGTCCAAATGACCATTGTTCCTGTGTGAGCCTTGATGGCGAGCATCAGCGGGCTATGCGGGGGGGCACCACAGTCAAGCCTGATCCTGTCCTCACTGTGTCGCCATACATAGGCACTTCCAACAGGGAGTCCTTGATTATGATCAAGTGGTTAATTTCCCCTCCCTATCCCAGGGGCACTGAGGCCCATTGGAGGGCCCCTACTACTGCCCTGGCTAAGATTAGCTAACTGCACACACTGTGGATGAAAGCAAGGACCCTCCTGGTTTGTATGATACAGCTACTCACTGCCTAAACATGCTGAGCTATCAGGGGAGTCATAATGCCTTTCCTTATGTTACTGTTATTTAAAGGCTACTTTCATTTCATTTCAGCAATAAACATGCTAAAAGTCTACATTACTGCACTGAGATGGCTGCTCAATTTAACTGGATGTGACAAATGGACCTGCAATTCTTTTTGTTGTTGTATGGAATTTGAGTTAACAAGGGGAGAGATGGATTTTCTTTCTCCTTGCTCCTAGTGATTGAACCAAGCGCTCCCAGATTGGACTTTGGTTAATCCTCCTTTATACCATAGAACTGCTTCTATTTGAAGTGATTCGACAATGTACTCGGGCTCCTGATACTCTGGAATCAACTCCATTTACATTGTGGGGCAGAGTTCAGAGTACCACCGGCAATGAGAAGCAAAAACCTGCACTTGTGCAAGACTGTGGGTGTCTACCATCCCAGCATCCTACAGAACTTCCCCAGGATGATAAACTAGTTGTCTTTAGGTGTTATGAATGCAACAGGCAGTTAAGAAAAAACTTGAGAAGAATTGAACCTAGTCTTATACGAAATGTGCAATATGTATTTTATATGACTGTGCTGACGCAGGGTGATCTTGGCCTTGTGCATAATAGAGCATGCAATGACAATACAGTATGGATAAACAACCTTATTTACTCATAGAGCAAGGAGAACCCAGTTGCCCTCATGCAGATCCAGAAGAACACTACACACCAGACTATGAACCCTCAACAATACACTTGAACCAGTCCTGAGCACAGATACGAACTCCGGAGAATTAGAGGGATCAATGTGAGGCACTAAGCACTGGTGATGAATGGGGCAGCAGTAATGGCAGATGATGAGACGTAAACTGATCTTGAGTGAAGATCTGGCATGCGGAGTGCCCTTGCTCAGTTGCATAGGGTTAGGAGCTTAGTGGGCTTTCTTTAAAACTAAGACTGGTATAGCACCAAAAACCACACCATTGCCCTACAATTCAAACAACAACAACAACTTGTATTTATATAGCACATTTAATGTAGTAAAACATCCCAAGGTGCTCTCCAGGAGCGTTATCAAACAAAATTTGACACCGAGCCACATAAGGGAGATATTAGGGCAGGTAAGTAGGTTTTAAGGCACATCTTAAAGGAGGAAAGAGAGGTAGCGAGGCGGAAAGGTTTAGGGAGGGAATTCCAGAGCTTAGGGCCTTAGCAGCTGAAGGCACGACCACCAATGGTGAAGCGATCAGGTAAATGATACCCTTGGCATTGAAGCAGGTACATTAGAGTTGGACACAGATACAGATAGCAGGTCTATCGTAATTCCTAAAAATAGCCTCTTGGCAGCGCAGCCAATCACCTGTGCAAGTCCTTTAATTAGGAGAGCACACAGCAGCGGGCCATGTGCACAAGCAAGACATACATAGAGCATAACAGACAAGTGCAACCACAAGACACATGAAGCAGATGCCTTGCCATCCCTTCACAATTTAATAAAATTCATTCACTTTCACTCTGTCTTGCAGTCTGTCATTCTTTTATCGTACAGAACAGAAGGCATCAGTTGTTTAAAAGCAAACAGAACAGAAGCACTTCTCTGCTAAAAAATGAAAATATCAGTTCACTGATTGTAATATGTCCAGTGGAAAGTAATAGTATTTGCTGTACAGTTGAAAGGCAACAGCTCAGGCTGCCTGGTGATAAAAGTAATACCTCACACTCCAAAGTGTCAAATATCAAAATTTTCTGGGAGGCCATAACCCCCAGATAATAAATCTTGTGTCGTCAGCACTCACATCCCCATTCAAAAATGTCTAAATTCACCTATGCTGTTATGGTTGCTTTTAAAGAAAATGAGAATGGTTATCAAGTTGTTAGCTGCCTTAATAAAAATGTATTGTTGTTATTATTTGTCTTTTGTTTCTCTCCTCTTCCCCCAGAGTGCGTACTGTGCCCCATTTTGGCCATAAGGTCCTAGGCCTCAGCCCATGGTGATACTTCAAAATCTTCCTGTTTCTTAAACTGAGTAATGGCAGTTGGGAAAAGGAGAAGAATATTGATTTTTGAGTTGACTGTGTAGCTGCAGAATGGAGTACACATTCACCATTAATGACCCTAACAAGGCCTCAACCAGCAAAAAACTTTTTAAGTTAACCCTTTTGGAAAGATGAGAGTGGTCAGGGCTGCACTAAAAATAGTCCATTCCTTCTTTTCTCCTCCATTCCACCACTGTTTAGTCACTTCTGCTCTTTTGCTTCAAATGGCGGAGGCAGGCACTTCGATCCTGAAGTTAATTTTCTCTCAAAAGTGTTTTTGGTTGGTAAAGGACTAGGCATGACTTTCATTTCCACTGTTTTGTGAAGCACATAAGGAGAAGGACTTAGATCTTGAAATAAATATGGCCTCTGAGCATTTCAGGAAGCGAAAGGAATTGCTTTTGCTCCAGTTATAATGGGCTAGAGTGAGAGGAAAGGTCCTCCACCATGATACCTAGTAACAAAAGGTCAAGGAGCTTGACCTGCCTGTATCTGACTCTTACAGGGGTCGGTGGGTGGGTTCATGGTACAGAAGCAGCACTCTCTGCCACTTGAGTAAGTGAGATATGCATAAGCACAAAAAGTCCAGGCTCAGCTGTGCACCACTGGTAGTCGTAATGAGGAAAAACACTGACACAAGATTCCAGAGATACAACAGTGTCCTGGACCTCACAATAACCCACATTAGTACAAGCAACAAGCAGGAGTCACTTTTGTTTGGAAATCCTGAGCAAATGCCATACTAAAGCTACATAGCACTTCTTATTTACAGGAATGTACTGATAACTGGTTAACATTACTGGTGTGTATCTATTAATCTAAGGAACTTGTGGTTGGCACTCGTGGTGCTAGTGCTAAATTGCGGGGTTGGGGAAGGCTGGGGGGGCATTGGGGAGGGGACAAGCCATTTGCAAGCCAAATGTTTCTGTGGCACTGACACCTGGTTGATAATGATTCCGATCATCTAATGCCAAGAAAATTGGTTCTATATTATATAGTAGTGAAGAGTTGATGTGACTGCTTGCAGTTGAAGGTGGGACTCCAACAAACCTTTGGATGAGGGAATAAATATGCAAGAGCTAAAATGGTTCAAGTGATCTGCTTTGTGAAAAGATGCTGCTCAATAGTGCGTAATAGTCCTGAACTTCAACAGAGATAAGCAGGAAGTTAATTCTCAAGCTTCAAAGAAGGTAGGCAAATAGCAATACAGTAGCCTCTCACTGTAAGACTGTCTGATACATGACAACTTCTGCTATAACACACATTACTCATGCCTTCTCCAGTGATAGGGAACCTATATAAAACACCATCTGTACAATACCGCCCAGCTGTAGTGTGCTTTTATATGGCTCCCAAAGACAGCCTTATGAGGAGGGCCTCATACATTTGTATTTATATAATCTATAAAAATGCTAAAGGAATACTGCTGTCTGGTTGGAGAATTTTTTTTTATAAAAAAGAGAAGAGCGGGTTCCACTCCTGGATTTTGCTGGGAAAAGCTTGCACTGAGCTCATCCATAAGGTTATTTTTGTTGATTTATTTTGGAAGGAAAGGGGGCAACAGTGTATAAGAAGCACGTAAAATTGGTCTTCCTGATATGCATGGCTCAGGACCACACAAGTTAGTACATTTACCCCACTGGGCTATCTGGGAGACCAAGCAGGTTTATTCTTATTAAATAGTCATCGAATGACTAAAGTTCGGGTATAGTATTGAAATATTTATGGCTTCAAAGGTACGCTAACTTAGATCATACCTAGGTCTATCAATCAAATTTTACCTCTGTGCTTGTTGAATAATAAAACCAATAAAAGAAACACAAAATACATTAAACTGAGTGAATACGCAGTCAAGCATACAACAGGCAGATTGTTATGTGTTCTTTTTTGGAGTGTTTAATGTTGCATATATTGTATTAAAATTACATTAATGGTTATGTTAGAAATCCCAGGGGAACCAACAATTCCATTACAGTGTTTTTGTACTAGGGTTTGGAAAATCCTTGCCACCGTTGCATTATCTTTGTGGGATCAAGGGAAGGGGAGTTTACCTATGTTCTTACTGGATACCACCTGTATCTCACCAACCTTCCCCATCTCTCTCGCTCCCCACCCACCCTGTCATGCACAAAAAAATTAACCCTGTTGGTGCAATCAAGGATGAAAATATGTCGACGATTTTGGTTTTGTATTTTGATCACGAGGCCATGCTAAAATGTACGGATAGCCTCCAGGCAGGAGTGGAGGCAAGACTCTAGGCCTGAACCTCATTGTATCAGTAACACACAAACGATCAATGTAAATTATTGATGGCAGCATTAGAATACTATTGTGCAGTGTATTGCGGACTTGAAGATGACGGCTCTTGTATTGAGTTGTATGCTCAAAGAGCTGTACTCCAGAGCTAGGTACTGCCATGATCATAATTCATGAGTTATAAGAAAAGAAATTATTTAGAAACAAGCTGGAAGGTCATACTTGTAAAAGGGCATATAAAGCAAAATGTACTTAGGAAGCTCAGACTGTAGTGAGTTAGTTATATCAGATTTGGGTCTACGGTTTTTGATTTGTTCAGGACATGTCTCTTTACTAAAAGGAGAAGGTACTTACAGTAAATTCAATCTGTAAAGCATGATGCAGCACCGTGTTACAGTTACTACACCGGCTCAGTTTGGTATATGCACTGCCCATTGTGGACCAGAGCAATACAGACCAGGAAGATCCCAGCGCCACCACTGAGCTATCTCAGAAGGTGGCAGTCAGGTCATTACAATTGGCCTCAGCACTCCTAAGCTAGAGAGGGGAAAATCAACCAGGGCTCTCGTTTCTGATTGTCGTCCATTGGCTCCTGCTAGAAAATGTGTGTGTGTGTGTGTGTGTGTGCGTGCGTGCGTGCGTGTGTTGGTGTGTGTGTCTATGTGTGTTTGTGTGTGTGTGCATGTGTGTGTGCGCGTTTGTGTCTGTGTGTGTGTGTGTGCCTGTGTGTGTGCGCATGCATGTGTGTGTGTGCGCGTGTGTGTCTGTGTGTGTGCGTGCGCATGTGTGTCTGTGTGTGTGTCTGTATGTGTGTGTGTGTGTGTGCGTGTGTGTGTATGCGTGTGTGTCTGTGTGCGTGTGTCTGTCTATGCGTGCTTGTGCGTGTGTGCGCGTGTGTGTATGTGTGTGCATGTGTGTGTGCTTGTGTGTGCGCGTGTGTGTGTGCGCGTGTGTGTGTCTGTGTGTGTGTGTCTGTGTGTGTGTGTGTGCGTGTGTGCATGTGTGTGCGTGCATGTGTCTGTGTGTGTGCCCGTGTGTGTGTGTGTGTGTGTGCATGTGCGTGTGTGTGCATGTGTGTATGTGTGCATGTGTGTGTGTGTGTGTGTGCGTGCGTGCGTGGGTGTGTGTGCGTGTGTGCATGCATGTGTCTGTGCCCGTATGTGTGTGCCCGTGTGTGTGTGTCTGTGTATGTGCGTGTGCGTGTGCGTGTGTCTGTGTCTGCGTGTGTGTGTGTGTGCGTGTGTCTGTGTCTGCGTGTGTGTGTGTGTGTGTGCATGTGTCTGTGCGTGAACAAAAATGGGCTCAACAGTGATGCCCCATGGTAAAATAGTCTATTGTGCTCGCTGCCTAGGCTCATACATTAAGGTTGGCTACTTAGACAGGATATCATAGAACAGCTAGTAACCATGGACCCATATCTTAGCATGAGTCAGTACTTAGCATGAGATAAAGAGAAGGAATAGGGTGGAGAATTAAAAAAAAAGATAGGTTACTTTCATAGAAAAAAACATTCTTAAAAATGTGAAATTATAGAAATTTATGGCAATCCAAAGAGTTAAGAAATATTGCTCATAAGTATATAACTGATTTTCCACAGTTTTTCAGGATGTACAATTAAACAGAGCCACTGTAAAGTACGCTGTAGCAGAAATTCTTTCATAATTAAACATTGGAGTAAGTAGTAGTAGTTAGTGTTAAACTCATTCTTTAGGTGAATCATTGCCATTTTAAAATGTACACCAGTGAACTTTTCTAATGATAAGCAACATGTTATTTATTTCATTTTTAAAATGCTTTGTTTTATTTGACTGCGAATTGTTTTTCATAGACTTGGGGCAGTAATCATGGCATGTTCATTAATCGCAGCACTACAGCAGATTCTGGAAGAGACCTGCTGCTGGCCTTAAAATGTATCAAAAACTGAATGAGGCATCTCATTTATTTCGAACAATACATATTATTTAAATTGTGTAATAACAGATACTGGGACTCAAAGCAAGGCAGTAATCTCATCTCTGGGTTCAAATCATTTTATAAGCCACCCAAGTCTCACTCACATGTATCATGATGATATTAATATGAACTCATCAATTAGGTTGCTGCTTTGTAATCACTTCCAGGTACCTCTCATGCTGTATACAATTTGCAAATATAAGAATGCGGACCATAAGCCTGATGTTTAAATGTCCATTGTTTGTAAAGCTATATATTTAAAAGGAAACACTCCTCACAGACTTGTTTCTTCACAAAATCATGTGTTTGCAAACAAGTGTCTCTTCATAGGCACATCTCATAGTACAGGCTTCCAGTGAAATGAATGGGGTGAAGTTTATGGCTTTTAAAACCCTCTGCACTTTAGTGCAGAAGACTGCACTAATGCAGGGTAAGAGGATGTTTTTCAATTCAGATTACCATAAGTATTTCCAAATGAATTTCTGCCCTTTTATTAGAAACGCAGAATGATCATGTGGAAAGCACTGGATTATTTGCTTGTTACATCTGATGAGTGGTCCATGCACATTATAAGTTTAATTGTTAATTTGGCCTTTCTCCATCAAAGTCCTTACAGCATTAACCAGCTCCTGAGCATCAGCAAGTACACCAGTGATGGTGGCAACCACAACACAAGGACAGAAGCACCAGTGGGGCCTCTTCAAATATACATAACATCTTAAATTACTTTGCTACTGCATTATTGACAGGTCAAAAGCCCTGAAGTTTGCTGTACCTGCAATGGCTGTGTAAAGTTTCAATTGGACATCCTTTGCCAAATGTTTCCGCAAACAATACTTTCAAGTGGCCGTTGAACAGCCTTAATGGGCCAATAAACTATTTACCTTTTGATAAGGTAAATCACCAATTGAGATAAAGCTGTGATAAGCCAAAGTAAATATGTGCACAGCTCACTGTTTTTCTGACTCTCTTTCTCACATGCGTACACCTATAGTGAGACAGATGTATGCTTAACACATATGACCTGAGACAGGCCTAAAGCCATAACTAGATAATTTCTCACTCACACACCGATTGCGGCAGCTTTCTGAGGTGAAAGAAACTGACAGCGCAAACTCTCCAGGGCAGAACTTTCCAGTCAAGTGGATCAACGTACTGAAAATCGCTTATGAATAGTCATTAGTCCTTCATTACAACCCCCTCACAACCCAGTTCTTTTTTTGCAACCAAAATGCCTTTTGTCATCTTCACAAGGTGCATCAGTTAATTGCCGATTGACTTTCTTTTAAACATATGACAACATGTCACAAAGCAAAAATAAAGAATGTTGCTTCAGGCATTCCGCTTAACTCCTTGATTGCCACATTCCTGCACGATAGCTGCAATATTTCAGAAGGAAAGCATCCTTTTCAAAGGTTGACATAAGCTACACTAAAAACAAATTCTCCATATTTAATCATATTTACACACTGTTATTTTATTGGCCTGGGTCAATCCTAGTCATTTTTAAAACCCTCCATTCGGTAGCAGTAGAACCATAGAAAATGGACACTTTTCATAAATCTATTAAATATGATTCTGTATTAACAGGTTCCAAGTAACAACACAAGTGAGAAGTACAGCAGAGTATCTCCTTTTCTACATATAAGTGTACATAATTTATTCTCAGTTATTTTATTATTTTATCTATATAATTTTTGCGCTGGTAAGGCTCAAAGTGATATTAAAGTATGAGGTGCTAAACTGACCTGCTGAACAGTTTAGAGAGTAACTTTCGGAGAGGTGAGAATGTGATTCAGTAATCTGCTGCTAAAGCCTGGACTGCATGTGCGGATTGCAAAATAATCCGCTCGATTTTCTATATTTAACTGTGAGGGATTCCGTGCAAATAGGGGAAATATATGACTTTTAAAAACTAGCCAATTAGCAAACGGGAACGGTAGCGTAGTGGTTATGTTACTGGACTAGTGATCCAAAGGCCTGGACTAATGATCCAGAGATATGAGTTCAAATCCCACCACGGCAGCTGGGGAATTTAAATTCAGTTAATTAAATTAAATAAATCTGGAATAAAAAGCTAGTATCAATAATGGTAACCATGAAACTATCAGATTGTTGTAAGAAACCCAAACTGGTTCACTAATGTCCTTTAGAGAAGGAAATCTGCCATCCTTACCTGGTCTGGTCTATATGTGACTCCAGACTCAGCGATGTGGTTGACGCTTAACTGCCCTCTGACTAGCAAGCCACTCAGTTGTGAAAAATGGGACGGACCACCCGGCATCCACCTCGGCACCGGCTACAGACACGACAGTGGCACACCCAGCCCAGTCATCCTTGCAAAGTCCTCCTCACCAACATCTGGGAACTTGTGCCAAAATTGAGTTGTCCCACAGACTATACTAGTCAAGCAAACAGCCTGACATAGTCATACTCACAGAATCATACCTTTCAGCCAAACTCCTCCATCACCATCCCTGGGTGTATGTCCTGTCCAACTGGCAGGACAGACCCACCAGGGGTGGCGGCACAGTGGTATACAGTCGGGAAGGAGAGGCCCTGGGAGTCCTCAACATTGAATCCAAGCATGTGCAAGGAAACATCCTGCTGATTAGCACCTGCCGACCTTGCTCAGCTAATGAATCAGTACTCCTCCATGTTGAACACCACTTGGAAGAAGCACTGAGAGTACCAAGGGCACAGAATGTACTCTGCGTGGGGGACTTCAATGTTCACCACCAAGAATAGCTTGGTAGCACCACTGCCGGCCGAGTCCTGAAGGACATAGCTGCCAATCTGGACCTGCGACAGGTGGTGAGAGAACCAACATGAGGGAAAAACCTACTTGACCTCGTCCTCACCAATCTACCTGTCGCAGATGCATCTGTCCATGACAGTATTGGTAGCAGTGACCACCGCACAGTCATTGTGGAGACGTCTTCACACTGAGGACACCCTCCATCGTGTTGTGTGGCACTACCACCATGCTAAATGGGATAGGTTCAGAACTAGCAGCTCAAAACTGGGCATCCATGAGGCGCTGTGGGCCATCAGCAGCAGCAGAATTGTATTCCACCACAATCTGTAATCTCATGGTCCGGCATATCCCTCACTCTACCATTACCATGAAGCCAGGGAACCAACCCCGGTTCAATAAGGAGTGTAGAAGAGCATGCCAGGAGCAGCACCAGGTGTACCTAAAAATGCAGTGCCAACCTGGGGAAGCTGCAACACAGGACTACATGCATGCTAAAAAGCGGAAGCAGCATGCTGTAGACAGGGCTAAGCGATCCGACAATCAACGGAGCAGATCAAAGCTCTGCAGTCCTGCCACATCCAGTCATGAATGGTGGTGGACCATTAAACAACTAACGGGAGGAGGCGGCTCCATGAATATACCCATCCTCAATGATGGTGGAGCCCAGCATGTGAGTGCAAAAGACAAAGCTGAAGCATCTTCAGCCAGAAGTGCTGAGTGGATGATCCATATCGGTCTCCTCCTAAAGTCGCCACCACCACAGAAGCCAGTCTTCAGCCAATTCGATTCATTCCATGTGATATCAAGATATGGCTGAGCGCACTGGATACAGCAAAGACTGTGAGCCCCGACAACATCCCGGCTGGTGTGCTGAAGACTTGTGCTCCAGAACTAGCTGCGCTGTTCCAGTACAGCTATAACACTGGCATCTATCCGACAATGTGGAAAACTGCCCAGGTATGTCTTGTCCACAAAAAGCAGGACAAATCCAATCCGGCCAATCAGCTAATTACTGCCCCATCAGTCTACTCTCAATCATCAGCAAAGTGATGGAAGGTGTCATCGACAGTGCTATCAAGCAGCACTTACTCACCAATAACCTCCTCACTGATGTCCAGTTTGGGTTCCGCCAGGACCACTCGGCTCCAGAACTCATTACAACCTTGGTCCAAACATGGACAAAAGAGCTGAATTCCAAAGATGAGGTGAGAGTGACTGCCCTTGACATCAAGGCAACATTTAACTGAGTGTGGCATCAAGGAGCCGTGGTAAAACTGAAGTCAATGGGAATCGGAGGGGGGAAACGCTCCATCGGCTGGAGTCATACCTAGCACAAAGAAAGATGGTTGTGGTAGTTGGAGATCAATCATCACAGGCCCAGGACATTGCTGCAGGAGTTCCTTAGGGCAGTGTCCTAGGCCCAACCATCTTCAGCTGCATCATCAATGACCTTCCCTCCATCATACGGTCAGAAGTGGGGACATTCGCTGATGACTGCACAGTGTTCAGTGCCATTTGCAACTCCTCAGATAATGAAGCAGTCCATGCCCACATGCAACAAGACCTGAACAGCATTCAGGCTTGAGCTGATAAGTGGCAGGTAACATTCGCGCCACACAAGTGCCAGGCAATGACTATCTGCAACAAGCGTGCATCTAACCACCGTCACTTGACATTCAATAGTATTACCATCGCCGAATCCCCCACCATCAACATCCTGGGGATCACCATTGACCAGAAACTTAACTGGACCAGCCACATAAATACTATGGCTGGGTATTCTGCGGCGAGTGTCTCACCTCCTGACTCCCCAAAGCCTTTCCACCATCTACAAGGCACAAGTCAGGAGTGTGATGGAATACTCTCCACTTGCCTGGATGAGTGCAGCTCCAACAACACTCAAGAAGCTCGACACAACCAAGACAAAGTAGCCCGCTTGATTGGCACCCCATCCACCACCTTAAACATTCATTCCCATCACCATCGGCGTACCGTGGCTGCAGTGTGTACCATCTACAAGATGCACTGCAGCAACTCACCAAGGCTTCTTCGGCAGTACCTCCAAAACCCACGACCTCTACCACCTAGAAGGACAAGGGCAGCATGCACATGGGAACACCACCACCTCCAAGTTCCCCTCTAAGTCACACACCATCCTGACTTGGAAGTATATCGCCCTCCCTTAATCGTTGGTGGATCAAAATCCTGGAACTCCCTTCCTAACAGCACTGTGGGAGTATCTTCGCCTCACGGACTGCAGCGGTTCAAGAAGGCAGCTCACCACCACCTTCTCAAGGGCAACTAGGCATGAGCAATAAATGCTGGCCTTGCCAGTGACACCCACGTCCCATGAATGAATAAAAAAACAACTAGATGGAGTTGATTGAACTAGCCGTAAAAGTATCACAAATGCAAGTTCACTGTCACGCCAGGTTTAGGCTGCGATCTAAAACCTATGTCTTAGGAGTTGTTTGGTGAGGGGGCAGTTTCTTAAAGGAGGTGGGTTTGCTTGTGGATAGGATAAATCGGAAAGTATTTTTTACAGGAAATGGCATCACAACATCTTTTGAGAAGGTATATACTGGCCTGAGATATTTACTGCCATATTGTGGCGCTTTCATTTGCTGTGCCATGTGTGCAGCCTACTCACATCTGAATGGAAAAATGTTGCTTGGCGGAGGCATTTGGTCTTAGAGTAGAACGGCATTAGCATGGCTGGGCTAACAAATATCGGTGCAATTTACTAAAGTTTATACTATCTGTACGAGGGAGCTATCTCCATTCTGAGCGCACAGACCCTCACCCATAGTACAGATTTTACTGGCCCACACACTTGTCTAAAGCATCAATGATGTGCCAGCAGGTACCAGTGCGTACTGTGGGTAGGGAACAATCAGTCTGAAGCAGACTTGCTAATCTCTAACAATAACAGATCTTCTGAAAGAAACAACAGTGAGCCACTGTTCTTCTGAATCCTGCTCCTCAAATAGCTCAGTCTCCCAACCTCCTGCCTATTCTCCTCCCCCTCCCACACGCACGTGCGCATACACACACACACACACACACACACGCGCGCACACACGCACACACACACACACACGCACGCACACACGCACGCACACGCACGCACGCACACACACACACACACACACACAAAATCGTGAACGTTTTAGTTATCCAAACTTTCATTTACCTAAACTGATTTGAAATCCGATCTGAAATGCACTGCAGACACAGACCTTTTGACAAGCTTGACAATTTCCCCCCTTTACCCAACTAATTTTCTCCCCTGAAACCAACAATCCTCAGCCACCCTGCTCAAGTTCCCATTCTTCATGTGCGCGCCCAGTCAGTGAGCGTCACAGGCTAGTTAGTCAGAGGCGGCATCACAGCTGAGTCAATACTGTTCTAAGCCGATAGTCACACTCATGCTCGCTGGTTAGTGCGGGAGCCATGGCTGATTTTACCCTCCATAACCCAGGAACATTGGCTCAATGGCGATGTCCCTGCTGACACCTTGGCCCAGAATTTCACTCTGGCGTAGACGAGGGGCCAAAACCTGCGAGGTTCCCGAAAAGGCAAAAGACTGCATATTCTGGAAGTATGAAACAAAAACTAAAACTGCTGGAAAACACTCAGCAGGTCAGGCGGCATCCGTGGAGAGAGGAAGGTTGGGTTAACGTTTCAGATCGATGGCCTTTTGTCGGAACCTCCTTAACGTTTCAGGTCGATGACCCTTCGTGAGATTCCCAGTTTGTATGGCCCAGTAACCACCACAATCATTGAATTTACCCGCAGAGCTTGCCTGAGGTGTTTTTAAAGTGATGTTTTGCTTTGGAATTTCTCTTTAAACCCTTGATGACTGAAATTCACAGTTTACAAATGTACTTTCCTTCTATAGAAAAAAAATCTTTCTTTTAATATTGCAGAATATTACACAGTACAATTAAATGAAAAGTAAAGAAGGGCAAAAGACTCCCGGAGTTACAGCGCTCTGTAGAGAGATGGCGAGAATACAAATGTGTGTTCCTTTCTTGTCGTCTTTTGCTGATTAAATTCTACAGTAGAAGTGGTGGCGTTAAAGTCTGGCTTGGGTGGGCCAGCAGAAAAAGGCACTTCTCCTTAACACCAAAAGCATCTAGAAAAGTAATAATTGCGGCGTAATTCGCCAGATTATTTCACTGAAAAATTCTTCTTTTACTTTCAGCTTAGCTTTTGACTGCTCGCATCAGCAGCCATTATCCTAGAAGTCGGGAATCTCAGCAATGCACGGAACAATTATTCTACAACAGAGCTGTGACAAGGACTGGGGTGCTGAAGGTGGGCGGCACGGCATAATGGAACCACTGTTGCAGTATACACACTTATTGTGGAGCCTGAGCTTGCCAAAGTGTAAATGCCTGCTTTTCTTCCAAGCACAGAAGCTAAATTATACAATCGCGAAATTCAGTAAGAAGGTCAGTCTGACGGGGTGATTGGTAGCGACAGAAGCTGGCAGCATCACAGTGCTGAACACTGAGGTTACTCTGTGGCATTTACTGCAGGTGTACCATCATCTGCTCAATACCAATCGTTAATGAATCCAGCGAAAGAATGGACAGTTTCCTGTCTCTTTTTAAAGTTACAGAGGAGAGCGTGTTTTTTTTTGTTAAAGATGCTTATTTTTTTCCTGATGCACTTTACAACAGAATTTCAGCTTCAGCAACATGAGCACAAAGGCTAGGCTGACACTCCCAGTGCGGTGCTGAGGGAGTGCTGCACTGTCGGAGGTGCCGTCTTTTGTTGCACTCCCTCTATGGCAAGTATATCCTTCCTTAGGTAAGGAGACCAAAACTGTACACAATACTCCAGGTGTGGTCTCACCTGGGCCCTATATAATTGCAGTAAGACATCTTTACTCTTATACTCAAATCCTCTTGTAATAAAGGACAACATACCATTTGCTTTCCTAATTGCTTGCTGTACCTGCATGTTAACTTTCAGTGATTCGTGTACAAGGACATCCAGGTCCCTCTGAACACCAACATTTCCCAATCTCTCACCATTTAAAAAATACTTTGTTTTTCAATTTTTCCTACCAAAGTGGATAATTTCACATTTCTCCACGTTATATTCCATTTGCCATGTTCTTGCCCACTCACTTAGCCTGTCTATATCCCCTTGAAGCCTACTTGCATCCTCCTCACAACTTACATTCCCACCCAGCTTTGCATCACCAGCAAACTTGGATATATTACATTTGGTCCCCTCATCCAAATCATTAATGTAGATTGTGAATAGCTGGGGCCCAAGCACTGATCCTTGCGGTACCCCACTAGCTACAGCCTGCCAACCCGAAAATGACCTGTTTATTCCTACTCTCTGTTTTCTGTCCGTTAACCAATCCTCAATCCATGCTAGTATATTACTCCCAATCCCATGAGCCCTAATTTTGTTTAATGTGTGGCACCTTATCGAATGCCTTCTGAAAATCTACCAGGCTGCCTACCAAAGAGATGACACAACCCCACGCTGTTCCACTTCCGGCAGCCACAAAAAAAATGCGCTGGTCGGCACTTTCTATATATCTTCTAGCTATTGAACATATCCGGTGGTAATGCAGCACACTGCAGTGAAAATCTGAATGAAGCGTTACAGTGAATTGGTGTCAAGAAGTGTCATTTTCTTTGAATGTAACCTATGACACACCAGCAGTTCAGCAATTGTTTCTAAATTAAAATTCATCTAAATACCTCTTTTCTCCCTTCAGCATCCTGTGTTTGGTCTTGCAATTACAACAAAATGGTTACAGAATTGCAATAGAAACCAAGGTCTTTATGACTTTTTTTTAACTCTAAAACGGGGGGGTGAAACTACTTTTCTGCATCTCTGATCCGAAGCAATCAAATCTTTCTGGGTCCTTACAGTGTTTCCAATCTACAGCTGTAGCCTAATAAGTACGATGCTTTAATGAAAGCTGCGCCATTTATGAGGTCATTCCTACAAACAGAAACTCTCCAGGACTGATTTATAGTGGGAATCAACTGGTTTCTGAAAGTGATCCCCTTAGAAAAAAATGGCCCTATTAACATAAACTAAGGAGCCTATTAAGATCATGAAGGTGTTCCCTTTGACATTTCAGTGGCCTGTATAAGCAGGAATGGGCATCGCAATTAACAGACTGCAATGTAATGGAGGGTTCAGATGACATCATAAACCACTTGGGTGGTTCTGGACGTCATCCGAACCCCTGAGATTAGATTACAGACTCTGTAATCACTCCCTGCTATCTGTTGTTTTTACAATGTGTACTGGACGTGTTCCCTGATCTCACTTTTTGCACATTTTCCTGTGTTCTGAGGCTGTTTGAAGTAAATGTTGTGTGCAATCATTTTGTTTGCAACTCTCCTGCTGGTGGATTATTAACCCTTCCTTCTTCTCCTTTGGTAACAAGGTGGGTTGACAGGGTGGGTGGGAGCCTTGGTTGGAAGTATTGTAGCTGATTATTGTTATGTGTGTCTTTTTTTGTGTTACAATTTTTGGTGGGCTGCTTTTCCAGGCTTGTTCTGTTGTTCTGTGTCAAACTAGCATCTGGTCACAGAAGGAGACCGAAGGTGTTTGCGGCATTGATACAGGTTTACACTGAGATGTCTGGTGGTATATGTTATAATCATTAGTCTCTGAAAACATATCTCGCTCTCTGCAATTTGTTCTCAGGGAGCAGCATTCCATAATTAGGGTTTTTGCTGCTAAAGTTGACAAGACTCTCATTCTATTATCAATAATTTGCAAATTAATGGCATTTTATTCTCTGATTTTCTCCCTTGAAGGCACTGACTTGTGCTGAGGTATTGTTGTGTGGGCACTGGTTACCCCCTTGCTCCTTCACCCACGTGGCAATCTTTATCTGCGACCCTGGGCAGAAAGAGTCGCTGAGATATTCGACCGTGGGAAGCATCGCTGGCTAACCTGAGCTCGTCCTCAACAATATAGGTAGGCATGCACATGGCAGGAGTTGCGGGATAGCAATCAGGAACAGGAATTCTGTCTGATATTTCTCTTCTTTAGCCTAAGGACTAGTAAAGCTAACTGCAGTGCCCCAACTGTTGCCAATCAGCACAGAGCAGGGATCAAGCCTGGGGCCTTCCTGTTCTGTACAGTTCGGTACCACACCAGGCAGTACATTGCACCACTGGGGTGTCAGGGCAACTGCACTTTGTCTCTGTGCTGACTGGCACACTCCCTTGTTTGCCAGCAACAGCATATTGAATACACGCTTGCTTGCTGCTGCCTATCCTCAGTCTGTCCCTATTCTCCCTGCACATGTACATGGTACAGTAACAGATACAATAGGCTTGTCACAGTATTTTGCTTTTGAATCCCTCCTCTAAGCTGATCTATAGGGTGGTTAAATTGGTGGGTTAGAAGGAAAAGGTGGGGGAAGAACAAAAGCGAAGGTCTGTGATAGGGTGGGACGTCTGCCTCTGTATTTGTTTAAAACCTGTTACATCTCTAACTTTTACAGTTCTGACGAAAGGTCAGCGACCTGAAACGTTAACTCTGTTTCTCTCTCCACAGATGCTGCCTGACCTGCTGAGTGTTTCCAGCATTTTCTGTTTTTATGGCCGATTTCCAGCATCCGCAGTTTCTTGCTTCTGTTCCAGACGGATAAAGCTGCTTCATAACCTCCCCACACAGAGAATGAAGGAGGCTGCTCCTTTAAGGAAGAGCTGAGAAATGTCTCTGTTCACAGTGTGTGCAGGTGCAAGGTGTTATGTGTAGCCTTAAATAAAGAAATGAACTACACTCGCCAGTCAGCAGCTCCGAGGAGCTGGGAAATACTGCACTCTCTCCAGCTCTGCACATTTTGTTGGACTTGCGCTGGTCCAGCCCAAGTGCATCTCATTTACAGTAAACTACACAAATCCATTACTGAACTGGACCAAACAATACCTGGCTTTGACTTTAACCACTGACATTTTTTAAAAATTTGAACACAGCCAAATTGAGAAGGGAAAAAGAAATACACCACTTGCCATGTAACTTGAGTATTTCTTCACAAGGGAGAGATCGCGAATTAAGTATAGTGCTAACATTCCCTGAAGAATAGATTACGTTGTGAAGCTGGCACTGTCATTTGCAATCCTCACTGTTTTGCAATAAAATCATACAGACAGCATGTACGGATCGTGCACGCTAGATTTTGTTGCTCTGGCACATTAAACAAAATGGTAGCAAATTTTATGCTATAATATTTTAGAGAGGAAATAAACTTTGACAGAAAAATTGACCGAAAGCAGAATCAGTTGCTGATGCTGTAACGCTCACAGGGGCACAGTACAGTACTCCCCTGTGCCACTCGATCCGAGGTGACTCAGTTGGTAAAGCCAACGGCCTAGAATCGGAACTGAGCTGTGCAAAACAGCAAAGTCCCAAGTTCAATCCCCGGTCTGTGCTGTAACAGTGGATCTCAGGTCGGGCAGTGATAAATTGGCGTCGGTGCTCCTAGCCTTGGGACTTTTACTACATTAAAGGCGCTATAGAAATGCAAGTTGTTGTTGTTGTTGTTGTTGTACTCAGCGGCGGGGGTGGAGAAATCAGCCAGCGTTGACTGCTATCCAAGTGACTCCTGTTGCACTTGTGTGAACACTGGGCGATCCGCTGACACTCAACTGTGCCACTTGAATAAAGTATCGGAGTGGGTACCCAGTGCCCTAGGGGACTGTACCCCAGCATGAGGCAGCACATTCAGGAAGGAAAATAAATTGTACCACCAAGATGCACAGTACAATATTACTGCAGCCTTTCTGAACTGGTGCAATATTGGCTCTGCGGTTTGAGTCACATGGTACGTCAATGAGCGTCGTTTGTTTGTGTGGATCAGGTGATTGAGCCACTCACTGCACTACTCTGCTACCTGTGAATTTCTCGCACCAGGGCAAGTTTTTTTTTTACAAAAGGTTATATGCTATGAAAAGCTGCAGATATATTTTGGCATGTGTTACAAAGCAATAACAAGTCTCAGGAGTTCAGAGGACATTGACTGACCAGTTCTTGTGGTTTGTCAACAGGATCTGAACCCCTTTTGTCTCTGTGTGTTAGTTGCTGCTTTCTAACATGCTGCTCACTATGTATTATCCTGAATGCACTTTCCAAGTTTGATTTTCCTCTTATGCTGGAGTTTACAACATTTGGAATGTGAACAGACTTCAATAGAAGACTAATGCGAACAAGCATGGTCAGAAAAGTACAGTAACTTATTCAAATGCCAAATGATACAGTACATTATGTACCAGTACATTAAAACTGGGGAGTGCATAATTAAAGGGGGAAATAATGAAATGATATATATATAGTATTCCAGTTAATCAGGCCTGTCTAGAATAACTTTATGTCAGGAGCTGGTGGTGAGTGTGTGATGCTACAAGCAGTTTTGCTTTGATCGCCCACACATGATAATGGACACATGCTGAATTATACTGACTAGCTTGTCACTACCACTTAGGTCGCACGGCAGAGTGCTGCCTATTTCCTAGAAAACACTTTTAAAATGAAAGAATTCCAAAAATAGATAAAGGGGAATTATATTCGACTGAATTACTCTGTAATCCTAAATGTTATAAGGGAGATACCTGTACACTTATCGGTGCCTTGCGGTCTCTTAGTTACCTCTTGCTGCCCTGTTTGTCGTTTTACAAACCACTGGTTTGAGGCAGCCAAGCAGCAGACATTTTGTCTAGAGCTCATCCTCAGGTGACATCATGGATGGAGACAGTGGTTTGTGGGCAGCAGTCCACATTCATGATGTCAAGTGAAGCAAAAATTCATGATTATGGTCGTAATTCATGGATAGCAAGAAGCGCCTGAAAGGCTACAGAGTAGTGTACCTCTTTAATATACATAGGATTCTAGAGCAATTTGTGAGAACATGTTTCTCCTTGAACGCTATAGTAAGCTAGATATTTATAGGTTCAAAACAATGGTTCCAACCAAACACAGGCCAGAATGATCCCAGGTTTAATCCCCCGAGTCTGTGCCGATTTAGCCGATGACAGTATGCAGTGCAACAAGTGGTCTCAGCAACCCTGGACCAGGGCTAGAGATACCACACAGGGTTGCTGCTCCTCTCCACTGTCCAGTGTCCCCTGGTGGAAAGTGCGCATGTGTGGCCATCAGGTGAGGTCAGGATTAGACCCAGCTGTA
Organism: Somniosus microcephalus; assembly: GCF_052327205.1. Lineage (NCBI taxonomy): Eukaryota > Metazoa > Chordata > Chondrichthyes > Squaliformes > Somniosidae > Somniosus > Somniosus microcephalus. The sequence goes on from NC_140990.1 coordinate 301,264,455, forward strand.
AGCAATTCCCCTGCACACACCCCCATGCCCAGCTCCCCCCACCCAATGGTTGAATAGCTTGATGACATTCCCTGTTTAGACTCACACATGCAGAATGGCCACATGGGCAAGGCCCTGGAGGATACCCAGCAGCTGTAGAACCTTGCGCCAGCATGAGTTAGCACCTTCAGGAGAGGCGATAATTGGATGGGTGGAGGTGGCAGGGGCTTTTTTAAATAAATCTTTCATGCAATTATGTAATATTTGAATAAGCCATCCCTGTCCCTCCCAAATCTTTAAAACATTTTTGATTCCAGCAATGTTCCCAAACTCTTGCCAGAGTTGTAGGAAATGTTGACGAAAGGTTTGATCAAATTTTTAAACAAAATTCACAACTAAAGCAAGTGTAATTCAGTCACATTCATGTACTCTCACACACATTCTTACACCCTCTTTCTCTCACATACACACATTCTCTCTCTTATGTACAAAACATACATACCTGCACACACTCTTGCATACTTATGCTCCACACTCTTGCACACTTACGCTCACACACACACATTCACTTACAGACAAGCGACACCACACTTATGCACTCACCCTCCCCTGCAAATACATTGACAGGCACACATACACCAACATTCGCAAACTGCTCCGTGATTAGAATTACATTTTCACTCAAGTTCTTCTCAGTCCCGAAGTTGTCACCAATATTTCATTCTGGGTAAAAGCTGAGCTGAGTTGTTTTCTTTGCAGGAGGTATTATTTAAAGGGTGGCAGGGGGGAGTGGATGGTGAGGAGAACTGGTTTTAAGAGTAGAAGTGAATGCGCATCAAACACCTCATTACAACAAAGGTTGTGTCAGGACCCTCAATCACAACTCCGTCACCAGATATTCCAACCTTCCCAGGCAGTTACCTAGGCAGCAGCAAAAAGTCCTACCATGAAAAGAATACTCACATAGACACAAAAAAAGGGGTTGAGGTGGTGATTGTCATGCAGACGCCCTTTCTTATGGAGTTCCTTTGCCTAAGAAAATGTGTGCGCAAGTTTTTTTAAAAAAGTGGAACAGCCACCACCACTATCACATAAATCCTTCCTTTTCCCTAATTCCCTGTTAGCTCCTAGGTTCACAGATATGTAACCACAATTAACATGCGCTGGCTAGGGATTTACACAGCCGCCATCCTTCAGGCTGTATCCTGATGAAGTAGTATATTATTTCAGCTGGTAGTTCAACAAAGCTTTGGGATGAGACTGATTGATTAAGACCAGATGGATGGCCACACATAGGTGCGACAAAAATAGAACACATTGCAGACATTCCTGGCACTGCCCTTCTAAGGACAGGGGAGGTGGACAGACCGCGTCTACCTTATCTACCTCCTGATGGGCCTATAGAGACAGGAATGTGAGACTGTGGCAGGGATGGAGAGAGAAGGGGCAGTACAAGAGAATGGCAGAAGACCATAGGTTTCCTGCTTTCTGGGTCAGTCATGTCGTGGTGTCTCTCTCTCTCTCTCTCTCTCTCCCCCCCAGCATGAAGTTTCACTTAATGTTCTGCCGGAGCCAAAGCCGTTACCTAGTTGTTATAAATCGTCTTGGATTTCACTGTCGAGTCTGTGGAACTACTGATCTCCGGCTGGCATCTCCGGTAGCTGTGCACTGCCTGCAGGGCATGATGGATGGTGGACCCCTATCCTGATACTGTCTACTCTGAGGGGAAAAAAAACTTTTCTTCTGCCCCCTTCAGTTAAAAAAAACCCCGCATTCAGTCAGTATCACAGATGTGCTTTGAAGAGTGGAGGCCTATCAAAACATTTAGATTACAATCCAATTCATCTGTGCACTAAAAAAGAACCGTACGATTTTCCAACAATTACTATTCATTTATAAAAGGCAGAAAGTAACCCAATGCCTCATTGTTAAACAATGCTCCTAATTCCTTTCCGCCAGTCATATGTTTGATAAACCTGTGCTTCCTCATACCACAATGGGTGAAATTAGTGATGTGACATTCTCTGCAAAGCAAACCTATGCATTAATTAAAAACCCAAATTATCTAGATTATTGTATTAAAATTAGACAGGGCGGTGTTACAAGTTACGAACATGGTAAGGGTGCAATATTTAAAATGGTCAAGTTCTAGTTTCATGCTTTCTGAGGCCATTTTCACTAGATATGTGCGTGCCTTCTCCTGCTAATCCATTATTTGTCTATAGATATAGATGGATAGAATGTCTTGATTACGCATCTAGGGTCGCCAACCCGCCAGGATCGTCCTGGAGTCTCTAGGAATTAAAGATTCATCTCCTGGGCACTGCTGCGAGCAGCCCGGGAGTAAAATCATAGGGGCCTTAGAAAAAAGTGTGGTGTTTTTTTCATTTTCTTTGAACACTTTCATTTAGTAGTTATATAAAAGTATTGGAGATGGGGGAGAAAGGCTGTGTGACTGGGCGGGGCGGTTGGAGGTGGGAGGTCATGTGATGTAACCTCCACAAATACATCCAACCAGAGTTGGTAACCCAACGCACCTGCAAGTCTGCACTGCACCAAAAACAAAATATTAAACACTTCATTTAATTAATGTAAGCCAGGTCCGATTTCCATCACCATAAAAAAAAAACATATGTTAAACTAGGCCTTGGCTTTACTTTTGAGTTGTATTTTCAACAGATTTTTGTGTCAAACAACAAACGTGGCACACCATATTACATAGAATTAGATAGTATTTACAGCACAGAAGCAGGCCATTCAGCCCAACAGGTCTATGCCAGTGTTTATGCTCCACACGAGCCTCCTCCCACCTTACTTCATCTAATCCTATCAGCATATCCTTATATTCCTTTCCCCCTCATGTGCTTATCTAGGTTCCTCTTAAATGCCTCTATGTTATTCGCCTCAACCACACCCTGTGGGAGCGTGTTCCACATTCTCACCACTCTCTGAGTAAAGAGGTTTTTCCTGAATTTTTTGTTGGGTTTATTCGTGACTATCTTATATTTATGCAGTGAGTGTGAACACATACTATCCTCAAAACCTCAAAGATGATTTTTTAAGATTCTATTCAAAGTTCTATAATCAGTTAACAACCATTGCAGTGTTTCCAGAAGCATCATCTGAAAGCTTGGAAGATGTGAGTAAATGTTTATTCCAGAATGGTTGAAACTAAAGCTCAGTAGCCACTGACATCTGCAGCTGCTCTAGAGCTGACTTTATCTCTCATTCATAATTTTTCACAATAGCTGTATTTGAATGCATGCTCCAAAAATAACAATGACTGCTATTTAATACCCCATGCAGCAAAATAAGATGGGATTTTTAAAAAAAAACTATTGGAACTGTTGCTCTGAATATAGTGGCCTCAACTCTACCTCGGTTAGCTGCAAGGTGTTTGCTGATCTGTCACATTTCTTTTGTACATCAACACAATGTAAAGAAATAAAATTTAGTCCAGAAATTTACTATCATCGAGGGAAATGCAAGTGGTCAGGGTTCAATACTGTAGATTGCAACATTACATTGATTTACTGGAATTTTTGCTTGATTACCTTTGGGGATCAGGTAGACATTTCACTAGAGTCTTCTCTCCTTGGTAGTTTTCCCTGTGCTTCCTAACCTTTATCAGGAGACTAAAGAACTGGTGGAGAGTCCATAACAGAATGAATTGAACATGGCCTGTTGGAAGGAATATGTTTGATGCGCCAATGGCTTTTCACATTCCAGACTTTATTTTCTTAATAAAAGACTGAATAATTTGGAGACGCTACATGGTTGTCTCTGGGATTCTAACTATACCGTGCAAGGGTCTTTATCTTATAAACTTTATTACCAAGATCCTGAGTGGAATATTTTCTGTATCAGTAATCTGTATTAATTTAAGGTGAACTGGCAATTCACTTTGTTTTACACCTTTGTCAGGCACATAGGGAGTGATTTTAACCCAACTTGCCTGGCAGAACTGGGCGGATTAGCACTTAAAATTGCCCAGGTCACTTACCTGACCTGGAGCCACCTGCACCGCACGCGATTTTAACCTGCTTAACTGAGTGGGCGGCACGGAGACCTACATAAAATTGGCAGGGCCCCTTATTAATATATGCATGCCAGATCCCGCTGACACCATTGGGACCCGACTGTAATTTTTACTATGCGGGAAGAAGCAGTGAGTTTCCCGCCGGGCCAACCCAGCAATGAAGAAGATCGGGGCCGGAAGAGGCCCAAAAAAGTACGTTCAACAAATTTTTTTTTTTTTACTTTCCTTGTGGGAGCAGGGGTGCTTCTCCAGGTCCCACAAGGAAAGCTTAGCTCCCCCCCCCAACTCAACCCCCCCCCCCCACCCCTTAGAACATAAGAACATAACAAATAGGAGCAGGAATAGACCACTTGGCCTCAAGCCTGCTCCGCCATTCAAGAAGATCATGGCTGATCTTGGCCTCAAAGCCACTTCTCTGCCCGCTCCCCATAACCCTTCACTCCCTTATCTTGCAAAAATGTGTCTATCGCCACCTTAAATGTATTTAATGACCCAGCCTCCACAGCTCTCTGGGGCAGAGAATTCCACAGCCCACCCCACCCCCACCCCTGCCGATCACGGTTGTTCAGGTGGACGTTTAAGTGGTACTATTTAAAGAAAAGTAGGGAGTTCTCCCAGTGTCCTGGTCAACATTCCTCCCTCAAAGAACAGCACATTAACGGTTTATTCACCTTAGCGCTGTTTGTGGGACACCGGTGTGTGTAAAATGGCTGCCACATTTGTCAATATAACAAAGTAATTCATCGTATGTGAAGCATTTTGCGATGTTTTTGAGAGACGTGATAAGCTGCCATAAAAAAGCAAGTTCTTTTCCTTTTTATAGTGTGCTGCTATCTCCTACAAAGCCCCAATTCGTTGGATTATATCTTACTCAAAACAGTTCATGGCATAAATAAGATGTACATTTACTAAGGTTTATTGCTAGCAGAATTTAACTTCAACATATTAAGTCCAACAACATAGATTTGGTAAAAACAGTATGCTGGATGTAGATATATCATTGCAAGGCCAGATGCTAAAGTCCGGCTCAGACTGTGGCTGAAAGAATTATTCTACCACATACAGCAGCCTAAGAGCAACAGGAAAAAAAGAGCTTAACATCCAAATAAATAACAATCCTTTCCCAATTACCTCATTTTCTTCAGTAACAAATCTCAATATTCCAGATATTTCACAGCAGGCAGCTGTATTAAAAAGCACCAAGACAACTCTCAGGTGGAAGCTATAAATATTGTGCATTAGCAACTCTTAGTTATTTAGAGCTTATATGATGAAAGAGCCAGATTTAAACTTTCAGTTACCATCTTACTATGGGTCCAATTGTACAGCAACTAGACTGAGATACAATAACGTGTTACAGCCCCTCTCAATCACTAGTACACCACAGACCAGCTCTACAATAATTGGAGTGATTTGAAACAATTTTGAGCAACTCTGGGTTTAAACGCAGTTCGAAATGGCAAGCAGTTAATGTTAAATAATGTTCTATATGGAGAAATGAATTATTTTGGACTTTTCAATCCAATCTCCAACTAACATGGTGATATTGGTGAAGATTCCAATGCTCTGAAGGCTGCTTGATGCTTCAGGATATTTGCAAGACTATAAAGTTGTTCGAGATCTTCATTGTTCGGTTTCATCATTGCTTATTGCTAATGAATAAACACTATCTGGTTCTTCCGCTTCCTCGAATTGTACTTTCTAATTTATTTGACAGAAAATGTGCACATACAGCGGCATCCTGTAATCAGCACTTTTAGTCTTCCAGTCAAGGGAGAGAAAAAAAGTGAGAATAAGCCTCAATTGACAGTAACAAGGCTCAGTCACAATAAGATGTTTATCACAGACTGGAGTTATACTGCAGCCAATACAAACTCAAAGTAACGGGTGATTTGACACCCAGGTTCTACTGGCACTTTTGCATGAAAGTGCACCCAAAACCACCTCACGTCAAAAGTAACAGCTTAACTACATTTGCGGGAGACTGCTTCTGTCATCTTATGGAGACCTTTTTGCTTAGAGAGAGCTGTGAACACTTGGATCTGACTGGGTGGTAAGAAAATAATAATTAAACTGTATACAGCTATTAACAGTTTGCATAAAATAAATTTGAAAAAGTGACAGTAGGAGGGAAAGGATAATAAAACTGTGACATTGGTTTGAAAAAATAAATGGGAGAATCTATAGAAGAAAATTAGAACTGTAGAAAGTGTACAGCGCAGTACACTGTGTGTATAATTAGAAGGACAGGTATTAAAATGTTATTTCTATGTTGTGACTGAAACATGATTCTACCTCTTACTGCACCAAAAAGGGTTTTTATAACATGCAAATAAATAATTTCAATCTGTTCCATTTAACTAATTTCCTGTCAAGTTGTTTATTTATTTTTTAAACCTTTTATTAGACTGAGGTATGGATAAGGTAATTACTGAAAAATCTAAGATTTGGAAACTTGTCTTCCACCAGCAACAGGAAACTATAAACAGTGCCCAGAGCGAGGCATCCATTTTATTAAGATGATAAAGGACACTAGTGGGCTCAGTGAGGGGAAAAGGTAAACCAATGTCGTAAGTAAAAAAAAGAATGGTTTGTATGCTAAACTATACAGGCAAGCCACACAACATTATTAAAATTATTAAATATTAATTTTACAATAGCATAGTAACTATGATTGACTGCAAGTGTTGACTATTTTTCTTAAGTTTTTGCAGCAAGAGAGCGACCATGTGCAGGAAGACACTCAACCTCCATCACATCACTCCTGGCTGCACAGCCAGCCTTTCACCACCTGAGACAGATCACGGCGCATGTTAGACTCACTCATGCACACCAAGCAATACACAAGTTCAGTGTAAAGCGACTTTAAAAGCTCAACGGGCACGTACTTTGCTTGTATGAAATACCTTATTCATGACAGAGCAGCAAGTGCCTAGGTAATTACTGGAATCAAGGTGGCCTCAGAAGTGTTTAAATCTACAAGGACACCGAGGGCATGAATAATGCAAAATAATTTGCATCTAAATTTTTTAAGTGTTCTTTATTCAAAAACTAAGATGCAGTTACGATTAAAGTTTGATGAGTTAGCGGCAGAACGCTTCCGAGCTGCTGCAGAAGAGCCGCTTATTTTGCCGAAATTATTTAAGATGAAGGGAGCAGGAAGAGAGAGAGAGAGAGAGAGAGAGAGAGAGAGAGAGTGATGAAAAAAAGGATATAAAATAGGGAATGGTTGGGATACAGAACTGGAACGATGACACTGGTAAAAGCATCCAGTTTACAAATGGTGCCAGACTGCCACTTGTGAACTGCAATCTGACAGGGGCGATTTGATATCATAGCTCTGCTTCAGTCTAAATTATTGCATATATAGGACACAACTCCCTGTGTACTCATTTCACAGTTTTTCAAATGAAATTACTTTCATACAGTATTTCCCAACATACCCCTTATATGAAAGTCAGAGAAAACATTATTAAAATTTATGCAAGGAGGTATTATTATGTTTGATCAACCCACAGATGGCAATGTATTCAAATCCTTAATACAGTCAGCAGTAGGTTTAAATGCAAACCTTTATTTTACCCTTTCTCTTTGATGAAAGATTCCAACCCACAGCCATCTCCCATTCCCCATCCGACATCAGGAAAAAAAACTTTTGAGGTGTGAATTTATCATCTAGCAGCTATTAGATACATTCTCAAAACTGCTGGCCACCAAAACACACACACAGTAACACACACAGAAAGATACATGCACAAACACACACAAACATACACAGAAACACACGGAAACAAACAAACACACACAAAGACACACATGAACACACACACACAAACACATACACACAAACATATACACACAAACAGAAACAAACACACACACACACAGAAAGACACATATGAACACACACAGAAACACGTACACACACATAGAAACACACAAACACAAAGGAACACATAACACACACACAAACACAGGAATACATACACACACAAACACACAGGAACACATACACACACACAAACACACATACACATACACAAACACACAGGAACACATACACACACACAAACACACAGGAACACATACACACACACAAACACACAGGAACACATACACACACACAAACACACAGGAACACATACACACACACAAACACACAGGAACACATACACACACACAAACACACAAGAATACATACACACACACAAACACACAGGAACACATACACACACACAAAAATACATACACACACACAAACACACAGGAACACATACACACACACGAACACACAATACATACACACACACAAACACACAGGAACACATACACACACACAAACACAGGAATACATACACACACACAAACACACAGGAACACATACACACACACACAAACACACAGGAACACATATACACACAAACACAGGAACACATACACACACACGAACACACAAGAATACGTACACACACAAACACACAGGAACACATACACACACACAAACACAGGAATACATACACACACACAAACACACAGGAACACATACACACACACAGAAACACACAAGAACGCACACACACACACAAACACACAGGAACACATACACACACATGAACACACAAGAATACATACACACACACAAACACACAGGAACACATACACACACACAAACACAGGAATACATACACACACACAAACACACAGGAACACATACACACACACAAACACACAGGAACACATATACACACACAAACACACAGGAATACATACACACACACAAACACACACACACACAAACACACACAAACACATACACACACACAAACACACAGGAACACATACACACACACAAACACAGGAATACATACACACACACAAACACACAGGAACACATACACACACACAAACACACAGGAACACATATACACACACAAACACACAGGAATACATACACACACACAAACACATACACACACACAAACACACAGGAACACATACAAACACACAGGAACACACAGGAACACATACACACACACAAACACACAGGAACACATACACACACACAAACACACAGGAATACATACACACACACAAACACACAGGAACACATACACACACACAAACACACAGGAATACATACACACACACAAACACACAGGAACACACACACACACAAACACACAGGCACACATACATACACACACACAAAGACATACACATAAACATACAGAAGCACACACAGAAAGACACACATGAACACAAACACACACAGAAACATACACACACCAACACACAAAAAAGAAAGACACACACAAATACACACATGTGTGTAATGCACAATCACAAAATCTCTGGTCAAATTTGCTGATTAAAGACTACAGACACACGAGTTGTGGCAGACTAACCTTCGACTGAAACACCTGCTAGCTGCCCAGACTCTGGGAGAGAAAGAAACGGCATGTAAATCAACATTGGGAATGAGATGGCTGACACTGTATATAAAATCAGAGTTTTTTATGTAGAATCTTCATTTCATCCAGACTCCCTACGCTTGTTCACCAATATATTATCATTTCCAAAGAGGACAACTTTACCAAACAATACCATGTTTGGCTGCTCTCAACTCCCTGAAGAATTGGCAAAATGGCCCTGCTGCATTCTTCATTTGACAATATGACATTGTGTTAGAAACAATTTTTTTTTAAAGCAGGAGGTGCATTAAAAAAAAATCTGCCTGGACGTTGCAGTCTGAAGCTATTGAAAGGCAGCTTACAAAAGCTATTTTGCTTTTGCAAGAAGAGTAAATACTTTTGTTTTAGCCGGGGGTATTGGGTGTGGGGGGGGTGGTGATGGGGGAGGCGGTGTGGGAGTCTCCAAGTTAGAACAAAGAGCTGAAGGAAGAGTTGAAAGATAATGGTTCATTATGTTATTTGCAACAAAAAAAAAGAGAAAAAGTAAAATCCACTGCCTTTTTGCTTTGGATGTGGTACATATGCTCCGAGGAATGCAAACCACTGGCCACATTGGATTTTCTATGTTGCTTTTATTTTCCCTTTTCACTCCAGGATTTAAACAAAGGGAAACAATTTTTACTTCTCAAACAAAGACTTCCCCTGAGCGGACCCCCTGCCCAGCAGGTCACCTATCTTTGCGACAGTTTTTCTTTTCCCACGCTAACCCCGGGGCTCATTTGCATAAGGACTCTGTTGTGACAATTAGTTTCAGGTGAGCTGATTTCTATGCATCTGGGCCCAAGACATTGCCGCTACTCCAGGCCTCCCTGATGCCTTTCCTAATTGCGACTGACTGGCACCAGACACAATCGCCCTCTTGAATCAGCAAATTGTCGTCCCAAGTAACATGTTGCGACCTCGTATTGCGCGAATCATATCAGTGCGCGCAGCGAGGTAAACAAGGAATAATGCGAATTCAAAGCCCAACACACTAGCCAGCTGATCCTCCTCTTTCACTTCCTGACTGCTGCAAGTTAAAAAAAAAGCTGTTCTGCTTGGTGCCTGGGCATCTTTCTGTCACATTTCTGGAGCACTGTCAAGTTCCTGTGTACCGAAATGTATAATTATCATGTATCCGTGAGGGAGTGTGTAATTTTCACCAATGATGAAAGGGATCCAAGACCACTAAAGCTGCCCCCGTCTCAGTCCTACAATGAAGTTTTTTTTCTCTCTCCTTTTATTTTTGTGTTGGTTTTGTTTCCCCGCCAGCCCCCCCCGCCCCACACACGCCCGCACAGACCCACACCTTTTGGCAAGGCAGCTCACACAGATGCCGGAGGTAGCAGCATCGGAACACGAGCGACAAGTCTTCTTTTAAAAGCGGAGCCATTTGTTGTCATCATTTTTTTTTAAACGCCATCAATCTGCAATTTTTACCACACTCCAGAGTCCTCTCTCACCCCCCCTTCCTTAAAAAAATATATATATATAGAGAGAGAGAAAATGATGTAATGTCTGCTTGGCTGTGTAAAGCTGATCTGGTCTTCCCCACAAGCCAGCCGAATCCACCTTTAATGAATGGGGCCAGATTGAGTCAGCACCAGACATGTTGTCGATGGTTCTCAGGAGCACAGGTACCTACATCATTACAAAGTGGAAACTCCCACCAATTTTGTTTTTTCAAAAAAAACAGGGACTCCCAGGGACACTTCAAGTGTCGCATTCCCCTAGGTTGCTGCACAAGCCTATGTAGCTGGAGAAGAAAGCTCTGGCCTTTTGATATTCCTTAACAGAACTCTGCTTCAGCTCCCAAGGTGTTCCGACCCTCAGAACTGCCAGAAAGCGGAGAAAGATTTGACCCGAATCACTGGTGTACAATGTAAACCACACGTGTAGACTGAGAAAAGCAAAGAAACAATTGTTATTGTTGATCAGGAAACAACACTTTCTTTATGATGTCACAGTAACTGCTCTCTCTCTCTCGAAGCGCACGGCCTACTTGTGATGCTGGGAGGAAGCTCAGTCACCCTTAACATGTAATACTTTCCCCACGATTAAAAGGAAAGGCTTTGGCGCACCTCAAACCAGCTCACCTCTGGAATTCTGCGCGTGTGACCAGAGAATGTATGCCGCAGCGTGTACCCCACTTAGGAAGACACTCGTAAGCTGCCGTTAACTGCGCCTCCGTTGAATTATGGGCCCCTTTCTTCCTTGTGCAATGAGCTCCAAAATCCCGTTGTCACCCTCCCTTTTCACCGGGCACTCTGTACGAGGCACATGCACAAAATTCACACAAATAATTTTACATTTTGCATCCCAAAGAAACTCCGTTTTCTGGCAAGTAAAAGGAAATTATATTTAAGCTTCTGACTCAGCATCTTGAATTATAGTCCGCACAGATTCATTGAAACCTTTACCAAAGGTATGCAAAGCAATAAAGTTTTTTCTTATAAAATCTGTTAAGATTTCAGCCCACCGTGTCTGCAGGTATTATTGTGTTTAACTCTTTGTGCTGTTCTTTTTTGGTTGCAGTCTTTCAAAGCATTAAGAATTATACTTTGTTGAACTTGCTGTCAAACCACCCCCAGCACCCCCCCCCCCCCAACTGATCTCTATTAGGATTGGCTTTCTTTCAAATTTGATGATTTCCAAGGTTTAATATTAAATCATTCATGATAGGATCAATTTATGATCACAACTGGAATGCTGACTATTACTGTAACTGCTGGATAATAGTGCATGGTGTGGGGGCCCCTCAGTGGGATAATAGTGCATGGTGTGGGGGCCCCTCAGTGGGATAATAGTACATGGTGTGGGGGCCCCTCAGTGGGATAATAGTACATGGTGTGGGGGCCCCTCAGTGGGATAATAGTACATGGTGTGGGGGCCCCTCAGTGGGATAATAGTGCATGGTGTGGGGGCCCCTCAGTGGGATAATAGTACATGGTGTGGGGGCCCCTCAGTGGGATAATAGTACATGGTGTGGGGGCCCCTCAGTGGGATAATAGTGCATGGTGTGGGGGCCCCTCAGTGGGATAATAGTGCATGGTGTGGGGGCCCCTCAGTGGGATAATAGTGCATGGTGTGGGGGCCCCTCAGTGGGATAATAGTGCATGGTGTGGGGGCCCCTCAGTGGGATAATAGTACATGGTGTGGGGGCCCCTCAGTGGGATAATAGTACATGGTGTGGGGGCCCCTCAGTGGGATAATAGTACATGGTGTGGGGGCCCCTCAGTGGGATAATAGTACATGGTGTGGGGGCCCCTCAGTGGGATAATAGTACATGGTGTGGGGGCCCCTCAGTGGGATAATAGTGCATGGTGTGGGGGCCCCTCAGTGGGATAATAGTACATGGTGTGGGGGCCCCTCAGTGGGATAATAGTACATGGTGTGGGGGCCCCTCAGTGGGATAATAGTGCATGGTGTGGGGGCCCCTCAGTGGGATAATAGTGCATGGTGTGGGGGCCCCTCAGTGGGATAATAGTGCATGGTGTGGGGGCCCCTCAGTGGGATAATAGTACATGGTGTGGGGGCCCCTCAGTGGGATAATAGTGCATGGTGTGGGGGCCCCTCAGTGGGATAATAGTACATGGTGTTGAAGGGGAACCTAAGGAGGTGTAAAAATAACCTCAGAAGGTTGTGAAGTAGACATGTAGAAATACAGTAAAATAGTTTTTATCACTGTTATACTTTTCACCTCCCAAAAAGCTATTTCCTATATTGAGATGGTGAAAATGACGTGTGAAAGCAGACTGGCTGAAGTGCAGCAGGCAGTACCCATGGTGGAGCAGACCCGAGCCCATAGAAGAGCAAGCAGTACCCATGGTAGAGCAGGCAGTGCCCATAATGGTGCAGACAGTGCCCGTGGTAGAGCAGGCAGTGCCCAGTTTCAAACGTGTGCTACATTGCTGCAAGGAAGATTACCTTGTGTACAAACTGTGTAAGAGTGGCCATGGAGGTGACAATGTTTTCTAAACTGGAGCGACTCAATCTATTCCTGGACTTTCTAACATGTTGCCCCCAACTCTAGGAAAAGCTATCTGGTCTGTCCTGCAGGCATATGAGCTGTAGCTTTCATGTCAAATATCTGCAAAAATGGTTTGTCACATCCATGTTATTTTTACACTGTTATCTTCAGAAAAAGGCACATCCTTTACAAGGCTACTTCTTTAAAGGGGCAGCAACAGCACATTAAAGGGATCTTTCAGGCTTGCACGGTTCAAAGAACAGACAGAAACCCCACCCCACCTCCTTCTGCTCAGCAAACTGCAATGGAGAAATTTTGGACAATGAGGCAACTTTGGACTGTTGCAGAGTGACATCTACTGCGATGTGTCCTCTTTCATTAGAAGGTCCAATAGGTATCACAGCCAACAAAAGATAGGTTTGCAGCACCAGACATAACCAGAGGTGCAATGGAAGGCATCACTTTGTATTCTACCATGTATAAACATTAGAAACTGTCTTGCTGTACAATTTAAAATACTGACATTGCCCCTTTAAGTTATACAGTTAAATGGCAAGTATGGCTATTTTAAATTGTATGCATCTTTAACTGATGATACTCGCTTAGATGTGCCATTACTTTCATGGCTCTTTCATACTGTACTTTTGGCATATTGCTGAGTGATAGTAGGGATGTCACAACTTGGCCTCACCACCAGTGGTTTGGGAGGGGAAAACTGGCCAGATGTCCCGTTGTGATATCTTGGCTCACCACTCCCCTCCTCTACCGAAGGTGTCCACCGATTGCTAGGATACAGCTGCATAGACACGCGTCACCATCATGTACTTCACCTCAACTGTGTGAGGTTTGACTCTGTGTGCCAGCAAGCTATTTGCTCAAGAGGTGGGAGGGGAGGAGGGAGGAAAGTCAGAGTTGAACACAAACTTATCCTCATCTTATGTCCTCCATCAGAATGTTGCAGGTACCTTGTTTGTATTCTGTGATCTTCTCTTCTAATAACACTAAACGGAACTGGACAGCCAATTTAAACTAAGCTGTGTCATCAATTTGATATATTCTATATACAGAAATGATCTGCAATTGTTTACATTTTCTTCCACATCTGCGAAGGATCGCAATTATCAATCTGTGAGCACCATTTTACGATGCCTTGTGACTCCAGAATATTTTTGCCAACATTAGGAAAATTGAGTTTAATTTTTATTTGCTCACTAATTTGTCTCCACACCCCTCTTGCTTTGAAACAGTCTCATGGGTGTCAGTTTCCATCATGTACCTCACACGTGTGGCCATTAGTCATGTGCGAGCCTTTGCAGATTGGCAATTTTGACTGCAGGACTAGGGAGGGGTGGGGCTGTGGGGGCGGTTTAGGTGGGAGCGGCGTCACATTTGAACCAGATATTATCCCCCCCACCCCGCCTATGTCCATACAGGCACATTTCCAGCAGGGATTGCGGATTGCTGGATAACAATCAGGAATTGGATCTCTGGACAATTTCCCCTGTCCCTAACCTGCAGTGATAAGGCTAGTTGCAGGATCCCCTATTGTCATTCAGCTGAGGACAGCTAACTCAGCACAGACCAGAGATCAAACTTGGGCCTCTCTGTTCTGTATATTTCATCTACTCACTGGACCATCAATGGTGCCCCCAAAAATGTGTTTGCAAATTCCACACATGGTACATCTTTCAGATCAGACATTAAACCGAGGTCCCATCTACCCTCTCAGGTGGACGTAAAAGATCTCATTGCACTATTTGAAGAAGAGCAGGGAAATTCTCCAATTGTCCTGGCCAATAGTTATCCCTCAACCAACATCCCGAAAAAACAGATTATCCAGTCATTTATCCCACTGCTGTTTGTGGGGCCTTGCTGTGCACAAATTGGCTGCTGCATTTCTCTACATTACAACAATGATTACATAAAAAAAAAAAAATACTTCTTTGGCTGTGAAGCACTTTGGGATGTCCTGAGGTCAGGAAAGGGGCTATATAATTGCAATATCTTTCTTTCTTTTATAACTGCATAAATAAAAATATAAATCAACATCACCCAGGAGTGTGCTATAGGCTGCGATCTGGCCTTGAAGTCCAGATGACTTTTATAAACTACTCAAGCTTCACTCTCATGGTTAGTCGCATCACTCTTTGACTCTCAATTCTGTAACCCAGGTATGCAATATTCTGTCTTAAGTGGTACAGGAGGCTGCTTTTCGCTGTAAAGCTATTACTCAGACCACTAAGGTTTCTGAGTCTTATCTACACGGTTAGTAATTTGGTACCCAATGAGTTTTTCAAAATTTAACTCACGGCGTTTTCAGTTCAGGACTGAATGATCTTTTGTTTTCAACTGTAACGGCGCAATTAAACAAACTCTCAAGATGGGGAGTCAAGGGGGAAGAGTTGATTCTGGGTGTGGAGGGAGAGGGGAACAATGGTGCTCGATGTTGTATTGTGACACACAGACGTAGCGTGACAGGACACAGGCGTAACATCTGTTGTGACTTCCAACAGGTTCATACATTTATCCCACCTCTGACTCCTAAAAGGAACTAATCATGAATTTACATGGCACAAGTCTTAGAAAAGGACAAAAAGATTTCTGCCACATCTCTGCATATTGTGGCATGAAAATCCTCCAACATGTGACATTAATAAAGGTCATGCTGCTCACCACTAGTGTGTGAACATTTATATGTTACATATAATTAAGGATGTTATTTTATCAGCAGGTTATGGAGGTCACAAGTCCTGTGAATTTGTACCTGATCTGTGGTTCTTAACCCTTCTGCGTAAAAATTTGCTTTTTAAAAAAAAATTACATTGTGTGTACAAAATTGACTCGAATAACTGGTCTGATTTTTTTTTGTTTTAAACTCTGAAATGCAGTTGTTTTCTTGCCAAATTGTGTTACCAATTATTGTGAAAGAGCTGTACAGACTGTGAAATAAACTGACATTTATAGGATAGTTTGTGCTATGTGTGTCTCTCCCCCCTCCCCCAGTTACATGGTGCAACAGAGATAAGTCACGGCAAAAGCAACACAGATTTGCTTGTAAATAGGGTCTGTGACAGACCATGGGTTTTGACATTTGGTGCCATTACCGGACTGCGATTTCAATTAAAAAAAATAGGCTGTAACGAAACGACATCCTCGTTTATAATAAAAGACAGCCATGTGCAAGGTATAAGGCAGTTACATAATCGGCGGTTTGAGATCATCTCCTACGTTTGCACAGTTTACAACATCTGGACGGCTCAGATCTTCAAATCGTTTTTTACACAGTCATTCGTTTTTGTTAATTTAAGTAAAATTGCAGTGATTTATTCATTTACAGAATATATACAACTGCAGTAGTTATGAAAATAATAGTCACAATGAATTCTTCCTTACATTCTGTAGCTATTAATGCGATATAAGCAAACACACATTTACCAGTGTGTTGTGATGGAAATAAAAGCTCGTAAGTGACTGAGTGCTACTGCTTCTCGCTGATAGGAGAAGCACAGGTGTGGCTTTTACCCCTCTGTACTTATTCAGCAGGGCTGGGGCCTCTGCACTGCTTGTTTGTGCCTTGAGGAAGCAGGAGTGCTTGCTAGTAGCTCAGGGACACCATATTTGCCCTTTCCTCAGCTCATCCACTGCGGAAACCCTCATCCATGCCTTTGTTACCTCTAGACTTGACTATTCCAACGCACTCCTGGCTGGCCTCCCACATTCCACCCTACGTAAACTTGAGGTGATCCAAAATCAGCTGCCCGTGTCCTAACTCGCACCAAGTCCCGTTCACCCATCACCCCTGTGCTCGCTGACCTACATTGGCTCCCGGTTAAACAACGCCTCGATTTCAAAATTCTCATCCTTGTTTTCAAATCCCTCCATGGCCTCGCCCCTCCCTATCTCTGTAATCTCTTTCAGCCCCACAACCCACCCCCCCCCGAGATATCTGCGCTCCTCTAATTCTGCCCTCTTGAGCATCCCTGATTATAATCACCCAACCATTGATGGCTGTGCCTTCTGTTGCCTAGGCCCTAAACTCTGGAATTCCCTGCCTAACCCTCTCCGCCTCTCTACCTCTCTTTCCTCCTTTAAGACGCTCCTTAAAACCTACCTCTTTGACCAAGCTTTTGGTCACCTGCCCTAATTTCTCCTTATGTGGCTCGGTGTCAAATTTTTGTCTTATAATACTCCTGTGAAGTGCCTTGGGATGTGTTACTATGTTAAAGGTGCTATATAAATACAAGTTGTTGTTGTTATTGTTGTTGTTATTCCTCAAAGCTAGTTCAACTCACTGAATGCTTTAACATAAGCAAGTTGAGGTTACCAAAGCAATGACTGTCACAGAAGGCTATTACAAGGATATTTCTTCAGGATGAGATCATTCACCACATTGTATCATTAAGCAGCCCCGTCGCAGACTTCCTCAGAGACTTCAAACCAGGTGTAACCGCAACGCACCTCTCAGCTGGATGGCTCGAGCTTCGTAGATTAAAAGAGCACCGCTCAAATCATAGGGACATTACATTTAAGATGCAGCGTTAATCCCATGTTCGCAACTTGCAGGAGCATGTCAGCGAGGTTTCACCTCACTAAAATTCCAATTTCTATTCAATCTTGCAAAATTAACATGAAACGACGCGTCAGCAGAATCCTCCCCCACTTTACTTCATTTATAAATTGCAAGAATGATGCCATTATATATTATTAATTTCTGCTGTTCGGCGCTGCAGTGATAGCACCGAGCCGCGGATGTTCAAGCTTTGTAATTAGGTTCTAGTAGGGCAGCCATCCGTCCCTTTTCAAAAATTTACAGGATTCTTAATCACACTGCTCATTTGACTGTGCAGTAGCAAGTACAGTGAAACACAAACAGGCCACGTTCGTTTACACAGGAACACCTGCTTAGCCTGATAGCAGATGTCACCGTGAAGAGAAAGAGAAAAAAAAGGGAAAAGAGAGATCAGCCACGTGACAAGCCAAATAATATGCTTTTTTAAAATTTTCTTTTACTTCTGCTCCCAATACATATATTAACTCTGCCCAACCCTTTCCTTGATCATTTTCTTTTTAAGTTTGGTTACGTGACAATCCCCCCCCGCCCCCCCAACCACCACATATTAAACTATTACACTCACCCTCCAGTTTGCTTGCTTGTGATATAAATAGAGATTTATTTTTATTTTTTTTACCTCGCATTTGCTCACTTCTTTATAAGAACCTGTAGCTTTGGAGGAAAATGTAAAAAATGTTTGACTTCCGTACCATCACTTGAGGTGGGACAGATAAGGCTCCATTGGTTGCAGTGTTTAGTGGCATTAAATGTGTTGGTGAAGATTTCCTTTATTTTATGCTTTTCCAGAAAAACCTTCAAATGCGATGGTTTAGAATGTGTGTTTAAGATTCCCATACAAATACTGAACAGAGGAAATCTTAACAAATGTGTTTACGATGTCACTCCACATAATGCCCAGAGGGATTCTTACCCCCAGATCTGTAAGTCAAATACATTTTGAAAAGTGGCAAGGATACAGTTTTCTCTCAAATCTTCCAGGTAATGGGCAAGTCTGAAAAGCCCACAAAAAAAGGGTGGCTTTTTCCACATTGAGGGAAGCTTTCTTCGATGCTATCTGTTCAATAGGATGTCAATTTGTAAATGAGATATGTTCCCTCTGTCATCTTTAAATTCAGGTAAGACTAATAGGTATGGTTTCTGATCCAGAAGTTGGAACTTATCGACAAAATGAATCCACCACAAGGACAGGGAGGGGCATTTTTATTCAAGAAAGGTACACCTGTTCCATTAAAGGACCTTTTGTGACACTGTGGGAATCTTTTAAAGGCAAATTGTCAACAGAAATTTGTGTTATCTTTGAGACAGAAGCTCCGGCAGAGAGATGGTAAATATTGGGCCAATTAGGAGGTGTACAAAATAGTGACGGTAGTAAAAGTAGTGATTCTGAACAGATTCAAAGAGTTACGTTGCATCTTAGGATGTTTCAAAAAGCAAGATGCTATGAAAAGTATGGCACTTCACATGCCTCTAACCATTTTTGATCTCGACAAATTGGCCTGCATGTACATGCAGAAAAGTCTAGCTTGCAAGACAGAAAATCCGCACAGCATGGGTCCTTTAGTAAGTCATGATATATCAGTTACCAGAACACTATACTGCTGAATGCAATGAGAATTATTTTCTCAGACTATTAAAGTTTATTTGAACAAGTAAAAGGCTTCACCATTTTTGAGGTTTATTAAGTGGAATTGTCAGGATAGCAGAAAATGAAGCAGATTTACATATCACAGCACAGCAGCAGATCATAATATTGTGACGCACTGGAAAGCAGTTTCTTCACTACATGGTTAATGTATATCCTTGGCCCCTGAACGAAGGTGTTTTGCAGCCCCAGTCCCAGTACTATGTTCAGTGCACAGGCATGTGAAAGCGTAGTAGGGACAAAGTATTTTAAGTGCCAAAAGCGGAGTGGGAAGTGCTTAACTTCAGTTAGCTCTTTTTTTGGTATTATTGCGCATTTAACGTTAACATTTTTTTATTCTTCAAAGTGAAATAGGCCGCAATGTTGAATTTCTTCCAAAGCCTTGCTCCCTTTCCCCATTCTATATATTGCAGCTTTAAGCCTTTCTCCATTATTATGGACAAGCTTCCAGAGCTCTTAAGAATACAGGGCAAGGGACCCTTTGCTTTCACTGACATGCAGCAGCCATATGAGGAAGCACAAAGGAGCTCCAGGGGCTTTTAAACTTGGACAGCTTTGTATTTTGATTGCAATGTTAACTCTATTGCACATTCTGTAACTGTTGCCTTCAAATGGTGTGTTTGGTACTTTTGGTACTCATAGTCCAGCTAGCTTTTCACCCTAATCTGGAACTTTCATGGCTGAATTAAAACTTGTTGCATTTGAAAATATATTTTTTGTCCTGTCCAGTCAGTTTTTGAGATGGGGAGGATTTTTGTCTGCATGCGCCCCCTGCTCGCAACCACCACCCACCCCCACCCCATAGAAATAACCAGATGTTAGAAAAGGCCCTTGATTTCCGTGTTTATTAATACTGTCTGAATGTAGGTTCTATTATTTACCAGTCAGTCAGTGCATGTAGGCCAGAGAGAGGCGTAAATATTAACCCCCACCCTTTTGGCAAGCTTTCCAAATGCACTGTGATTCTATCCCTATCAATACTACGGGCTTATGCCTGTGAGTGGGTTAAGGCTGAGGAAAGGATTGCAAGCGCACACACTCTCTTCATAAAACAGCTGGCACTGTGATCTGTTAGAATTGACATATTGATTGCTTCAAACGTACGAATGTCCATTTCATAAACTCCATTTTCAAAGCGTAGACACATTTAGAGCTCTGTCTTTTTTCCCACATGGATCAATTATATGCCCACGTAATCCTGTTACCTGTGAAATCCATGCATGCTTTCCCCATTTGCTGCATATCCTAGGCGTGCAAGTTACATTATGTGGATATAAGCAAACAGTGTGTTGTGGTGAAATTAGGGATTGTTTTCCAACTGACAGCTCTGGAGCTGAGAGTGATGGCACCCTTTCCCCTCCCCCCGAGAGAGAATCAGAAGACAGATTACCAAGTTATTCAATCCAGAACCAAAAAATAATGGACTATGAAAACAGTCCATTAAACATTCTGGAGATAAATAATCTTCTACTTTTCTCTAATTTGCAGGTATGACTGACTACTCACGTAAGTTCTAGTCAGGAACTGGGCTGTGCAAAAGCACCAAATTAATGTGTTTTAGCCTGTTACTTGGGGCTTATATATATAATTTTCTATTATTTGACTTATTCTTTGTATTATCCTCCATTTACAGTAACAACATGGGACAAATAATTGCTTGCATAAGCTGTATTGAAAAAAAATCTATCTAAACCAGTAACCTGTTGTATGAATGTTAGGTAATGTTCAGCTGTGAATACCCTGTCGCCACTTACTATCTAGACTCTTACAAGAAGTCACCTGGGTGAGGTACTGGGCAGCCAGTCGGCATCGTGAATCCATACCCAAGCACCTTCAAGCGAGGAGGGGAGAAACTTGGGAGGAAAGATGACACGTGAGCTGAATTATTTGATTGCTGCTTTTTTGAAACCTCTCTCTTTTTTCTGCGATATTCTTCATTTTCAACAATACCGCTGACACCTGGCAAAACTTTCCTCTGCAGCAGTGGGGAAAAAGTTTATATGAATAAGGATCAAATTGACGTCACTCTTGTGAACTACATAGCCTTCCGTGGGCTTGCAGAATTCCGGGGAACAGGGGTGGAAAACGAATGGAGAACATCACAGAATCACAACCTTGTGTGAATGAAGCCATTTACATCAACCCCCAAGGAACAGACCCCGTTACGTCAGGTCAGGCATGCTCCTGGGATCCTTGAAACCAGATTGATGGCTTAAATGTGCACAGGAGAAATCCCAGAAGATTACGTAACTGTGGCATCAGTTGTAAAAAGGGAAAGGGACAATTAGATTGTTTACTAACAGAATAATAAATGATTGTTAAGAATAATTAGTTATGGAGAAACTCTACCCCCACAACACTCGGAAGACACAACACACCACACACAACATAACGCACACACACACAACACAATGCACACACACAACACAACACAACACACAAACAACACACACAACACAATGCACACAACACACACACACACACACAACACAATGCACACACACAACACAACACACACAACACACAAACAACACAATGCACACAACATAACAGCAACACAACGCACACAACACACAAACACAATGCACACAACACAGCAACACAACACAACGCACACAACACAACGCAAACACACACAAACAACATAACACAAACACAATGCAAACACAACACAAACACAACACAAACAACACAAACACAAACAACATAAAACACAAACACAATGCAAACACACACAAACAACATAACACACAAATACAACACACAACACAACACACAAACACAACACAAACAACATAACACACGCAAACACACACACACACAGAGCTTGGCTTCTCAATGTCTCCTGCATCTATTTTCTACACTTCAGTGGTCCTCAGGCAGCTCACTCAAACTAAACTTGTCGAATACAATTTGTTTCTTGAAAGGTTCACAAAATCCCAGAATACCTTATGAAATATTGCCTGACCTGCTCACTGGAGTGGCTTGACGAAGCACAAAGGAAGCGTCAAAATGTGGCTACATGCTTAGCGCGATCTACAAGCACTCGGTGCACCATACTATTGTTCCAGTTAGGCATTAAAGATAAATAGCGGCGTGTTAACCAGATTTGACATGCTGTACAGAACAGGCATCTTCAGTTCCAGGACACAGCCAAACACAAAATACAAACATTTCTACCATCCACATTGGACTGAATCGGACTGAATAAAGCTCTGACAATTTGTAAGAGTTTCAACCTTTGTGACTGGTCACGGAATACCAAGGAGGGTTATATATTTTTTGGAATAAGACAGCAGGTTTGACAGTGGTATATGGTTTAATTAAGGCTGCGAGGACAACTTCATCTTGTTCTCCCCTGCAGAAGCCTGGCTTTGTCTCGTAACTTTATTGAAGGAATCATTTTCATGTTATAATTTTAGGAATGAGGCGAGTGGCATGGCAGAAGTACACAGCTGGACTAACCCCGTGGAGGGTAGATTGTTCCCTCTTGCTACACAAGGCTTGGTTTTGTGTGTAATATTATGAAAAGAATCATTCAAACAGTATCTATGTCACACCACACACTCTAGAAGATAGATTATACAAACTAAGCAAAACTTGTGCAAAAGTCCTATGAATTAGCACAAAATTATTTTAATGCCATTCGCAGTTAACTCCTAATCTAAACAATTAATTCCTAGTAACCAATTATCATCGCCCCAATGCTAGGAAAAGTGCAGATTATTCCACTTGCTATTTTTTCCCCACTTTCCTGGGGGAAATTGACAGATTTTGATCATTCCAGCATTTACAGGAGCTATCTAAAACATCAATTCTCTGATTGAATCTGAACTTCAATGTCTCTTTCATTCACTTTGTACCCAATATGTTAAAAGATTCTATAAAGCATTAAAAAAAAAGCTCTCGGATGTAATCCAACATGAGTTTAAAACAATAAAGACCCGGTAGGATGATACAGTGCAGAAAGTTTCCATGGGATCCGCACTGGAGTATTTTGGTCAAGTCATGGTGACTGCAAATTTACATAAAATACTAGGAAATAAAGTGCATGAATCAAATATAAAACCCATCCAACTAATTGTCTGATTTAATGAGCAAAAATAATACAAATTAACCCATTTAACTAGAAGACAGGAACTATGCATTATACAAATTTGTTCATCTAGGTAGAGCACAGGTACTGTACCGATTAGTCTATTCAAATAGAGCACATACTGTACAAAAGTGTTCATTCAAATTGAACACAGGTACTGTACGGACAAGTCTATTCAAATAGAGCACATATTGTAGAAACAAACATATTAAAATACAGCGCATGCTGTGTAAATGTGTCCTCCTAAATAGAGCACGTATTGTATAAACATGCTGACTTAAATAGAGCATGCACTGTTTAAATGTATTCCTTTAAATAGACAATACAAAGTAAATGCGTCCACTTAAATAGAGGGCATATACTATATAATCATCTGCATGTCAAACACACGCTGTATAAATGTATTCATTTAACCAGAACAAATACTGGAGTTCGTATATTAACATATTTATTTTAAGCATATCCTGTCTAAATGTATCCACTAAAATTATATATTGTATAATTGTGTTGATTAAAATAGAGCACAGCTATCATATAAACTAACCTACTCAGGTAGAGCAGACATTGTATAAATATTTAAGGAACGCGCATATTGCATAAAGACATCCATTTAAATAGAGCACTGTTACTACATGAACATCCATTTCAATAGACGCATATAGTACAAATACATCCTTTTAAATAGTTACTATATAATCATGTACACTTGAATAGACCACCTGTAAGACCACTTGGGGGAAGTACCAGAGGGTCACCAGAACCTAATGGAACTGTCCCCTAGTGTGAGTCTTTACATTCAGGAGAGGAATAGTTTGGTGGAAAAATTGGAGGAAGAGAAAAAAAGTAAACACTGTGTAAACATGTTTATTTAATTACAGAAAACAATTTATAAATGTTCCCATTTAAACTACAGCGCAGGTACTGTGCAAACAGATACATTTGTGAACTGTATAATCGTGTCATTTTAATACAGTATATACTTTATAAATGTACCCATTTATGTAGAATGTACTGTTTAAATGTGCTATTTGAAACAGATCACAAGTACTGTACCAATGTCTCCATTCAAACCAAGCATATACCATGCAAACATGCTTTATCAAGCATGGTGTAAAATTCTAACCAAGTCCATATGCATAGCCCAGGCCAGCTTGACTTATCTAAATATACTCAAAAGTGCGAAAGGCGTCCCTCACAGTTCCCATGTGCTGAATAAACTTTTCTCCTCATCCTCACTTCAACCCGAAAATGTGACACTTTTCATAGCCACATTCTGCAGCGGCACATCTACCTTACATTTCCTGGCATTTCAATAAAACTGTTAAACTCTCAAGTCCTCCCTTTCACTCTCAGGCTTACAAAAACAGAAGAGTAAAAGACGTACACACATTCCCACAAATCGCTCTCTGCATATTTCTAATGCCAGTTACAAATGGAACGCCAATTCAGGAAATGCACAGGATCCGATTCTGTGAACAAGCAGAACAAATTTCAACACTGTATGTGTGCAGAGTGCCAGTCAGGCCCTCAATGAGTTAACATATTCCACGTTAAAAAAGACCGCACCACAAGCAACTTAAACTTCTTCCACAGGAGAAAAAAAACGCTTTATCTATTTCTACACCTTTAACCAGAAACTATTCAGTCAGCTCCCCCTCCCATTCCACGGTGTTGAAATCTATTCCGAGTTCTAGATGGAATTCAATGAGAAAACATCCTCACATTGCCTAAATATTTAGCAAACACTTTCACCTGCTGACTGCACGTGGAGAAGGAGGTAATTGTTCATCTGAGCACTATCTGTGTTTGAGGTGGATAAATTATGTTGTCACTGACTGAAATTAACAGCAATTCCTTCAGACAATTTCCCAATTTCCAATGCTAATTGCAATTTTACTTTTAAATATACTTGCACCTGTTTTCTCATTTGGTCAAGATATTTTAGGTACAAAGGTAGTGTAACTGAATATAATCAGCGTATTTAATTAACTGTACTGAAGATGTGTAAAAAGAAGCAATTATATTGCAAATGAAAGAGTTTTTTGGCCTTAAATTATTTTATTTCACATTACCTAGAACACAAAGCAAAACTACAAGATTCCATTTTTAATTTGTAATTACTTTAGTATAACCTTCCTGGGAATGAGTTACTCTTATTATAATTATTATTAATTAATCTTGCCTCATTACTAAATAAATGAAGTAATAATGTAAAAATTAATTAAAACATCAAAATACACATTAACTCACAAAAAAGGGTTTTGGCGGTCACAATTTAATTTGACTTCAGTATTCATTTCACACGGCAAAATTGTCTTCAAACTCAATTTAAACGCCATTAAAGTAACGTAACGTTCTGCCCTTATTTTGAGGGCTGTGTTTTAACCCCTCCCTGAGTGCTACCAGCAAATTCAGTCACTTTTCACAAGCACCATTTTTAACATAAACTATTAGGCACTTCATTTCCAATTCCATTCTCACCCCAATACTTTAAAACATTTCAATTGCAGCGATGATTATTCTCAAAGCTGTTAAATGACAAAAGTGATAGCATCAAGGGAATTCAACATTCAAAGGCCTCAGACAGTTTAAACAAACTTAGCCAGAGAGGATAGCAGGAACGCAGACATTTTACTGCTTCATATAGGAAGGTGTAGAGATTAGACGCAGCTCAGAGAAAAGCTGCATCAAATATCAAGGACGCCAGACTAATGGCACTTAGCACTGATTTTACAGCAGAGAGCCAACCCTTCCCAGACTGACAAGAAGGGATTCGACCTCTTTCAAAATCATCTTCATTCCAACGCCCATCCGTTAAAATATGCACTCCCTGTTTGTCCCTTGATGGTTTGAGGCAGGAATGAGCCACAGGTTCCACTTTGTCAGCTTGTCAGGTCCCTTTAAGACATATTCACTGTCAAGGTTTTTTTATAATTAGAAAATAACACCAATGTAATTCCAGACAATTCCAATAAACATCGAGCTATTTCACAAAGACTCAATTACTTAACTGGATTCCTTAAGATTCTTTTTTATTTCTTCACACAATAGTGACATCGCGCCATGTGGGAGACAATGTTAAACCTTGTGGAAAGTACCACTAAGTCGATTCCAATTGGCTTCTGTGGAAATCACGTGGAAATCTTGCAGAATTACTGGTTATAGAGCATATTCTGAAAATGAGTGATTTGTGCGTGTACTGCAATGCCCTGTACACCACCATAGGGCAATACACCTTTACTGTGTAAATATTACTGTATATGAGTACGCTGAAGGAACCAAAACCATTCTTTCTGAGTGGCATTTTACTGCCGCGAATCAACATGGGTGTAGACAATGCACAAGGGCAGGCTATGGCGGATGCCTTGCTGATCTGCAGATGTTGGGGGTACACTACAGGTTTGGCTACTGATTGGAAAGAAGTTTGCCACCAAGGAGACATAAAGTGGGTACTTAGAATGAAGATGCACTGACATCAAGACACAGATTCAGTGTCATGAAAGTATGCCAGAAAGAAATTAACAAAAAGTAAACTATTAAACATATAACATACAGACTAACAAACAGCTGGCACTGAGTTTGAAGCTCTAATTCAAACAAGGAGTTTTGTTGGCTTTTATTAACCACTTGAATTTAGCTCTCCCAATTCATGATGTCATTAGAACCATCGGACTGAGCCTTGTAACTCACTGCCAGACATCTGGTATCTTTATATGCAGTTTACGTCAAGCTGAGGCTTTACGTTAGCAGAGGAGCTTAGCGTTTCGCAGGCACAGAGGGCATGCTTTGAGGTGGGCAAACTGGAGTGTCGAGACATCCTACAGCCCAGCTGAAGTGTCTGCTACGCCAGGAGACACTCAACGGACAAAGCTGCCCTCCCATCCCAGGCCAGTAAAGTAAAATCAATACGGTCAAACTCTTCCTCAGTTCAGTCGGTGCCACTCTGACACCTTTCCCCCTTTTCTTTGCCAGTCAAGTCCAATCGAGTAACTGACAGTGCAAACGGCCTATCACTCCTGATGCTAAAATCTTAGCTCCAACCACCTCAGTGGAAGGGTGAGTTACCCGCAGAGAAATACTCGAGCCAGACAGTGTATCTGAACAGTTACTGTTAAAGAATGAACTGTTACCTGCTTGGCTTGGGACATGAATCCATTTGCCCACCACAGGGTACTGATAACTGGATCATAAGGCTACAAACACATCATCAGTGTCATGTTGCTCCTGTCCTGCTTGTAATGGGAGCTCGAATTCAATTTCAATCATTTGATCTAAACTGAATTTAATTTCCACCACCCCTCAAACCAAGGCAGGAGCTGTGATTGTATCTGTATCAGGTTACCTGTCCAAAATGTTCAACAGACAGAGTGGGGCTAGGGAGAATTGAGGATTCAAATCAGACTGCCACAACCTTGTTTAAGTACAAGTGCTTTGGGGGTGTCTGCACACCAGCGTTGGAAGGAGGGCAATGCTCTTAAAATCAGATTTGACTGTTGGGCAGATTTTACGCTGTGGATTCATATTCTTGGGATTTAACAGTATTGATTCCCTAGCTTTTGATACTTACAATCCTAAAATGCATTTTACAAATCTAGACTTCTACACCTTCAGAGTTTGCTCAAACAGAATACAGTTGGGGCAGGGGGTGTGTGTAAAAAAGGTTTCTACTAAATGTAGTTTGCCTTTAACTAATCTGATTCAGAGGAAGTTTTGCACCCTGAAGCCCAGGCATCTCACTGTAATTTTCAAAACATTAAGTCCCTATGCTTTTAGGGGCCCAAAGCTAAATCCCTTTCTCCAAGGATAAGCCATCTTTTATAGAGAGTTAAAGATTTTTATATATTCCTGAAAAGTAATCTCTGATGTTGATCTGCACAATGCCAGCATTTTGGGCTCAATCTAATACCAGTGACAAGTAAAGAGATATATTTTTGGATGTGGCTGTGTCTATGCATATGTATCTGTGTGTTTATTTATTTATTTATTCATTGATGGGATGTGGGGGTCGCTGGCTAGGCCTGCATTTAGTGCCCATCCCTAATTGCCCTTGAGAAGATGGTGGTGAGCTGCCTTCTTGAACCGCTGCAGTCCATATGGTGTAGGTACACCCACAATGCTGTTAGGAAGGGAGTTCCAGGATTTTGGCTCAGCGACAGTGAAGGAACGGCGATACAGGTCCAAGTCAGGATGGTGTGTGGCTTGGAGGGGAACTTGTAGGTGGTGATGTTCCCATGCGTCTGCTGCCCTTGTCCTTCTAAGTGGTAGAGGTCGCGGGTTTGGAAGGTGCTGTTGAAGGAGCTTTGGCGAGTTGCTGCAGTGCATCTTGTAGATGGTACACACTGCAGCCACAGTGCGTCGGTGGTGGAGGGAGGGAATGTTGAAGGTGGTGGATGGAGTGCCAATCAAGCGGGCTGCTTTATCCTGAATGGTGTCGAGCTTCTTGAGTGTTGTTGGAGCTGCACTCATCCAGGCAAGTGGAGAGTATTCCATCACACTCCTGACTTGTGCCTTGTAGATATAAGGCCTGTTCATGTATCTATATCTGCCTCTTCTCTAGGTGTGAGTGTCCATGTGCATGTGTTGGTGTATATTGCTGTTTTCATCCTGTGCTCTGTTTTTTCTCTTCATGCTTCTTTCTTTTATAGTCTTGCTTCTTTCTCTCGCTCCATAATTAAGAACTTCAAATCTCAACACTCCTCAGAAGCAAAGAGCAAGTAAATAAGGTAATTTAACAGGGACCCTCCTGAAGGGTAGATCACAGTCTTGGCTGGAGTGTCAAACGTAGCATGAACTATTCTTTTTAATCTCAGTAGATGAATTCACTTCAGCTGATCTGAAGCTTCACATGGATGGCAAACGATCTCAAATTTTGGACAATTTTCAAACTGGGGTGGGGGAAGCATTTGAACTCGAAGGGGACATGCAAGTGTCATGTCTTCTCCGGGGAGGCTCACTATTAGGTAATGTCGTGGAAACTATGACAACTGTCACTTAACGTGACGCCACCAATCTTTTCATAACTGGTGTGGCTTTTGATTTTTGACAGGGAACAAAGTACCTGCTCCTGGGGGTTTACGATGGCTGTGGCTCCCTGCAAATTCGCACCCTGACCTGCCGTGCATTCTTTCCAGCCGAGAGACGCTTCCCATGACTACCTCTGCGGAGAGCCCCCCACAATTAAATCTCACAGCAAACACTTTTTTTTAAAACAACCTGAGGATTGGACTATAACTCTGTCTCTCACATACACACAAAAAAGACAAACCTTCAGGTTGTAGAGTCTAGTTGCAGAGCGCCTTGTCTGCACCTTGGAAAAAAAATGGTCTCAAAGCACAGATAGGAATAAACAGAGCATTAAATCAAGTAAAACTGTGACAAGGCCCATATATGCGTGGACAATGCCAGTGAGGCATCTCCAATCTTTTGTTCACAGCTTAACAAAACTCTCTGGTCACACCACTTTAGCTCAACACTGCCTGTCGAAAAGGCATCAATAGATACCCAGTGCCTGTCAAATGCAAAGCTGAAGAAAAGTGTTTCAAAGAATGTTTAACTTATAAGGTGAACCTTTATTACTTGAATAGAGATAGGACAGACATTTTTCAGCCATTGGGCTGCCCGGGCGGTATCAAAGAACCATTCAGAAACTGAGGGGGTCCGCACATTTATTTCTTCACAAGGCACCCAAAACTTTCCATTGTGTCTCGACAGAGGATCGATGGCTGCTGTTTATTTCCTTTAAAGCGCAGTGGACACCTTAGGATGTTCTTTTATTTACGGTGTAGTTTTTTTTAAACAGTATGTTTTTAGTTCTCGGCACTCACACAAAGCAATTTTACACTGTTTCCCCCACCCCATTTTACTTCACATTGAATGGAGTGTATTTGCACCAACAAGCTTTTTTTTTTGTTCAAATAACTTTTGCAAAAGAACTATTTGAGTTTGACTGGGGCTCTCTCCTGCTCGTTAGAAACCCCCACCGATCACCAACCTGGTGGGCTATCAAAGGAAGCAAACACTTCAAAAAAACACATTATTTTTACGGTTTCTCGCATAAAACCAGAAGTGCCAACATTTTGCAAGTCCCCACTTTAACTTTAGAACTGACTACTTTTTTTTGACAAAGTCCTTTCCTTTTTTTGTGCCACTAGATTGCTATGTTTTGGCTTCGACTCCTTCACCCTCGCACCCACCCCCACCCCCAAAAGAAATAAAATCACACAACAGCACACTAGCACTGATGGAGTGCCTTGCGTCGCTGCTGACCTGCACCGTTAGGGCTGATCTTTTTTTTCCACAGAAGCCGAGAAGCTTTGTCTCTTTCACCCTGCTGCTGTCAATTCGCTGCCTATGTGCTGTCTCTTTCCCAGTCCCAACCCTGTCAGTTTCTGGGCTGCCAATTTCAACTTGAAGCTTGACTGGGCTGATTTGATGTAAATACCTCGAGGGAGAACCTTGAAACTGATGAACAGTTATGTCAAGTCGATTTTGCACTGTCGGGAAAAGGTAACCTCTGCACAAAAAACAACAAGGTTAAAGAGATGGGGGCTTTGCACGTGGATTACGCTTCTCATACACCACGCTGTTTACCATCCCTTGGAAATTGTAACTGTCAGTATAAGTCCTAATTGCGGATGCAAAACCTGCCATTATAATAAAAACGGAGGCAGTGCAGACATTAAGTGTTACAGCCTAATTTGTGAGACTACTGAAAAGGTAGCGCAGATGAATATTTCATTACATTAATTACTGAAGACAACTCCTTCCTGCCAGCCACAGATGTGTGTGTACTGTAGCTAGCAACAGCCACTGCTTAACACAACATGCAACAACTCCCCCCATACATGTACACATATATACACACACACACATACACACACACACTCTCTCAAGTTTCAAAGGTGTTGGAGGGCGGGAGGGGTAAGTGCATGCTGCATATTGTTTGGGCAAGTCCAAATGTGCTCTCTGTATAAATGTCAAGGAGTGTTTTTTTCCAAACCAAATGTAAGGGGGGCTTGACACTCTGACTAAGCTGCTGAAAACAAATTCTGCTGGATTAGCGGGGCTGCTGGATACTAGAGTCGGGGTATAGAAAATGGTACAAAGGTTGGATTCAGTTTGGTTCAAGAGTCGTTAAGTTGACAAGGGCCATCTGAGCTAGTCTTCTCTGCGCTGCCTTTTGTTGTTGTTGTTTGTTCCTACAACAAATAAGGCTCCTTATTCAGGTAAACGTCTCTTACCCTTCCCAAACCAATGTTTAGCTTGAAGGGTTCCCGTGTAGCAGAAGCCTGGATTCCAGTTGTCTTACCTCTTTGTGACCAATTACTTCAGTGTGTGTTTGACTAATAAACAAGCCCAATCAATTCAAAAAGTTTAGATATTTTTTTAAATCTATCAAATGAAAGGAAATTTGAAAGACAATGACTGCCTCATAAAGGGGACATCCTTGTGACACGTGAATTGTTCAAACTATCCAATCATTCCCAGCAAGAAAACTGTGAGGAATGTCTTGGGAATTGCTCTGTGCCAAGACTTGGGCTCCCGTTAAAGAGAAGGCCTCGCTACAAAGGTGGCCATTATTGGGCGCTGGTCATTTTACAGTGGCCTGTATAATGGAAGCTTTCATCGAAAAGCACAACGAACAAATGAAGAGTTAAAAACAAAAAAGGACCAGGACTGCATCAAAAACACTTTTTTTAACGGGAAGGAAAGAGCAGCCAGCTTTATTTAAATCCTCACAAACACGGACACTTTGAAAATGGGATGCTCTATTGAACTTCACCGGTGCGCGTACAGCCGCAGGTGGGTATATCCCCAGATTAAAGGGGCACATGTGTCCAGGCTGTTTATTACATAAGTGGCTGCTGCTACAGTCAGGCCTCTGCAATCACAGGGCCGTTTACATGTAAACTTTCAGGTACAGGCACAGAGGGGCTCAGAAGGGCAGAAGCTAATCTTTCTTTGCATTTAACACTTATTCTCTGAGGAAGTGCTGGTCGACACCACAGCTTAACAGCACAGAATGTTGTGACCAGATGCACTTAAAATAATTTATTGAACAGTTAGCCTTTAGCTTTCTCGTGCATTATATTATCATCATTCATTTTATTTTAAAGTATATATAAAAGCTCTTCACAACTTTTTTTTGATCTTGTTGGCATGGACATAGTGGTCACTTGTGAGGCATATACTTCATGTTTTACTTGCATATTAGGATTGAAATGAAATTTCATCACAGTTTAGGGAGGTCCAGTCAACCAGGTATTTTTAAAAAAAAAAACAAGTTTGATACTCAACACAGTGATTTTCTCATCTCATCTGTGTTGTTCCAGGGGGGCATCCAGTGGCATCAAGATACTTCCCCGAGGGAGCGAAGAAAGGACAGCATTGGAGCCACCCTGTGTCACAACGTCATGCCTCTTCAATGGTCACTACAATAGGAGGTGTCTGAGGACAGAATACCTAGCACCCTGGTCATAGCCCTGGTACATGTTATCGTTAGTGGGAGGAAGGGGATGCAAGGTGATGGGTGTGAAACTTACCGAAGAGGGAAAAAAATGAAAAAAAAAATTAACAACCGTTTTAAAACGAAGTTTAGATCAGAGTTAATGAAGTATCGAAATTCATGGTAATAAATAAATAAATGGCTTGGATTCTAGATGTCATGATATCTTAATCTGCCGATCTGCTATTGATTGTTCACTCTGCCAGTGACCTTGCCAGAAGTGCTCTTCCACCTAACAATCAAATACACAGCGCCGTATGTCACCATTATAGCCCCAAACTAGTGCTTCACTACAGAGCCCTGGGCAGCAGCTCGTGCACTCGCAGCACTTGTTCACTCAATTTCCATTTTTCATCCAAAATAGTTTTGCCAACTATATATACACTATATACACACACATATATATATATATATACATACACATACATGTATACACATCTATACACATTCACACACACATATCTATATACACATATATATACATATACACATATTCACACACACATGTATATGTATGTATGTAAAGTGTGTGTTTCTTTCTCAAATCGCGTGGTTGGATTCAATACTACATCTCCTTTTCTGTTAGTATTTGGAATATGCTATTTTATAGTTATCTGTTTATTTTTTCAGTAACTGTTCCCTCTGGTTCCGGGAATGTGTTGGAAAACGCCTTGTACAAGCTGTCACTTTATGGAAATGATCGCTCTTCAGTAATTTGATGCACTGGATGATATTACACATTTGCTAAAGCCCCTGTCCTGTCCACACAATATCCACACAGTGGCATTTCCTCCCTTTGATTTGGCAGTACTTGCTGTCGGGTGGTCTGCAGCACGCTTATTTCGAAAGGTTTGGCAGCATTCCTCATATATTGCTACCTTTTCTAAATTAGTTGCTGCTTTTTGCTCCTTTCCGATTCCTGTTTATCTTTGCCTTGCCCGCTGGCAAGTCACTTTGCCCTGTTGTGAGCTTCCTCACACCGCACTACATGCTGTTCTTGTGACCCTCCTCCAAGGGGACAGGTAAGTGACCTGGTCCAAGGTCTCTGCACCTGGCACTTGGAACAAGCCACTGGGAGATGTGCAAGGGCGGCGGAGCCTGTCTAACCCTCCCGACTGCTTAAAGTCGATTACATATCCCGGGGAACCTCTCCCATTCGCCCATCACCAGCTCCTGGGACAATCCGCCTCAGATCAGAACAGACTGAATGATCTCCCACTCCATGGCGCGGTGACCCTTAACCAGCACACTGCTCCACTGAGGTCGGAGCCAGACTAACTTTAGTTTCATAATCTATTGATTTCAAATGTCCACTGAAAATGTATTAACACCCCCAGCAATCCCTGCAGGAACCGCGCGATGCTTTTAATGGAGCTGTTCACTTTCAACTCCTTTCATGTCTTTGTAATCTGATTTTAAAGAGGAGAGGGGCAGTTCAGCGGAGTGGTATATCACCTTAGAGGGAAGTTGATCTGTATCATCCAATCATCAGACGCTGTGGCAAGGGAGCTCGCAGTTTACCACCGGCTCTAACAACATAGCAAACACCTTTCGTGTTCGCACTTTTCTCGTGCCCTTACTTTTTCACACTGCCAAGCTGCTCCAGCACTGACACATACTCATTTAACTCGCTAAGTTCCACAAATAAAAGTTCACAAATGACATTTTATTTCAAGAGTAAAAAAAAACTGGGGGTTTGTCCCCCCCCCCCCTCTGGTGGGTTCTATGGGCGTTGGTGCCAAGATTGTCAGCTCACAAGCCCCGACAAAGCGTCCCCAAAGGGTTAAATCGCTTGTAAGCGCCTCTGCAGAGGTCCGACATCACGTACGCCTGGTAAAGAATTATCCCAGCACCCCGCCTCGCACACAAAGCTTTTTTTTGCAATCAGCTTGCTACTTCCAAACCCCCAACCCACCACCCACCCACCGCCCAAGTGTCCTAAGGTGTTGGCTGAAGTAAATCTGGTGAACTCCGCCCGCAGCCGGTGGAGAGGGTGGAGGGAGAAGAGAGAAACAGGAAAGAAGGGGTAATATAAGATGTAGTTCTTCCCCCTACCCCACCCCAGAGTTCTCAAACCCTTCCAAACACAAATCAGATATACCCTCGACACTTCTGTTACGTTCAAACCATACGCCGCCCTCTGAAACTATTTCAAAACTAAAACGAACATTTTGGAAATGGTTTCAGCCCTTTTAGACAGACACCCAGCTAAATAATGCGTGACGGACAGTTCCCTGGAAGTCGTGGTTTGTTTTTAAGCAGAGTAATTTAATTCTGTCCTACCCCTGGTTTGGAAAATAACATTCTTGTAAATTTCACCCAAGTCCAGCCCAGCCCACTAATTGTTGCTAATTGTCCTTATTGTCTCGGCCCGAAACCTATGGTTGGCTGCCTGTGAATTTCGTGAAGGTTAATTTCGAACGGAAAAGGACGCACTTTTTTTTAAGATTCGAAGATAAAGGTGGTCACTGAACTACAGCTGTCAACTTCACTGACTAAGTGGCTGTAAAATACCTTGAACTTCGTGACATGGCAGGGCTAGCTACAGCGGAATGTCGTGTTAGCTCGATTTGTGTTAGCTGAATTATTATTTTTAATTTTTTTTAAAAAAAGATCTAAAATTTATTTGAGCTGTTGAAACCAAACTGAAACTAAAATAGAAATCGGAAGAATATTCCTTTCATGCCTGGGGAAGTAAAAAAAAATCTAGATTCTGTATTATTGCTGAACTGTGTGGTGCTGTACGGTACAACAACAACAACAACAATGTTGTACAGCAAACGTTTTCAGGATGTACACCTGACCTCAGACACGGCAGACTCGGGAGTAGAATGTGATCCTCTTTAGACAGTTCTGCTCAAGTGTTGCAGCGAGTGGCCACGAATAGTACAGGCATGCCATCCTGAAACATTATCTGTCTGTCAAACAGGCCAAGGCTACATGGACAGGGGAGAGTGCTCGCCATGTAAGGCTGTAACCAGGGGAAGCCCAGTTAGCTTTCACAAACACCTAAGCTATTTTCCTCGACACCAAACCCTCCCCTCCTTTCTCTCTCTCTTTCTCTCTCTCTCCCTCTCTCTCTCTCTCTTTCCCTCTCACTCTTCTTTTCATCTTGTTCTTGATGCCGAATGCAAATTTAGCCTGCTGGCGGTGAAAGGGCTGAATTGTGATTAAGAAGAAGAAGCTCTTTCTTTGTTCGCCCCTCAGGGGATGTTTACTGGGAGAGACACGGCGGATCAGATATGAAAGGCATTCAGGTCACCATTGATGTGAGTGAAAGTGAAATCATACCTAAGGCATTCAAAAGACCGCAGTGTCAGAGTTCAGCTAACGGTGCCTCTGCTGTGCATATTTTCCCGTTAGGAAGAACTCTCAGACAACAAAATAAATAACACTTCTCACAACAACATGCATATGCACACTTCTTTTACATTTCAAAGTTGTTTTTAAATACATGTTAAACATTACACTTTCTGCTAGCCTTCCATATGATTGATTCATATATTACTAAATATATATTTCTTATTTTGTTTTAAAAATCCTGTTTAGTTTTTCAACTGATCCTGCATGCATCTGCTCAAACATCAGCAATTAAGTGTCGGAAGATCTTTATTAATTATGTTACACGCTTAAAGCAAAGAATCCTTTTTTTTCAACAGTAATGCCACACCAGCCAGCTGATTCAATCCCTCTCCCCACCCCCTCCCCACAATTTTTTTTTAAACAGGCTAAAGAAGCCGACTAAAAGCCCATCAGAAAAGGTGTCTGTTTTAGACGCACAGACAATTGCACCCTTGTGGGATTGCGGAGTGAATAGTACAGTGGACACCCTAGCACTATTGACGTTATAAACATTAGTCCTGACAATCAATTGTCTGTGATCACTGCAAACCCGCTCTCTCTCTCTCTCTCTCTGTGCTTTGATGACAGGCGCAAAATAGTATGTACCTTGGGAAGCCGCTTTCTTGGAAATGATACAAGGAGCGAAAAACATATATATACACAAGCTTTAAAGAAAAAATCCAGAAAGCTTTATCTTCTTCCTCCTTTCGTGAAAGTGCACCTACAATGCCAGGACTAATGACAACGGGCTAAAATGTTTGAACTGGAAGAATCTGCCTTTGTTAAGTCTTGAAAGCAATGTTGCTATAAATGAATTACTGCCTGTCTTTTTACCTTCAGCATGAATGCAGACAAAACTCTGCTCGCAGCATCTGGTCCTTTACCCTTAACCCATTCCTCCAATGTACCTTTATTGACAATGATCAATATATCCTAACAGAAGGGAAAGATCCTTTACTAATGTGTTTACTGCCGATGATGGATAGCTACTGGTCTGAGGTAAGTAGAGGGGGCGGGGGAATAAATCTTCACAATCCTAATGAGTGATTTTTACTACCTGAAAAAAAATAAGCTGGACGGTTGCTTGTTATTATACCCACTTTGCACTTTTATTATACATAATTTAAAATTTAATATATATTATCAAAGCCAATCCCCTCACATTTGCTCACCAGGCTAGCTGCAAATGGCAACCAAGTGTAGCTTTTACAGTTAGCTGTTACTTGCAACACCTGGTGAAAGTATTGCAACAGTGTTTGAGCGCTGCTGGTAAAGGTTTATAAGGCTCCACGAGTGATGTTTATTTTCCTGTTGTCTGCAAAGACTTCTTTTTCTTCTCTCTCACCCTCTCTCTCTTTCTCGTGTTATTTTCGATGTTAAGTTTTTTTTGTTGTTGAAGCTGGGCGGACTCACGAACCTGAACTGAGACATACACTGGGTCAGTCGACCATGATGATAGGCTCACTGTTTAACGTCGCTCAACAGAAACAGCAGTGTCGGCCCACAACAGTTAATCCCATGATAGTTTTATTTTTTTCTCTCTCCTTCAAAAGCAAGAAAGCGCTCGACAGATATTTAACAGTTAGATTGCACCGGATTCGGTAGATTAAAAAAAAATGCACTTGCTTTACTAAATGAGGTTTCCCAAATCCGCACTCCTCGCGCAACACAAGCCTACTTCAAAAACAATATCCAAACTTTTGTTCGAAGCATTTCTCGAGATGCAAGTTCATTTCCTTTCTCCGACACAGATACCGATCAACTTTAGCAGTTTTAAAGCTTTCGTAGAAGTGACTGTGGAGTGATCAGATCGACTGATGGGACACCAACATTAAATAAATAAAATGACCATAAGCTTATGTGGGTGGTGAAACAGGCAACCCCACTTAATCATTAAACATTGCGGGCACTAGTTCTGCAATGGACAAAGGGCAGAACGTTAGCATTGACATGAACAGGACCTGTGTGTGTTGGGGTGGTGGGATGAGTGTGGGGGGTGGTGAGGGTGTGTGTGTGTGTGGGGGGGGGGGGGGGAACTATAACAACATCTTAGTGCAAAGGGTTAACCAAAACAACAACAAAAAAGACACTTTTTTCACTGAGCAAACAGACCCCGAACAGCGGTAACGCGGTTACCAATTGCGAAATTGCTACATGCACATCAATTTCACTTGCTAAAAAGAAGTTTGATTTCTTTTGATCTAACTGGAAATCAAAGTTACCCAAAGTATAAATTATTAAGTAAGCGCAGGTCTCCCGGGTCCTGAAACAAACCAGTTAAAGTAAAAGTGTTTCAAAGTTACAGATGAGTCAGTAATCATCTGACTTGGGTTGTGACTGAAACTGACACTGCCTTTTGTTCGATTTTTTTTCTCTCTTGGCATTTTTCACTCCCCTCCTGCCCGATCACATACAGTTACTCGCAGTCCAGCATCTCCCCCCACCTCCCCCCTTCTTTTTTTTCCTGCAATATATATCGCCCTGATAACATCTTCAAATGCTGCTATCAGCGGATGCACAAGCAAGGAGCTGACATCTTTTCCATGACTCCAGGAGGGGAGGCGGGGGGGGGGGGGGGGGGGAGAGAGAAGATTAAAAAAAACCTTCTCGTGCAGTCAGTTATGATAAATGCAGACGATTCCCCCGGGGAAAGGCATTTGGATGTGTGCATGACACGGGAGAAAATGTAAAGCGCTTTTACCTGCAGCCCCCAACTACCGATCACAACAGAAAGCAGGGAGGGATGTGGATTAAAGTGTAAAATAAACCCACCATATCTTTAGAATAACCCGAAAACAAGGCACTCAAGACAACTTGAAGTCACGTTAGAGATCCAGCCATTGATTTTCAAGGCAAGTTGGTTTCGAAAGGATCCCTACCTTATTTGCCTTTTCCTATCATTGCTCTCTAATCTCGTGTTCCCATGTTTCGTGAACTAACACACACACGTACACACAAATAGGGGAAGAAGATTTAAATAAAAACCCACTCTGGTTAATCTCTTAACACTAGCAACGTGCGTTTGGAATACTTGGAAAGGAAGAGGAAAAAGAAAAGGAATCAGCCTCAAGCATTGATACAACAAAAAAAGGAGAAAATCAATAACTTTAATATGCTAAAGGAGGAAAAGGCAGACTGCGTGCAGGGGGCAAGGTAACATTCACACACACACACACCCCGTCTCCTCGTCCAGTCGCTATGGACTGTACTTTAAATAGAAACTCGCGATTCCTCTCCCCCCCCCCCTTTTTCTGCTATTGTCACGGACACTTTATTTATCGATGGAGCCAAACATATCAAGCAAGGGGGCGGGGGGGGGGGGGGGTGGTGGGGGTGGAGGGGCAACGACACACAAGATGAAATGAATGTTACACAAAATGTCGAGCTGGCGGCACAACATTTGAGCCTGTGCGAGGTGAAAGCATAAACGCAGCGACAGAGCCTGATCCCGAATCACACACACAAGCTTGAAATATTGTGAGGGGCGACAAACACACAGACTACACACACACACACACAATCTAGGTACCAAGAGAAACGTTTTATTCTGATTCCGTTATCACCCCTTCCCTCCCTTTCCCCGCATCACACATCAACACAACAAATTATAAAGAAACAACAGACAGAGAGAGAGAGAGAGAGAGCTGCTCCTTTCAAAAACAGTCGGATCGCCTTTTGTTTCCTTATTTGTGGTCTAGAAATTCTTTTTAAAAAGTTACAGTGATCCTTGAAAGGAGAGAGAGAGAGAAAACGGATCGGGCGGAAAGTATTAAAACATTTAACAAATATATATAAGGTGTGTCCCGTTAGACTCAAGTGCTGCCAAAGTCTGACACGTCGTTTTTTATATATCGAAAGAGTTCAGATAAATAAACCATCGCTTGGAAAGCAAACAAAAGAGGGACATAACGGTTTTCTCCTGTAGGCAAATCAAGGTATTGGAGAGAGAGAGAGGGAGAGGGGACGGGAGTAACTTTCACACAACATACATCTCGCACTTTCACTGGGGGAGGGGGGCTTTCTCGTTTCCAGTCAATCAACATTACACACACACACACTCACACACACACAAAAAGGACCCGCTGCTAATAATCTGAGGCTAACTTTGTGCGGGAGACGATGGCAGCAAAGGAAAGGTGCTCTCTCCTACCGTTTTTCCTCCTGGGGTTGGCTTGTTTTCGCCTCTTACACCTGGGGCCATCCGCCATGATCTGCTGCTTCATTGATAAGAGTCTGATCAGATTCCAGGACTCGGCATCGGCTCGTCCCCCCGGCTCTTTTCACGACGCTTTACGGTCCTTCGGAGAGAGAGAGAGAGAGAAAAATAGAGGGAGCGTTTTACAAAAAACACACACGCCAACAATGTGTTTTACGGTACTCATTTAAATACTGCCCGCGAAATAAAGCACATCCCGGCCACCAGCACAGTCGGCGGACTTGGGCTCCAGCGATAGCAGAAGCCGGCACCTCTCCCAGCCCTCGGAGCCCTCAACGCACATCGCAACTCTCAGCACTGACTTTATCCCCAAATGTTCCAAACTGGGGCCATTGCACGGTAGCGGAAAGCCTGCGACTGTCCAGGCACATAAAGGCGGCTGAAATCCGCTTTTATATTATATATATGTTTTTTTTTAAATGCGATTGTTAGAAAGAAGCATGACTATTTTTTGAAGAGGGTTTTTTTGTTGTTGTTGTTGTTGCACTTTACTCTTTTGTTTGAGAGAGGGAGAGGCAGGGAGGGAAACAAGCGCGATCGCTGACTTACGAGATGGGAGAGGTGGACACACAAAAAAAATATGCACTGACGATCGATGGGGTCGTTGTGTGTGTGAGAACCGGCATCGTGCTGGTTTCCAGGACTTCAGAAATGTTTGATTTTTATTCCCCCTGACTGTAGGAAACGTGTAATCGTTAAACTACATCAGCATCTGCAACTGGGGTGATGAAAGACAAAGTAACGGTGCCGGCTGAGATCAGACTCTATGTCAATCTATGCATTTCCGGCCGTATTGGAATGTGCACGTTTACCTGCATTTATTTACTTTTTGCAACCAACACCCCCCACCTCCTCCCCTCCTCCCCCGCGCCCCCAGCAAATATTACCAATCCTCGTTCCACGCACACACACACACACAGCCCAAAGCATCAAACACCCGCGATGATTAAAGGTGATTCCGGCTCATGTGGGCAAAGTGTAACTATAACATGACATGCATCTGGTAATTTCCCCCAAATTTTACAGATGTTCCTTTTTTATATATATTTAAAACACACACACAAATTGATTTACGCCCTGCGAATGATGGCAACCGATGGCTGGAAACGTATGATTTTAAAACCTGCTTTGTTGTGAATTCAAACTGAAACGAAACTGACAAATGGGGGGAATCCAGGCACTGCTCTATAAAAAGGTTCGCATCAGATAAACCAGCAGCGCACAGAAACTATGTTTAATGGCTGATATTTATTCCAGTACATTGTATATATGAAAGTCCGACCACACTCCACACAAGCAAAAAAAAACCCACAGCAACAAAGACTTTAGGATCACTCAAAAAATGGCTAGTCCGACTTATCTTATGTAATAAAGTCACATAAGCGACCAAGCGTGTCATAGTGAAAAATGCCATCAGTGTGCCACACATAACAACTGCACTTTCTTTTTTACTTACTCGGGTGAAGGGAAGAAAAAAATAAACAATTGCGACTACCTCCTACACAATGAATCACACTTTTAACACCACCCGCTCCCCTGAATTCTGATCAGAACTGACTTTAGTAATAATTCGCCTTCAACACCAACCCAACTTTCACTTCTGTCATTACAATTGATTTCTGTTACCCCCCCTCCTCCCCCCCACAACCCCCGAAGTTTGCTAGGGTTTTTTTTTTAACGCGGAGAGCAAGGCAAAAAGAAAGTAGAAACACCGCATAGTTCAAAAAGGGATTCAAAGTTTTGGTAACACGTCCATTCACAGCAATAGGGGGATCCGGACTGTTTCAGTTTGTTGTAAATTACAACAACAAAAAACAGTGGCTTCCCATAAATCCTCTACAATAAGAAATATTCTGTCGCTCTTTTAAATCCCTCGAAAATTCCGTCTTTAAATAAATGAGAGCCACAGTGAGGAGGGGAAACGCATCGAGAGAGTCAGTCGCACCGTCGCAGCAGGTAACGGTCCACTTGAATAATCCATTCCTCACTAAAATAACAAAAGCCAACAAACGAGAAACACACGCGAGCTGGACAAGAGAGAATTGCCATTTTCCTAAAGGATTCCCACCAGCTGACGGACTTGCTTTATTTTTCTTCACCAACACCTTTTTTTTTTACACCTGGATGTCAGGTACTTTAACAAAGTTTTGCCCCCAAAATGCAAACAGCATTAAGAGGTGGAACGGATGAAATTCACAAAAAGTTTATTTCCTCGCGCGTATTTACAAATACCTGCACACACAATCTATCTATGCATATTATAGATATATAAATGTATAAAATACCTGCTCTGTCCTGGCTGTGTTGTTTAGTAAGACTGGTAGGAGATCGGCAGCGTGGAGATGAAGGAGCATGAAGAGCAAGACGAGGTTTTTTTTTAAAAAGGGGGAGAGAAAAAAACCTTTAAAGACTTGAGGAAGGACCGTTATTCCTGCTGTGCAGGTTAGAACTGATCGCTCCGTTGTCTCCCACACCAGGAAACACAACCTGTGGACGGACTGACGTGTTCCGCTTGTTGGAATGACATTTTTCTATAAAGAGAGTCCCTGAAGTGCGGCCCCAGAAACGCACGCCACCTATCTTCGTGGTAAGGGATAATTGAAGATCCGTAAACGTGATCATCGGTAGAAGTGACGTTTTCAAACATTTTTCTCCCTCTCTCTCTGTCCAGTACGAATCTGGATTAAATTACCTTTACAGTCGCGGCCATCATCAGAGGAAGGGGAAGGGTGGCGGGGAATGGAAATGCAGATGCCCCTCTCCCTCGTTCGACCTAAGAGTGAAATTGCACCATTCTTACATGGCTAGCTGTATCTGAAAGTACAGATCACACAGCCCCGTGCCACTCAGTGACTTCAACAACAACAACAAAACTCCAGCCCTTTTCAACTCTTGCTCGCTCAGACAGGCAGTGGGACAGACGGATGCATCGCTATGTAACCAGCCTCCCAGATGCGGCTGCCGATCGGATCGGATCGGATCTTCCCCTGGCTTTGCCAGTGATGTTACTTAAATGACATGTTTTATTTCACAGAAAGTTGGCGGCTCGCGTCTCATTTTTGCTTTCCACCAGCCCAATAGTCTGAATCTTCTCATCCCGAACTGAAATTTCGACATTGATACCCCCCCCCCACCCCCGCCGTTGTAAAATGTGTCTCAGCTGAACGTTTCGCAATAACTCGAAACTTTCACCATATTCAGAAACTTTGATCTTGTTTTGTTTTAGTGATTTCAAAACACACGAGCATCGTGTTCTTTTACGCCTTATTAAAACATGCCCCAGGACCCTTAGTCTATTCCCTCCCAGTGTCTGACTGGTAACCTACCTTTAACTAAAGAGCTCGCCCTTAAACATCAACCGCTAATGATTATTTAAACTACTGCCTTAACCTCTAACCCTAAGTAACTGATCTAATAAAAAAAGGAGGGGGCAATTCTCCGGAGTGAATCGCACTGGCGGCTAAAGGGTTAACGCGCTCTGTTGACGAAGTTCTCCTGAAACAGGAAACAAACCATTACCTGGCTTTAACATAACGATTGGGATTCGTGAGGTTGGAAGGATTTTAAAGCGATTATATTTGAGTTTGTGGCGTGTGGTTCTGAAATGCCTTATGTGTGTATGTGCTTATACACCGCGCCAGTGTGTCTATGTGAGGTTTCCCCCTTTTTTCTCTCTCACTAGTTGTACATTTCCAAATATCTGCTTCTCGCTTGTTTCACATCGATACCAAAAGCTCAGCCTCCGCGGTGCAACCATTGGCTCCGTGACAGTCCCCAAGCTGCCCTGCCTTGACATGTCGCTAACTCCTGTTTGGTTCATTAAGTTTTCAATCACCAGACATTGGGTAATAATAAATCCGATTGATCATTTATCGGAGCCAGTCATTTTGTTTTTGCAGGAATAGGCGGGGCCCAGAGGTTTTTGGGGATGCGCAACTTCTGAGGTGTTGTGGGTTTTTGTGTAACGAAATG
Source organism: Somniosus microcephalus (assembly GCF_052327205.1). NCBI lineage: Eukaryota > Metazoa > Chordata > Chondrichthyes > Squaliformes > Somniosidae > Somniosus > Somniosus microcephalus. The sequence goes on from NC_140990.1 coordinate 301,309,239, forward strand.
TAAAAGTGGGTTCCCTGGAGATCTTGAAAAAGTCCTGATTCCCGAGATGTTTTTTCTTTTTATTCCTGTAATTATTCCAACATTGCTGGTTAAAGGTAGCAGGATCTGGTTGGCTACGTCGATCGGGCGTGTGAAATGTTTGAACAAAATGACCTGGTGCATGGGGATTCTGCCGAAATGTAAACCAAGTCTCTGGACTTTCAAAGCAAAAATCTCCTCCAGTCCTGTCCGGGGGAACTTCAGTGTTCACTGCCAGAGTTTATCCAGTGCCAAGGCCAGAAGTCAATCAGCTGTCTTTTAATACAGAACTTTTCTAAATCATTTTTTTTCCTGCTGCAACATAACATGATAAAAAGAATACCCGGGATGGGCATAAAATGGTGAAAATGGAGTCAAGCACTTAAGAGCCTTAGTCACACACCAGGTCCAAGTGATTCTAATGCTGCTTTCAGGAGCTGCTTCTTTTCACTTATAGATAGAATAAATTTGGTCTGCGTGTAACTCTTTAAAATGAATTTTCCCTTTGATGCATACTGTAAACTCATTCGTTTTTTGGGAGAGTGGTGGGGGGGAGAAAGATCGTATTGTATGAAGGCTGCATTCCTGGGAAAGACTAGTTTACTTCAGTGAGTAGGACTGGGCTTTCAAATGATAAATTGTGCAAGAGTCGGTAAGTGCAATGGCAAACTGTGGGTGTAATCCCATGAGTAGAGAGCAGACTGGTTCTCCCTTGAGCATAATTACAATAGGATGGCTTTCAGTTACTTTTTAAAGAAGGACTCTTATCATCAGCCCCTCGTTTAAAAATCAAATGATTAAAGAGGCTAATGATTCACTTGAAAACAATTTTTTTCAGGCTAACTCTGTTGATGTATTTTGCATTATTTTTTGTTTAAATGGTGGACCGATGACCTAATCGGGGAAACTCTCTCAGAGAAGTTTATTGAGTCTAACAGTATGAAGGACTTGATTTAACATCAGCAAAGGTACAGTCATCAAATGGTATTTCAGCAATGTTGTAAAATAAGAAAGACTTGCATTTATATAGCGCTTTTCATGACCACCGGATGTCCCAAAGCGCTTTACAGCCAATGAAGTGCTTTTTGAAGTGTAGTTACTGTTGTAATGTAGGAAACGCGGCAGCCAATTTGCGCACAGCAAGTTCCCACAAACAGCAATGGTGATAATGACCAGATAATTTGTTTTAGTGATGTTGATTGAGGGGTAACTATTGGCCAGGACACCAGGGATAACTCCCCTGCTCTTCTTCAAAATAGTGCCATGGGATCTTTTACAGCCACCTGAGAGCAGACAGGGCCTGGGTTTAATTTACATATATCTTTGCAAGTATTAAGCAGCCATTCTCAATGGCTCAACAAGTCTACCCAGTTAATAGCTGAGCCATAAAGATCAGGAAGGTCCCATGTTTGATCAGTGCTGATTTAAAAAATTTCGGCCAGGGTGGCAGTAGGGGCTGTTGTAATTGAGAACGGGAAATTGGCCAGAGTTCGTACTATCCAGCATCCCCTGCATGAAGTGGGCATGTGTAGTCATCAGGTGCGGGCAGGATTTGGGTTGGCTGTAATGCTTCTTATGATCAAATGGCCCCTGACACTGTCAAGACACAGATAGGAATAATGGCCACTTCAGGGAGGCACTGGAGGGCCTGTGTGGAACTGTTCCCAGCAAGGAATCAACACCTTTAGAAGAGCAGAAACATTGTTGGAGAATACTGGTGAGAAAAGAGGATTAAAACAACAAAACAAGCACGCTGAAGTTAACTTAAAAAAAAAGCTTATTATTGATTTTTTAATGATACTGATTCTTTTAATGATTATTATTGAAATATTTGTAAAGTATGTATGCCAGATTTTAAAAGTAATGGTAAAAAGACGGTAAGAGTAAAATTAGAAAATAATTTGGTGTTGCATGACCTTTTGCTTTCATATGTGTGTCATTAATCACGTTTATTTTGAGTCATTCACTTCTAAAAGAAATACTGATGGTGATGCTTCCATTCATAGGAACTCACAAAAGTACAACACAGGAAAAGACTGCACTTCATCTGACTAGTCCCAAAAAACAAATGCTTCTTAACCACCCACTCCCTCAAATATCTATCCAATTCTCCCTTAAATATTCCCACACTATCTTCCACAATCCATTCCACATGTTCAATGCTCATTGTGTAAAGTAATTCAATCTAAACTATCTGTGCACCTTCCCTCTTCTAAACTTGAGTGCACTTTTTCTGGTTCTAGCGTTTGTGGCAATCTCAAACATAATATTAAGGTTCAAATTAATTATCCTTTTAAGAATCTTGAATACTTGAATAATATCTCCTCTGAGCCTTCTGTTCTTCAGAATAAGAAGTCCCAGGGCCTTCCACTTCTCCTTATAACTCAGATGTCATAGCTGGGCAACAATTTGGTTGTCCTTTTCACCATTGCCTCCAATTCCTGGATAGCACACAGTAACCAGAATTGTACACAATACTCTAGGTGAGGCCGTACCAGTACAGATTCATTGTCTCCTCCTGGGATATATGTTCTATCTCTCTGGATATATTGGTTAGGTTTAATTACTGCTCCCGCACAGTGGACTGTTGGTTTCAGTGAGCTATTGCCCAGTTTCCTCAGATCCCTTTCCAATATGGTGTCCTGTGGCATTGAGCGATGCAGTTTACATTGCCACTTTTTAAATTTATCTTGCATCTGTCCACTTATCAGCTCATCTTCCTAACGTATTGAGGCTCTCTCTTTCAGTCTGTGTTAGGTTTTAGAATGGTATGACTTTGCGCATCATGCGGTTTGTGACTGGGATAAACACCTTCAACAGATCTTTCTACCTAAATCCCAGGGAGCCAGCGGTAAACTTGAGGTAGGGAGCCAGTTTGGAATCCAGCTAAAACATCTGTTGACTGCAGCAGCCTCAGCAAGTTTGGGCATAAATCAAAGGCGAGTGTCTCACCTCCTGACTCCCCAAAGGTTTTCCACCATCTACAAGGCATGAGTAAGGAGTGTGATGGAATCCTCTCCACTTGCCTGGATGAGTGCAGCTCCAACAACACTCAAGAAGCTCGACACCATCCAGAACAAAGCAGCCCGCTTGATTGGCACCCCATCCAGTACCGTGGCTGCAGTGTGTATCCTCTACAAGATGCACTGCAGCAACTCACCAAGGCTTCGGCAGCATGTTCCAAACCCACGACAAGGGCAGCAGGCGCATGGGAACACCACCACCTCCAAGTACCCCTCCAAGTCACACACCATCCTGACTTAGAAGTATATCGCCGATCCTTCATCGTCGCTGGGTCAAAATCCTGGAACTCCCTACCTAACAGCACTGTGGGAGTACCTTCACCACACGGACTGCAGCGGTTCAAGAAGGCGGCTCACCGCCACCTTCTCAAGGGCAACTAGGGATGGGCAATAAATGCTGGCCTTGCCAGCGACGCCCAGATCCCATGAACGAATAAATAAAAAAGTAAAGCGTGATCCCTTACGGGTGAAGCCACTATCTACTTCCGGTGATGAGTTCTGATCGAAATAAAATCAATGACTAGTCCTAATTGGGATTATTCCATGCTGTAAAATCAACTTAGGCCAAGCTGAAGGAATTTTGCTTTGCGTGGGCTATCCCTTTAAGAAGCCTGTATTATCCTGCACCAGTTTTCTGGCGATTGCCTATTTTACATACATGCAGCAGATTATTGTAAACAGTGTAATACAATCCGTTAGGCACTTCGCTGTATTTGCAACAAATTCACCAAAACAATCTGTGCGGATATGTTGAAAATGCGTGCTCTCCAGATCAGCAGCTGGAGGGGATAATGTAAGAGAGTTCTTTTTACAAAAAATATTAACATAGATTTGACTCAGTATCACAAAAATAAATTATTGCTGTCACTGAAAGCAAAGTATGTTAGCAGCTTCACATTTTTTCAATCTTAGGGATCCCAGTTGCGATCAAAAAAACAAACAGAATGCTTATCCCTACTGAAAGCACTGGCGTTGCATTTAAAAGCTGTTCTTGGGCCGATCTGGGTCAACATAAGATTGGAGCCAGTTCATTCAGACAGGAAGGGGTCATGAGGCAGGCAGAGGTCTACAAAATAGAGGTGAGGAACAGTAGCATTTGGGAAGCTCTTTGTTGATCTCTCTCCGTGTCACTCAGTTTTTGAAGGCAAATCTACAGCAAGTTAATTAGTCCCAGCTTCTTAGCAACAGTTTCCCACTCCCTCAAACCTCCCAAGATGATGTGGGCAGCTGTAATTTATGTGAGATTAGATATTTCAGTGAATATTTGCTTGAATGCAGAACTGGTTAATTCAAGAGACAAATGTTTTATGACCTTGCCTCTTTTTATGCCTCAGATCTAAATAAATATATATAAAAATCAAAAACTTACTTGCTATTGTCATTTTGTAAAGACTTGTAAATAAATAAAGCCCGTAGCAATACTATTGCCAAAATGCACAACATTGATTGAATCTATAAAAATGCACCCCCCTTCCAGCTCCCACCACCACACGTTTATCCCCTTCTCTCCCTTGCTTTCCTGAAGGAGTTCACTCATGCTGGATACAGTTCTATGAACATCAGCAGCACTCTGGTACCACACACAAGTGGCCGTTCTTCATATATGAGTCTGGACTGTGAGTCTATTCAGTTGTGGAGAACATCACAGCCAAACCTGCTGGCGTCCTCTCTAGAGACTTTCAGCAAAGGGCACTAGAAAGCAATTAGGATAAGGAAACTTGTTTAATGTTTTCCTCCCTAGGCCAGGGATACTGAGAAGGCATGTGGCATCCCCACAATGACCCCAGCTAAAGGTCTGCTTACTCGGCACAGAGCAGGGATCAAACCTGGGCTCTTCCTGGTCTGTATTACTTTGTGTCATATTGTTGACTTTCCGGCTGCATTGAGGGCAACCCAATATTCCAAAGAGGGCCTCAAAAAGGTGTTAGGCACCTTATTTACATATGCAAAAGGCCTAACGTCTGTTTCAGGCCTATTTTTTGTTGTTGCCTATACCAATATGGCGGGTGGTGCACTTCCAGCTTGTAATGAGCATATGCTTCCTGCCCGCCATATTAGAGGCTTGGGTGCCTGTTTCATGCCCGTAAAACAGGCGCAGTGTCATTGAATTTCTAGGCCCCAATCTTTGATGAGCCACAGTTTCCTCCAGTTAAATATTGGGAAGTCCAAAGTTATTGTCTTTGGCACTCGCCACAAACTCCATACACTTGCCACTAATTCCAACACCTGGCCACCGTCTCAGGTTGAAGAGCACTGTTTGCAACCTTGACATCCTATTTGGTCCCCAGCTAAGTGTCCAACCCCATATCCTTTCCATCACAAAGACTGCCTTCTTCCACCTCCTTAGCATCATCTGCTACTGCCCCAGCCTCTGTCCATCTGGTTCTGAAACCCATATCTAAGCTTACACCACCTCTATATTCCACTATTCCAATGTTTTCCTGGCCGGCCGGCCCTCTTCCACCCTCCAAAACTCCGCTGCCCATATCCTATCCTGCACCAAGTCCCGCTTACCCATCACCCCTATCCGTGCTGATATACATTAGCTCCTGGCCCCCCAAAACCTCAAATTTAAAATTCTCACCCTTGTGTTTGAATCCCTTCATGGCCTCCTATCTCCATGTCTCTGTAACCTCCACTAGTCTTACAGTCCCCAGAATGCTCTGCTCCTCTGACTCCAAGCTCTTGTGCATACCCCCTTCCCTTCAACCCACTATTGGTGACTGTGGCTTCAGCTCTCCAGACCTTAAACCTCTTCACCTTCTCACCTTCCTCTCCTCCTTTAAGACCCTCCTTAAAACTCACCTCTTTGCTCAAGCTCAAGCTTTTGGTCACCCCTTCTAGTATCTCTTTTTTTGGCTTGGCATCCATTTTGTCTAATTACTTCTGTAAAGCAGCTTGGGAAATTTTTCTACTTTAAAGGTGCTATATAAACGTGAGTTGTTTATTTTAACAGCAGCATTAAACTGTTTATTTGAAATAAGTTAACATTTTTGTTAAAATAATATAACGGAATTTCATACAAACATGTTAAGGGTTCACATACTAATATTCACACTGCATAATTTTAAGGCCCATGTGATGTATTTATTGACTGAACTGTGGAGGAGGGAAGAGAGCAGAAATGGACTTTTAATGACTTTGTTCCGGGATTATGGATTTTATTTGCAAAGAGACATGTTTATATTAAAACACCAGAACATCACTGTATCTGAAGCTCAGAAAGTTCAGATCTTGGTAATCTGACCAACATAACTGCTGGTAGAGACATTCATCTAGCTTGACAATATAAGTGAATCCAGATTAAAATGCTTTGCTCTGCTTCAGCAGCATACCTGAACTCTGCTAAACGTAACCCAGGATGATCTCAGATTGTGAGGCAACTTGTAGTTTGAATATAGTTCACAACAATCTTCACAACACCTTCCCCTGAAACCAAAAAGTGACAAGAGCATTTTATCTGATAATGCAGATAGCCAATCTCATGCAGTGCGACGACTTCAGACAAACTCTAAGCTCCAGTCCCTGTGGTGAAAGACTGGAGCATCTACAGGAGAAATACTTTGGAGTCAAGAGGAAACACGAATGGCTCCAAAATGGCTGTAGTTCTCTTTGAAGCCAAAGGTGGTCCTCGCCTAGCACTAGTAAGAGTACTGTTCACCCCCTGCAGTTCCTATGATGCTATCTTGCATGTCCTACTGTGTGCTACATTATCATTTTATAACAGTTGTTGAGGGAGCCTTCTGCTATTTGGGAGTGTAGTCCTGAGATTCTGTCAGCTAATTAGAATGTGAGGAGCTGAGGTACAAGACTCTGAAACTTCACTATGACATATTCATAAATGGTCTTTTTTAAAAAGTGAACTTGCTCTCTCCATCTCCTCAGTTCAACATTTAAAAAAATCACCTCCATGTTGCATTAAAACAAAAGGGAGCAGCATCCAGGAGTTACTAAACAACAGAATAGATGGCCTATTACATTCACATACGTGTCTGTGTATCAGAACATACCAATATCATCAGTCCTGCCAGCACACTTTTTAAAAAAAAATTGGCTATAAATAACATGATGATTTGTAAAACGTTTGCCTCCTCACACTCTGTAGTATCGCGAGTAAATTCAAGATTTTCTTCAAATTTATTGCTTTTGATTTGGTGACATAATTTTGTCTTTCCAACTTTTTTCACACACAGACTTATAAAGTAAAGAAAACAGTAACAGCTGGTTTGGCCATCATTGTGTACAAAACTGGCAGTTTTGTAAATTAATCTAGAGTCTCTATCGCCCACAGACACTTAAACTGATCTGAACACAAAAAATGTATTGGATGGACACAGAGCCCATTGTGATGCTATTCTGTGTATTCGAGCATATCTTGGGCGCAACTTCAAACCCAGGGTTAATGTAAAACGACTTCCATCTCAACTGCCATTTTTGACCCTTCCCTGCCCCAAATTAACCCCCGCAATACCTTGCTGGCAACAAAGTTCCCCTTTAATTCAGTTCTTTACATCCCCACCTTACAACAGTGACTACACTTCAAAAGTCCTTCATTGGCTGTAAAGTGCTTTGGAGGTCACGAAAGACGCTATAAGTCTTTCTTTTCCTTTCTCTATTCTGTAGCTAAAACTTCAAAAATATGGTTTCTTTAAAGTAATACCTTTCCAGTGGAAGTGTTAAATATGAAAAGTAGGTCAGTGAGCAACTTTCACCGGCCCACGAGGAGTTAAGTTCTTGTAGCTGCATTTTTGTAGAATTTGCCGAATGATTATTTAAATGATGAGATTTCAGGGAAAGTTACAAATCTAATTATAATATTACAACATAGGAGATTTATATTAGATAGAAAACTAACTAATGAATCTCTAGTTTGTGAAATTTAAATATTGCTCTAATAAAAAGATTACTGTATTGCCAGATATTCGGAGAGCTCATAAATTCACTGCATTTGTGAGGGGAAAAAGGCACTGCTTGCTTGAATTCTTTTAAGTATGAAAAGCTGTGCTTAAAAGAAAAACGTCAGCATTCACTGCATGACAGTAACTCACATTCAGTCTACTTTTGTTTAAAGGCTATGTGCTATCCCATATTTCTGTTATACAACTCAAAAAGTGTGCTTCTATACATCGAAATACATCTGTTAATATTTCAATAAATTTAATAGATTCAAAATCTGAATTCAAACTTTGAATATATAAGCACAGAAACAGCTGACTTCATACCATCAAGGACTCAAATATGTACCACCACAGATTGTCTTCTGACTGTCACTGGACTGTTAACAATTCCTTTGTCTATTACCTTTATATCGCCAGAGAGATCTGTCCACTTTTAGTCTGCTCAGAGTTGAGTCATACCCACTAATATCTGAAATGGCATGCTATTATTAGGTTACTAGGTATTGGACCCACACTATCACTAGACTATCAATGACTGTACCAGGAGTAGGATGATGCCATCGCTAAGCTAAAAGACTGCTAGCCCAGCACTCTTCATCTGCTTGTGGATAATCAAGATGCTTAATAATTGAAATAAGACTGACAAAGTATTGAAGAGAAGTACAAAAAAAAGGTCCTATAAAATTGCAGCTTTTTCAGTGTTGGGAACATTACTGATTTGATGCGACAGGTCACTGGGTGAGTCAGTGCGAGTAACGCGTACATGCCAAAAGTCACATTTATCCAATAAAGTGCCTTGTAAGAGAATTTTTATCAGACATTTGCTTTAAAACATTTCAATTTAGGTTCCCTGCTGGCCCAGTGGGTAAACAGATTGTGTGATGTGGTATTGAGGCATGCAGATGAGGGAGGCTCCAGGTTTGATCCCTGTTCTATGCTGAGTTGACAGATCTCACTTGCTATGGGGCAGCAATGTGGTTCTCAGTCTCTGGATTAGAGAAGGGTTAATCAGCAGGGTTCCGGTTCCTGATCACTATCATGTGACCCTTGCTGGAATGTGTGTGTGTTTGGATGCCAGGTGAGAATGGGATTAGCTGTGATCTCTATCATAGTTGAATGGTCTGCAAATACTTAGAGAAAGTGTTGACCCTTAGCATACCTTGTGCCTGTTACTTCCAACATTAATATACCATTAATGTTAACACACTGCATTAATTAACCTGGTAAATTGCCTTGGAAAGTAGTTTGATTTACCAATAGTGGGCACATTAAACTGAAGCCAGGATTATTTCACATCCTAAAGATTTGTCTCCAGCCAAACTTGTTCATTGTCACACAAATCAAACAAAAAAAAGGTAATTTGGCTAAACAAAGTCTATTCTCAAACTGTGTACAATTTGCCATATTCTGCAATTTACCCAAACCCAGTCAATATCCTGAGAAAGAGGTAACCTACCACAGGTATCCTCTAAGAAGACAAAACTGTGAAATTTCTCACCAACCCTGAAAGTAATTAAGTAAAACTCATAGTACCAACTGTATTCCATGGATAAAATACCCATTCCAGCAAGTTGGGTGCCATTGGGCTCTATAATGTGGTAAATCAAATCGGCAACTGTCTGGGGCTGAACCAGACTGTTCGCAAACTTGGTGTCATATTTGACCCCGAGATGAGCTTTCGACCACATATCCGTGACATTAATAAGACCGCCTATTTCCACCTTTGTAACATTGCCCGACTCCGCCCCTGCCTCAGCTCATCCGCTGCTGAAACGGTCATCCTTGTTACCTCTAGACTTGACTATTCCAATGCACTCCTGGCTGGCCTCCCATCTTCCACCCTCCATAAACTTAAGGTCATCCAAAATTCTGCTGTCTGTATCCTAACTTGCACCAAGTCCCGTTCACCCATCACCCCAGTGCTCGCTGACCTACATTGGCCCCCAGTTAAGCAAGGCCACGATTTTAAAATTCTAATTTTTGTTTTCAAATCCCTCCATGGCCTCGCCCCCCTCCCTATCTTTGTAACCCCCTCCAGCCCTACAACTCTCCGAGATATCTGCACTCCTCCTGGCCTCCTCCGCATCCCCGATGTTAATTGCTCCACTGTTGGTGGCTGTGCCTTCAGCTGCCAAGCCCCTAAACTCTGAAATTCCCTCACTAAACATTGCCGCCTCTTTACCTCTCTTTCCTCCTTTAAGACACTCCTTAATACCTACCTGTTTGACCATCTGCCCTAATATCTCCTTATGTGGCTTGGTGTCAAATTTTGTTTAATAATGCTCCTGTGAAGCGCCTTATTATGTTAAAGGCGCGATATAAATGCAAGTTGTTGTTGGTAAATCTATGCCTATTCTTCTATCTTTCAGTCCTCTTCTTAACTGGCTAATTATTCAGCTCCATTTCAAAGGAACCAATTGACAAAATATTGGATATCCAGTAATCTACCAATAGCAAAATTGTAAACTGATTTTTTTTGTATGTGCTTATGATTTCTCTAGTGACGGCAGAAATCCTCCCTCAATATTCCAAATCTGGTTTAGTGCTGAGTCATAAAGGGTTAAAATTATTTGTTTTGATTTAAAATCAAATGCCTTCCAGATACATCCAGTACTTGATTGGCTTAGTAATTAACAGTTTCACATTGACTGCATACTTTCAGAGAATGGTCAATAATCACACACAAATCCTTTACCTTTATTTGCCTCTGCTAATTCATTACGCATTCAGGTTACTTTTTGTAAAATTGCTTTGATTAAAACCAGTTTGGGTGGGCCAACCCCTCTCAGAAATTTTATGATATTGCCCCTTTAAGGGGAGATACTTTTTTAAAATGTATTTGTTCATGGGATCTGGGTGCCGCTGGCAGGGCCAGCAATTATTACCCACCCCTAATTGCCCTTGAGAAGGTGGTGGTCAGCCACCTTCTTGAACAGCTGCAGTCCGTGTGGTGAAGGTACTCCCACAGTGCTGTTAGGGAGGGAGTTCCAGGATTTTGACCCAGCGACGATGAAGGATTGGTGATATACTTCCAAGTCAGGATGGTGTGTGACTTGGAGGGGAACTTGGAGGTGGTGGTGTTCCCATGCGCCTGCTGCCCTTGTCCTTCTAGGTGGTAGAGGTCGCGGGTTTGGGAGGTGCTGCCGAAGAAGCCTTGGCGAGTTGCTGCAGTGCATCTTGCAGATGGTACACACTGTAGCCACGGTACGCCGGTGGTGGAGGGAGTGAATGTTTGCATCCCAGTGGAGTAGGCTTGTCCAGCCCCACAATTAGATTGGCCTACTTAAAATATGACCTATTCATTATTCATTTGATTTATTTAAAACCTGTTTGGGTGGACCAACCCCTTCCAGAAATGTTAATAATATTGCCCCTTTAAGGAGAAGAATTTTATATATATCCTGGTGGGATTGGGCTTAATCCTACAGGCCCTCTGATTTGCCTAAAATAGGACCTATTCATTGTGCTCTGTAACCAGCGGGCACCACATGGAAGTTGTGTGTGAAGGTACACTGACCTGACCACTTTGATTTGATTTTGCTGTTTTAGTTACTTCGGGGGTGAAATTGGTCAGGCTATAGGGCAAAATTGAAGTCAATGTAAAAAATAAATTGGTCTGTGTGTAAAACGGGCGACGTGTAAAACGGGTTGCTGATTTGCTATCACTCATTTTGCCCTATGGCCCAAGACTTTAAAGTACTTAAAGTATATTTAAATTGCTTTTAGTTTGTTTAAAACTTGTTTTGGTGGGCTACTGCTCCCTGGTGTCACTTTCCCCTCTGTTGGGAGACTCTTTTGTTAAATCCTGGTGCAGTTGGGTTTATCCCAATCCCACATTTCCCACTGACCTTTCTTAAAATAGGACCTATTCATAGTGTGTTGGATACCTTTTGTGACTGGTGAGCACCACGTGGCCATTTTCTTTGATTACCCCAGATTTTACCCTTTGAATTGATTTTTATATTTTAATTACTTTTCATTTCCTGAAATGTTAATGGTGTTGCCCCTTTAAGGGGAGGTACTTGTACCCTGATGGAGTTGGACTGTTCTGATCCCATGGTTCCACCAGCCTATCTCAAGACAGGACCTTTTCACTCTGTGCACATGTTGTATTTCTGTTTCGCTATCCATTATCTTCTACTACATTTTATCTCCAACCTGTGCTCAACAACAATGTGCATTTATATAGCGCCTTTAAGGTAGTAAAATGTCCCAAGGTGCTTCACAGGAGCGTTATCAGAAAAAAAAATTGACACTGCACCATTTAAGGATATATTAGGACAGGGCTTGGTCAAAGAGGTAGGTTTTAAGGAGCGTCTTAAAGGAGGAGAGAGAGGTAGAGAGGTGGAGAGGTTTTAGGAGGGCATTCCGGAGATTAGGGCCTAAGTAGCTGGGGATAGGAAAACGGGAATGCAAATGGCCAGAATTGGAGGAACGCAGAGATCTTGGAGGGCTGTAGGGCTGGGCGAGGTTACAGAGATAGGCTCACTATAGCTAGATGAGATAGGGCTAAGTACTGTTATAACTCTGATTTTTCTGACTCACACTTGCAGCTAGCAAGGCTCTATGTCAGCAGTGGAGCCTCACACATAGACCCTTTACATATCTTTTGAATTCATGTTTGGAGCTAAGTAAGACATTCTGAGCATTATCAGCACAGTGATGCTTTGGATATAAGTGCTGTAAATACTGAGCAGAGGTCAGTTGCTTCTGCAACAGTTGGAGGAGAAGCCACCCCAGGCAACTCTTCAGCAAGCAGCCACTGGTTATTGTGGCAGTGGCAGAGGCCTGGCAGCACAGTGCCAGCTTAGCTTCTTCACTTAACAGCAACATGTGGATAGTAAAAAGGAATGAGCGAAAGTATAAATGAACTTACTCCCCCCCCCCTCGCCACCTGTAAAAAGGAAATGAATTTCTGACTGTGGCTCTCAGTGACTTTATTGTGAATATTCCAACAATTGTTATAATTTAAAGTGTAAATAATATCTAGGGAAAACTTTGTACAACTTTTCCACTTAACTATAGTATTGTATTTTATTAAAAAAATTAAATAATTCAAGACTTGCCATTTTTTTCCTCAATTCATCTCATTCTTGGTTCATTATACAATGAACTCCCTCTTCCTAAAAAATAATTAAAACATCTTCACGGCAAATTGCTGCTCTAAAGAAATGGTAATTTAGAAATAAGTTGATTGTAACTTTATCAGTCAGTTGGCAAACTAAGGAGATGTTGTTTAGTATCTGATCTATATTATGTATGATAACTTTCTTATCTCTGCTTCTGCCTTGGTGCTCAGTGTTGCAGTGACTTGAATGGGAAATAGTGTATCTGTCACACAAATATCTCTGTAACTGCTGACTAGTGGCATTAAACTTGCCATTGTGTCAGACATGCATTAGCCTAACTGGGAAAAGCAGTGAAGATAGTACAGTACTTTGTTAAAATAAGCCTGCAGCCAAATGCAGATGGCACACACAGTTTCAAATTAATTTATGGGTACTTGCAGCTCACCAAATTTCAGCCCCAGAGTGCAGTGTTTGCAGTATTTCTAACGTGCCTGTATTACTGCGCCTAATAATATGCAACCCAACTTCACAGCTATTCAAGTGCTATCGTGTGTGTGTGTGTGTGTGTGTGTGTGTGTGCGTGCGTGCGTGTGTGTGTGTGCGCGCGCGTGTGTGCGTGCATGAGTGTGTGTGCGTGCGCGTGTGTGCGTGCATGAGTGTGTGTGCGTGTGTGAGTGTGTGAGAGTGTGTGTGCATGTGAGAGTGTGTGTGAGTGTGTGTGTGCGTGTGTGAGTGTGCATGTGAGAGTGTGTGTGTGTGTGTGCATGTGTGTGTGTGTGAGTGTGTGTGCGTGTGTGTGTGTGTGTGCGTGTGCGAGATGGCAGCAGATCGAGGGGGTTTAGAGGGGGGTTTCCTCAAATGCATTCATTGTTTTAGATTGGCTAAACCATCTTGTCTTAGGGGAATCCATTTTGTTGCTGGCATTACATTGAGACATGGAATTAAAAATGGCCTGGGAGATGCTGGTGCTGGAAGGAGGTGTGGATGCTGTAAATTGGAAGAAAGGAACTTCAGACTGGCCTCACAGGTAGAAACTGTGATCGAGGGGAGGTCAAAGAATTGAATTGGAAACCCTGAAGCAAGCATCAGATTGGATTAGTTTGGACCATTCCGCATTTGGATGTGTTTATTGTGGTGTATGTGCCTTTAAAAGCAATTGTGGTGTATGTGCCTTTAAGAGCCCCAGGTGTGCGCAATGCCGGTAATTGCCACTTGGGCTATATAAGCCTGTGTATTGTGTGTATCCTTTAGAACCCCCCCCCAGACTTGCTTAGTAAATACCTATGAACCAACTCCTGTCTTCAGTGTCTTTATCTACACACGGACACGACAGTGGCGACGAAGTGGAAACGGACTTACCTGCAATTCGGCAGCACCTCAAGGACATCGATTCCTCCAGCGTCCAGAAGACTCAAGGAAGTAATAGAAACTGTGGTTTCACCAGCTGGCCAAGCTGGTGGCAGGTACTGCGCTAATCCTTCCTGGGCGTCAGGCTGGGGCTCCAGCGGCGGGCTCTACAGCTGAGACAGGCAGCGAAATCGGAGGCAAGCAATAACGGACTGGGAGGGTGCACTCGGGAGACGGCCGGCGCGGCAAGCAGGTCAGCGTTTAGACCTCCGTCGGGAACGAGTCTCCAACAGTGAATAAACGGAAACCACAGTAAAACAGCATTGTTATCGGTAGCAGCGGCGGGAAAGCGCAGGAAGCGCCATATCGTTGCTACAGAGAGAAAAAAAAAAGCGCGGGAAGCGCCATATCTTTTTTGAAATGCCTAAGTCTGGCAATATTGATGCTTTTGATAACGAAACAGAGCCTAACTTTGGCAATATTGATGTTTTTGATAACAAGATAGAGGATTGGACCACATATGTAGAAAGAGTGGAGGTGTTTTGCACCGCAAATGGAATAGAAGATGAAAAAAAAGCTTCAGTGCTTCTGGATCTAATGGGCGCAGAAACATACAAGCTGTTACGCAACTTAATCACTCCAGCCGAACCGACGGACAAAAATTTACCTTGCTGACTGACCATCAACCCCTCATCTCCATATTCAACCCTAAGAAAGGTGTCCCCATTATGACGGCACAAAGACTACAGAGGTGGTCCCTTTTTCTAGGGGCACACCAATACAACATTGAATACAAAGGGTCAAAACAGCATGGGAATGCTGACGGTTTATCGCGCCTGCCGTTGCCAACGATAGAAGAGGCACCTACAGTAGACCCAGTAGAGATATTCCACTCTACCATAGTGGAATGTCTACCGGTGACAAATTCTGCCATTGAAAGGGAGACCAGAAATGACCCTACTCTCTCACGGGTCTACGATTTAACAATGAAGGGATGGCCAGCACATGGCGAACCACTGTTGCCAGCATTCTCGCAAAGAAGAGAACAGCTGTCAGTGTGCCGAGGAACCTTGATGTGTGGATCCAGAGTGGTGATTCCACCCAAACTCCAGGATAAAGTGCTAAAGGAGCTTCACGAGGGGCATCTGGGTGGAGTGAAAATGAAGAACCTAGCTAGGGCGTTTGTATGGTGGCCAGGTATCGATGGAGACATCGAAGACATGACCAAGAGCTGCCTAGGATGCCAGAAGGTCCAAAATGCTCCGCCACAGGCCCCTCTACATCCATGGGAGTGGCCCTCATCTCCCTGGCAAAGGGTGCACATTGACTTTGCTGGCCCATTTATGGACTCAATGTTCTTAATCGCAGTTGATGCACACTCCAAGTGGCCGGAGGTAATAAAGATGTCCTCCACCACCACGGAAAAAACCATCACAGTATTAAGGACCATATTTGCCAGGAATGGGCTGCCGGAACAGATATGTTCTGATAATGGACCGCAATTTGTGTCCGAAGAATTCAGAAAGTTCTTAAAGAACAATGGGGTAAAGCACTACACGTCCGCCCCATACCATCCCGCCACCAATGGATTGGCTGAAAGGTTTGTCCAGACCTTTAAGAAGGCCATAAAGGCCATGGGTAATGAAAACATAAAACTTCAGCACAAGGTGGATAACTTCTTATTTGCATATAGGAATGCAACACATATGGTTACAAACCAAACTCCCGCCATGATGTTCTACAATAGAAACCTAAGATGCCGGCTGGATTTGGTCAAGCCCAACATCCGAAGGGACGTGGAGAACCGGCAGTTTCAGGGCATGAATGAAAGGCCAACTAGGGCCTTCCAGATAGGCCAACCGGTTTTGGCCCGGGACTACCGTACCGAGAAATGGCAGCCTGGAACTATCTGCACACGACTAGGACCACTGATGTATACCGTGGACATCGGAGAAAGCATAATAAGGCGCCAAGCTGACCAAATCATCAAGTCATCCGAAAAGGGACAACCTACACCACCACGCTATACATCTAACGATGAAGTAGAGATACCCATATCTACCTCCGATCCGGTGATACTGGAACCCGATGAGCCCAACACTGGCCTTCAAGCCGAATCAGCCTTACCAGAAGAACCTACTACACCACCAGAAACTACTACACCCCCGAGGCGTTATCCGGACCGAGTCAGGAAGCCTCCTGAGAGACTAACTTATAATTAATTAATACAGCAATGTATATTATTTTGCATATAACATGTAATTAATAATTACTTAAAATATGATGTACTAGTTAGCTAGAAGGGGAGGAATTGTGGTGTATGTGCCTTTAAAAGCAATTGTGGTGTATGTGCCTTTAAGAGCCCCAGGTGTGCGCAATGCCGGTAATTGCCACTTGGGCTATATAAGCCTGTGTATTGTGTATATCCTTTAGAAACCCCCCCCAGACTTGCTTAGTAAATACCTATGAACCAACTCCTGTCTTCAGTGTCTTTATCTACACACGGACACTACATTTATCCCCTTAACAAAATGGCAGTGAACATGTTCGATGTATACAACGCTGTTTGCACATCCCAAACATATGTTTTCTGGTGCCAGAAGATGGCAGACAGGTGTTTGACATCTGTGCTTGGGCAATTTCAATTTTCATAAATAACAATATTATACCTGGTAGATTAGTGACCTGGTCCTTGGTATTCCCAGTACATAATCTTGTATTTTGTCGTGATGTAAAACAGAACATTTTATTCCAAGCCACTTCATTTCAAAAGTTCATTCAACAAATACTATTTCATTTTCATTTCTTGAGTGATCTGGCTGGAGGGTGGAGCGCGAGAGTGTGGATTTAAACCTATGACCTACACACAGTGAGTTCCTGATCTCTGCCATGAGACAGGAGTAAAAAGAAAGCCGAGAAAATGTCGAGTACTTCCCGATCAGGAGGGAGGGAAAACTGGAGGATGAGTCATGATTTACCCTGGGCTGTTCATGTGCATCTTCTAGCAGTGTCGATGGTAGAGGTCTACAAGCAGAAACCGACCCACTTTCTGGAATGAGGGTGGCAATGAGCACATGTACACTGAAGCAAGGAAAAGATAGAAAATACCTTGCAAAAAGCAACAAAAAAAATGATAATAAATCTGTTGCATTACTAGTGTGTAGGAGCTGATCAAACTCACCTCCGCTGCATTAGTATTGCAATATTCTGCTGAATAGTTAATATGGCTATCAATCTCAAGTGAAGGTAAACTGTCTAAAGGCTTCTGGTTTGGGTTAGAAATGTAATTGATATAAATTGTTTAGATTCAAAAATATTTCTGTTTGGACTTTTATTTTTCATTTTCTTGTTTTTGTTGAACATCAAATTAGTGACAAAGAAACAATTTTCAGACCACTTAACGGAACAATCTTTTGTGCTAGAATCTCCTGTGGACGAAGCTAAGAGGCCACTTGGTTTGTGTAATAATAGCACCATCAGCAATTTCAAAGATGCAATCTACATCGACTTTTCACAAGTGCCCATGTTGCTTGAAGTTCTGGTGACCTAAGACCAAAAAAAACAGTTTCTGGCTATGTGAACGAGGGGAACCAATGGATCTTGGAAACACAGAAAAGTTGCTTTTATATTGCAAATGGCATCTGCTCCCATTAAACACGAGTCTGCCTGACCACTGTCCTTCATAAAACCTCCACTTCACATCTTAATGCCTTACTGCTCCATTGTATAGGTGGAAGTTTCAGGTGATTTAGAGAATTCAGAGAATTTAGAATTCTCATTGTTGTATTCAAATCCCTCCATGGCCTCGCCCCTCCCCATCTCTGTAACCTCCTCCAGCCCTCTGAGAACTTTGCGTTCCAACGATCTTTGCCTCTTGTGCATCCCCGATTTTCTTTGCCCCACATTTGGCGGGCATGTCTTCATTGTCCTCCTTTAAGATGCTCCCTAAAACCTACCTTTTTGACCAAGCTTTTCGTCACCTGACCTAATGGCCCAGAAATTCGGGTCGGGGGCTTCCCGCGGGCGCAAGCCCCTGACCTGCACTTACCTTGCGCGCCTGCAGTTGAGCTGTTGGGCCCCGTGGAATTCCGCTCTGGGGCCTGGCCCAGCTGCCGGCGCGCTGTGCTTGCGTGTCCCAGGGGCGTAGTTGGTGCGATACATCCCCTGGGATCACGTGAGCCATGGGCAGCTAATCGGAGGAGGGAAAAGCCCATTCATAAGATTGACAGGTAGACCTGTCAAAACTTATAAATACTACGGGCCCAAAATAGCAGTAAACCTTCAAATACATTTTTTTTTAAATCACACTTTTTAAATAAACTATAAATTACATTAAATAACTATTTTAAACAATAATTTAAATTTTTGAAAAAAATAATTTTATATTATAACGGGGCTAAAAATAAACTTACCTTGCTTTAAAGTATTTAAAAATAATAAACCTGTGGAAAAAATGTTTTAATTTTAATTAATTGACCACTTACCTTGCAAAAAGCAGGCCTTACGCCTACTTTTTAAATGTGTAAATCCTGCAGGCTTGCCCTCCCGGGAAAACCTGTAAAAAAAACCTAAGTTCAGCGCGCACGCGCAGCCTCCCCTGCGCGCACGTTCGACCTCTGAACCCCTTCGTTCAGAGGATTGGAAGTGCCGGTTTCCCGCACATGCGCAGTGCATGCAGAAAACCGGCACTTCCATTCGGCCTACGGGTGAGTACCCCGTGCGTACTCACCCGGGGAGAGCCGAATTTCTGGGCCAATATCTCCTCATGTGGCTTGGTGTCAAATTATATTTGATAATCTTCCTGTGTGACATTTTACTATGTTAAAGGGGCTATATAAATGCAAGTCGTTGTTGTAAGTACCTCAATGCACTGTCATAAAGCATAACAAGAATGATTTCATTTGTCTTCTGAAATGACGATAAAATTAACTTTGCTTTTGTGATGAATATGCAACAAAAATCCTCCCAAAGAGAGGAGTGAAGGGGTTACAGTCTGGGTAAATAACAAACATCTTAGAGGCCTTGTGGTGTCAGGGGTTTCTGGCTCATATCTTCATGTAAACAGGTTTATGAAGATCCTGCCCTTGAGACCATTCAAAAAAATGTTTAGTGTTAAAAAAAAAAATCAGAGCAGACCCAACCTGTTCACTGGTGGCTTTTATTTCACTAATCTACTGATCTGGCTGCTCACTCAGCAGCAACGTCATCACATACTGTGTTTTTGTAAACAAGAATCTCAGGCTTGATGACACACCAGGCCTTTAATAAACATTTACAAATATCGTGGCATTTGGATCACCCCTACAACAAGATTGAAGGAATGGATCATATGTACCATTGCTCTTGAAAAGGCAAGTCTTTTAGTCTTGCTTATGGCTTTCTTTTATAAAAAAAATGCTTTAAGTAAATATCACTGTGCCAGCTGGTCCACTTAAAGGGGCACTGTCACCTTAAAAAAGTCTTGCCAGATGCTTTAGCAGACTTGTAAAAGGAGACATGCGCAGTGATGCGATGTGTGATGCAAGGAAGCCATTGGGCCACCGACCACATCTGCACTTACGACATAGATATTTTTAGGAGGTGAAAGAGGGAAATAAACATTTGGGGGATTTGTTTGAATCAATGGTGAGCCCTGTTTATTTAATTTTTAACATGTAGTCTGGAGAATTCCTTCACGGTGATTGAAATTTCAGTTTGCTCAGAATTAGTCAAACACATAAACTTTTAAGTATAAACTAAGAAGAAAAAAACACATTAGAAAAGTTCACACGATAGCAAATACAGCATGGGGCTGAACTTACTGTTATGGGCCAAGTTTCCAGATTTTCATCTGAGTTAGGTTTTTTGGGTTATGTTGCAGGATTTAATGAGTTTAAAAGTGCCCCAATAAGGTGACAAAATCCCTTTAAGAACAAGTCTACATAAGAACAAGACCTAAATCCGGTCCCATTTGCCTTGCGGGAGTAACGTGTTCAGATCTACTGCCTACAATGTTTTGATCACACAATAATCCAATTTATTTTATACTTTCACCCATACGTTTTCCTGCTATAATCTCCCACCATCACACAGTTTTTCTTGTCAAGCGGTTTGGCTGGAGACCACAACCTTGGCTTCTGATAATACCACTCTATAAGCTGGCATCTAGGAGGTGCATGAAGATGGTCCACGGTGGCCGATTTCCCCACCTCTGCTCAGCAGCTACTCACTGCAGCCGAGTGAGATTGAAAACTCGACAAAGAGGAATTATAATCAAAGGTTTGTTTTCTAGTCTGTGTCCCACCACTCCATGGCTCCAAATCCAAGGTCTTTTATTTTCAAAAATGGAATAATTTCACACTGCAGTGCGAACTTGTAGCACTAAAAACATGGCAGTGAAAATTCTACGCTCCCAATTATTACAGACCCAAATGAAACAATAACTACCCTTTAACAATGCTTGGCTATGTCTGTCCCTTTAAACAACTGGTGCAGTCCACGTGCACATTTACCTGCTCGAGTCCAGTCTGGCCTCACATGGACTTTATTCTGCAAGTCAGTGCTATTCAGCAGAAGGCTCTGTGCCAGCAAATGCTTTTATGCACTAGATGAGCATTAATTCAGTTGCACGATTGATTTGCTTCTGACAAAAAATGTTACAACCGTGCCGGTCTTAGTAGCTGGGTCAAACTGATGGTGTCAGCAAGGCCAGGCTACTGGTGAACAAATGGCCAGAGGCTACACTGCAAACAGCACTGTCAGAAAAATGTTTACTTGCTGTGACTTTGCTTAGCCGAGTACAGGCCAGTCAACATGCATGCGTATGATGGGCATGATTTGACTGCTGGATAAATAGTTTTATAAATTTGAAATTTATTGCAAATGCAAAATGGAGCACATCTGAATTTCTCCTCACAGCTTGTCATGTCATGTACAGAAATGGAGAACTTTTATTCAATAAGGACAAGTTAATCAGAGCCTACCTACATTCTATTTAAACCTTAAGTTTGTATTTCCTTTAGACGGCCTGACAGAGGCTTAAATAAGAAATAGCAATTACTGATTTCAAATTTCCATTTCCTTTTACTGAAAGATAAATTTTTACGTTTACCTCGTGCTTTCTTATCATTGGGTTACATATGTTGTAAACAGGTTACCGGAATCCTCTTATAAATTAATGATTCCGTTTACAACCATGCTCTACTTAGTTTAGGGCTTCATGGTTTTACAGAAATTGTTACACTTTACAAAAGTCTTTTAGATAAAAGTGGAGCAAGTACATACTTTTAGGGTCCTGTTTTTGGCTAGGTTTTGCACAATCTTCTGCTATAGTTTCTGCAGGAACAGTTCAGTCAGATGTACTCCTTCAATTCTCTAAGATTATCACTCTTGTCACATCACTGGGTGTCAAGGCCACTAGTTTCTCTTACTTAAAGGCAACCCATGACATATGTATATAAAATGGTAACAATGGTAGATAAAGTTGGAAGATGATAAAACAACAGATCTTTAAAATCTCCTGTAATTTTAATGACAAATAAACTGTTTCCATGGATATTTGTTTGAAAAGGTTAAAAATAATTTTTACTCCAGATCTTTCCAGGTCACACACACAAGGCTTTAGGTGTGAGGGGGCAGGGGAGTCACTCTGTTAATTCTGCCGTCTAGAATGACCCACTCTCTGATTTTTCCTCCCCCTGCTTGTGGGGACATGCCTCTGCTCTGTGATTGTCCTTTGACGTCAGAGGGAACTTCTGGCATGGGTGTGACGGTGAGGCAGAAGCATCCTAGCACCGGGCACTGGAGTGCCACCTCTCCACCCCTGCTGCTGCGCATTAGAATTTAAAAAAAAGGTTTTTTCTTGCAAATTGGCTCTCCCCCATTTCTCCTGAGGATGTTGGC
Source organism: Somniosus microcephalus (assembly GCF_052327205.1). NCBI lineage: Eukaryota > Metazoa > Chordata > Chondrichthyes > Squaliformes > Somniosidae > Somniosus > Somniosus microcephalus. The sequence goes on from NC_140990.1 coordinate 301,331,475, forward strand.
TGCTTGCTGGAGGCAGAGGGGTAGAAATTCATTTCGCGCAAGGCGGGCAGTATCGGATTGGCCACCCATTGGACGCAGCGCCTGATATTCCTTTCCATTGACTGCAAAGGAACTGACCATCGGGCGCTGCGTATAACGGGCAGCCGATCCCATACCGCCCGCTTTGCGCCACCGCCCGGGATGAATTTCTACGTTAATGTGCCTGGCAATACCTTGTGCAAGTGGCCATTTGATTCATGCATGAGCCTTGATAGTGATGTCAGTATGCTATTCTACCATGGCGTAACATCACAGCTAAGCCCAATTCTGTCCTTGCCCCAATACCCACACATATTTACAATGGGAGTAACGAGATATGAAGATCAAAGGGTGGGAAACCCAGCCAATTTTCCCTTGGGATACTGAGGTGAACTGTAGTGCCCCTACTGTCACCCAGCTGTGATTAAACAGGGAACCTCCCTGGTCTATAAGCCTCAGCTACGTACTGGGCTAATTAGTTGAGTCATTGAGGGACCACTTCACTAGCTTTAATAAAAATGTATTTTGATGCAGAAAATCAAGGGATATGGGGATCGGGCGGGAAAGTGGAGGTGAGGTAGAAGATCAGCCATGATCTCATTGAATGGTGGATCAGGTTCGAGAGGCCGCGTGGATCTACTCCTGCTGCTATTTCTTATGTTCTTATTTCAGTCCATGCAAACAGTTTAGATATCTCTACAAATGAGTGTGATTTAAAAAAAAGAATAGCTCAGTATTTGATGTGATTGTGATAGTTATCACACTCTGGGTAAAATTTTCAAGCCAGGCCCAAAACAATCACGACGTCAACAATGCCAGCTGCCCATTTCTCACCTGAAAATGGGTGACCAGTCGAGGGCAGTTTCAAGGCCACAGTCGTTTTTAGGTTTGGGCCTCATCTAAATTTTACTGGTGAGCTGCAGGCGTCAAATGGGTTCTCTCCACTGAAGCTCACTGGTTTAATGTGGCGGAAAATCTACCGGCTTCTGCGTGGAGGTAGTTGTCAGGTAGGGGGCAGCCTGTTTTAGGGAGGGAGCGGATCCTGGGTGGGGTGGCGAGCATGGCCGGCAGCATGCCAGAAGACTTTTATGCAGCCTATAGGAGCGCTCCTTCATGCCTCACAATTTCTGAGTGGTCTCCGGCGGTCGCTGTACAGACTGCTGGTTAGGCCGCTCAGTGCCTGGAAACACTAGGACTAACGGCAGTTTGCATGCTTCACCCATTTCTCCATGAAAATTGCACTCAGGGTCCTACAACCGGCATAGGACCCTGCTTTGCATATAAACAGCCTCCCACCTGTTTTGGACGCACATTTAAAGGTCTGCCTGAAAATTGAATCAGGCAGGCAAATGGATGTCCAAGGTCCCCATGAAACTGCCCTCTACTGGTCACCCATTTTCAGGTGAGAAGTGGGCAGCTGGCAGTTGAAAATCCCCCTCTTTAATTTTATCATCAGAAACTTGCCAAGGCTTCCTCGACAGTACCTCCCAAATCTGCGGTCTCTACCACCTAGAAGGACAAGGGCAGCAGGTGTATGGGAACACCACCACCTCCAAGTTCCCCTCCAAGTCTCACACCATCCTGACTTGGAGATATATCGGCCATTCCTTCATCGTCGCTGGGTCAAAATCCTGGAACTCCCTCCCTAACAGCACTGTGGGAGTACCTTCACCACACGGACTGCAATGGTACAAGAAGGCAGCTCACCACCACCTTCTCAAGGGCAATTAGGGATGGGCAATAAATGCTGGCCTTGCCAGCGACACGAACATCCCATAAAATGAATTAAAAAAAAAAATCCCTCTGTAAACATTCACTCTCTCCACCACCTGTGTACCGTGGCTGCAGTGTTTACCATCTACAAGATTCACTGCAGCAACTCGCAAAGGCTTCTTCAGCAGCACCTCCCAAATCCGCGGTCTCTACCACCTAGAAGGACAAGGGCAGCAGGTGCATGGGAACACCATCACCTCCAAGTTGTCTCCAAGTCACACACCATCCTGACTTGGAAGTATATTGACATTCCTTCATTGTTGCTGGGTCAAAATCCTGGAACTCCCTCCCTAACAGCACTGTGGGAGTACCTTCACCACATGGACTGCAATGGTACAAGAAGGCGGCTCACCACCACCTTCTCGAGGGCAACTAGGGATGAGCAATAAATGCTGGCCTTGCCAGTAACACCCACATGGAATGAATCAATAAATTTAAAAAATCAATTTTGAGAAACACTTGTGGAGTTGGGCCACATCTGTCACAAAGGGCACATGGACATTTTCTGTTACTTTCGTGAAGGCGGTATGGAGAAGATCTTCATACGGAGAAGCCAGAAGAGGAGAACTGGGGACATAATTATGGAAACCTTGGCTAAGTATAATTTAAAGAGTAACTACTTCTTGCTTAGTCCTCTTGGTACTGCACATTTTATATTGAATGTATGTGCGTGGCTGCTTGAAGGTCATAACAGTATAGAGCAATTGAATCACGTTGCACATTATGACCTAAATTCATTTACCAGCATGAGTCCAACCCCCTCCGGCCAGTACTCTAGTACTGGTAAATAGATATTAATTACGTGCAGCCAGATTTTCATATTTCACATACGCATCACATATGCATGACAGAGTACGTATGTGCCTATGCTTCTGCAGAGCTTCTCTGAGTTTTAGAAGAAAATGGAGTTTAACTGTGTGTGGCAAGTGTAATCTCACCAGTGTGAGTAAGACAATGTTATTCAACGAGCCTCTCTCACACCCGTCCAGTACGTATAAAACTAGCACGAGAGTTGTTAACCAATGGAACAGACTGTTACTTAGCATGATGAATGTAGACTGCACTGAAGCATTCAGTAAAGATATGGACAGATTCCTGGTTCTAGAGGGACACTGGTTTGCAGAGGCAGCAGAGATATAAAGCTGTTCTAACCAGGTCCTGAATGTGCACCACAACAACAGGATGAGGTAGATGCGTTGAATGGCTTTTTCTTGTTCCTAGCCTGTCTTTTTGTTACCCAACATAGTAATTTTCTCTGCTTATACCAGTACTTGAATCACTTCCTGTCTACACGAGATGAGTTGAGAGCAGAAAAGAACAAGTCTATCTGGAGGAAACCCTGTGACACAAGGGAAGGAAATTAATAATTGGGAATTGTTTTTAAAAAGGAAACAAAATGAAATTATTCAAGTAAATAAAGAGAACATTGGCGAAAGGAAGGGGGTGATGGGCTCTTTTTGTTATTTAGCTGTTGCACAGAATGATGCGAATTATGTTTTAATGTTCTCTTTTCTCCCTACCTTTACTGAAGTGGTTGGCTCATGTTGCGGGATGATTCAAAAAGTACCACCATTCCTCCAATACCTCATCCAGTGACAGTGTGTGAGGTTCGTCTGCGAGTGTTTGCAGGATATTCAACTGCGAGTGGCTATCATAGCTAAGCACAATCCTATTCTACTCAATGTCAATCTATAACAACAACTTGCATTTTTATAGCTCCCCTTGAAGGATGTCTCAGAAAGCTTAACAGGTTGGCTAGGAGAATGGCACACAGAAGGTGGGAAGGGTTGAGGGAAGTGGACTATAACTACAGCCAAAAGTAATCAATTTATAAGAGGATTATGAAGGAAGGGAAAGAGACAGAAAGGCAAAGTGGTTTTGGGAGTTCACAGACCATGGACGTTGTGACCTTAGGAGTGGCTGCTAAGGTTAGACTGATTGGAGGAACAACCAGTAGTCAATGTTAGGGGAGAAAAAGATTGCATTGGGATATGTTTTATTTTTGGCATAAAAATAAAACAAAAAAGGTGACTCAACCGTGGCTAACAAGGGAAATTAGGGATAGCATAAGATCCAAGGAGACAACATATAAATTGGCCAGAAAAAGCAATAATCCTGAGGATTGGGAGCAGTTTAGGATTCAACAAAGGAGGACAAAGGGATTAATTAAGAAAGGGAAAATAGAATATGAGAGTAAGCTTTCAGGGAACATAAAAACTGACTGTAAAAGCTTTTATAGATATGTGAAGAGAAAAAGATTGGTGAAGTCAAGCGTAGGTCCCTTGCAGTCAGAATCAGGGGAATTTATAATGGGGAACAAAGAAATGGCAGACCAACTAAATACATATTTTGGTTCTGTCTTCACAAAGGAGGACACAAATAACCTCCCAGAGATGCTGGGGAATATAGGTTCTGATGAAAGGGTGGAACTGAAAGAAATCAGTATTTGTAGGGAAATGGTGTTTGGAAACTTGATGGGACTGAAGGCCGATAAATCCCCAGGGCCTGATAATCTACATCCTAGGGTATTAAGGAAGTGGCCCTAGAAATAGTAGATGCATTGCTGGTCATCTTCCAGAACTCGATAGACTCTGGAACAGTACCCATGGATTGGAGGGTAGCTAATGTTACCCCACTATTCAAAAAAGGTGGTAGAGAAAAAGCGGGGAATTAAGCCTGACATCGGTAGTGGGGAAAATGCTAGAGTCCATTATAAAAGATGTAATAGCAGAGCACTTGGAAAGCAGTGACAGGATCGGACAAAGTCAACATGGATTTACAAAAGGTAAATCATGCTTGACTACTGGAATTTTTTGAGGATGTAACTGGTAAAATAGATAAGGGAGAACCAGTGGATGTGGTGTATTTGGACTTTCAGAAGGCTTTCGATAAGGTCCTGCATAAGAGATTAGCGTGCAAAATTAAGGCACATGGGATTGGGGGCAAGGTATTGACTTGGATAGAGAACTGGTTGGCGGACAGAAAGCAAAGAGTTGGAATAAACGGGTTGTTTTCCGAGTGGCAGGCAGTGACTAGTGGGGTACCGCAAGGATCGGTCCTAGAACCCCAGCTGTTCACAATATATATTAATGATCTGGACGAGGGAATTGGATGTAATATCTCCAAGTTTGCAGATGACACAAAACTGGGTGGGAGGGTATGCTGTGAGGAGGATTTGGACAGGTTGGGTGATTGGGCAGAAACATGGCAAATGCACTATAATGTGGATAAATGTGAAGTTATCCACTTTGGTGGCAAAAACAGGAAGGCAGATTATTATCTGAATGGCAATAGATTGGGAGAAGGGGAAGTGCAAAGAGACCTGGGTGTTCTTGTGCACCAGTCGCTGAAGGTAAGCATGCAGGTGCAGCAGGCGGTTAAAGAAGGCAAATGGTATGTTGGCCTTCGTAGCAAGAGGGTTCGAGTACAGGAACAAGGATGTCTTGCTGCAGTTGTACAGGGCCTTGGTGAGACCGCACCTTGAGTATTGTGTGCAGTTTTGGTCGCCTTATCTGAGGAAGGATGTTCTTGCCATGGAAGGAGTGCAGCGAAGATTCATCAGGCTGATACCTGGGATGGCAGGAATGACGTATGAGGAGAGATTGTGTCGATTGGGCTTATACTCACTGGAGTTTAGAAGATTGAGAGGGGATCTCATCGAAACCTATAAAATTCTGTCAGGCCTGGACAGACTAGATGCAGGAAGGATGTTTCCGATGGCCGGGGAGTCCAGAACCAGGGGTCATAGTCTAAGGATAAGGGGTAAGCCATTTAGGACTGAAATGAGGAGGAATTTCTTCACCCAGAGAGTGGTGAACCTGTGGAATTCTCTGCCACAGAGGGCGGTGGAGGCCAGTTCATTAAATATATTCAAGAAGGAGTTGGATATATTTCTTAAGGCTAAAGGGATCAAGGGATATGGGGAGAAGGCAGGGACAAGGTACTGAATTTGGATGATCAGCCATGATCTCATTGAATGGCGGAGCAGGCTCGAAGGGCCGAATGGCCTACTCCTGCTCCTATCTTCTATGTTTCTATGTTTCTATATATGGCTGAAAGAGATAACTCAAATAGGGTGGTCAAGACTGTGAAGCAATTTGATGACAAGTTGATGCACAGGTGGACAGCTAATGGAGCTTGGTAAGGCTAGGAGTAATGGGATGGGCAAGACAGGGCTTGGGCTGCAGTGTTCTGCATTAATTGAAAGCTGGGTGAAGGGGTGCTAATATGAAATTATTGGAGAAATCTAATCTGGAGGTGATGAAAGTACAAATAAGGGATTTGGCAGTAAAGTGAGAGTTAAGGATGCATTTTCTGGAGGTGGAAAATTATAATCTTGGCAAAGGACTGGATGTGAGGTTGAAAGGTCAGCTCACAGTCAAGCAAACAAACACTTTCCAACAGGAGTCACTGTGAATGATCAAGAGCTAGAAGGTAGCTTGTTTGTTCCTCTACTTAGTCCAGGGAGACCGAGGGCAAGGCTCCTTCAAAAAGGGCTGTGGCAGGACTGCTTCTTGCGGCAGCACGTCAAGAATGAAATGGGAGGAGATGCCCCGTGTAAAGCAGTACGACTTTCACACATGTTTTCTCAATTGTTTCCATTCGATCTGCAATGTTTGCCACAGCAATAATGTAGCCCGCTGACCTGAGTACGTCAAATCTGGTCTGGTGTGGTTTAGTTTCAGACCCCTGCAAAATTAAATCAGCTCCACGCACACTCCGCTTGTCATGTAAACTTCTGGGACGTAGGTTGTTAAGTCAATCCTGGAAAATGGATTATCATGCTACAGAATTAATAATTGACTACTGCTGTAATAAATTATTAATCAAACATTTGAATAATTGTTGCAGCTGTAGTCTTTACATAAATCTGCATATCTACTTCTTGATGTGTACTGTTTGTGTACTTAAAAAAAACCTAATCAAGTAGGTACTCTCAGGACCTGTTGTCTAGTGCTGGAAATTGTAACAACATTAACTCTTTCTGATACAGGGTGCCTGTCTCAGGACAGCAGTAGCTGTTATATAGAACAGTTGCCTGCACCATCATTATTATTTAATATAAAATATTTGTTCCATACCCATGGTACAGCATGTGAATGCTAAATAATTAAGCAGCAAGTTTGCAGTATGCCACCACCCACAGCCTCGTACTACACAGGTCAAAGGTTAGCAACAGAACAATAGCCCCATGGTATACATTAGTTATGCTATAGGCTGACTTAACCGATTAATACACACAGGTTCTATTATGATGCCATAGTTTTGTCGACCACAAGCCAAGTACTTTGGAACATAGTTTGGTCATATAGATTATTTTGGCATAGTTGCATCATGGCAATGGAGACACAAGTTCTGTTCCCTCTCCACCGCCCCCTGCTCCTTTACCTAGAGTTACGTCACCAAACATAGCCATATTGCTGCAGGGAGATACCATGCAGAGGCTAGATGCCTGTCCCTGGGAACCAGGCAGAGTGAGATTCATCGGTAGGCCTCTTTTAGATGCTTCGTGGCAGCTGTTCAGAGGTCTTGCATGATCCAAAGAGACTACAATGATTGGAAAAAATTAAGGGGATTTGATACCCTCGCATATATAAAAATATGACAAAACAAATAGGGGAAAATGTTAACTTCCCCCACTCAGCAGAAACAGGGTGGGGGGTTTGGTGGCAGTTAAAATGGAGCGGGCGACTTACCCGCTGATCACAGAATCACAGAATCTACAGTGCAGATAGAGGCCATTTCGGCCCATCGAGCCTGCACCGACACACATCCCACCCCATCCCCGCAACCCCACGTATTTAATCCCCTAACACTAAGGGTCAATTTATCACAGCCAAATCAACCTAACCTGCACATCTTTGGACTGTGGGAGGAAACCGGAGCACCCGGAGGAAACCCACGCAGACACAGGGAGAATGTGCAAACTCCACACAGACAGTCGCCCGAGGCCAGATTTGAACCCGGGTCCCTGGCGCTGTGAGGCAACAGTGCTAACCACTATGCCACCGTGCCCCCCTGATCTCCAGCCCGATCCCGCCGACTGTCATTTTAACATGCAGAGGCCAAGGATACCCGCCTGAAGTCGTTGGGGTCCTTCTTTAAATATGCAGGTCAGTTCCCGATGATGCTATCGGATCCTGATTACCATTTCAACATTGGTCTGAGTGGGTAAACGACTGTGGCTGTCCTGACAGGCTGAAGTCAGCGGGAGGAGAATCAACAGACGAAGAAGCCTCTCCAGGTAAGTTTATCTCTTTCCTTTGTGGGGCCAGGGAGTACAGAGGTGCTGACCACCCCAGATTCCTCATTCTTCTCCCCCGCACCCGCACTTACGTTGGGCCCAGTCGAGGGGCCTCTGATGACTTTCTGGATGTCATGTTAATGAGGCCCGGCTGTTAAATTTGGCTGGGCCTCGCGCTGGCACTCCTAGACAGGCCGGCCATTTGCCAGGCCGTTTTCCTGCCAGGGAGTTAAAATTTCCCCCATAATGTTTCGCTTGAAGAGGATTGGATTCTGTAGCTGGGGATCTCAGGTTAATATTGCCTCACTTCATTATGGGATTGTGTCCCAACATCAACCCTATTGATACTGTCAATGTAATAGTATTATAATTTACTGAGTAAATCTATCTAGACCTATATATAAGGTCAAGCCACAATCACATACAAATTAATCTTATTCCTTTGAGTTTATCATTAAAGTCCTTCTAAATCTCTTTAGAGCAGTTTGTATGTTTCACAAAATAGATCAAAATCCTGAATGGAAAATACAAATGGGAAGGGGGAAGGAATCATTTTGCAATCACAGTGTTTGGGTTGTAGCATACGACTTTTTTGTCCAAATATTCTTCTGTCTTCTCTTGGAGGTGCTGATTCTTGCTGGGAAATGTTTCCATTGGCACCATATCATGGCCAAGTGAGCTTTCTTCACACATGACACCAAACAGTGAGTGTGGCAGTCCACTTGACCATGATAGGCATTACAGTGGAGGCAAATTCCACTCTGAGCTGACATCAAAACATGTACTTTCCAGCAGAAGCCGCTGTATAGGAGGCCACAGTGGCTCAGTGACAGCACTCTTGCCTCTGAGTCCGAAGGTTGTGGGTTCAAGTCCCACTCCACATTTGAGCACAGAACCTAGGCTGACACCCCAGTGCAATGCTGAGGGAGGACTGCCATGTCAGAGGTGTTGTCCTTCAGATGAGATATTAAACCAAGGCTCTCTCAGGAGGACATAAAAGATCTCAGAATAGCTAATGCTAAGTGTAAATGCATAAAAAAAACCCTACTATGTATAGTGCTGAAACTTTAAATTACACATCATATACTAACATCAAGATAGAAAACAAAAAATTAAGGCAATCTATACAACTGTGTAAGGGACACAGTCATAATGAGATGTTGATGAGATTATTTCCAGACAAGCAGCTGTCACATTGTGTTCCTCAGAGCAGACCAGGTTACAGGAAAAATATGTCGTCACTGCTTGGGTAGAAGCATCCACAGAGCACAACATCTGTATTCAAACAATGTTACCTCACGGTACCAAGCATGGGTTTGGTTCCGCTTAGAGTACATCACTCATCTATATTGATAGCAAGGCTCTCTAAGTTTATATGTTAACACCAGCAACGTTTGTGTGCTGCAAGTCTTTATTAGGCTCAATTGGCGGTCTGTGCTAGGCCTGAATTTCTGATCTGATACCCCTATTGAGTCTCTAAGTTCCTCGGAGTCCACATCACGGAAGACCTCTCCTGGTCCCTCAATACCTCCTCTCTGGTGAAGAAGGCCCAGCAGCGCCTATATTTCCTAAGGAGACTGAAGGGATGTAACCTGTCACCCCTGATCCTCTCTAACTTTTACCGCTGCACAATAGAGAGCATCCTGACGAACTGTATCACAGTATGGTATGGCAGCTGTAGCTACTATGACTGGAAAGCCCTGCAGCGGGTAGTCAAAACTGCCCAACGCATTACCGGCACCCGGCTAGTGACCATAGAGCACATATACCAGAAACGCTGTTTACGGAGGTCACAGACCATCATCAAAGACCCTACCCACCCCAGCCACAGTCTGTTCGCCCCCCTGCCATCTGGGAGATGCTACAGATGCATTCGCACCCGAACGACCAGATTTAGGAACAGCTTCTTTCCCAGGGCTGTCATCCTACTGAACTCCACAAATAAACTCTAAAGCCTGCACATCTGCCAATGCACTTTATTATGGTTATGTTTATGTTAATGTATTACAAGCCAAACGAATGTTGAATGTTTAAATGTCTTAATCTAAATGTACACTCTCGGGAGCCGCAAGCCTACATTTCGTTGTACTGCACTTGTGCACTAACAATGACAATAAAGTTGATTATGATTATGATTATGATTATGTGCTGACACAGCGAATATCTCCTTCCCACTAGAGTTTAGACCTATGTATGTCTAAACAGGTTTAATTTCAGTCTCGTACATAAAATATGTTTCAACGCATTTCCTTTTCATCAGGTCCTGAGCACCACAACTCCCAGCAGAATATAGTTGTGTAGGCAATGGATCAAGATTGGGCTTTGCAGTTTCCGGCAGTGGTTCATCTCTCAAGATGGACACTATTCTCCCTTCAGCTGTAAATGTGTTGTTGTAAGACTGAATATATTATCATTAATAGTTGATCTGATGTGGCATTGCTCATTGGTGGTCTAGGGTCTTGAAGCATGATTGCAATGTTTAACTGCTAAGATGGAGTGGTGTTTAACCTGACCTATTCTTTTAGGGCTACTAGTCAAGCACTCCCTGTTAGGAAGTGATCTGAATGGGCACATCATGAGGTCAATTAGAAGCCAATTGCTGAGGGATGTTCCTTTAGATTGGCAACTGCTTGTAAATCCCCAGCTCCTGTTCTTGGGCAGATGTCACTTTATTGAAGTTCTTTTTAACTGTCTTGCATCTTTAACAAAGTCTGACCCTATGGAATGCAACATCTGAAGTGTGACAGACAGATTATAGCCCCGATTTTAAATCGGGGTGCCAATAGTGTGGGCAGGGACTGAGGTGGACATCAAACCGTCCAGACTTTGGTAGCATGAGGCCCGAGAGATTTTAACTCCCGGGCAGGAGTGGAATGTCAGGTGGCAGGAGGTGCCGCTGGGGACTGAAAGAATGGTCCCCAACACTCATAAGTCACCAGGAGGGGGTTTGGGAAGGCCTCCCATTGTGGGGGGGGGAATCCTAGGTTGGGGAGGCCTAACCTTTCCTCGTGGGTTCCAGAGCAAAACCCCTGCTCCTCCTGGCTCCAAAAGGAACCACAAGAAAATGTTTAAAAATCTTACCTGCTTGGGTCTCTTCTAGCTCTGACTCCTTTTCCCACTCGGTTGACCTCAATGGCTTCCTTGTGTAGGCCTCTGGTTAAGATGGCAGTCGAGCCCTGATGACCCCTTATAGATGTAAGACACCTATTTGTGTGTATATGTATATATATATATATATACACACACATGTACAATAAACTTTGGCTAGACATGCATGCACTCATTCATCTACAGGATTTGCAATCCGAAGGACTTTCTCCAGAAAAATAGAAATTCATTTTGAAATGTGCTTTGAAACCTCCTAAAACAAAAAGTTTTGCTTTCCGGTTCCTTAATTTGTTTTCCCCCTCCTGAATTACTGTATTTGTTTTGGCTACTATTGGCCCATATTGTAGTTTCTGGGGTTTCTCATTTCAATACTGCCACTATTAGAATTGGTATTTAGGTATGAGTCACTGTTGAAAACTGACATATTTTGTAATAATTAGTATCATTCTGAAGTAACGGTTCGCACAACTACTGCAGAATGACAGGCTTGTGATCTATCAAGATGACGCCTCTTCCTTGATTGAGAGTGACTGGAGCAACTTTGGCAGTAATACCCAGTGTGAAATCTGATATTGTATGCTAGATGTTTTAAAACAAGCACCCTTTTGTTTTATCATTCCAGTTATATATCCCCACAGCGATATCATTCTAAAATGCTATAGGTTGGCTCATGGGATTAGACAAAAGAATGTTGCAATTTTAAAATGGACAGCACCTGTTGAAAAAAATGTTCCTACAGTGTGATATCTGCTGTGAAAAGCCTTGAACAATTTGTCTTTTATTTCAGATTCAATAGTAACATTTGTAAAACCTCCTTTTTGAGGTGAAGTCAATGGATATTTTTGCTGAGCAAAACCAGCCGGGTGTAGGTGACTGAATTTAAAACGATTTTCATCAGACGTAATGGGAAGGAGCTGAAGAGTTTCGATTTAGCCCTTTTACACTTGAACCCTGAATGATTAAGGTGCAGTTCAGTCTGCTGCTTGAGAGAGAGATCGGAGGTCTGCAGCATTCACACTGATTTGAAGACTCGGGAAGCCTTTCCATGTAAAAGAGGACTGGCGAGCATGTAACATTGGATCACCACAGTGGCATCAAAGATGATCTAGTGCGTAAAGGGAAGCACAAAACCCAAATCTGTAGTTTAGTGGGGCGCGGCGGGGGCAGGGTGGGGTTGGTGGAGATTGAGAGAAGGGGGCTTGGTTCGTGGTTTGCAAGTTTGAATGGAATTTGGTCAATTTTATTCCAAGCACCCGAATAAAATGTGTATGTCCAAAGGCAATCCGGAAAAAAGCTCCAACTGGCCTTCAATTTTCTTCATCTTGGCAACGGTTAAGGTCCACAGATAGATCTTTTGGGAAATTTATTGACTGAGTCCATTCACAATGTTTAAAACCAGTTAAGTCATTCCTCTCTTGACCAGGAATGTTTTAGCTAGTAGGATATCTCATTTCATAATTATAGTACACTTAGGGGGAAATCCTGATCTGGGGAAAACCCTAGTTCCAAATAGTCTCTGTATCATTTCAGGGGCTCAGGAGGTCTTTACTACAAAAAGGTTTAAAAATTTGGATGCTTTTATACAGAGCAGCTGTGACTAATCGTCTAATGAGGAATCAGTTTGCAGTGTCTATGAAAACAGCCTACTGGATCTCATTACGTCTCCCCTTTTAAAAAAATTAATAGGTGGCTCTAAAACTTCATGCAAATCAAACTTGAATTTTACAATAGAAACTTTAAAGTCACAGTGCTATAAAACGACTAATGTACAAGGTACATAATATGTCTGTATTAAATGAAATCCAGTTTAAACATTAAATACATTACACTGTTTAACACAACTCACCTGCTTTCATTTTTCATTCATTTTGGTCGCGTTGCAGTCAATGTTCCCTCTAGGTTTTATTTTAGGCGCGCAGTCCCTTTAAATTTGCTGTGCGGTATTTTTTCCAGCATTACAGCAGGTGAACGGCCTGCGCAGGAACTCCCGATCGCTGCGCGGGGCAGCTTAGGGGGAACATTGGTTACAGTGACTTCCTGTTGCCTGGTCTAGAGTGATTATTGAACTGCTGTAGGTATAGACTCAGCTGGTTGCTTTGACTTAATATCTGTGGGTTGTGTTACGTTCCCACTGACTATCACGCGGACGCGATGGGCCGACGGGCCTCTTTCTGTGCTGTATAACTCTATGGGCTAGATTTTCAGTAGCTTGCACCAGCAGTTAGCGCCTTAAGAGAAGTGATTTCCGGGCGCTATGCGTGTAGCGCCCGGGCGCAGCGCAGTTTGCGCTCCGCCCCAAATTAAGTTGCCCGTTAGCGCCGGCGCAAAGTTTAGCGCCCGCCCGGATGCGCGCGCAGAAAATGACGTCACATCCTCGTGCAACGCCCTTTGGCCGCCCCGATTGCAAACTTCAGTCGGACCGCCCCATTGTGCGGCGGGCGGCCGGAGCGTTTGGAAAAAGGAACGCAACACAACCAGCGCGGGCCCCGGGGGGCGCTAATTAAAGGGAATGTCCTCTCCAGTATAAAGGCCATCCTTTTTTCAGAAAACAGTCTTGTGCAACGCATTTCTGGAGACACAACAAGGAGGATAGCTAACTGGTTTCAAGCAGCAAGAGCCAGGTATTTTTGGACTCAGGCAACAGCGCTGCAAGTGGCCATTTGGAAATTAGACTGTTTGCCAGGATTTGATGGGGGCTGCATGGGGTGCCAACGCGCAGCTGCAGCGCCATATCCGTAGGGCTCGCAGACGCATTGTGAGAGGGGCAGCCCTGGCTAGAGGCAGAGGGGGCTACAGGCGTCGGCCACGTAGGCCTTACCCAGTCAGGCTATACCGCCAGCAGCGCTCCTACCTAAACATGAGTGCCGCGCGATGTGTTAGAAGGCTCCGATTCCGAAAGGAGGTGATTGCAGAGATCTGCCACCTGCTTCGCTGAGATCTGTGGCCAAAGCTCAGGTGCAGGACGTCTCTGTCGGTGGAAGTGAAGGTGACGGTGGCATTGAACTTCTATGCCACCGGCTCCTTCCAATACGCTGCTGGGGACATAGCAAACATCTCCCAGTACGGCGCGCATCGCTGCATCCGCCACGTGACCGAAGCACTGTTCAGAAGGAGAAGCCAATTCATCTCCTTCCCCATGGCCCTCGAGAGCCAGCATCAGCGCGCATTGGGATTTGCCAGACTCGGGGAATTCCCCTTGGTGCAGGGCGCCATTGACTGTACGCATGTGGCTTTGCGGGCCCCTCTGGAGCATGGCGAGCAGTATCGCAACAGGAAGGGCTACCATTCTCTGAATGTGCAGCTGGTATGTGACCACAAGCAGCGCATCATGGCAGTCAATGCCAGCTTCCCAGGCAGCAGCCACGATGCCTTTATCCTGCGGCAGAGTACTGTGCATGACATGTTCCAGGCACAGCCTTCCCCAAGAGGATGGCTCATCGGGGACAAAGGCTATCCTTTGTGCACCTGGCTCATGACCCCGCTTCGCGCGCCCAGGACCGCTGCTGAAGAGGCCTACAACGAGAGCCATCAAACCACCCGCAACATCATCGAGCTAACTATTGGGGTCCTCAAGCAGCGGTTCCGCTGCCTTGATCGCTCCGGAGGAGCTCTCCAGTATTCGCCGGACCGGGTCTCCCAATTTGTGGTGGTTTGCTGCATGCTACACAACCTGGCTATCCGCAGGACTCAGGCACTGCCACCTGACGTTGGACCAGCACCTCAGGAGGAGGAGCAGGAGGAGCATGAGGAGGAGGAGGAGGAGCAGGAGTACGTTCCCAGGAGGGAGCGACCAGGGCCAAGGGCCGCACGACGCCACCTTATTACACGGTACTTCTAAGCCCCCTGTCAGGGAATGGCCAGGGGCCATGAGGGAAGATGAATGCAGCCGCTCCGCAAGCCCTCAGCCGGCGAAGCCAACAAACACTAAGAAGAACAACCATGGAGACTGCATGAATAAAGATAATTTTTTATTGCACAAAAATGAAAAGCCCTTCCCACATGAATCCCCAAAAACAATAAACGGGCCCCACAAAAAGCCCAACAAACGACTCACTCGCACAAACTGGGGAGGAGCCACTCCACCTTTATTGAAACCGGGCCTCAACGTCGGCCTAACGCCAAAAAAAAGCCCTCCAAAAGCACAACCATGGGCAAAATAAAGATGGCCACCGCCATATTAAAGGAAAGCTGGCCACACCCTCTACTGAGTGGCCCGCGAGGGCGAGACCTTGGCCAGCATTTTGCCTCCCCTGCCCTGCCTGCTGCTCCTTCGCAAGCTCTGCCCAGTGGCTGCTGCGAGGCTGGGGGAAGGCGCCTGAGGCTCAGATGCCCTTCCGCCAGATGCCGCTGGGGGGCGGCCTACACGGCGTTTGGGCCTCGAGGGGCCGTCTGCTGAGTGGCGCACCTGAGCCTGGCCACCATCAGCTGCAGCCGCTTGCCGTCGATGCCCCAGAGGGGGAATGGCGGCGACGGATGGCGCAATGTGGGCCAGCTGGCGTCTGGGATGCGCTGGCTGGTGCTGTGGCGCGGTGGCACTCGGCCGGGCCCGCACTGCAGGATCCGCAGCAATCAGCCGACGGCCGGCTTGCTGGGATGGTCCAGCGCGGCGCCTGCCCTGGCGATGCCTGCCTGAGACAGCGCGTGTGGCAGCAGTGAGTGGCCCTGTGGTCCTGGTGTGCGCGCGCATCACATCCGCCAGGGTCTTGACGGCATCAGTTAGCATGCGGCCAGTCGCGGCAGTTGCTGCCCCGAACTCGCGCACACTGGTCGCCAGCGACTCGATGGCCTCAGGCATGCGCCCCACCACGCTCATGAGCTCCGTGTGGCGCCGGTCCGAGTCGTCGGCCATCTGATCGAGCTTCCGCACCTCCTCCGAAGTGAAGGTGTCCGGACTGGAGTCGCGACTCTCCCGCTGGGGAGGAGGGGGCCGAACTAGGGGACCCTTGCCGCGTTGGTGACGGCGAGTGTGCCGAGCAGCAGCACTCCCCTCTGATCCTTCCCCCCTTTGGGGGGAAGGCCGCGGGCCACGCGCACGGCTGCTGGGTGGCTGGACGCCACTGGTCCCAGAAGCTGCATTGCCCTGCGACAGTTCCTCCAGGCACTCATCCAGTGAGGAGGTGTCAAGCATTTCCTCCTCTCCTGCGGGACGTGACTGTTCCCCCGAAGGTCCGGCTTGCTCCTCCTCCTCCTCCTGGTTGGAGGTGCTGTCACTGGCAGCCTCAGGGTCCTGGTCGTCACCAGCTGAAAGCAGGAATGCACAAGAGTAGCTTCAGAGTGAGGAGACGGCGTCAGCGAGGGAGTTAGGACTGGTGGGATTCAGCGCATTGGTGGGACAGTGGCAAAGGAGGTAGCTCGGATGGGCCAGTGCGACGCGAGAGGGCCAAAAGGCGAGGTCCTTACCATTGCCGGGCAGTGGAGGGTCGGATACACCGCACGCTGTGGGGACAATCACACGGGCTCCCATGAGCACACACACGCGCTCCTCCAGCCGAGTGAGCTTCTGCAGCTTGGCGCGGCCACCCCTGGCACGGGCCTGGCGATTAAACGCTACTTTAGCCTGCAAGAGAAAGGACGGGCTGTAAGTGCGCAGTGAAGCCCTGATGTAGTGTGCACTGCCTCCCATGGTGGAATAGCTTGGACAGAGTGAAGCCCTGATGTAGTGTGCACTGCCTCCCATGGTGGAATAGCTTGGACAGAGTGAAGCCCTGATGTAGTGTGCACTGCCTCCCATGGTGGAATAGCTTGGACAGAGTGAAGCCCTGATGTACTGTGCACTGCTTCCCATGGTGGAATAGCTTGGCCAAAGTGTAGAGTGCCGAATGGCCATTTGATGCTCATGACTGTCCCAATGCTGCTGGCTGAGGGCTGGCCAAAAGGACTTTCAGGTCCCTTTGCCCATCATGTCAGGTGTACATGCAAGAATGAGGAGGAGACTGGAAAGGCTACTCACCCTCACAATCCTGGTCAGATCGTTGTATTTCTTACGGCATTGTTTGTGGGTCCTGGGGGCCTCGCCGGTGAACGTCACCCTCTGGGCGATCTGCTTCCAGGCTTTGGTGTAGTCGTGGTGGGTTGGATTCCTCCCACTCTCTGGAAACAAGATCTTGCGCCTCACCTCCAGAGCTGTGACCATTATGTCCAGATCACCCTCTGAGAAGCGCAGGGCACGCTGACGGGCCTTCTCTGGCGTTGCCATGACTCCCTGGGGCTGAGCAGTAGTGTTGAGGCCTCTTTGCAAGGCTGCAGTGTGCAGGGCGTGGCAGCAGACCAATTCGTCCCTTCCCCCTTTAAGAGCTGGTCGGCACCACGGGGTCTGCTGTCAGTGCAAAAATGACCGCACCCGTGCTGCGCCCCGCCTGGGCGCTATCCCTCTGGACCGCCGGCTTAGCGCCTAAAGAGAGTAGTGGAACGCCTCTTTTAGCGCTCCACCAACCTCTTAGGGCGAAGCCACTGAATTCCCGGCAACGGGGCGCTACTTTGGGGCGGGCGCTAACTTCGGGCGGGCGCTAAAGTTAGCGCCCCAAAACTGCCTATACTGAAAATCTAGCCCTATGACTCTATGTCCTGGATATTTGGTTCACTGATTTTCATAATGTCTGTCTAATTATGATATAGCTGTGAACCTCTGCTTACTTTCACAATTTTAGCCCTCGATGCAGTTTGGTACAACATGAATCTTTTCTCCAGCCAGTTTTGCTTCTGCTCATTTCTAACATGTTGCTAGGAGATAACAAGAGTAAAGGTTGACACGCTGATCATGACAACATTTCTGTTGTTTCTTCTCTTAGTCTTGACCACTTATAGTCCCTAACCTTGAGGAGATTGTCCTTAATGAGTAATTTGGAGCACATGTGACAACTCATCAGAAGTTGTGTTAGGGAGAACCAGTTCTCCAATGGTGTGTTCCAGTAAATCCATGTATGGATCTCAATTACTGTCACTAGCTTTCCTAATGACGCTGTTGACAAATTGTACAATCTTTTCAGCAAGATTATTTGATTTGGAGTGGAACAGTTTAGAAGTAGTGTGCTAAAGTTCGACTCATCCACAAACATGCTGAATTCCATGCAATCATAAACATGAGGGTAGGTTTTCGTCTTCATAACTGGGCAAGTATTCTGGTGAATTGGATCGCACACCAATGCGGTGTACTCCGCCAGATTACTGTCCAGGCGGCGACCATGAAAATCTACCCCCATGGTCCATTATCACTGAAAGTCTCTTCTGGTATAACAATTTGTAGCGATTATGGATTTAATTCCTTGCATGTGGCAAAGGTCAGATGTATTGGTAATTTGAATAATAGTCTACAACTATCAAGTACTCCTCACTTTATATTCAAGGAAATATGAATCAACTTTCTGCCATGGTCTTGTGGTACCTGGATGTAGGCTGAGTAACACTGCCTGTTGCTGAAAGTGATTAATGAAAGATTGTGCTTCATATCTCATTTGATTACTGATAATAGTGTCAGCCGTGGCTCAGTTGCTAGCACTCTCTCCTCTCTGTCAATGGGTTCAAGCCCCACTCCAGAGACTTGAGCACAGAAATCTAGGCTGACTCTCCAGCGCAGTACTGAGGGAGTGCTGCACTGTTGGAGGTGTTTCAAATGAGATGTTAAACTGAGGAACCTTCGTCTGCTCTCTCAGGTAAAAGATCCAATGGCATTTTTTTGAAGAAGAGCAGGGGAGATATCGCTGGTGTCCTGGCCAATATTTATCCCTCAATCAACATCACTAAAAAACAGGTTATTTGGTCATTATCTCAATGCTGTTTGTGGGACCTTGCTGCGCATAAATTGGTTGCCACATTTCCTACATTACAACAGTAATTACACTTTAAAGGTACTTCATTGCTGTAAAGCACTTTGGGACATCCCAAGGTCATGAAAGGTGTTATATAAATGCAAGTCTTTCTTTCTTTAAGACTGTGAGGAATTATCATTCTCCTACCTTTGAAAAGTAGATATTTGACCATTAGCTACTAATGCTATCAAGCTGTGAATATACGTTATTACCTCATCATCACTGGGACTCTGACAATGTTCAGTGGGGGCTTGCAACAGGTACCAGCTTTTCTATTTAGGCAGATCTGTGCTCAATATCTGTCACTGAGTGAGATGCATAAACTGCTGCATTCCAGTCATTATGTTTTTGGAGTAATGCAGATCCTAGCCTACACTGAGTCGCCTCTGCGCTGATCTTTATTAGGCTTTTACAAATAAAAAAACCCACTGATTATATACCTTTCAACTCTGGCTGTGGTTTGTCCTGCCCGTGAAACCATGAGCATTGAGTATTTTTCTAGCGACATTTTTAGAGGTGTTGATCTCGTAAATAGGTCTGAAGTGTATCTTCTTATGGAATTTACCATTACAAGAAGCCATTGTGGCTCCTTTTTTATTGTGATGAATCTATCCATGTTGGTTACTGGCTAAGCTTGCATGCTCTCCAGTTTCTCACCCTGATCTGTATTAATTCACAGTAAAGACACACTTGCTTTTGTTATACTTCAGATTATTCTTCCTGGTTCTTTATAGCACTTTCCTGACTCTACTGTTATGTTCCTGCCAAGTAGATCCCCAACCAATGATAATGTACTCACTTGGGACCGGCCAGATGGACATTCCTGTGTTCCTAAATATCACATGTAATGTTTTAGGGACACTGTGGAATATTTAGGAAGTAAAAAACATCAACAGCCATAAAAAAGTCAATGGAGGGCAAAGACAAAGCCAAAAAACATAACCTACAAATTACATGATACTAATCCATAGGAACAAAACAAAAAGAGAAATCATCTATTCATTGATAAAAATCCATCCAGTTTCTTTCACTGTGACAAAATATTTCCACACAATCAAACTTAAGAAAAGCCACCTAAATGCTCCTCTAGATGTGCTCTACAGCCATCATATCTTTATATAATCCCCTTTACACAAGATAAACACAGATGGAGGAAGGCCATTCAACCCATTTTAGCTGATTCAGTAAAAAAGAAACACCTTCTGACACATCACAGCATTCAACTGGCTATTGAATGACATCCAGGTGTTGATTATTCTTTGTGTGAAAAATTCTTCCAGCCATTGATCCTAAATTTGCTTTTCAATACGTGTAATTTGAATCAAATATCCTTGTCCTATTGGCATGGCATGGCTTGCCTTTAAGTAGTGATCCAGATTTACTGGAGATGAAATTGGTCTTGTGCAGTAGCGCAAAATAGGCAATAGCAAATCTGCAGCTCGTTATACACTTCACCCGGTTTTCTTTTCCGCTGACCTCAATGTAAAAGAAAATTGGGTGCGGTGTAAAGTGGGAATACTGCACTAAAATGCCAGCCTGGATTATGTGCTTAAGACCCTGGAGTGGGACTTGAACCCACAACCTCTTGTTTAGGAGGCGAGAGTGCCATCACTGAGCCAAGGCTGTCATTTAACTGACAGTGATGCCTTGAATGGTGACCTGGATCAACCTTTATGTGTGCGAGTGCATCAGGAATCAAAATCTTTGTTTACACTTGTAGCCGAAGTGCTACTGTCCACCCTGGTCATCTAGTCCGAGCTGGTTCATTGGCATGGATCCTCACAGCAAGGCACCTCCACTGGCTGATAACACGGTGACACACATGACACTCGCAAAAGTTCACTGCTGACGGACATGGTCCAGCAGGATACGTCAGGCACTGCCAACAGCACTTTGTTTGTGTCTGGGTTGCCAGGCAACCGCGGTGGCCGCTGGGACGGAGGCGTTGCTGTAAGAGGTTACCTGCACTAAGCTGTCTCTCAAGTTACTATGGCATGCATCCCACATACCTCCACAGAGGTGGGTTTCTAATTTGATATACCTCTAGCGTGCTTGGCCACTTTGAAGTTAAGTCTATAGTAGATTGCTCAAAAAACTTGAGTAAGATTTGCTGAATTTCAGAGAGGTGCATTGGATTCAGCTAATATAACGTAACAAATAAATTAAGTTTTTGAACACAAATCATTTCAACAAATGGTTTGTCCCAATTAATGGTTTGACCTGACACCTGTATTAACATTGATATTTTGTTACCTCACAGACTGATAAATATTTTGAGATTCAAAAGAGGGCGTCATTTTATGAACGGTTGTGAAAGGACTTATGATAATGTCATTATATATAAATCCAAATGCTTTTGTTGTGTTTTAAAATGATAAAATGCACATGTTTTCTTGTATAAACTGATCTATGAGATATAATTATTGCTAATAAATAGTGCCGGGTGATATATAGCCAATATGTCAAATATAATATTTTCCTTAATGATTTACCAATATTGAAATCAATATTAGATTTTTTTGAGCATGGTGTTTTTAAACTTTGACAGTTGTGATTGTTTAAATATCTTAACAGAATATACTTATTAAACTCAACTTTCTAGCCAGATTATAATTATGTCATACATCATTTTAGCTATCTTAACATTTAAATTATAAAAATCAAAAATTATCTGCATTACATATTTGAACCGGTAGGTTCACATTTTCTGCTCATGTGATGTTTTCTTTGGTATTTTGTGATAAACCTTTTTCCTTCTACTCCTCCACTGGCAGGTTATGGTGGGCAGAGATTCAACCATGATGTACTTCACAGCTAAATGCAATCATGTTCTCCTGGCCTAAACACTACACCTACGCACACACTTACACGCACACACACTTTCGGGTTTCCCTCAGGTTCTGCCGAATTTAACCTGATTACCATTTTTGGAATCCGTTTCCTGGCCGCAGCCAGCCAGATTGAGAGGCTAGCTGGCTGTCGGCCGGGTAAGCCTTCAGCACAAGGCCACAGGCGGGGAGCGGAGAGGAGAGAGAGATCGAGAGTCGGGAGGTCATCGATGGGGGGACGGAGAGATTGGGGGTCGGGAGGTCATCGATGGGGGGATGGAGAGATCGGGGGTTGGGAGGTCGTCGATGGGAGGGCAGGAGAGATCGTGAGTTGGGGAGACATCGATCAGTTCCGGAGTGATCGTGGGTCGAGAGGTGGGTATGGATGGGGAAGCTGGAGAGATCGGGAGTCAGGGGGGGACATTGATGGGGGGGCTGGAGAGATCGGGAGTCAGGGGTGACATTGATGGGGGTCCGGAGAGCTTGTGGGTTGAAAGGGCTGGAATGATTGGGAAGGAGGGGAGAAAAATCACAGGAGGCTGGAGAGATCCGGGGAGGGGGGGAGATCACGGGGGGCTGGAGGGATCGGGGGAGGAGCGGAGAAGATCACAGGAAGCTGGAGAGATCCGGGGAGGAGGGGAGAAGATCGCGGGGGGCCTGTGGAGGACATGGGGGTGGTGGGGGGCGGAGGACATCACGGACCGTGGAGGACAGCAGGAGGGCATTGAATCGCGGGGGGAAGGGGGTCCAATTGCTGGGAGGTTAACAGGTTTGCTTGGTGGGCTGGGGGAAGCATTTCTGCTCCTCCTGGCCCACAAGCAGGACTGGAAAAGCACTTACCTGGTCCATACAGCAGTTCTCACCTCCCTTTAGCGGCTGGGTTTCCCGAAGCTCCCAGTCCCGCCTCCGTTAAAACCGGAAGTGGGTGGGTTTGAGGCTTTCGAGATTTTTTATATCCTTGCTTCCTGACCCAAACCCACCCATTTTTGGGGATTAAAATTCCACGGAAGACTCAAACTGATTGTTTTCTCTCCTTAGCCCAGGGGCACTGAGGCAAATTACAACATGGCTTCCACCAACCAAACTTAGATTAGCTAATTCAGGTCTGTATGGCTCAGTTCCACACTAGGCAATGCACTTAACCAATTGAGCTACCATGGCTTTGTTTTTATCCTGCATTCTGTAACCCCATTAACCAGACCTCACACCTCAGGAAGTACCATTACACGCAGAGCTTGAACTGGTTACTTTCCCCTAGCTCAGATCTAGTCAGCTTGATTAAAATGATGTCAAATTAAACACTGTTGGACCTTCTGACTCATGGAAATCTGATTACACAGAGGAAAGTAGAGGAGGTGGAGTTGCACTGATAACCCCACTATAATGCTACTGTGCTGGTTGCCTCGGAAAGTATGCAGTGCGGCAGGTGCTGTATCTGATGGAGCGCAAATCTGTGCACCACGTTTCTCACGTCATGGAGTTTTTATTTGTAATTAGTGAATAATGATGGGCAGCACTAATTATGGAGAATAATCTCCTTGAAGGATTCAACTGGCATTAGCAGCCATGAGACAGAAGCCTCTGAAACAGAAGATGAGATCATTTTTTGCTTTTATTCCTGTCCACTCTTTTTGTTGTAATATATGCAGCAGTGATACTTATAATAACTATGCTGTTTATGAACTCAGCACTGAAGGATTTAACTAGTAACCCTAACATCTAATCCGCACAGAATTATTGGGAAATGACACTGCGCTACACATATACATTTTTCAAAACTCTGAAGTCTAGCACGCGAATATCACTTCAAAGTGTCAACATTATAAGAAAAAGGGAAAAAGAAAGCCAGTTACTTCCTATAGCTCTTTCTTATGTTGATTGTCTCCCCGTGGGCAGAAACCAGGACCGTGAAATTCGGCTCCTTTGTGCCTGTTGTTAGCACCTCCGGGGGGCGCTAGCGGGGCGCAAAGGGCTTATCGCCGGGGCGGGGCCGCTCCTCCTGAGAAATTCGGCGAGATGCTACTGAGGCGCTAGCCGATAGCGCTGCGCCCCCACCGATAGCGCCCCAGGCCACTGCGCCGCCGGCGATTATGTCATCGCCGTGCGCGGTAAACACTTAACGCTCCACCGCGACCCCTTACCGCCCCGCGGCAGAAATTTGGCTATGCCTCGTGAGGCTGGCGCAGGCGGGGCGTTAATTAAAGGGAGGTGTGGCCACGACCTGTGCTGCCACTTTATTCTTTTTGGCCGACCTCCAGGTTGGCCCTCCGTGGCAGCCCTTGGCATGGTCTGTGACCGCCATCGCACAGCCCGGCACCGCATCTCGGTGCCGGGCTGCAGCCACGGCACCACAACGCCCTGGTGGGTTAGTGTGGGCCATCGGAGGCCCTGCAGAGCTCGCAGCGTCCCTGCCCTTTAATGGAAGGGGAGAGGCGCTGAAACGCTCTGGCGCTACCGTGCTTTGCGCCCCCGTCACCACCCCGAGAGGAAGTGGAGCACCTGAGGTAGCACTCCGCTTCCTCACCTGGGGCGGTAAGCCAAATTTAGCGGCCGGGGTATTACTTCCACATCGGGCGTTAAATCTCTGGCGATAATTCAATTACTGCCCCTGACGTAAGAAAATTACTAGGCACTTGGTCTGAGTATTAAACAAGGCTTTAATCAACTGTTTTTCAACATGGAGATCAAGTTGTGTCCTTCACTAGTTCCTGTTAAAGAATATCCTGCACAAGCTGGGCCCATGCCTGAGTATTTATACACTCTCTGGACAGCGCCACCAGCAGGCCGCCCAGTATTATTACATAAGTCATTTTCACATGAATGGCAAGATTCATGTCAGCCCCCAACCGGGGAGTAACCGAATTTTGCCCCCCAGGGATTTACAAAAGCTATTGCCAATCTGCAAGAATGTCACCCAACTATTAGCTTCGAATTGACCTCAGGGTGTACTTGGACCATTCCTCAGTGGGGGTGATTTTAACCCTACTTGCTCAGCAGAAACCTGGCGGGTGGGCAGTTAAAATCATCCTGGCTCTTACCTGTCCGAAAGCCACCATGATCGCAACATCTGCAATTTTAACTTGCTCTCCCGAGCAGGCAGCAATGGAACATGCCCAGAGCCAACTGAGTCCTTCTTTACATATGCATGTTGCGGCCCATTGACATCACTGCGACCCGACTGTAATTTAAACTCAGGCTTGAGCAGGGAATCCAGCTGGAGTTACAATTGGGGCGTCTGAGCAGTCACACAGCCCAGGTTAAACCTAACTGCAATTTAGCAGCCAAAGATCACTATCGTAATCCAGTCCCCAGACTACCCGTGAGCAACACCACGGGAGATCAGCCAGTATACATATTATAAATATTTTAAGCAGCAGATGGGATTCACCAGATGGTAGTGTCCCTTTAAATATTCACCTCAGAGAGGCTAGGAAATCAATATTCCTAAATATACGTAGTCCATGGAGTAATCGCCCTTAGCTGGATGGTACTGTATTGTTTCCACACTTCCTCTGCAATTGGTGCCCCGTTTCAATTTTTGAATTAAATACATTTACAAAATTTATATTTTATATAAAATAAATAAATACATTATATATATTATAGATGGTGACACAGGTAGCAATGTAGTCATGTGATTCTCCAGTCAAGGGCTGCAGGGAAAGAATTTTCATTAGAGTATTGGTGAAATATCAAAGCTATACCTCTTTTTTACAACAAATGGGGTTGGGCATTTGACATCCATCAGGCACAAGGCCAACTGAGACCAAAAAAAATCATTGTCATTCAGTGTTCTGGAAGCGGTTGTATGTTGTTTTAAGCATGACCCGTGTAAACAGGAAGTATCTTTATCCAAACCAGAAATTATATGAAATGCACTTCTTTCCGTGAAGGCTGGAATTGGAACCCCACCAGAAGGCCTGAACTTTGTGTATCTCTTAGCAGAGAGTGAATGAAAGCATTGAAACTGAACAAAAGTAGCAGTGCAGTCACCTGAACTCATTAAAAGAAAACACTGGAGAAAGCTGGCACAGCCTTTTGAGGCATTTCATAATCTCTTCAATTGCATACTACAGGTTCCTATAAGAAAGAATATTTTAATAGCATCATACCATGCTGTCAAAATAAGTGAAAAATGATTCAAATCATGCTCTGCCCTGTCGGGATGCAGAAAATTATGCTAACACGTTAGGGGCTTTTAAGTATTTAAGAAGCCATTTGCCACTGCAGATGTTTATGTATTTTCTCAAAATAGGTAATAAGGGAGTTTACAAGAATGTACGTCAATAAAAGGTAACAAAAATTACAATTGTACTAATTTCCACACTTAATTCTCCTCCACAGTGGTGCCCTTTACACCTTTGCTTTCAGTCTTTTTGTGGTATCCTAAACAGATGGAAATTGAAGGGAGCTGATTCGTCTTTGATCCCTGCGCTTGTTGTCAAAGCGCTTGGGAATGAAGAGACTGTTGGCTACAATTGACTGCGACAATTAGGAGATGATCAGAGCCCTAGAGTGGAGCACTTAAAGGGTAATTTACATGTCAGTTTGTCGGGGAGGAGAAAAAAAAGATATTCAGCTCGGAATTTTTAAAAAATATTTTTTTCTCAGTCTTGTAAACTGTAATTTGTGCATTGGTAAGAAAAACCTGGCAAAGGAGTTAGGATGTCTATTACCATTTGAAAAGAAGCAATCATGAGGCCACTGCTGAGTCTATTGTCCACTGAAAATGCTGATTTGCAGGCAGAGTAAAAGAGAGGAACCATCTTAAATGGAACCTTGTGCAAAGGTAACTCCCCCACAGTGACTTTTTACAGTTAGTTGGTGGTTTTCGTACACCCTAAACTACACACTTGCTATCATTATAAGCTTGTTTGAGTCCAATTGATAGGCCCTGCACTGGGGGAACTTAATAATTGCATGGAAAAGGAGGGGAGGTGTTATATAAGCTAACAGCAGGTGGATAGGCTAATACTAGTCATCTGTCGGCCCTGTATCTATCCCATCCCCCCACCATCATTTCTCTCTCTGTCACCTTTTGCTCTTTTTGTCAACCTTTCTACCTCTCATATCTCTCCTTTTTTGGCAAGCACACAAACACACCCACATAACAACGCACATGCACAAAAACAAAAGTTTGCAATGTGCCTATGCACCCCTGCAGTATTAGAGGTACACTGAAACTAGAAAACACGAGTGATGGGAGAGAGTATTAAAAAGCAGCTTTTCCCACACAGAATACAAACGCAAGGGGAAAAGACACTAGCTTAGACAGCCTCTCCGACCCTGAAGGAAGACGGAAGCTCCCTTTCTGATGGGGTGGGGTGGGGTCGGGGTGGGGGGTGGTGAAGAGACATAACACCAATCTTTCTACGGTGTTGTTAAATTTAACTACATTACAAAATTGTGGATTCTTCCACAGCACTGGGCTATGCAAGAATCCCAGATGGATAGATGGGGGAGGAAGCGCTTCACTGTAATTACCCCTCAGAAAGCCTAGGCAGGAAACAGAGTCATACAAACGCAGAGAAAAATAAACCTGTGCGTTAATGTATGTGTGCAATTATGATGGGGAAGGTTACTGCCAGAGAAAAGTATTTGGAGAAAACAGAGAGAGAAAAAAGAGGAAAGAAAGAAAGAAAGAGAAACGGAGATTCCTTCTGTTTGAAAAAAAAGTATCTGAGGAAAGAAGGCTGCAGTAAATCTAAAGCAAAAATCAGGCACAGCAGGAGGTACCCGTCTCCCAGGTAATGGCTAAATGATGAGCAGATCAGCCGTTGCTGTATTGATTTAGGCATTTTGTTCCAGCCAATTACAATTAAGTCTGATTTGTTTTTACTTTCTTAGGTTTGTGTTTAAAATCCACTCAGAGAAGCTCATTCTCTCTGTGCAAGTCTGGCAAACATGCACGCTTCCGTAGAGTCGAAAGACTTGCAAGAATAACAGAAGCATTTCTTCCTTGTTCGTGGGTCTGAGAGAAACATTTGAAAGACCAGCAAATTGTACGTCGGTAGTCACTCAGTTGTTGCAGACAGTAATTGGTTCGCTGACTTTTTAACCGTGTTTCTGCTGCAGAGCACATTTTTTAGGCAAATGTTTGAACACCTCAGATGTGATACTGAGGTGTGTAGGTGTGTGTTAGTAATGTAGACGCCACAATACAAGATGAACTACAAGATGTGTCAAAATATGTATTAAAATGTTAATACATGCATATTATATTTTACCAGATTTTTCAGTGCTTGTCAGAGCATATATATGATTAAAAAAGATGTATTTTAAAGTGAAGCGAACCTAGCTGGTGCAGCCTGCAATGTGAAATAGTCATTTGTGAAGATTTTCGTGTGCAGAACAATAGGGATTATTTACTCCAGGAAAACAAGGCCTATAGTAATGTAAGAAGTTAGCTTTGTGCCGTAGTCGCAATAGCTTAGGCTCTTACTGTTTCTGGATGTACGTACGAGTCTGGTGCTTGTCTCTGTCATCCAGATTCTGGGATGCATTTTGTTATTTCCCCACTAGCCTGTGAGAGGAGGGGGATCCCATCTCCAAAGAGAAAACTGGCACTCTGTCTGTCTTGCTTTGGCAGCAAGCAATGCCAATCCATGCTGTGTAATGTGTAGGCCTTTTGCTCACCCTTTCCGGGAATAGAAGGATATGTGTAAACGGATAACAAGAGATAGGGACGGGGAAAGGAAGTGAATAAATAGGGACTAGCTTTTTGGGCGGTATTTTGTGTCAGACTGAGAAATCCTGCCCAGTAGAAAGGAATATCCTGCCAGATGATCCCAACGCAACATACTCTTAAACTTCACAGGGTCACGACCTCTCCTCAAATAAACTTGCCCTGACTTTTTCATTGGTTTTCTTTTTTTACTCCTATATGCAGATTAGGATTGTGCAGCAGGACTAACTGATGCATAAATTATGATTCTCAACCACCTCCAAGCATGAGGAAACGTCTACACCTATACTGGTTGCCATGGAGAAGTTCAGCACCAGACCACCCAACCCTGCTGTCCTGACTGAAGGAGGATGCATTGTGGTGGGTGAAAGTAAGGATCTAAAAGGCAGGGAAAGGGGGGAGGGGAAGGATCTGGAAACTTAAAAATGAAAGAAAAGCAGGGAGAGTCATTAAAATAAAAATATAGCCCCCCTCCACACAGAGAATCTGCAACCCGTGGACAGATAGCCGTGCAGAATAGAAGTGATTTATAGGTTAGGATGCTCGCTTTACGCACTCATAGTAACAGGAGTACCTGAAACACCAATTCACCAGCCCACGAGAAGCGTGGTGACTCTTTCTTCATTATAGGCAATTGCCTATTAAAAGTCAACCCCTTTTAAAGGGGCACAACCAATAAAAACTGTAACATAACAAAAAAGTTTAAAGGAAACTTAACAAATTAAATTAAAATTCTATTTTCGGAGGTGATGATGCACTCCAGTCCCTCCGGTGACCACCGGTCGCGGAGAAGCCTGGTGTGTCAGCTCGCAGCCATACATATATGGCAGGGTCACGGGACACCCTGGAGGGATGGAGCGCCTCAGCCCTGCGAGGTTGGGGGAAAAACTGTCCTTGTGAAGTGCACCTCCTACTGGCCAAACATAGAATAACACAGGAGAGGGTTCATGGAGAAATCAGTCAGGAGAATTTAGAAATAAGTTGCCAGGAGAATTAAAAAAATAAGTTATGGGACCTGAAAGTACTGAATATAATGACTAATAACTGGAATGTCGCAAATCCAGCCATACAAGGGTAGACATTAGACCTTGTTGCACCCATTTTCCAGGTGCAACAAGGGCCATTTTCAGGGATTAATGTCCCGTGCCCAAAGTATGCCTGAAAAACCCAATATTGGATCGGGCCATTCTTCATCGGGCCTAAGCTGTAACCACCAACAAAAGGTCAGTATTTTTTTATAATCAAAAATTGTCGCTGTGGTGTCAGGAGGAGTAGGAGTGCTCCCCCAGCTCCACAGTAGCCGCGATTGCAACCCCCGCCCCCCACCCCCACCCCCAACTCTTGCTTTTCCAGCCCACCAGGACTTACCTTCGGGCCACTGCCACCAAAGCAAGAGGCCCGACTTTAATCTATTTAAAATGGCCGCAATGCCTGTGACAGGCGGCTGCAACTCATCCAAATAATGCGAATGGGGCCTGAGGCCCAATATTGGGCTGGCCTCGGGCCTTCCGGTTGGGCCGTGTGCTCCTTGCATGGAGCACATTTCAGGGCCGAAAACAGGCCTAAAGGATGTTCCACCCCACAGTGTGCTATTGTCCATTGTTTTGATCACCAGACACTGGTGACACTGTGAACCAGAATGTTATGCTGCCCTTTACTAGTCACTTCCACTTATCCACACTGTGGTTCAAAAGGGATCAGATAATAGGTAAATATTTAGAGAGTATCTAATATGAACAGTGAAAGATAACTCTGACTTGAGGTCTTTCTGTACAATTTTGAACGCGGGTCACGCAGATTTATATGCAACACATGTCTTGGTGAGTACTCCAAACACCTTCTCGGACAGCGGACCCAAAGCACGATTCAGTAGCGATACTACACAAATTCCTTTTATTTATTTATTTATTTATTTATTTATTCACTCACAGTGTAGTGTCCATCGCCAGGGGGGAAATAAATACTGCTCAGGGTGATCCCAGTAGTGGCCAGGCACTAGATTAAAGGGTGCCCTTCAGGAAAACATTGATGGAGTGGCTGCTGGGGAGCACGCATAACAATGATTAAAATTCAGTGGACAGTAAATAACATTAATTGATCAGGATGTACAAAAATCTAAAATGTTTACAGCGAATAAATATCTGGATTATGTCAAGCACTTGTGTTCGGCACGGTGACAAACTTTATTAGCACCAATCTTGGAACCGAACTGAGATCATTGCAAACGACACTATTCTCTGGCCATACTTTGCAGTCCCCATCTGTTACTTACTTCATATGCAGAGCTGTTGTTGTCAGCCTCTGAGGTATGCAAAGCACCCTAGTATAGGTAATCCAAAATCACTTTACTTGAGCCACAAGCGCAGTAGTGAATGCAGACTGAATCTACAGTTAATCCTTCTTGGAGAAAAGGAAACTTTTTTTTCTCTTCCCCCCCCCCCTCCCAAAAAAAAAATCCCCCTTGCTTCAATGTGAATGAAACAAGTCTGTATTTAATGTATTTTGGTCTGACTGTGAGTAAAAAAAGCAGGTGCATACTGAAGGCCTTAAATCAGCATTTAAATTAGAAGGCAATCCAGAGATAGAGGGACGTATTATATTATCGCTACAGTCTTGTGTTTGTAGGCTAAGAAAGAGTCAAATTAAATAGTAATCTCCATTCTAAGAGTCTCAGGGCTGAATCATAGCTTTTCATGTCAGATTATTAAGAAAACTAAAAAGAAAAACAAAAAAAAGAGGCATTTTATGGTTTGCATATTGAAGAGCAGTAAGTTGCCTATGCAATGTTGTAATGTGACTGACTCAAATACAGGGATTTGATATTCACCGATGACAAAATATTAATGAGTTTTAGCTTACCAGAAACTCTTCATTAGATCAGCAAAATGTTTTAAAATACACAAGGAAGGAACTACATAAGCTGCAGCTTTATGACATAATTCCATAACTTTGGTAGTTCTGTATTTTCACATTGCAAGGTTTTCTTTTTGAAATTATGTCTTAACCTGCCCCCCCCCCACCCCACTCCTTTTCTCCACGCTGTATGCTTATTAATAGGTGTTTGTGCCACATGACAAACTCCCAGTACATTCAGGTTTGATCAGCAGCCAGACACCGCTTGGTCCGTACCCATGCAACACGCCGCTTTAAGTGTCTAGTTCACAGAAGCTAACCTGGACGTGCCGAGGAAGCTCCTGCCAATTTGAGCTTTGAGTTTTCACAGGGAACTGTTGTTTTTTGCTCTCTCTCCCCCCCCCTGCCCGCCCCACCGCCTCCCCCCACCCACCCCCCCGCCTCCCTCCCCTCATTACTGAATTGTTGATAAATAGGTGCATCGGGAGAAAACGTGTCAGTTGCTCTCCTCGTCAGATGAGGTCTGACAGAGCTCTTGGTGCATGGGAAAGAGGCAGCTAGGTGAAACTAATGCCATAGATGTTTGATTCATCAGGGGTTTATTGTTAACAGAGCTGTCTGATTGTAAAGACTCAGTCAAGCAAAAGAGTGCAGAGTAATCAGTCGGATTTATAGTTTGCCTGGCTAAAAAAAAGAGAATCACCGTAAACCCCTGGATTTAACAGAAAGAGAAAAAAAAAACCCTTGGGCAGCCCTAACCTGGTGCCTGCCATATAAGGTCATGCGACATGAAGGTTTTCCTGTCAGGTGATGGAAGATATAGGAGGATTATGGCCATATGGCATGGCCTATCATACCTTCTGACTCAAAATAACAAAGCCAAGCTTTGTATTTAACGTTTGACTGACATCATCAATTTTTTTTTTCAGTTTGGTCACCTCCGGTGACAGGAAAAAAATGGACAAGGGATGATAACACATGCAGTAGCACTGAGATGCTTCAAAGCTGCTTTTGTGCTAGAAAATTCTCATAGAATTAGGCGTTCCTCCTCCTCCCCCCCCCACCCCACCACCCCATCCCCCAGCAACTGTCAGCCTCTTGTTTTCAGTTTGTACCTTGCAAATTAGTGATGGCCGTATTCAGAACCAGATGTATGCTCCTAGAGAATGAGCGGTAAGCTGTTGTACTTTAAGCCTAATGGGAAGTTTTATATGCAAGGGCCTTGAACTGATTAGTATAATTCCCTCTTTAATACAGCTGTCCCTCCAGATTAAAGTAAACCAAATGTTGCAATCAGAGATTAGTGTACCTTGCCAGTTATTAACGTCCTCGGTTGCTCAGTGAGCACGTTAGACTTCAATAATACTACATATTTATTCACCAGTTCCACACTGTAACATAAACTTCTGCACCTGTCAAAGCATTCCAGTGGTGTGCGTGTGTGTGTGTGTATGAGAGAGGGTGGGGGCTGCTCTTGAAGAAGAAAAGTTTTATACCTGTGACACCTGTTTTATTTTGTCACTATTGAGGATTGCTATAATTTTCACAATCCGCTAAGCCGTAAGATTTCATTGGTTTTTAAAGCCCCCGACAAACTGTGTGTGTGTGTGTGTGTGTGTGTGTGTGTGTGTGTGAGAGAGAGAGAGTCTACATGTGTATGTGTCTAAAGGACAGCCCTTATCCCTGCTGACTATTCGATCACTAAGCAGGGATGAAGTGCTTCTCTCATGGCCCAAAACAGTTGCGCGGGACACAGTGCCAGGTTACTGTTAATTGTGAAGACCACACGGGTGGGGGGTTCTCAGTGCAATCCATCTTAACCGTCGTACCAGCTTCAGGTCTTGTGATTTTAAATAAGAATCCGTCTGCAGAGACATTATTGACGAGGGGAAAGGGCGTGTGCCTGGGCCCGCCGTTTTTTGGAAGGATTATGCCTTTTACCTGTCTCGTGGTGATACGAGTGGACAGCAAGGGGATTTTGCTTGTCATGAGATCTCTGAGCAGCTGAATGAAGTGACTGTCTGTCCTGCTTTTCCTGTTAGGATCCTGACACGTGGAGCATTGATGAACTCAGCACAATGTTGAATAGGAGCATTTTGGCAGGGCAGACATCAGGGCTAAGCTGCAGGTCAGAGATAACGCCAGCACAGAGTGCCTCAAACACAGCACTAGCTGCATGCTTTCTTTCCCCCCTGAGTGCAGGAAATGGCTAATGTTAAATATGCTTCATTTTCAGTTTTTTTTGTTTTCTGTAAAAAAAATGGACTTTGACAGATTGAGTCTTTCAGCTCCCTTGCCCCTCCCCCCCGCACTACCTCTGCTTTTTTACCTCAGTAACTTCACAGGAAGTTTGAGTTGATCTTAGCAAGGAAGTGATAGGGTGACACATTATTTCTCAGTAGAAAGCAGAAGGATGTGACTTTTCTATTGAGCACACGCAAACCTGCAGGCCTGTGTTGAAAGCGAGCCCCTTCTGCTTTCCCTCTCCCATCACTTAAGGTAGAAGCTCAGGTCGAAGGCCTATGGAGAGCAATGCGAGGACAGTTTCTGCTGCAAGCAGCACAGGAAGGAAGTGTTAGGGAGGTAGGATAATCAGGGAACAAAAAGAAGCTCAGTGAAATTCCTGGGAAAGAGTAGCACGTCACTCCGCAAACTAAATTGAAATATTAGGCATTGGCACTACCTGTAAATCCCTGTCAGGTAGGTTGAGAGAGACTGATAACTAAGTGACAGTGAAATGCAGCTCAGGGTGGGTGTGGAGGGATTAATGTGTCTAGATCCAAGCACTGAGACAGGCCTCGATTTCCTTTCCGCCACTACCTTTATATCTGCTTGCCCAGGAATCTTGCTAATGAAGACTTCCTGTTTGTTTTGAGTCTCTCTTTGATTGATAAATTTACTCAGGCTTACCCCTCAGAGAGGAAAGAAAACAGCTGCTTAAATCCAGGGAAAAAAGTGTTCAAATTCCAGAAAAGAGCCAA
Source organism: Somniosus microcephalus (assembly GCF_052327205.1). Classification (NCBI taxonomy): domain Eukaryota; kingdom Metazoa; phylum Chordata; class Chondrichthyes; order Squaliformes; family Somniosidae; genus Somniosus; species Somniosus microcephalus. Next base: position 301,365,770 of record NC_140990.1, read on the forward strand.
AGGATCCCCTGTAATGTCTCAATAGGGATATAAAAAAAACAAAATATGAGTCACGCTGTAAAAATAGCATTGCATGGTGCGGAATGTTTCAAACATGTGATACTTTTCCTCCTTTTTCCTCCTAAAATGCTTGTTTATAACTTCAGCTGGATCCTGATAATCATATAATTAGTTTTCCAGGAAGACTTTCAGTGCTGGGATCAGGATTAAATGCTTGGCTCAGGTTCAGTCCAGGCTCAACCTAATAAAGGAGCAATTTACAGCATTCGTACCTCGTTCAATTGTTTATTTTAAAGCTGAATTTGTATCGCAGCAGCAAGACAACGCTCTTTTGTTATCGTACAAAAGGGACAATGATTATGATTGGGAATGTGGGCAATGTGGGCCTACCGCCAATGAGAAAGAGTCGCTGCCTGTCACCTGCCACAGCTATTGCGCTTTTGCTGGGCACCCATATTTTTTTCCCAATGTTCTCCCCTGTTCCCTGCTCCAGAGTCTTGAGCACAGAATCTAGTCTGACACTTTGGTGCAGCACTGAGGGAGCGTTGCACTGTCAGAGGTGCCGTCTTTCGGATCAGACGTTAAACCGTCTTCCCTCTCAGGTGGAAATAAAAGATCTCATGATGCTATTCAAAAAAGAGCAGGGAAGTTGTCCTGGTCAATATTTATTCCTCAACCAACATAGCTAAACACAAATTATCTAGCCATTAATCTGAATGTTATGTGTGGGACCTTGCTGTGTGCAAATTGGCTTCTGCATTTCCCTATGTTCCAACAGTGACTACACTTCATTGTACAAGTAATTCATTGGTTTTGCAGCACTTTGAGATGTCCTGAAGCCATGGATAGTGCTGTATAAATACAATTTCTTTCTTTCCCTTTCCTGAAGGTACTGTCCCTTGCTGCGATGGGGACCCTAGAACGTTGACATCCATCTAATACCGTGCCCAAGTGGCCATTCTTCATTGGGCTAATTGTCTGCTGTCATTCTCCTGGTGGGTGACGCTCATATGTGAAGTAAACGATGAGCACTTGAAGAGGACTATTAAACCAATTCAACCAGGCCTGATCCAGTCCCTACCTCTACATGTGTGCATCCTATACAGACACAATTTCCAGCAGACTGGTAGTGATCGAGAAGAAGAGCCTTGCCTGCTTTTTCCCTATGCTAGCTTGGGGCTTCTTAGGCTGAGATCAGCTAACCTTAGTATAGGCCTGATCTGAACCTGGGATCTTCTAGCCCCAGGCCATGCTGTACATTTACTCGCTGAGCATGATATTTCTCTGTGGTATAAAGGGGAGGGTGGTTTATCCGGCCGGGGACAAAGTGCGGGAATGTAAAATACAAGGATTATATTTAACCTAACCCATCTGGCGGGACACTGATGGGACCAGATTGGCCACCCGTTTTACATCCCGCCCGATTTTCAATTGAATCCTTTCCCAATAATCCTTTAAGCGCAAGACTGGAGTCCTGCATTGCTGGGACATAAGTTCAGCTGTAGCCACATTAAAAAACATATCAGGACCAATGGTAACTTAGTCTAAGTGGCCAGCAAGACATTTTCACCAGTATGCTTGCCTGATACAAAATGGCCTCCCCTTTACCAGATACATCCACAGAAGACTAGGTGAGTATCATTGTTGCCCAGGAGATAATCTAGGTGCATATTTTTGAGAACTAGTTAACATAAAGAAGACTGTGGATCTTCATGTAAGCTCCCCAAGGTGCATGTGTGAAACACAAGCTCAGACTGAAATGAACCCCCTTAAAAAATATAGCCCTGCCCCCGCAAAAATCTTCTCTTCTTCTTAGGCAGTCCCTCGGAACCGGGGATGACTTGCTTCGATGCTAAAAATGAGTTCTCAGGTGACTGATGAGTCCAATGTGGGACCTATAGTCTCTGTCACAGGTGGGGCAGATGGTGGTTGAAGGGGCGGGTGGGTGGGGTGTTTGGGTTGACGTGCGCTCCTTCCGCTGTTTGCGCTTGGCTTCCGCTTGCTCCTGGCGAAGAGAGTCGAGGTGTTCGGCACCTTCCCGGATGCTTCTCCTCCACCTTGTGTGGTCTTGGGCCAGGTATTCCCAGGAGTCGGTGGGGATGTTGCACTTTTTCAAGGAGGCTTTGAGGGTGTCCTTGAAGCGTTTCCTCTGCCCACCTGGGGCTCTTTTGCCGTGTCAGAGCCCCGAGTAGAGCGCTTGTTTTGGGAGTCTCGTATCGAGCATGCAGACGATGAGGCCCGTCCATCAGAGCTGATCGAGCGTGGTCAAAGCTTCGATGCTGGGGATGTTGGCCTGAGCGAGAACACTGACATTGGTGAACCTATTCTACCAATGGATTTGCAGGATCTTGTGGAGGCAGTATTGGTGGTACCTCTCCAGTGCTTTAATGTGCCTGCTGTACATGGTCCATGTCTCTGAAGCATACAGGAGGGTGGGTTTCACTACTGCTCTGTAGGCCATGAGCTTGGTGCTGGGTTTGAGGTCCTGGTCTTCAAACACTCTCTTCCTCAGGCGACCGAAGGCTGCACTGGCACACTGAAGGCAGTGTTGGACTTCATCATCAATGTCTGCCCTTGTTGACAGTAGGCTCCCTGTAAAGTCTGTGGGTTGTGCAGTTAATAAATACACAGACTTCAGAAGTAACAAACAAACAGGTCTTTACTATTCGAAGGTCCGGGCGAATCTGCCCCAGCAATCCTGCTACAACACTTATATACTGGTGTGGTCACTATCGGTATTACAGTATACAGAAGCCAAACAAATAGTGCCACACCTAAAGGAGTTCCCTTAAAGGTGAACGGTTACATTCAATAGTTCCCTTAAAGATAGACGGGTACATACACTACAATCCTCCCTTTTTAGCTTATTACTTACAGAGTCCCCGTTAAACATACATATCTTCAACTTCCTATAAAACAAATTACAGATATAATCTCGGTGGAGTCAATGTCATATAAAACAAATTACAAATATAATTTCGGTGGAAACAGTTTACAGGTTCAGTCTCTGCGGAAACAGTTCATAGATTCAGTCTCTGATCTTGACTCGTTCCGAACAACATTTCTTTGGTGTAGCCGGATTACCTGGCTAGCGTGACTCCTCCATAGCCTTTTTCTTGACGTAACAGCTTGAACCTTCGTCCTGTTGAACCAGCAGTGCGGACTTTTACAACCAACTGGCTGTCTTGACATTTTCCAGTTTTTCAACTAATTTAGCTCCTTTCGTAATGCCCGCCTGGAATGGTAGAAGTGCTAATATTTTAGACAGTTATTATCTTCTGCTTCTTCTTTTACTTTTCTGCCTTTTTGAAACTCTCGGAGCTCCTCTCTCGGCTGCCAGCTGTAGCGCCACCAACTCTCTATGTTCCTTAGACCTTAAGTGCTTCCTCCGGATTTCAGCACTTTGAGAGTTTTCATCACAAGCTGGGCAGACCACATCCTCGTAATATTCAGTGTCACTCAACAGGTCATGGTAATATTTGGGTTCGTCCTGAGTTAGGCCAGCGAGAGAGGCTTCTTCTTCCTCCTCACCCATCTGGACGTTAGCTGACGGTGGTTCCTTCCCTAAACATCTTTCTTGAAAAGCCTTCTTCATGCATTCATATTCATCCCGCTCTTCCTGGGTTATCTGCTATTCCTTCACGACGGACCTCATTTGTGAGTTCAATACCTTCCTTTCCATCGGTAATTGCGTTATCAGGCTATTTAACCCTTCTACTGAAGTAACGGTTTCCACATTCTTCTGTTCACCTTGACGTGATTCAACGTACTTTTGGCATCCGTGTAAAATTTGTGTTGCCACCTCAGCTATCTCCGTGACTTTTGAGAGCTCCGAACTCGTTCCCCCTGAAGATTGAAGCTCGTGTTCAGATTGTTCCCCTTGCAGAGTCTTGTCCTTCAGCATATGAAGGAGTTGGCTGACCGTTAACTCTTCCCTGGGAACACGGTGGATCAGAGTCTTCTCCATTTCCTCCACCACTTTCTCCAATACTTCCACCTTACGTTCCTCTTGAACTTTGGCTTTCAGCGCTCGGAAAAGTTGCGCCCTGATGCTCTCTAGTTCATGTTCAGGGACCATTCTTACAGTGTCCTGTTCTTCCACTGAAAGGATTCCCAGTTGAATCTGTTCTTCAAGTTGTTGAACCTCGGTCATTGCCGCCTCATATTTGTCTTGGGTGTCCTTCAATGTTTTTATAAGTTCTTGGACATCCTGTCTTTCATGCTCTGCCATGATTTTCACCTCTAATTTCTCATCTATGGATGGAGCTCCTACCGATGAGCCTGTCTTGGCCTTGAGCTCATCAAGAATTTCCTGCAGCCTTTGGACTTCTTGCTCATGTTCAACCTTTAGTTGTTCATATGCTTCTACTGAAACTAGCTTTTCGGAGGCTGCCGAGTTAACCCCCTCCAGAATTGTAGCCTGGGCCTGTTCATACTGTTCTTTCAACTTCTCACACTCTGCTTGTAAGAAGTCGTAGAGAAGAACTGGAATAAACTCCTGGCTCCCTGAAGATTCCTCTTCCGTTGGTTCATTCTGTAAATATTCTAGTTCCTGAACAGCATCAGGGGAATGTGATTGGTATTTGACCACGATGGCTCTATGGTCGCTCTCTGCTTGAGCTAGCTGTCTCTGTAGTCTTTCCAGGTTCTCCCATTCGGTGTCCCAGAACCTTTCCATATTTTTCATCTCTTGTACGAGATGGTCACTCAACTGTTCTAATTGTTGTCGTACTTTGACATAAGTTTGCGTCCGAGCTCGGTGTTCTTCCGTCATGGATGAATCCTTTGCTTGAACAGGCTCAGAATTCTCTGTCAACCTGGAGTTCTGCTCTGCAGCTTTATTCTTCTTGGTACCATAAGTCCTTCTGCATGTCTTCGTTTTCTTTCCCATCGTCGGCAAGTCCCTTTTAGCCTTGTCTTCCATATTCGACTTGGTCTTATCATCATCCATTTCAGAATCTGAGCTAATAGCTTGCACCGAGTCCTCCCTCATTATGGCTTTTAGGTAATGCCATTCCATGTCTATTTTCTTAATCCACTCCCGTCCTAGAAGTGGTGGTCCTCCCTCAGGTAATACGTACAAGTTCATTCTTGGGTGTTCTTTACCCCTATCTCTCACCTTGACTCTTATTTTCCCCACGGGGTATACGTTATGCCCCGTGTATGTCTGTAATATGAACTTGGTATTTCTTAAAGGTATGTGAGAGAATAGCCGGTGGTAGTCCCTTCGGTTGATGACTGATAGAGCTGATCCAGTGTCCAGCTCCATTCTTACTTGGACTCCAGCTATTTTTAGTATGACCCAGATGGCCTGTAGATCCGTTTCTTTACCCACATTGTGGATTCTCAGCCTACCCAGCTCCTGGTTGTTTGGGTCTGAGTCTGAATTCTGTTCGTCTGAACTCTTCTCAGCCACCTTGTGTACCTTGTTGTACTTTTCTTGTGGTGGCTTCCTTTGATTATTGGTCTTTTTCCCGGACCGGCATACCTTCGCGATGTGACCCAGTTTGCCACATTTCCTACACTCTTGGTTCTTAAACCAGCATTGATTCTGGTCATGCGTTGTCTTCCCACAACGGTAGCATTTTGTTGTGCTTGAAGTAATTTGGTCCACCCCGAGTGCTGCCGCCTTTAGTTGCATTTCCGCCGTTCCTTTCGCTGCGGCTTCGTGCGATGCAGCTATAAGGACAGCCCTGTCCAGTGTGAGGTCGTTCTCTTCCAGTAGTCGCTTCTGCGTCCCTTCTTTGGACAATCCGCATACGAACTTGTCCCGCAGCGCTTCTGTCAGATTCCCTCCGAACTGGCAGTATTTCGCTAGCCTACGCAGTTCGACCAAGTATTCCGCATTGCTTTCGTCTTTCTTCTGCGTTCTTGCGTAGAATTTGAATCGCTCAGCCAGCATCAGCGGTGTGGGGTTCAAGTGGTCCTTCAGCACAGCCACAATCTCTTCGAAGGTCTGATCCGCTGGTTTATTTGGTGCTATTAGAGGCTTCAAGAGCCCGTATGTTTTTGCCCCCATCGAGTTTAGCAATGTTATCGCCTTGTTGTCTTCCTCTATTTTGTTGGCTTCGCAATAGATCTCAATGCGTTCCACGTACGTGGCCCAGTCTTCTATTTCAGAATTAAAGTCGTTAATATTCCCTCGCTTAGGCATTTTTCTTCCCTTGGGAGCAGCACCAGTATTTCTTTAAGTATTCTTATTTATTTGTTTGTTTCTAAGATGGCGGTTTTCCCGCGAAATCGGCGGTTTCCCGCTCTTCCTTTCTCGCCCCGCCCACTTCAATGGCGGTTTCCCGCTTCTTCCCGGTGGAAGGGGTACGCTTCCCCCACAGCGGACAGGTTCAGCCGCTGGCTGGCTTCCGCACAGCTCCCCTTACTCGGCTATACCGGCACTGGGTACACCCCGTTAACGGAGGACAGTTCAGCCGCTGGACTGGCTCTCGCGCAGTCTCTCTCTCCGTACCCGGCTCTGTCGCTCTCTCACCCGCACATTCGGTGCTACCGGCCCTGGGTACCCCGTTGGTGGAGAACAGTTCAGCCGCTGGACTGGCTCTCGCGCAGTCTCTCACCCCGTTTTCAGCTGTGTCTCTCACCCACTCCCGCACGTTCGGTTTTGCCGGCTCTTAGTACCCCGTTGGTGGAGAACAGCTCAGCCGCTGGACTGGCTCCTCGCAGTCTCTCTCTCCGCACCCGGCTCTCACCCGCACGGTTCCCGTTCGCCTCCCCAGCCCTCTCGCAGACCGGTGTTTCCCTCCCCGGCTGCGGCTGGGTTTCTCTTCCCGCGCCTACTCGCAGGCTCAGCGCTTCGTGGCTGCGGTCGCTGCCCGGAGTTTTCCCGCCGATCGCGGTCCGGCTGTCACCCGACGCCGTTGGACCCGACTTTTGGCCGGCACAGCTCCCCCTCGACCGAGGTCGAGTGCTCTGCCCTTATCCTCCGGATACTTCTACACCTTCCCCGACTCACAGTCTCTCCGGCCGCCTTGTTTCTTGCTGGTCGGCTCACTCTGCACCGTGGCAGAAGGGTAGTCAGTGCCTGTTGCTGATACAGCTTTTGTTGTTAGTCTTCCTGCTTTCTGTTGTTGCAGCCTCGTGTTTTCTTTTGGTAGCACGACGAGGACGGTTGTCTCTCTTCGACGCTCTTCGTTGCTTTTGGTAGTCTTGCCGCAGGGTACGATCGGACTCGTCGCCACTGTAAAGTCTGTGGGTTGTGCAGTTAATAAATACACAGACTTCAGAAGTAACAAACAAACAGGTCTTTACTATTCGAAGGTCCGGGCGAATCTGCCCCAGCAATCCTGCTACAACACTTATATACTGGTGTGGTCACTATCGGTATTATAGTATACAGAAGCCAAACAAATAGTGCCACACCTAAAGTAGTTCCCTTAAAGGTGAACGGTTACATTCAATAGTTCCCTTAAAGATAGACGGGTACATACACTACACTCCCGAGGTATGGAAAGTGGTCCATGTTGTCCAAGGCCTCGTCATGGATTTTGATAATCGGGAGCAGTACTGTGTGGTGGGGGCAGGTTGGTAGAGGACCTTTGTCTTACGGATGTTTAGTGTAAGGCCCATGCTCTCGTATGCTTCAGTGAAGGTGTTGACGATGGTTTGGAGTTTGACCTCAGAGTGAGCGCAGACGCAAGGGTCATCTGCATACTGTAATTTGATGACAGAGGATGGGACGACCTTGGATCTGGGCTGGAGGTGATGAAGGTTGAACAGTTTCCCATTTATTCTGTGGATTAGCTCCACTCCAGCGGAGAGCTTACTGAGGGTGAGATGGAGCATTGCAGCCAGGAAGATTGAGAGGAGCATTGGTGCGATGACACAGCCTTGCTTGACCCCGGTCCGTACGTGAATTGGGCCTGTGGTGGATCCGTTGGTCAGGATCACAGCTTGCATGTCATCGTGAAGCAGGTGGAGGATGGTGACAAACTTTTGAGGGCAGCCGAATTTGAGGAGGTCACTCCATAATCCCTCATGGTTTACAGTGTCGAAGGCCTTTGTGGGGTCAAAGAAGGCCATGTACAGCGGTTGGTGCTGTTCCCTACATTTCTCTTATAGTTGACGCGCGGCGAAGATCATGTCCATTGTGCCCCTAAGTGGGCGGAATCCACATTGCGACTCTGGGAGGAGCTCTTCAGCCACTGGGAGAAGGCGATTGAGGAAGATTCTTGCAATGACTTTCCCTGTGGCAGACAGCAGGGAGACTCCTCTGTAATTACCGCAATCGGACTTGTCACCTTTCTTGAAGATGGTCACGATTACGGCATCTCTGAGATCCCCTGGCATGCTCTCCTCCTTCCAAATAAGAGAAATGAGTCCATGTATTCGCGCCAATAGTGCTTCTCCGCCATGTTTTAGCACCTCGGCGGGGATTCCATCTACTCCTGAGGCCTTGTTGTTCTTCAGTTATCGGATGGCCTTTTCAACCTCATGCTGGGCTGGGGTTGTGCTGAGGTGGTGGCGGGTAGCATGCTGCGGGATGGAGTTGAGGACACTCGTGCCGAAGACAGAATCTCGGTTAAGGAGAACATCGAAGTGTTCCTTCCAGCAGGCACCGACTGCCTCCCTGTCCTTGATGAGTACCTCTCTGTTCTTGGCCCGCAGTGGGGTAGGGCCTTGGGTGCTTGGGCCATAGGTGGTCTTGACTGTGCTAAAGAATCCACGCATGTTGTGGTTGTCAGCTAGCTGCTGGATCTCCTGCGCTTTCTCCACCCACCATCTGTTCTTCAGGTCACGAGTTTTCTGTTGGACCTCGGCCGTCAGGCGCCTGTAGAGCTGCTTTCTTGCTCTTGAGTTGTGTTGCTGTTTCCAGATCAGGAATGCCTTGCGCTTGCGGCTTATTAGCTCCTGGATCTCCTGGTCGTTCTCGTCGAACCAGTCTTGGTGTTTCCTGGTCGAGTGACCGAGCGTCTCTTCACAGGTGCTGATTATGGAGGCCTTGAGTGCAGACCAGGTGCTGTGGACACTCTGTGTCTCTGAATCACTGGGAGTCGTCAGGTTGGTTGTGAGGGTAATAGGGCTTTCTTAGCAGGGTCTTTGAGTGCTCCAGCGTTGATTTTCCTGCGGCATTGTTTCTGTTGCCGCCCCTGTTTTGGGGCTACGTTGATGGAGATGACAGAGCGGATTAGGCGGTGGTCTGTCCAGCAGTCGTCAGCTCCTGTCATGGCGCGGGTGATGTGGATGTCTTTGCTGTCCCTCGCTTGGACGATGACGTAGTCCAGCAGATGCCAGTGCTTGGAGCGAGGGTGTTGCCATGAAGCCTTGTACTTGTCTCTCTGACGGAACAAGGTGTTGGTTATGACAAGGCCATGTTCTAAGCATTTTGTCAGGAGGAGGGTACCATTGGAGTTGGCTTTCCCTACCCCCTCTCTACCGATCACACCTCTCCAGAGGTCTGTGTCCTTTCCAACTCTGGCGTTAAAGTCACCAAGGAGGATCAGCTTGTCGCCCTTTTGGACTCGGGACAGGGATTGTTCGAGGCTGGAGTAGAATTCCTCTTTGGTTTCGTCTGTGGCTTCCAGTGTTGGGGCATACGCACTGATGACCGTAGCACATTGGTTCCGAGCTAGGGTGAGCTGTAGAGTCATGAGGCATTCGTTTATTTCACAAGGGGTGCCTCTGAGACGTTCAACGAGCTCATTTTTTATGGCAAAGCCTACCCCATGGAAGCAGCATTCTTCTTCAGGTTTGCCTTTCCAGAAGAAGGTGTAACCACCGCCTTGCTCCTTGAGCTGGCCTTCCCCGTCCGCCGGGTCTCGCTTAGGGTGGTGATGTATATGTCGAAATGTCTGAGCTCCCGGGCAACGATAGCAGTATGGCGTACCATGGTGTCTGTCACTGTTGGGGTTATCCATGAGGGTCCTGACGTTCCAGGTCCCGAACTTCATTTTAAAGGGGTGGAAGATGCCTGTGCATGAATTCTTTTAACGTGGGTGGCCGTTGCACACTAGCTACCACATGGGCTTGACTGAGCAAGGTCTTGGTCCAATGGCACGGGGATCCAAGACGATTGGAGACCAAGCTCTGCTACATCGGCCTAGCATACACAGAGATACTCCTACCGTCCTCCTCCCTCCTTCCCGCAGGTCCTCTCTACCTGGATTTCATAGGCTGCAGTGTGGTCCTCCTGACCCCGCTGCTGGTCCATGCTGCGCCACTCCTGGGCCTCGACCTCGCTGCAGGGCTCATCCTCGCTCATGGGCCTCGCCCTCGCCCCTGGGTCTTGTCCTGTGGTGCCTGCTTCCAGTGAGTGTGTCCCGCGGTGTCGCCTTCCAATGAGTGTGTCCCGCGGTGTCTCTTCCAGTGAGTGTGTCCCGCGGTGTCTCCTTCCAGTGAGTGTATCCTGTGGTGTCTCCTTCCAGTGAGTGTGTCCCGCGGTGTCTCCTTCCAGTGAGTGTGTCCCGCGGTGTCTCCTTCCAGCGAGTGTGTCCCGCGGTGTCTCCTTCCAGTGAGTGTGTCCCGTGGTACATCTCCATCCAGTGACTGTGTCCCGCGGTGTCTCCTTCCAGTGAGTGTGTCCCGCGGTGTCTCCTTCCAGTGAGTGTGTCCCGCGGTTCATCTCCATCCAGTGAGTGTATCCCGCGGTGTCTCCTTCCAGTGAGTGTGTCCCGCGGTACATCTCCATCCAGTGAGTGTATCCTGTGGTGTCTCCTTCCAGTGAGTGTGTCCCGCGGTGTCTCCTTCCAGTGAGTGTGTCCCGCGGTGTCTCCTTCCAGCGAGTGTGTCCCGCGGTGTCTCCTTCTAGTGAGTGTGTCCCGTGGTGTGTCTCCTTCCAGTGAGTGTGTCCCACGGTGTGACCCCTTCCAGTGAGTGTGTCCCGCGGTGTCTCCTTATAGTGAGTGTGTCCCGTGGTGTGTCTCCTTCCAGTGAGTGTGTCCCACAGTCTCCCCTTCCAGTGAGTGTGTCCCGTGGTGTCCCCTTCCAGTGAATGTGTCCCGCGGTTTCTCCTTCTAGTGAGTGTGTCCCGTGGTGTGTCTCCTTCCAGTGAGTGTGTCCCACGGTGTCTCCTTCCAGTGAGTGTGTCCCACGGTGTGTCTCCTTCCAGTGAGTGTGTCCCACGGTGTCTCCTTCCAGTGAGTGTGTCTCGCGGTGTGTCTCCTTCCAGTGAGTGTGTCCCGCGGTGTCTCCTTCCAGTGAGTTAGTCCCGGGGTGTCTCCTTCCAGTGAGTGTGTTCCGCGGTGTCTCATTCCAGTGAGTGTGTCCCGTGGTGTCTCCTTCCAATGAGCGTGTCCCGCGGTGTCTCCTTCCAGTGAGTGTGTCCCGCGATGTCTCCTTCCAGTGAGTGTGTCCCGCGGTGTCTCCTTCCAGTGAGTGTGTCCCGTAGTGTGTCTCCTTCCAGTGAGAGTGTCCTGCGGTGTCTCCTTCCAGTGAGTGTGTCCCGCGGTGTCTCCTTCCAGTGAGTGTGTCCCGCGGTGTCTCCTTCCATGTGAGTTAGTCCCGCGGTGTCTCCTTCCAGTGAGTGTGTCCCACGGTGTCCCCTTCCAGTGATTGTGTCCCACGGTGTCTCCTTCCAGTGAGTGTATCCCGTGGTGTCCCCTTCCAGTGATTGTGTCCCGCGGTGTCTCATTCCAGTGAGCCTGTCCCGCGGTGTGTCTCCTTCCAGTGAGTGTGTCCCGTGGTGTGTCTCCTTCCAGTGAGCCTGTCCCGCGGTGTGTCTCCTTCCAGTGAGTGTGTCCCGCGGTGTCTCCTTCCAGTGAGATAGTCCCGGGGTGTCTCCTTCCAGTGAGTGTGTCCCACGGTGTGACTCCTTCCAGTGAGTGTGTCCCGCGGTGTCTCCTTCTAGTGAGTGTGTCCCACGGTGTCTCCTTCTAGTGAGTGTGTCCCGTGGTGTGTCTCCTTCCAGTGAGTGTGTCCCACGGTGTCCCCTTCCAGTGAGTGTGTCCCGTGGTGTCCCTTTCCAGTGATTGTGTCCCGCGGTGTCTCCTTCTAGTGAGTGTGTCCCATGGTGTCTCCTTCTAGTGAGTGTGTCCCGTGGTGTGTCTCCTTCCAGTGAGTGTGTCCCACGGTGTCCCCTTCCAGTGAGTGTGCCCCGTGGTGTCCTGTTCCAGTGATTGTGTCCCGCGGTGTCTCCCTCTAGTGAGTGTGTCCCGTGGTGTGTCTCCTTCCAGTGAGTGTGCCCCACGGTGTCTCCTTCCAGTAAGTGTGTCCCGTGGTGTCCCCTTCCAGTGATTGTATCCCGCGGTCTCTCCTTCTAGTGAGTGTGTCCCGTGGTGTGTCTCCTTCCAGTGAGTGTGTCCCACGGTGTCTCCTTCCAGTGAGCGTGTCCCACGGTGTGTCTCCTTCCAGTGAGTGTGTCCCGCGGTGTCTCCTTCCAGTGAGTTAGTCCTGGGGTGTCTCCTTCCAGTGAGTGTGTCTCGTGGTGTCCCCTTCCAGTGATTGTGTCCCGCGGTCTCTCCTTCTAGTGAGTGTGTCCCGTGGTGTGTCTCCTTCCAGTGAGTGTGTCCCACGGTGTCTCCTTCCAGTGAGTGTGTCCCGCGGTGTCTCCTTCCAGTGAGTTAGTCCCGGGGTGTCTCCTTCCAGTGAGTGTGTCCCGTGGTCTCTCCTTCTAGTGAGTGTGTCCCGTGGTGTGTCTCCTTCCAGTGAGTGTGTCCCATGGTGTCTCCTTCCAGTGTGTGTGTCCCGCAGTGTCTCCTTCCAGTGAGTGTGTCCCGGGGTGTCTCCTTCCAGTGAATGTGTCCCACGGTGTCTCCTTCCAGTGAGTGTGTCCCGCGGTGTCTCCTTCCAGTGAGTGTGTCCCGTGGTGTGTCTCCTTCCAGTGAGTGTGTCCCGCGGTGTCTCCTTCCAGCGAGTGTGTCCCGCGGTGTCTCCTTCCAGTGAGTTAGTCCCGCGGTGTCTCCTTCCAGTGAGTGTGTCCCACGGTGTCCCCTTCCAGTGAGTGTGTCCCGTGGTGTCCCCTTCCAGTGATTGTGTCCCATGGTGTGTCTCCTTCCAGTGAGTGTGTCCCACGGTGTGTCTCCTTCCAGTGAGTGTGTCCCACGGTGTGTCTCCTTCCAGTGTGTGTGTCCCGCGGTGTCTCATTCCAGTGAGCCTGTCCCGCGGTGTGTCTCCTTCCAGTGAGTGTGTCCCGTGGTGTGTCTCCTTCCAGTGAGCCTGCCCCGCGGTGTGTCTCCTTCCAGTGAGTGTGTCCCGTGGTGTCTCCTTCCAGTGAGTTAGTCCCGGGGTGTCTCCTTCCAGTGAGTGTGTCCCGCGGTGTCTCCTTCCAGTGAGTTATTCCCGGGGTGTCTCCTTCCAGTGAGTGTGTCCCACGGTGTGACTCCTTCCAGTGAGTGTGTCCCGCGGTGTCTCCTTCTAGTGAGTGTGTCCCACGGGGTCTCCTTCTAGTGAGTGTGTCCCGTGGTGTGTCTCCTTCCAGTGAGTGTGTCCCACGGTGTCCCCTTCCAGTGAGTGTGTCCCGTGGTGTCCCGTTCCAGTGATTGTGTCCCGCGGTGTCTCCTTCTAGTGAGTGTGTCCCGTGGTGTGTCTCCTTCCAGTGAGTGTGTCCCACGGTGTCTCCTTCCAGTGACTTTGTCCCGTGGTGTCCCCTTCCAGTGATTGTGTCCCGCGGTCTCTCCTTCTAGTGAGTGTGTCCCATGGTGTGTCTCCTTCCAGTGAGTTAGTCCTGGGGTGTCTCCTTCCAGTGAGTGTGTCCCGCGGTGTCTCATTCCAGTGAGTGTGTCCCACGGTGTCTCCTTCCAGTGAGTGTGTCCCACAGTGTCTCCTTCCAGTGAGTGTGTCCCAATGGTGTCTCCTTCCAGTGAATGTGTCCCACGGTGTCTCCTTCCAGTGAGTGTGCCCCGCGGTGTCTCCTTCCAGTGAGTGTGTCCCGTAGTGTGTCTCCTTCCAGTGAGTGTGTCCCGCGGTGTCTCCTTCCAGTGAGTGTGTCCCGCGGTGTCTCCTTCCAGCGAGTGTGTCCCGCGGTGTCTCCTTCCAGTGAGTTAGTCCCGCCGTGTCTCCTTCCAGTGAGTTAGTCCCGCCGTGTCTCCATCCAGTGAATGTGTCCCACGGTGTCCCCTTCCAGTGAGTGTATCCCGTGGTGTCCCCTTCCAGTGATTTTGTCCCGCGGTCTCTCCTTCTGGTGAGTGTGTCCCGTGGAGTGTCTCCTTCCAGTGAGTGTGTCCCACGGTGTGTCTCCTTCCAGTGAGTGTGTCCCGCGGTGACTCATTCCAGTGAGCCTGTCCCGCGGTGTGTCTCCTTCCAGTGAGTGTGTCCCGTGGTGTGTCTCCTTCCAGTGAGCCTGTCCCGTGGTGTGTCTCCTTCCAGTGAGTGTGTCCCGTGGTGTCTCCTTCCAGTGAGGTAGTCCCGGGGTGTCTCCTTCCAGTGAGTGTGTCCCGCGTTGTCTCCTTCCAGTGAGATAGTCCCGGGGTGTCTCCTTCCAGTGAGTGTGTCCCACGGTGTCCCCTTCCAGTGAGTGTGTCCTGCGGTGTCTCCTTCTAGTGAGTGTGTCCCACGGTGTCCCCTTCTAGTGAGTGTGTCCCGTGGTGTGTCTCCTTCCAGTGAGTGTGTCCCGTGGTGTGTCTCCTTCCAGTGAGTGTGTCCTACGGTGTCCCCTTCCAGTGAGTGTGTCCCGTGGTGTCCCGTTCCAGTGATTGTGTCCCGCGGTGTCTCCTTATAGTGAGTGTGTCCCGTGGTGTGTCTCCTTCCAGTGAGTGTGTCCCACAGTGTCCCCTTCCAGTGAGTGTGTCCCGTGGTGTCCCCTTCCAGTGAATGTGTCCCGCGGTTTCTCCTTCTAGTGAGTGTGTCCCGTGGTGTGTCTCCTTCCAGTGAGTGTGTCCCACGGTGTCTCCTTCCAGTGAGTGTGTCCCACGGTGTGTCTCCTTCCAGTGAGTGTGTCCCACGGTGTCTCCTTCCAGTGAGTGTGTCTCGCGGTGTGTCTCCTTCCAGTGAGTGTGTCCCGCGGTGTCTCCTTCCAGTGAGTTAGTCCCGGGGTGTCTCCTTCCAGTGAGTGTGTTCCGCGGTGTCTCATTCCAGTGAGTGTGTCCCGTGGTGTCTCCTTCCAATGAGCGTGTCCCGCGGTGTCTCCTTCCAGTGAGTGTGTCCCGCGATGTCTCCTTCCAGTGAGTGTGTCCCGCGGTGTCTCCTTCCAGTGAGTGTGTCCCGTAGTGTGTCTCCTTCCAGTGAGAGTGTCCTGCGGTGTCTCCTTCCAGTGAGTGTGTCCCGCGGTGTCTCCTTCCAGTGAGTGTGTCCCGCGGTGTCTCCTTCCATGTGAGTTAGTCCCGCGGTGTCTCCTTCCAGTGAGTGTGTCCCACGGTGTCCCCTTCCAGTGATTGTGTCCCACGGTGTCTCCTTCCAGTGAGTGTATCCCGTGGTGTCCCCTTCCAGTGATTGTGTCCCGCGGTGTCTCATTCCAGTGAGCCTGTCCCGCGGTGTGTCTCCTTCCAGTGAGTGTGTCCCGTGGTGTGTCTCCTTCCAGTGAGCCTGTCCCGCGGTGTGTCTCCTTCCAGTGAGTGTGTCCCGCGGTGTCTCCTTCCAGTGAGATAGTCCCGGGGTGTCTCCTTCCAGTGAGTGTGTCCCACGGTGTGACTCCTTCCAGTGAGTGTGTCCCGCGGTGTCTCCTTCTAGTGAGTGTGTCCCACGGTGTCTCCTTCTAGTGAGTGTGTCCCGTGGTGTGTCTCCTTCCAGTGAGTGTGTCCCACGGTGTCCCCTTCCAGTGAGTGTGTCCCGTGGTGTCCCTTTCCAGTGATTGTGTCCCGCGGTGTCTCCTTCTAGTGAGTGTGTCCCATGGTGTCTCCTTCTAGTGAGTGTGTCCCGTGGTGTGTCTCCTTCCAGTGAGTGTGTCCCACGGTGTCCCCTTCCAGTGAGTGTGCCCCGTGGTGTCCTGTTCCAGTGATTGTGTCCCGCGGTGTCTCCCTCTAGTGAGTGTGTCCCGTGGTGTGTCTCCTTCCAGTGAGTGTGCCCCACGGTGTCTCCTTCCAGTAAGTGTGTCCCGTGGTGTCCCCTTCCAGTGATTGTATCCCGCGGTCTCTCCTTCTAGTGAGTGTGTCCCGTGGTGTGTCTCCTTCCAGTGAGTGTGTCCCACGGTGTCTCCTTCCAGTGAGCGTGTCCCACGGTGTGTCTCCTTCCAGTGAGTGTGTCCCGCGGTGTCTCCTTCCAGTGAGTTAGTCCTGGGGTGTCTCCTTCCAGTGAGTGTGTCCCGTGGTGTCCCCTTCCAGTGATTGTGTCCCGCGGTCTCTCCTTCTAGTGAGTGTGTCCCGTGGTGTGTCTCCTTCCAGTGAGTGTGTCCCACGGTGTCTCCTTCCAGTGAGTGTGTCCCGCGGTGTCTCCTTCCAGTGAGTTAGTCCCGGGGTGTCTCCTTCCAGTGAGTGTGTCCCGTGGTCTCTCCTTCTAGTGAGTGTGTCCCGTGGTGTGTCTCCTTCCAGTGAGTGTGTCCCATGGTGTCTCCTTCCAGTGTGTGTGTCCCGCAGTGTCTCCTTCCAGTGAGTGTGTCCCGGGGTGTCTCCTTCCAGTGAATGTGTCCCACGGTGTCTCCTTCCAGTGAGTGTGTCCCGCGGTGTCTCCTTCCAGTGAGTGTGTCCCGTGGTGTGTCTCCTTCCAGTGAGTGTGTCCCGCGGTGTCTCCTTCCAGCGAGTGTGTCCCGCGGTGTCTCCTTCCAGTGAGTTAGTCCCGCGGTGTCTCCTTCCAGTGAGTGTGTCCCACGGTGTCCCCTTCCAGTGAGTGTGTCCCGTGGTGTCCCCTTCCAGTGATTGTGTCCCATGGTGTGTCTCCTTCCAGTGAGTGTGTCCCACGGTGTGTCTCCTTCCAGTGAGTGTGTCCCACGGTGTGTCTCCTTCCAGTGTGTGTGTCCCGCGGTGTCTCATTCCAGTGAGCCTGTCCCGCGGTGTGTCTCCTTCCAGTGAGTGTGTCCCGTGGTGTGTCTCCTTCCAGTGAGCCTGCCCCGCGGTGTGTCTCCTTCCAGTGAGTGTGTCCCGTGGTGTCTCCTTCCAGTGAGTTAGTCCCGGGGTGTCTCCTTCCAGTGAGTGTGTCCCGCGGTGTCTCCTTCCAGTGAGTTATTCCCGGGGTGTCTCCTTCCAGTGAGTGTGTCCCACGGTGTGACTCCTTCCAGTGAGTGTGTCCCGCGGTGTCTCCTTCTAGTGAGTGTGTCCCACGGGGTCTCCTTCTAGTGAGTGTGTCCCGTGGTGTGTCTCCTTCCAGTGAGTGTGTCCCACGGTGTCCCCTTCCAGTGAGTGTGTCCCGTGGTGTCCCGTTCCAGTGATTGTGTCCCGCGGTGTCTCCTTCTAGTGAGTGTGTCCCGTGGTGTGTCTCCTTCCAGTGAGTGTGTCCCACGGTGTCTCCTTCCAGTGAGTTTGTCCCGTGGTGTCCCCTTCCAGTGATTGTGTCCCGCGGTCTCTCCTTCTAGTGAGTGTGTCCCATGGTGTGTCTCCTTCCAGTGAGTTAGTCCTGGGGTGTCTCCTTCCAGTGAGTGTGTCCCGCGGTG
This sequence comes from Somniosus microcephalus, assembly GCF_052327205.1. Taxonomy (NCBI): domain Eukaryota; kingdom Metazoa; phylum Chordata; class Chondrichthyes; order Squaliformes; family Somniosidae; genus Somniosus; species Somniosus microcephalus. Next base: position 301,383,171 of record NC_140990.1, read on the forward strand.
TCTCATTCCAGTGAGTGTGTCCCACAGTGTCTCCTTCCAGTGAGTGTGTCCCACAGTGTCTCCTTCCAGTGAGTGTGTCCCAATGGTGTCTCCTTCCAGTGAATGTGTCCCACGGTGTCTCCTTCCAGTGAGTGTGCCCCGCGGTGTCTCCTTCCAGTGAGTGTGTCCCGTAGTGTGTCTCCTTCCAGTGAGTGTGTCCCGCGGTGTCTCCTTCCAGTGAGTGTGTCCCGCGGTGTCTCCTTCCAGCGAGTGTGTCCCGCGGTGTCTCCTTCCAGTGAGTTAGTCCCGCCGTGTCTCCTTCCAGTGAGTTAGTCCCGCCGTGTCTCCATCCAGTGAATGTGTCCCACGGTGTCCCCTTCCAGTGAGTGTATCCCGTGGTGTCCCCTTCCAGTGATTTTGTCCCGCGGTCTCTCCTTCTGGTGAGTGTGTCCCGTGGAGTGTCTCCTTCCAGTGAGTGTGTCCCACGGTGTGTCTCCTTCCAGTGAGTGTGTCCCGCGGTGACTCATTCCAGTGAGCCTGTCCCGCGGTGTGTCTCCTTCCAGTGAGTGTGTCCCGTGGTGTGTCTCCTTCCAGTGAGCCTGTCCCGTGGTGTGTCTCCTTCCAGTGAGTGTGTCCCGTGGTGTCTCCTTCCAGTGAGGTAGTCCCGGGGTGTCTCCTTCCAGTGAGTGTGTCCCGCGGTGTCTCCTTCCAGTGAGATAGTCCCGGGGTGTCTCCTTCCAGTGAGTGTGTCCCACGGTGTCCCCTTCCAGTGAGTGTGTCCTGCGGTGTCTCCTTCTAGTGAGTGTGTCCCACGGTGTCCCCTTCTAGTGAGTGTGTCCCGTGGTGTGTCTCCTTCCAGTGAGTGTGTCCCGTGGTGTGTCTCCTTCCAGTGAGTGTGTCCTACGGTGTCCCCTTCCAGTGAGTGTGTCCCGTGGTGTCCCGTTCCAGTGATTGTGTCCCGCGGTGCCTCCCTCTAGTGAGTGTGTCCCGTGGTGTGTCTCCTTCCAGTGAGTGTGCCCTACGGTGTCTCCTTCCAGTAAGTGTGTCCCGTGGTGTCCCCTTCCAGTGATTGTGTCCCGCGGTCTCTCCTTCTAGTGAGTGTGTCCCGTGGTGTGTCTCCTTCCAGTGACTGTGTCCCACGGTGTCTCCTTCCAGTGAGCGTGTCACACGGTGTGTCTCCTTCCAGTGAGTGTGTCCCGCGGTGTCTCCTTCCAGTGAGTTTGTCCTGGGGTGTCTCCTTCCAGTGAGTGTGTCCCGTGGTGTCCCCTTCCAGTGATTGTGTCCCGCGGTCTCTCCTTCTAGTGAGTGTGTCCCGTGGTGTGTCTCCTTCCAGTGAGTGTGTCCCACGGTGTCTCCTTCCAGTGAGTGTGTCCCGCGGTGTCTCCTTCCAGTGAGTTAGTCCCGGGGTGTCTCCTTCCAGTGAGTGTGTCCCGCGGTCTCTCCTTCTAGTGAGTGTGTCCCGTGGTGTGTCTCCTTCCAGTGAGTGTGTCCCATGGTGTCTCCTTCCAGTGAGTGTGTCCCGCAGTGTCTCCTTCCAGTGAGTGTGTCCCGGGGTGCCTCCTTCCAGTGAATGTGTCCCATGGTGTCTCCTTCCAGTGAGTGTATCCCGCGGTGTCTCCTTCCAGTGAGTGTGTCCCGTGGTGTGTCTCCTTCCAGTGAGTGTGTCCCGCGGTGTCTCCTTCCAGTGAGTGTGTCCCGCGGTGTCTCCTTCCAGTGAGTGTGTCCCGTGGTGTGTCTCCTTCCAGTGAGTGTGTCCCGCGGTGTCTCCTTCCAGCGAGTTAGTCCCGCGGTGTCTCCTTCCAGTGAGTGTGTCCCACGGTGTCCCCTTCCAGTGAGTGAGTCCCGTGGTGTCCCCTTCCAGTGAGTGTGTCCCACGGTGTGTCTCCTTCCAGTGTGTGTGTCCCGCGGTGTCTCATTCCAGTGAGCCTGTCCCGCGGTGTGTCTCCTTCCAGTGAGTGTGTCCCGTGGTGTGTCTCCTTCCAGTGAGCCTGTCCCGCGGTGTGTCTCCTTCCAGTGAGTGTGTCCCGTGGTGTCTCCTTCCAGTGAGTTAGTCCCGGGGTGTCTCCTTCCAGTGAGTGTGTCCCGCGGTGTCTCCTTCCAGTGAGTTAGTCCCGGGGTGTCTCCTTCCAGTGAGTGTGTCCCACGGTGTGACTCCTTCCAGTGAGTGTGTCCCGCGGTGTCTCCTTCTAGTGAGTGTGTCCCACGGTGTCTCCTTCTAGTGAGTGTGTCCCGTGGTGTGTCTCCTTCCAGTGAGTGTGTCCCACGGTGTCCCCTTCCAGTGAGTGTGTCCCGTGGTGTCCCGTTCCAGTGATTGTGTCCCGCGGTGTCTCCTTCTAGTGAGTGTGTCCCGTGGTGTGTCTCCTTCCAGTGAGTGTGTCCCACGGTGTCTCATTCCAGTGAGTTTGTCCCGTGGTGTCCCCTTCCAGTGATTGTGTCCCGCGGTCTCTCCTTCTAGTGAGTGTGTCCCATGGTGTGTCTCCTTCCAGTGAGTGTGTCCCAATGGTGTCTCCTTCCAGTGAGTGTGTCCCACGGTGTGTCTCCTTCCAGTGAGTGTGTCCCGCGGTGTCTCCTTCCAGTGAGTTAGTCCTGGGGTGTCTCCTTCCAGTGAGTGTGTCCCGCGGTGTCTCATTCCAGTGAGTGTGTCCCACAGTGTCTCCTTCCAGTGAGTGTGTCCCACAGTGACTCCTTCCAGTGAGTGTGTCCCATGGTGTCTCCTTCCAGTGAATGTGTCCCACGGTGTCTCCTTCCAGTGAGTGTGCCCCGCGGTGTCTCCTTCCAGTGAGTGTGTCCCGTAGTGTGTCTCCTTCCAGTGAGTGTGTCCCGCGGTGTCTCCTTCCAGTGAGTGTGTCCCGCGGTGTCTCCTTCCAGCGAGTGTGTCCCGCGGTGTCTCCTTCCAGTGAGTTAGTCCCGCCGTGTCTCCTTCCAGTGAATGTGTCCCACGGTGTCCCCTTCCAGTGAGTGTATCCCGTGGTGTCCCCTTCCAGTGATTTTGTCCCGCGGTCTCTCCTTCTGGTGAGTGTGTCCCGTGGAGTGTCTCCTTCCAGTGAGTGTGTCCCACGGTGTGTCTCCTTCCAGTGAGTGTGTCCCGCGGTGACTCATTCCAGTGAGCCTGTCCCGCGGTGTGTCTCCTTCCAGTGAGTGTGTCCCGTGGTGTGTCTCCTTCCAGTGAGCCTGTCCCGTGGTGTGTCTCCTTCCAGTGAGTGTGTCCCGTGGTGTCTCCTTCCAGTGAGGTAGTCCCGGGGTGTCCCGTTCCAGTGATTGTGTCCCGCGGTGTCTCCTTCTAGTGAGTGTGTCCCGTGGTGTGTCTCCTTCCAGTGAGTGTGCCCCACGGTGTCTCCTTCCAGTAAGTGTGTCCCGTGGTGTCCCCTTCCAGTGATTGTGTCCCGCGGTCTCTCCTTCTAGTGAGTGTGTCCCGTGGTGTGTCTCCTTCCAGTGAGTGTGTCCCACGGTGTCTCCTTCCAGTGAGTGTGTCCCACGGTGTGTCTCCTTCCAGTGAGTGTGTCCCACGGTGTGTCTCCTTCCAGTGAGTGTGTCCCGCGGTGACTCATTCCAGTGAGCCTGTCCCGCGGTGTGTCTCCTTCCAGTGAGTTTGTCCCGTGGTGTGTCTCCTTCCAGTGAGCCTGTCCCGTGGTGTGTCTCCTTCCAGTGAGTGTGTCCCGTGGTGTCTCCTTCCAGTGAGGTAGTCCCGGGGTGTCCCGTTCCAGTGATTGTGTCCCGCGGTGTCTCCTTCTAGTGAATGTGTCCCGTGGTGTGTCTCCTTCCAGTGAGTGTGCCCCATGGTGTCTCCTTCCAGTAAGTGTGTCCCGTGGTGTCCCCTTCCAGTGATTGTGTCCCGCGGTCTCTCCTTCTAGTGAGTGTGTCCCGTGGCGTGTCTCCTTCCAGTGAGTGTGTCCCACGGTGTCTCCTTCCAGTGAGTGTGTCCCACGGTGTGTCTCCTTCCAGTGAGTGTGTCCCGCGGTGTCTCCTTCCAGTGAGTTAGTCCCGGGGTGTCTCCTTCCAGTGAGTGTGTCCCGTGGTGTCCCCTTCCAGTGATTGTGTGCCGCGGTCTCTCCTTCTAGTGAGTGTGTCCCGTGGTGTGTCTCCTTCCAGTGAGTGTGTCCCACGGTGTCTCGTTCCAGTGAGTGTGTCCCGCGGTGTCTCCTTCTAGTGAGTTAGTCCCGGGGTGTCTCCTTCCAGTGAGTGTGTCCCGCGGTCTCTCCTTCTAGTGAGTGTGTCCCGTGGTGTGTCTCCTTCCAGTGAGTGTGTCCCATGGTGTCTCCTTCCAGTGAGTGTGTCCCGCAGTGTCTCCTTCCAGTGAGTGTGTCCCGGGGTGTCTCCTTCCAGTGAATGTGTCCCACGGTGTCTCCTTCCAGTGAATGTGCCCCGCGGTGTCTCCTTCCAGCGAGTGTGTCCCGCGGTGTCTCCTTCCAGTGAGTTAGTCCCGTGGTGTCTCCTTCCAGTGAATGTGTCCCACGGTGTCCCCTTCCAGTGAGTGTATCCCGTGGTGTCCCCTTCCAGTGATTGTGTCCCGCGGTGTCTCATTCCAGTGAGCCTGTCCCGCGGTGTGTCTCCTTCCAGTGAGTGTGTCCCGTGGTGTGTCTCCTTCCAGTGAGCGTGTCCCGTGGTGTCTCCTTCCAGTGAGTTAGTCCCGGGGTGTCTCCTTCCAGTGAGTGTGTCCCGCGGTGTCTCCTTCCAGTGAGATTGTCCCGGGGTGTCTCCTTCCAGTGAGTGTGTCCCACGGTGTGACTCCTTCCAGTGAGTGTGTCCCGCAGTGTCTCCTTCTAGTGAGTGTGTCCCACGGTGTCTCCTTCTAGTGAGTGTGTCCCGTGGTGTGTCTCCTTCCAGTGAGTGTGTCCCACGGTGTCCCCTTCCAGTGAGTGTGTCCCGTGGTGTCCCGTTCCAATGATTGTGTCCCGCGGTGCCTCCTTCTAGTGAGTGTGTCCCGTGCTGCGTCTCCTTCCAGTGAGTGTGTCCCACGGTGTCTCCTTCCAGTGAGTTTGTCCCGTGGTGTCCCCTTCCAGTGATTGTGTCCCGCGGTCTCTCCTTCTAGTGAGTGTGTCCCATGGTGTGTCTCCTTCCAGTGAGTGTGTCCCAATGGTGTCTCCTTCCAGTGAGTGTGTCCCACGGTGTGTCTCCTTCCAGTGAGTGTGTCCCGCGGTGTCTCCTTCCAGTGAGTTAGTCCTGGGGTGTCTCCTTCCAGTGAGTGTGTACGCAATACCTCAGACAGAAACAATCCATTAAGAGACAATAAGCAGATGTGCAGCAGCATCTACTTCCGCCTTATGGATCAAGGACTAATTAATAGAAAGAACTGTAACCAAATTGTATTAACTTTTGTAGACAACTGATGTGATCTTTTTTTTCCCACACTTAGACACGACAAACACGTACCACTCTTTAACCTATCATAGTAAAAGATCAAACTTAACATGAAATCCTTATATATTTCGACCTGGAATATCCAAGGTCTACGCTCTTCACTGCGAGAAGTGAAAAGTAGGACCCCAGAGTTCATAGATGAAACTAAAGACCTAGATATTATCATTTTACAGGAAACTTGGTATAAAGGAAAAGGACACACTGGCTGTCCCCAAGGGTACACTGAGCTGGTGGTCCCCTCCAATAAATTACCAAGTGTAACCCAAGGCAGAGACTCCGGAGGCATACTGATCTGGTTTAAAACAGAACTTAAGAATTACATCAAATTTATAAAAAAGGGCGAAAACCATATGTGGCTCAAACTTGAGAGGGAGATTATCTCAAACACCCAAGATGTTTACATTTGCGCACTTTATATCCCTCCAATCGATTCCCCGTACTTTAAAGAGGACACCTTCTCCAACATGGAGGGGGAAATTATCCAATACCAGGCCCAGGGGAACGTGTTGATCTGTGGGGACCTCAATTCAAGAACGGGCGAAGAACCAGACTTCACCAATAATCAGGGAAACAATTACGTTTTCGGGAATAACCACTTTGACATCCCTTCCCTTCCATACAGGCATAACTGCGACAAGCAGTCAAATACCAATGGAAAACAGCTACTACAGCTCTGTCGAAACCTGGGTCTGTACATTGTCAATGGTAGGTTCATAGGAGACCTCCTAGGAAGATCGACCTATTGCTCACCTCTTGGCTGCAGCACAGTAGACTATATGATTACAGACTTAGACCCATCCTCTTTCAGAGCATTCACAGTCAAACCACAAACAACACTGTCAGATCACAGTCAAATTACTATGTTCCTCAAAAAGACAGAAACAAACAACATAGAAACACAACCCAGTAAACTGTACAACACCAAAAAATCGTACAGATGGGCCAAAAACGACACGGAAAAATACCAGAAAACAATTAGCAATGCATCAACTCAAGCTCTCTTAGACACCTTTCTGGATAACATATACACTCACAATAAAGAAGGCGTAAACCGGGCAGTTAGTAAACTAAACAATATTTTTGATAATTTGGCAACAAATGCAAACTTGAAAGCTCGCAAGAACAAACCCAAAACAAAAAACTATGAAAAATGGTTTGACCGAGATTGCCATAACATGAGGAAAAAACTTAGAAAAATATCAAACCAAAAACACAGACATCCAGAAAACGAGGAACTACGCCTTACTTATTGTCAGACACTAACACAATACAGAAACACACTCAGAACCAAAAAAGAGCAATATATTAAGAATACACTCAGCTCCATGGAGGAATCCATAGATTCCAATTGTTTCTGGGAAAACTTGAAAACACTACACAAAAAACAACACGACGATTTGGCCATTCAAAATGGGGACACATGGGTAAACCACTTTGAAAAATTATACCAGAAAAACACACTAAGACCAGAGCAACACCAAATATGCAAAAAACTGGAAAAGCTAGAAATGGCCATAAAAGATAACCAAAACCCGCTGGACGCCATAATAACAGAAAAAGAACTTCTTGAAAAACTCAAGGACCTGCGACCAGGAAAAGCCTGCGGGACAGACGGCATACTAAACTAGATGATTAAACACACAGACAACAAAATGAAACTGGCTATCCTAAAACTCTTCAACTTGGTTCTGAGTGTCGGTTATTTCCCTGATATCTGGAACAAAGGACTCATAACGCCCATATACAAAAGTGGGGACAAAATCGACCCAAACAACTATCGAGGCATCTGTGTAAACAGTAACCTGGGGAAGGTATTCTGTAGCATCATAAACAAAAGACTTATAAACTTCCTTGAGGAGCACAATGTCTTGAGTAAAAGCCAAATTGGATTCCTGCCAAACTATAGAACATCCGATCATATCTTCACCCTACAGACCCTAATTGACAAACACGTTCACCATAACAAAAGCAAAATCTACGCATGCTTTGTAGATTTCCAGAAGGCTTTCGACTCCATCTGGCATGACGGTTTATTCCTGAAACTTATCGAAAGTGGGGTAGGAGGGAAAACATATGATGTAATTAAATCAATGTATACAAACAACAAATGTGCAGTTAAAATTGGAGACAAACAAACAAAATACTTCCCACAGGGGCGGGGGGTGACGCAGGGCTCGCCAATCTCACCGACACTCTTTAATATTTACATAAATGGATTGGCAAAACTACTTGAACAATCTACAGCACCCGGCCTCACCCTATATGAATCCAAGGTTAAATTCCTCCTCTATGCAGACGACCTGGTTCTGCTGTCACCTACTAAAGAGGGGCTACAGCAAAACCTGGACCTGCTGGAGTCGTACTGCCAGACTTGGGCCCTGACAATAAATCCCCAAAAAAACAAAGTCCTTGTGTTCCAGCAAAGATCCAAACATCAGGGACCCAAAATAAATTTCACAGTAGGAACAACCAAAATTGAACAAACCACGAACTACACATACTTGGGCTTAAAAATCAGTTCTACGGGAAACTTCAAACTGGCTGTGAATGAACTGAAAGAGAAAGCAAGAAGGGCTTTCTATGCCATCAAAAAATCAATCCAAATAGAAATCCCAATTAGCATTTGGCTCAAAATTTTCAAATCAGTAATTGAACCAATTGCACTCTATGGCAGTGAGGTATGGGGACCGCTAACTCAACAAAAATTTGCAAAATGGGACAAACACCCAATTGAGATCCCACATGCAGAATTCTGTAAAAGCATCCTCCGGACTCAAAGGAAAACAGTAAACAATGCATGCAGGGCGGAACTAGGCCAATATCCATTAATAATCACTATCCAAAAAAGAGCCACCAAATTTTGGAATCACCTACAAATGAGCAATCCCCAATGCTATCACTACGACGCCCTGAAATGCCAAGAGCTGACCATAAAGAAGAATACCCTCAGTCAACTAGTCCTGGGACTCAGTGAAGTAACTACCAACAATACTAACAATAACCAGCCCCAGGACAGTGACAGGGTAACACAAAGAATTCGACCCAACACAATCGTCGCTAAGCAAAAGGAAAAATATCTGACATATTGGGCAGAAACAACAAAAACCCAAAGCAAACTCAATTGCTACTTGGCCCTAAACAGACAATACAACATAGCTGATTACCTGACCATGGTAAAGGATAACAAACTGAGAAGAACCTTGACAAGGTACAGACTTAGCGAACATAGCCTAGCGATCGAAAAAGGCAGACACAGGCAGACCAGGCTGCCAAGAGAGGACAGGATATGCTCGCACTGCAGTCAGGGAGTGGTGGAGACAGAGATGCACTTCCTCACAGCTTGTGGAAAATATCAGGGCATCAGGGAGAATTTCTACCAAAAATTCTCACAAATATGCCCTGATTTCAGAAATCTGAATGACAACCAAAAACTCCCATTCCTACTGGGAGAGGAGAGAAGCTGTATAACACTGGCGGCACGCTATGTTACAGCTTGCCATGAACAGAGAGCCAACCAGTAAACTAAGAAAAGAATATATATAAACAATGCGAATGTATATTTATACACTCAGGGATATACCTGTTTATACACTGTATGAATAGAACTGCGTTTATGTGGTAAACCATAAATGTATTTTGATGCTTTGGCAACATAAGATGTAACTTATCATGCCAATAAAGCGATTTGAATTGTGAATTGTGAAAATTGTGTCCCGCGGTGTCTCATTCCAGTGAGTGTGTCCCACAGTGTCTCCTTCCAGTGAGTGTGTCCCACAGTGACTCCTTCCAGTGAGTGTGTCCCATGGTGTCTCCTTCCAGTGAATGTGTCCCACGGTGTCTCCTTCCAGTGAGTGTGCCCCGCGGTGTCTCCTTCCAGTGAGTGTGTCCCGTAGTGTGTCTCCTTCCAGTGAGTGTGTCCCGCGGTGTCTCCTTCCAGTGAGTGTGTCCCGCGGTGTCTCCTTCCAGCGAGTGTGTCCCGCGGTGTCTCCTTCCAGTGAGTTAGTCCCGCCGTGTCTCCATCCAGTGAATGTGTCCCACGGTGTCCCCTTCCAGTGAGTGTATCCCGTGGTGTCCCCTTGCAGTGATTTTGTCCCGCGGTCTCTCCTTCTGGTGAGTGTGTCCCGTGGAGTGTCTCCTTCCAGTGAGTGTGTCCCACGGTGTGTCTCCTTCCAGTGAGTGTGTCCCGCGGTGACTCATTCCAGTGAGCCTGTACCGCGGTGTGTCTCCTTCCAGTGAGTGTGTCCCGTGGTGTGTCTCCTTCCAGTGAGCCTGTCCCGTGGTGTGTCTCCTTCCAGTGAGTGTGTCCCGTGGTGTCTCCTTCCAGTGAGGTAGTCCCGGGGTGTCCCGTTCCAGTGATTGTGTCCCGCGGTGTCTCCTTCTAGTGAGTGTGTCCCGTGGTGTGTCTCCTTCCAGTGAGTGTGCCCCACGGTGTCTCCTTCCAGTAAGTGTGTCCCGTGGTGTCCCCTTCCAGTGATTGTGTCCCGCGGTCTCTCCTTCTAGTGAGTGTGTCCCGTGGTGTGTCTCCTTCCAGTGAGTGTGTCCCACGGTGTCGCCTTCCAGTGACTGTGTCCCGCGGTGTCCCCTTCCAGTGAGTGTGTCCCGTGGTGTGTCTCCTTCCAGTGAGTGTGTCCCACGGTGTGTCTCCTTCCAGTGAGTGTGTCCCGCGGTGTCTCCTTCTAGTGAGTGTGTCCCGTGGTGTGTCTCCTTCCAGTGAGTGTGTCCCACGGTGTGTCTCCTTCCAGTGAGTGTGTCCCGCGGTGTCTCCTTCTAGTGAGTGTGTCCCGTGGTGTGTCTCCTTCCAGTGAGTGTGTCCCGCGGTGTCTCCTTCCAGTGAGTTAGTCCCGGGGTGTCTCCTTCCAGTGAGTGTGTCCCGTGGTGTCCCCTTCCAGTGATTGTGTGCCGCGGTCTCTCATTCTAGTGAGTGTGTCCCATTGTGTGTCTCCTTCCAGTGAGTGTGTCCCACGGTGTCTCGTTCCAGTGAGTGTGTCATGCGGTGTCTCCTTCCAGTGAGTTAGTCCCGGGGTGTCTCCTTCCAGTGAGTGTGTCCCGCGGTCTCTCCTTCTAGTGAGTGTGTCCCGTGGTGTGTCTCCTTCCAGTGAGTGTGTCCCATGGTGTCTCCTTCCAGTGAGTGTGTCCCGCAGTGTCTCCTTCCAGTGAGTGTGTCCCGGGGTGTCTCCTTCCAGTGAATGTGTCCCACGGTGTCTCCTTCCAGTGAATGTGTCCCGCGGTGTCTCCTTCCAGTGAGTGTGCCCCGCGGTGTCTCCTTCCAGCGAGTGTGTCCCGCGGTGTCTCCTTCCAGTGAGTTAGTCCCGTGGTGTCTCCTTCCAGTGAATGTGTCCCACGGTGTCCCCTTCCAGTGAGTGTATCCCGTGGTGTCCCCTTCCAGTGATTGTGTCCCGCGGTGTCTCATTCCAGTGAACCTGTCCCGCGGTGTGTCTCCTTCCAGTGAGTGTGTCCCGTGGTGTGTCTCCTTCCAGTGAGCGTGTCCCGCGGTGTGTCTCCTTCCAGTGAGTGTGTCCCGTGGTGTCTCCTTCCAGTGAGTTAGTCCCGGGGTGTCTCCTTCCAGTGAGTGTGTCCCGCGGTGTCTCCTTCCAGTGAGATTGTCCCGGGGTGTCTCCTTCCAGTGAGTGTGTCCCACGGTGTGACTCCTTCCAGTGAGTGTGTCCCGCGGTGTCTCCTTCTAGTGAGTGTGTCCCATGGTGTCTCCTTCTAGTGAGTGTGTCCCATGGTGTGTCTCCTTCCAGTGAGTGTGTCCCACGGTGTCCCCTTCCAGTGAGTGTGTCCCGTGGTGTCCCGTTCCAATGATTGTGTCCCGCGGTGCCTCCTTCTAGTGAGTGTGTCCCGTGCTGTGTCTCCTTCCAGTGAGTGTGCCCCACGGTGTCTCCTTCCAGTAAGTGTGTCCCGTGGTGTCCCCTTCCAGTGATTGTGTCCCGCGGTCTCTCCTTCTAGTGAGTGTGTCCCGTGGTGTGTCTCCTTCCAGTGAGTGTGTCCCACGGTGTGTCTCCTTCCAGTGAGTGTGTCCCACGGTGTCTCCTTCCAGTGAGTGTGTCCCGTGGTGTCCCCTTCCAGTGATTGTGTCCCGCGGTCTCTCCTTCTAGTGAGTGTGTCCCGTGGTGTGTCTCCTTCCAGTGAGTGTGTCCCACGGTGTCTCCTTCCAGTGAGTTAGTCCCGGGGTGTCTCCTTCCAGTGAGTGTGTCCCGCGGTCGCTCATTGTAGTGAGTGTGTCCCGTGGTGTGTCTCCTTCCAGTGAGTGTGTCCCATGGTGTCTCCTTCCAGTGAGTGTGTCCCGCAGTGTCTCCTTCCAGTGAGTGTGTCCCGGGGTGTCTCCTTCCAGTGAATGTGTCCCACGGTGTCTCCTTCCAGTGAGTGTGTCCCGTGGTGTGTCTCCTTCCAGTGAGTGTGTCCCGCGGTGTCTCCTTCCAGTGAGTGTGCCCCGCGGTGTCTCCTTCCAGCGAGTGTGTCCCGCGGTGTCTCCTTCCAGTGAGTTAGTCCCGCGGTGTCTCCTTCCAGTGAGTGTGTCCCATGGTGTCCCCTTCCAGTGAGTGTGTCCCGCGGTGTCTCCTTCCAGTGAGTGTGTCCCATGGTGTCCCCTTCCAGTGATTGTGTCCCGCGGTCTCTCCTTCTAGTGAGTGTGTCCCGTGGTGTGTCTCCTTCCAGTGAGTGTGTCCCACGGTGTGTCTCCTTCCAGTGTGTGTGTCCCGCGGTGTCTCATTCCAGTGAGCCTGTCCCGCGGTGTGTCTCCTTCCAGTGAGTGTGTCCCGTGGTGTGTCTCCTTCCAGTGAGCCTGTCCCGCGGTGTGTCTCCTTCCAGTGAGTGTGTCCCGTGGTGTCTCCTTCCAGTGAGTTAGTCCCGGGGTGTCTCCCTCCAGTGAGTGTGTCCCGCGGTGTCTCCTTCCAGTGAGTTAGTCCCGGGGTGTCTCCTTCCAGTGAGTGTGTCCCACGGTGTGACTCCTTCCAGTGAGTGTGTCCCGCGGTGTCTCCTTCTAGTGAATGTGTCCCACGGTGTCTCCTTCTAGTGAGTGTGTCCCGTGGTGTGTCTCCTTCCAGTGAGTGTGTCCCACGGTGTCCCCTTCCAGTGAGTGTGTCCCGCGGTGTCTCCTTCTAGTGAGTGTGTCCCACGGTGTCTCCTTCTAGTGAGTGTGTCCCACGGTGTCCCCTTCTAGTGAGTGTGTCCCGTGGTGTGTCTCCTTCCAGTGAGTGTGTCCTACGGTGTCCCCTTCCAGTGAGTGTGTCCCGTGGTGTCCCCTTCTAGTGATTGTGTCCCGCGGTCTCTCCTTCTAGTGAGTGTGTCCCGTGGTGTGTCTCCTTCCAGTGAGTGTGTCCCACGGTGTGTCTCCTTCCAGTGAGTGTGTCCCGCGGTGTCTCCTTCCAGTGAGTTAGTCCCGGGGTGTCTCCTTCCAGTGAGTGTGTCCCGTGGTGTCCCCTTCCAGTGATTGTGTGCCGCGGTCTCTCCTTCTAGTGAGTGTGTCCCGTGGTGTGTCTCCTTCCAGTGACTGTGTCCCACGGTGTCTCCTTCCAGTGAGTGTGTCCCGCGGTCTCTCCTTCTAGTGAGTGCGTCCCGTGGTGTGTCTCCTTCCAGTGAGTGTGTCCCATGGTGTCTCCTTCCAGTGAGTGTGTCCCGCAGTGTCTCCTTCCAGTGAGTGTGTCCCGCGGTGTCTCCTTCCAGTGAGTTCGTCCCGTGGTGTCTCCTTCCAGTGAATGTGTCCCACGGTGTCCCCTTCCAGTGAGTGTATCCCGTGGTGTCCCCTTCCAGTGATGGTGTCCCGCGGTGTCTCATTCCAGTGAGCCTGTCCCGCGGTGTGTCTCCTTCCAGTGAGTGTGTCCCGTGGTGTGTCTCCTTCCAGTGAGCGTGTCCCGCGGTGTGTCTCCTTCCAGTGAGTGTGTCCCGTGGTGTCTCCTTCCAGTGAGTTAGTCCCGGGGTGTCTCCTTCCAGTGAGTGTGTCCCGCGGTGTCTCCTTCCAGTGAGATTGTCCCGGGGTGTCTCCTTCCAGTGAGTGTGTCCCACGGTGTGACTCCTTCCAGTGAGTGTGTCCCGCGGTGTCTCCTTCTAGTGAGTGTGTCCCACGGTGTCTCCTTCTAGTGAGTGTGTCCCGTGGTGTGTCTCCTTCCAGTGAGTGTGTCCCACGGTGTCCCCTTCCAGTGAGTGTGTCCCGTGGTGTCCCGTTCCAATGATTGTGTCCCGCGGTGCCTCCTTCTAGTGAGTGTGTCCCGTGCTGTGTCTCCTTCCAGTGAGTGTGCCCCACGGTGTCTCCTTCCAGTAAGTGTGTCCCGTGGTGTCCCCTTCCAGTGAGTGTGTCCCGCGGTCGCTCATTCTAGTGAATGTGTCCCGTGGTGTGTCTCCTTCCAGTGAGTGTGTCCCATGGTGTCTCCTTCCAGTGAGTGTGTCCCGCAGTGTCTCCTTCCAGTGAGTGTGTCCCGGGGTGTCTCCTTCCAGTGAATGTGTCCCACGGTGTCTCCTTCCAGTGAGTGTGTCCCGTGGTGTGTCTCCTTCCAGTGAGTGTGTCCCGCGGTGTCTCCTTCCAGTGAGTGTGCCCCGCGGTGTCTCCTTCCAGCGAGTGTGTCCCGCGGTGTGTCTCCTTCCAGTGAGTGTGTCCCGTGGTGTGTCTCCTTCCAGTGAGCCTGTCCCGCGGTGTGTCTCCTTCCAGTGAGTGTGTCCCGTGGTGTCTCCTTCCAGTGAGTTAGTCCCGGGGTGTCTCCCTCCAGTGAGTGTGTCGCGCGGTGTCTCCTTCCAGTGAGTTAGTCCCGGGGTGTCTCCTTCCAGTGAGTGTGTCCCACGGTGTGACTCCTTCCAGTGAGTGTGTCCCGCGGTGTCTCCTTCTAGTGAGTGTGTCCCACGGTGTCCCCTTCTAGTGAGTGTGTCCCGTGGTGTGTCTCCTTCCAGTGAGTGTGTCCTACGGTGTCCCCTTCCAGTGAGTGTGTCCCGTGGTGTCCCGTTCCAGTGATTGTGTCCCGCGGTGTCTCCTTCTAGTGAGTGTGTCCCGTGGTGTGTCTCCTTCCAGTGAGTGTGCCCCACGGTGTCTCCTTCCAGTAAGTGTGTCCCGTGGTGTCCCCTTCCAGTGATTGTGTCCCGCCGGCTCTCCTTCTAGTGAGTGTGTCCCGTGGTGTGTCTCCTTCCAGTGAGTGTGTCCCACGGTGTCTCCTTCCAGTGAGTGTGTCCCACGGTGTGTCTCCTTCCAGTGAGTGTGTCCCGCGGTGTCTCCTTCCAGTGAGTTAGTCCCGGGGTGTCTCCTTCCAGTGAGTGTGTCCCGTGGTATCCCCTTCCAGTGATTGTGTGCCGCGGTCTCTCCTTCTAGTGAGTGTGTCCCGTGGTGTCTCCTTCCAGTGAGTGTGTCCCACGGTGTGTCTCCTTCCAGTGAGTGTGTCCCACGGTGTCCCCTTCCAGTGAGTGTGTCCCGTGGTGTCCCGTTCCAGTGATTGTGTCCCGCGGTGTCTCCTTCTAGTGAGTGTGTCCCGTGGTGTGTCTCCTTCCAGTGAGTGTGTCCCACGGTGTCTCCTTCCAGTGAGTGTGTCCCGTGGTGTCCCCTTCCAGTGATTGTGTCCCGCGGTCTCTCCTTCTAGTGAGTGTGTCCCATGGTGTGTCTCCTTCCAGTGAGTGTGTCCCACGGTGTCTCCTTCCAGTGAGTGGGTCCCACGGTGTGTCTCCTTCCAGTGAGTTAGTCCCGGGGTGTCTCCTTCCAGTGAGTGTGTCCCGTGGTGTCCCCTTCCAGTGATTGTGTCCCGCGGTCGCTCCTTCTAGTGAGTGTGTCCCGTGGTGTGTCTCGTTCCAGTGACTGTGTCCCATGGTGTCTCCTTCCAGTGACTGTGTCCCGCAGTGTCTCCTTCCAGTGAGTGTGTCCCAGGGTGTCTCCTTCCAGTGAATGTGTCCCATGGTGTCTCCTTCCAGTGAGTGTGTCCCGTGGTGTGTCTCCTTCCAGTGAGTGTGTCCCGCGGTGTCTCCTTCCAGTGAGTGTGCCCCGCGGTGTCTCCTTCCAGCGAGTGTGTCCCGCGGTGTCTCCTTCCAGTGAGTTAGTCCCGCGGTGTCTCCTTCCAGTGAGTGTGTCCCACGGTGTCCCCTTCCAGTGAGTGTGTCCCGCGGTCTCTCCTTCTAGTGAGTGTGTCCCGTGGTGTGTCTCCTTCCAGTGAGTGTGTCCCACGGTGTGTCTCCTTCCAGTGTGTGTGTCCCGCGGTGTCTCATTCCAGTGAGCCTGTCCCGCGGTGTGTCTCCTTCCAGTGAGTGTGTCCCGTGGTGTGTCTCCTTCCAGTGAGCCTGTCCCGTGGTGTGTCTCCTTCCAGTGAGTGTGTCCCGTGGTGTCTCCTTCCAGTGAGGTAGTCCCGGGGTGTCTCCTTCCAGTGAGTGTGTCCCGTGGTGTGTCTCCTTCCAGTGAGATAGTCCCGGGGTGTCTCATTCCAGTGAGTGTGTCCCGTGGTGTCCCGTTCCAGTGAGTGTGTCCCGCAGTGTCTCCTTCCAGTGAGTGTGTCCCGGGGTGTCTCCTTACAGTGAATGTGTCCCACGGTGTCTCCTTCCAGTGAGTGTGTCCCGTGGTGTGTCTCCTTCCAGTGAGTGTGTCCCGCGGTGTCTCCTTCCAGTGAGTGTGCCCCGCGGTGTCTCCTTCCAGTGAGTGTGTCCCGTGGTGTGTCTCCTTCCAGTGAGTGTGTCCCGCGGTGTCTCCTTCCAGTGAATGTGTCCCACGGTGTCTCCTTCCAGTGAGTGTGTCCCGTGGTGTGTCTCCTTCCAGTGAGTGTGTTCCGTGGTGTCTCCGTCCAGTGAATGTGTCCCACGGTGTCCCCTTCCAGTGATTGTGTCCCGCGGTGTCTCATTCCAGTGAGCCTGTCCCGCGGTGTGTCTCCTTCCAGTGAGTGTGTCCCGTGGTGTGTCTCCTTCCAGTGAGCGTGTCCCGCGGTGTGTCTCCTTCCAGTGAGTGTGTCCCGTGGTGTCTCCTTCCAGTGAGTTAGTCCCGGGGTGTCTCCTTCCAGTGAGTGTGTCCCGCGGTGTCTCCTTCCAGTGAGATTGTCCCGGGGTGTCTCCTTCCAGTGAGTGTGTCCCACGGTGTGACTCCTTCCAGTGAGTGTGTCCCGCGGTGTCTCCTTCTAGTGAGTGTGTCCCATGGTGTCTCCTTCTAGTGAGTGTGTCCCGTGGTGTGTCTCCTTCCAGTGAGTGTGTCCCACGGTGTCCCCTTCCAGTGAGTGTGTCCCGTGGTGTCCCGTTCCAATGATTGTGTCCCGCGCTGCCTCCTTCTAGTGAGTGTGTCCCGTGCTGTGTCGCCTTCCAGTGAGTGTGCCCCACGGTGTCTCCTTCCAGTAAGTGTGTCCCGTGGTGTCCCCTTCCAGTGATTGTGTCCCGCGGTCTCTCCTTCTAGTGAGTATGTCCCGTGGTGTGTCTCCTTCCAGTGAGTGTGTCCCACGGTGTGTCTCCTTCCAGTGTGTGTGTCCCGCGGTGTCTCATTCCAGTGAGCCTGTCCCGCGGTGTGTCTCCTTCCAGTGAGTGTGTCCCGTGGTGTGTCTCCTTCCAGTGAGCCTGTCCCGTGGTGTGTCTCCTTCCAGTGAGTGTGTCCCGTGGTGTCTCCTTCCGGTGAGGTAGTCCCGGGGTGTCTCCTTCCAGTGAGATAGTCCCGGGGTGTCTCCTTCCAGTGAGTGTGTCCCGTGGTGTCCCGTTCCAGTGATTGTGTCCCGCGGTGTCTCCTTCTAGTGAGTGTGTCCCGTGGTGTGTCTCCTTCCAGTGAGTGTGCCCCACGGTGTCTCCTTCCAGTAAGTGTGTCCCGTGGTGTCCCCTTCCAGTGATTGTGTCCCGCGGTCTCTCCTTCTAGTGAGTGCGTCCCGTGGTGTGTCTCCTTCCAGTGAGTGTGTCCCATGGTGTCTCCTTCCAGTGAGTGTGTCCCGCAGTGTCTCCTTCCAGTGAGTGTGTCCCGCGGTGTCTCCTTCCAGTGAGTTCGTCCCGTGGTGTCTCCTTCCAGTGAATGTGTCCCACGGTGTCCCCTTCCAGTGAGTGTATCCCGTGGTGTCCCCTTCCAGTGATGGTGTCCCGCGGTGTCTCATTCCAGTGAGCCTGTCCCGCGGTGTGTCTCCTTCCAGTGAGTGTGTCCCGTGGTGTGTCTCCTTCCAGTGAGCGTGTCCCGCGGTGTGTCTCCTTCCAGTGAGTGTGTCCCGTGGTGTCTCCTTCCAGTGAGTTAGTCCCGGGGTGTCTCCTTCCAGTGAGTGTGTCCCGCGGTGTCTCCTTCCAGTGAGATTGTCCCGGGGTGTCTCCTTCCAGTGAGTGTGTCCCACGGTGTGACTCCTTCCAGTGAGTGTGTCCCGCGGTGTCTCCTTCTAGTGAGTGTGTCCCACGGTGTCTCCTTCTAGTGAGTGTGTCCCGTGGTGTGTCTCCTTCCAGTGAGTGTGTCCCACGGTGTCCCCTTCCAGTGAGTGTGTCCCGTGGTGTCCCGTTCCAATGATTGTGTCCCGCGGTGCCTCCTTCTAGTGAGTGTGTCCCGTGCTGTGTCTCCTTCCAGTGAGTGTGCCTCACGGTGTCTCCTTCCAGTAAGTGTGTCCCGTGGTGTCCCCTTCCAGTGAGTGTGTCCCGCGGTCGCTCATTCTAGTGAATGTGTCCCGTGGTGTGTCTCCTTCCAGTGAGTGTGTCCCATGGTGTCTCCTTCCAGTGAGTGTGTCCCGCAGTGTCTCCTTCCAGTGAGTGTGTCCCGGGGTGTCTCCTTCCAGTGAATGTGTCCCACGGTGTCTCCTTCCAGTGAGTGTGTCCCGTGGTGTGTCTCCTTCCAGTGAGTGTGTCCCGCGGTGTCTCCTTCCAGTGAGTGTGCCCCGCGGTGTCTCCTTCCAGCGAGTGTGTCCCGCGGTGTCTCCTTCCAGTGAGTTAGTCCCGCGGTGTCTCCTTCCAGTGAGTGTGTCCCATGGTGTCCCCTTCCAGTGAGTGTGTCCCGCGGTCTCTCCTTCTAGTGAGTGTGTCCCGTGGTGTGTCTCCTTCCAGTGAGTGTGTCCCACGGTGTGTCTCCTTCCAGTGTGTGTGTCCCGCGGTGTCTCATTCCAGTGAGCCTGTCCCGCGGTGTGTCTCCTTCCAGTGAGTGTGTCCCGTGGTGTGTCTCCTTCCAGTGAGCCTGTCCCGCGGTGTGTCTCCTTCCAGTGAGTGTGTCCCGTGGTGTCTCCTTCCAGTGAGTTAGTCCCGGGGTGTCTCCCTCCAGTGAGTGTGTCCTGCGGTGTCTCCTTCCAGTGAGTTAGTCCCGGGGTGTCTCCTTCCCGTGAGTGTGTCCCACGGTGTGACTCCTTCCAGTGAGTGTGTCCCGCGGTGTCTCCTTCTAGTGAGTGTGTCCCACGGTGTCCCCTTCTAGTGAGTGTGTCCCGTGGTGTGTCTCCTTCCAGTGAGTGTGTCCTACGGTGTCCCCTTCCAGTGAGTGTGTCCCGTGGTGTCCCGTTCCAGTGATTGTGTCCCGCGGTGTCTCCTTCTAGTGAGTGTGTCCCGTGGTGTGTCTCCTTCCAGTGAGTGTGCCCCACGGTGTCTCCTTCCAGTAAGTGTGTCCCATGGTGTCCCCTTCCAGTGATTGTGTCCCGCCGGCTCTCCTTCTAGTGAGTGTGTCCCGTGGTGTGTCTCCTTCCAGTGAGTGTGTCCCACGGTGTCTCCTTCCAGTGAGTGTGTCCCACGGTGTGTCTCCTTCCAGTGAGTGTGTCCCGCGGTGTCTCCTTCCAGTGAGTTAGTCCCGGGGTGTCTCCTTCCAGTGAGTGTGTCCCGTGGTATCCCCTTCCAGTGATTGTGTGCCGCGGTCTCTCCTTCTAGTGAGTGTGTCCCGTGGTGTCTCCTTCCAGTGAGTGTGTCCCACGGTGTGTCTCCTTCCAGTGAGTGTGTCCCACGGTGTCCCCTTCCAGTGAGTGTGTCCCGTGGTGTCCCGTTCCAGTGATTGTGTCCCGCGGTGTCTCCTTCTAGTGAGTGTGTCCCGTGGTGTGTCTCCTTCCAGTGAGTGTGTCCCACGGTGTCTCCTTCCAGTGAGTGTGTCCCATGGTGTCCCCTTCCAGTGATTGTGTCCCGCGGTCTCTCCTTCTAGTGAGTGTGTCCCATGGTGTGTCTCCTTCCAGTGAGTGTGTCCCACGGTGTCTCCTTCCAGTGAGTGGGTCCCACGGTGTGTCTCCTTCCAGTGAGTTAGTCCCGGGGTGTCTCCTTCCAGTGAGTGTGTCCCGTGGTGTCCCCTTCCAGTGATTGTGTCCCGCGGTCGCTCCTTCTAGTGAGTGTGTCCCGTGGTGTGTCTCCTTCCAGTGACTGTGTCCCATGGTGTCTCCTTCCAGTGAGTGTGTCCCGCAGTGTCTCCTTCCAGTGAGTGTGTCCCAGGGTGTCTCCTTCCAGTGAATGTGTCCCATGGTGTCTCCTTCCAGTGAGTGTGTCCCGTGGTGTGTCTCCTTCCAGTGAGTGTGTCCCGCGGTGTCTCCTTCCAGTGAGTGTGCCCCGCGGTGTCTCCTTCCAGCGAGTGTGTCCCGCGGTGTCTCCTTCCAGTGAGTGTGTCCCGCGGTCTCTCCTTCTAGTGAGTGTGTCCCGTGGTGTGTCTCCTTCCAGTGAGTGTGTCCCACGGTGTGTCTCCTTCCAGTGTGTGTGTCCCGTGGTGTGTCTCCTTCCAGTGAGCCTGCCCTGTGGTGTGTCTCCTTCCAGTGAGTGTGTCCCGTGGTGTCTCCTTCCAGTGAGGTAGTCCCGGGGTGTCTCCTTCCAGTGAGTGTGTCCCGTGGTGTCCCGTTCCAGTGAGTGTGTCCCGCAGTGTCTCCTTCCAGTGAGTGTGTCCCGGGGTGTCTCCTTCCAGTGAATGTGTCCCACGGTGTCTCCTTCCAGTGAGTGTGTCCCGTGGTGTGTCTCCTTCCAGTGAGTGTGTCCCGCGGTGTCTCCTTCCAGTGAGTGTGCCCCGCGGTGTCTCCTTCCAGTGAGTGTGTCCCGTGGTGTGTCTCCTTCCAGTGAGTGTGTCCCGCGGTGTCTCCTTCCAGTGAATGTGTCCCACGGTGTCCCCTTCCAGTGAGTGTGTCCCGTGGTGTGTCTCCTTCCAGTGAGTGTGTCCCGTGGTGTCTCCGTCCAGTGAATGTGTCCCACGGTGTCCCCTTCCAGTGATTGTGTCCCGCGGTGTCTCATTCCAGTGAGCCTGTCCCGCGGTGTGTCTCCTTCCAGTGAGTGTGTCCCGTGGTGTGTCTCCTTCCAGTGAGCGTGTCCCGCGGTGTGTCTCCTTCCAGTGAGTGTGTCCCGTGGTGTCTCCTTCCAGTGAGTTAGTCCCGGGGTGTCTCCTTCCAGTGAGTGTGTCCCGCGGTGTCTCCTTCCAATGAGATTGTCCCGGGGTGTCTCCTTCCAGTGAGTGTGTCCCACGGTGTGACTCCTTCCAGTGAGTGTGTCCCGCGGTGTCTCCTTCTAGTGAGTGTGTCCCACGGTGTCTCCTTCTAGTGAGTGTGTCCCGTGGTGTGTCTCCTTCCAGTGAGTGTGTCCCACGGTGTCCCCTTCCAGTGAGTGTGTCCCGTGGTGTCCCGTTCCAATGATTGTGTCCCGCGGTGCCTCCTTCTAGTGAGTGTGTCCCGTGCTGTGTCGCCTTCCAGTGAGTGTGCCCCACGGTGTCTCCTTCCAGTAAGTGTGTCCCGTGGTGTCCCCTTCCAGTGATTGTGTCCCGCGGTCTCTCCTTCTAGTGAGTGTGTCCCGTGGTGTGTCTCCTTCCAGTGAGTGTGTCCCACGGTGTGTATCCTTCCAGTGTGTGTGTCCCGCGGTGTCTCATTCCAGTGAGCCTGTCCCGCGGTGTGTCTCCTTCCAGTGAGTGTGTCCCGTGGTGTGTCTCCTTCCAGTGAGCCTGTCCCGTGGTGTGTCTCCTTCCAGTGAGTGTGTCCCGTGGTGTCTCCTTCCAGTGAGGTAGTCCCGGGGTGTCTCCTTCCAGTGAGATAGTCCCGGGGTGTCTCCTTCCAGTGAGTGTGTCCCGTGGTGTCCCGTTCCAGTGATTGTGTCCCGCGGTGTCTCCTTCTAGTGAGTGTGTCCCGTGGTGTGTCTCCTTCCAGTGAGTGTGCCCCACGGTGTCTCCTTCCAGTAAGTGTGTCCCGTGGTGTCCCCTTCCAGTGATTGTGTCCCGCGGTCTCTCCTTCTAGTGAGTGTGTCCCGTGGTGTGTCTCCTTCCAGTGAGTGTGTCCCACGGTGTCTCCTTCCAGTGAGTGTGTCCCACGGTGTGTCTCCTTCCAGTGAGTGTGTCCCGCGGTGTCTCCTTCCAGTGAGTTAGTCCCGGGGTGTCTCCTTCCAGTGAGTGTGTCCCGTGGTGTCCCCTTCCAGTGATTGTGTGCCGCGGTCTCTCCTTCTAGTGAGTGTGTCCCGTGGTGTGTCTCCTTCCAGTGAGTGTGTCCCACGGTGTCTCGTTCCAGTGAGTGTGTCCCAGGGTGTCTCCTTCCAGTGAGTTAGTCCCAGGGTGTCTCCTTCCAGTGAGTGTGTCCCGCGGTCTCTCCTTCTAGTGAGTGTGTCCCGTGGTGTGTCTCCTTCCAGTGAGTGTGTCCCATGGTGTCTCCTTCCAGTGAGTGTGTCCCGCAGTGTCTCCTTCCAGTGAGTGTGTCCCAGGGTGTCTCCTTCCAGTGAATGTGTCCCACGGTGTCTCCTTCCAGTGACTGTGTCCCGTGGTGTGTCTCCTTCCAGTGAGTGTGTCCCGCGGAGTCTCCTTCCAGTGAGTGTGCCCCGCGGTGTCTCCTTCCAGCGAGTGTGTCCCGCGGTGTCTCCTTCCAGTGAGTTAGTCCCGCGGTGTCTCCTTCCAGTGAGTGTGTCCCACGGTGTCCCCTTCCAGTGAGTGTGTCCCGCGGTCTCTCCTTCTAGTGAGTGTGTCCCGTGGTGTGTCTCCTTCCAGTGTGTGTGTCCCGCGGTGTCTCCTTCCAGTGAGTTAGTCCCGCGGTGTCTCCTTCCAGTGAGTGTGTCCCACGGTGTCCCCTTCCAGTGAGTGTGTCCCGCGGTCTCTCCTTCTAGTGAGTTTGTCCCGTGGTGTGTCTCCTTCCAGTGAGTGTGTCCCGCGGTCTCTCCTTCCAGTGAGTGTGTCCCACGGTGTGTCTCCTTCCAGTGTGTGTGTCCCGCGGTGTCTCATTCCAGTGAGCCTGTCCCGCGGTGTGTCTCCTTCCAGTGAGTGTGTCCCGTGGTGTGTCTCCTTCCAGTGAGCCTGTCCCGTGGTGTGTCTCCTTCCAGTGAGTGTGTCCCGTGGTGTCTCTTTCCAGTGAGGTAGTCCCGGGGTGTCTCCTTCCAGTGAGATAGTCCCGGGGTGTCTCCTTCCAGTGAGTGTGTCCCGTGGTGTCCCGTTCCAGTGATTGTGTCCCGCGGTGTCTCCTTCTAGTGAGTGTGTCCCGTGGTGTGTCTCCTTCCAGTGAGTGTGCCCCACGGTGTCTCCTTCCAGTAAGTGTGTCCCGTGGTGTCCCCTTCCAGTGATTGTGTCCCGCGGTCTCTCCTTCTCGTGAGTGTGACCCGTGGTGTGTCTCCTTCCAGTGAGTGTGTCCCACGGTGTCTCCTTCCAGTGAGTGTGTCCCGCGGTCTCTCCTTCCAGTGAGTGTGTCCCACGGTGTGTCTCCTTCCAGTGAGTGTGTCCCGCGGTGTCTCCTTCCAGTGAGTTAGTCCCGGGGTGTCTCCTTCCAGTGAGTGTGTCCCGTGGTGTCCCCTTCCAGTGATTGTGTGCCGCGGTCTCTCCTTCTAGTGAGTGTGTCCCGTGGTGTGTCTCCTTCCAGTGAGTGTGTCCCACGGTGTCTCGTTCCAGTGAGTGTGTCCCGGGGTGTCTCCTTCCAGTGAGTGTGTCCCGCAGTCTCTCCTTCTAGTGAGTGTGTCCCGTGGTGTGTCTCCTTCCAGTGAGTGTGTCCCATGGTGTCTCCTTCCAGTGAGTGTGTCCCGCAGTGTCTCCTTCCAGTGAGTGTGTCCCGGGGTGTCTCCTTCCAGTGAATGTGTCCCACGGTGTCTCCTTCCAGTGAGTGTGTCCCGTGGTGTATCTCCTTCCAGTGACTGTGTCCCGCGGTGTCTCCTTCCAGTGAGTGTGCCCCGTGGTGTCTCCTTCCAGCGAGTGTGTCCCGCGGTGTCTCCTTCCAGTGAGTTAGTCCCGTGGTGTCTCCTTCCAGTGAATGTGTCCCACGGTGTCCCCTTCCAGTGAGTGTATCCCGTGGTGTCCCCTTCCAGTGATTGTGTCCCGCGGTGTCTCATTCCAGTGAGCCTGTCCCGCGGTGTGTCTCCTTCCAGTGAGTGTGTCCCGTGGTGTGTCTCCTTCCAGTGAGTGTGTCCCGCGGTGTCTCCTTCCAGTGAGTGTGCCCCGCGGTGTCTCCTTCCAGCGAGTGTGTCCCGCGGTGTCTCCTTCCAGTGAGTTAGTCCCGCGGTGTCTCCTTCCAGTGAGTGTGTCCCATGGTGTCCCCTTCCAGTGAGTGTGTCCCGCGGTCTCTCCTTCTAGTGAGTGTGTCCCGTGGTGTGTCTCCTTCCAGTGAGTGTGTCCCACGGTGTGTCTCCTTCCAGTGTGTGTGTCCCGCGGTGTCTCATTCCAGTGAGCCTGCCCCGCGGTGTGTCTCCTTCCAGTAAGTGTGTCCCGTGGTGTGTCTCCTTCCAGTGAGCCTGTCCCGCGGTGTGTCTCCTTCCAGTGAGTGTGTCCCGTGGTGTCTCCTTCCAGTGAGTTAGTCCCGGGGTGTCTCCCTCCAGTGAGTGTGTCCCGCGGTGTCTCCTTCCAATGAGTGAGTCCCGGGGTGTCTCCTTCCAGTGAGTGTGTCCCACGGTGTGACTCCTTCCAGTGAGTGTGTCCCGCGGTGTCTCCTTCTAGTGAGTGTGTCCCACGGTGTCTCCTTCTAGTGAGTGTGTCCCGTGGTGTGTCTCCTTCCAGTGAGTGTGTCCCACGGTGTCCCCTTCCAGTGAGTGTGTCCCGTGGTGTCCCGTTCCAGTGACTGTGTCCCGCGGTGTCTCCTTCTAGTGAGTGTGTCCCGTGGTGTGTCTCCTTCCAGTGAGTGTGTCCCACGGTGTCTCCTTCCAGTGAGTGTGTCCCACGGTGTCTCATTCCAGTGAGTGTGTCCCACAGCGTCTCCTTCCAGTGAGTGTGTCCCACAGTGACTCCTTCCAGTGAGTGTGTCCCGGGTTGTCTCCTTCCAGTAAGTGTGTCCCGTGGTGCCCCCTTCCAGTGATTGTGTCCCGCTGTCTCTCCTTCTAGTGAGTGTGTCCCGTGGTGTGTCTCCTTCCAGTGAGTGTGTCCCACGGTGTGTCTCCTTCCAGTGAGTGTGTCCCGCGGTGTCTCCTTCCAGTGATTGTGTCCCGCGGTCTCTCCTTCTAGTGAGTGTGTCCCGTGGTGTGTCTCCTTCCAGTGAGTGTGTCCCACGGTGTGTCTCCTTCCAGTGAGTGTGTCCCGCGGTGTCTCCTTCCAGTGATTGTGTCCCGCGGTCTCTCCTTCTAGTGAGTGTGTCCCGTGGTGTGTCTCCTTCCAGTGAGTGTGTCCCACGGTGTGTCTCCTTCCAATGAGTGTGTCCCGCGGTGTCTCCTTCCAGTGAGTGTGTCCCACGGTGTCTCCTTCCAGTGAGTGTGTCCCGTGGTGTCCCCTTCCAGTGATTGTGTCCCGCGGTCTCTCCTTCTAGTGAGTGTGTCCCGTGGTGTGTCTCCTTCCAGTGAGTGTGTCCCACGGTGTCTCCTTCCAGTGAGTTAGTCCCGGGGTGTCTCCTTCCAGTGAGTGTGTCCCGTGGTCGCTCCTTCTAGTGAGTGTGTCCCGTGGTGTGTCTCCTTCCAGTGAGTGTGTCCCATGGTGTCTCCTTCCAGTGAGTGTGCCCCGCGGTGTCTCCTTCCAGCGAGTGTGTCCCGCGGTGTCTCCTTCCAGTGAGTTAGTCCCGCGGTGTCTCCTTCCAGTGAGTGTGTCCCACGGTGTCCCCTTCCAGTGAGTGTGTCCCGCGGTCTCTCCTTCTGGTGAGTGTGTCCCGTGGTGTGTCTCCTTCCAGTGAGTGTGTCCCACGGTGTGTCTCCTTCCAGTGAGTGTGTCCCGCGGTGTCTCATTCCAGTGAGCCTGTCCCGCGGTGTGTCTCCTTCCAGTGAGTGTGTCCCGTGCTGTCTCCTTCCAGTGAGTTAGTCCCGGGGTGTCTCCCTCCAGTGAGTGTGTCCCGCGGTGTCTCCTTCCAGTGAGTTAGTCCCGGGGTGTCTCCTTCCAGTGAGTGTGTCCCACGGTGTGACTCCTTCCAGTGAGTGTGTCCCGCGGTGTCTCCTTCTAGTGAGTGTGTCCCACGGTGTCTCCTTCTAGTGAGTGTGTCCCGTGGTGTGTCTCCTTCCAGTGAGTGTGTCCCACGGTGTCCCCTTCCAGTGAGTGTGCCCCGTGGTGTCCCGTTCCAGTGATTGTGTCCCGCGGTGTCTCCTTCTAGTGAGTGCGTCCCGCGGTGTGTCTCCTTCCAGTGAGTGTGTCCCACGGTGTCTCCTTCCAGTGAGTGTGTCCCGTGGTGTCCCCTTCCAGTGATTGTGTCCCGCGGTCTCTCATTCTAGTGAGTGTGTCCCATGGTGTGTCTCCTTCCAGTGAGTGTGTCCCACGGTGTGTCTCCTTCCAGTGAGTTAGTCCCGGGGTGTCTCCTTCCAGTGATTGTGTCCCGCGGTCTCTCCTTCTAGTGAGTGTGTCCCGTGGTGTGTCTCCTTCCAGTGAGTGTGTCCCACGGTGTCTCGTTCCAGTGAGTGTGTCCCGGGGTGTCTCCTTCCAGTGAGTGTGTCCCGCGGTCTCTCCTTCTAGTGAGTGTGTCCCGTGGTGTGTCTCCTTCCAGTGAGTGTGTCCCATGGTGTCTCCTTCCAGTGAGTGTGTCCCGCAGTGTCTCCTTCCAGTGAGTGTGTCCCGGGGTGTCTCCTTCCAGTGAATGTGTCCCACGGTGTCTCCTTCCAGTGAGTGTGTCCCGTGGTGTGTCCCCTTCCAGTGATTGTGTCCCGCGGTCTCTCCTTCTAGTGAGTGTGTCCCGTGGTGTGTCTCCTTCCAGTGAGTGTGTCCCGTGGTGTGTCTCCTTCCAGTGAGTGTGTCCCGCGGTGTCTACTTCCAGTGAGTTAGTCCCGGGGTGTCTCCTTCCAGTGAGTGTGTCCCGCGGTCGCTCATTCTAGTGAGTGTGTCCCGTGGTGTGTCTCCTTCCAGTGAGTGTGTCCCATGGTGTCTCCTTCCAGTGAGTGTGTCCCGCAGTGTCTCCTTCCAGTGAATGTGTCCCACGGTGTCTCCTTCCAGTGAGTGTGTCCCGTGGTGTGTCTCCTTCCAGTGAGTGTGTCCCGCGGTGTCTCCTTCCAGTGAGTGTGCCCCGCGGTGTCTCCTTCCAGCGAGTGTGTCCCGCGGTGTCTCCTTCCAGTGAGTTAGTCCCGCGGTGTCTCCTTCCAGTGAGTGTGT
The DNA here is from genome assembly GCF_052327205.1 of Somniosus microcephalus. Taxonomy (NCBI): domain Eukaryota; kingdom Metazoa; phylum Chordata; class Chondrichthyes; order Squaliformes; family Somniosidae; genus Somniosus; species Somniosus microcephalus. Next base: position 301,409,767 of record NC_140990.1, read on the forward strand.
CCCATGGTGTCCCCTTCCAGTGAGTGTGTCCCGCGGTCTCTCCTTCTAGTGAGTGTGTCCCGTGGTGTGTCTCCTTCCAGTGAGTGTGTCCCACGGTGTGTCTCCTTCCAGTGTGTGTGTCCCGCGGTGTCTCATTCCAGTGAGCCTGCCCCGCGGTGTGCCTCCTTCCAGTAAGTGTGTCCCGTGGTGTGTCTCCTTCCAGTGAGCCTGTCCCGCGGTGTGTCTCCTTCCAGTGAGTGTGTCCCGTGGTGTCTCCTTCCAGTGAGTTAGTCCCGGGGTGTCTCCCTCCAGTGAGTGTGTCCCGCGGTGTCTCCTTCCAATGAGTGAGACCCGGGGTGTCTCCTTCCAGTGAGTGTGTCCCACGGTGTGACTCCTTCCAGTGAGTGTGTCCCGCGGTGTCTCCTTCTAGTGAGTGTGTCCCACGGTGTCTCCTTCTAGTGAGTGTGTCCCGTGGTGTGTCTCCTTCCAGTGAGTGTGTCCCACGGTGTCCCCTTCCAGTGAGTGTGTCCCGTGGTGTCCCGTTCCAGTGACTGTGTCCCGCGGTGTCTCCTTCTAGTGAGTGTGTCCCGTGGTGTGTCTCCTTCCAGTGAGTGTGTCCCACGGTGTCTCCTTCCAGTGAGTGTGTCCCACGGTGTGTCTCCTTCCAATGAGTGAGTCCCGCGGTGTCTCCTTCCAGTGAGTTAGTCCCGGGGTGTCTCCTTCCAGTGAGTGTGTCCCGCGGTGTCTCATTCCAGTGAGTGTGTCCCACAGCGTCTCCTTCCAGTGAGTGTGTCCCACAGTGACTCCTTCCAGTGAGTGTGTCCCGGGTTGTCTCCTTCCAGTAAGTGTGTCCCGTGGTGCCCCCTTCCAGTGATTGTGTCCCGCGGTCTCTCCTTCTAGTGAGTGTGTCCCGTGGTGTGTCTCCTTCCAGTGAGTGTGTCCCACGGTGTGTCTCCTTCCAGTGAGTGTGTCCCGCGGTGTCTCCTTCCAGTGATTGTGTCCCGCGGTCTCTCCTTCTAGTGAGTGTGTCCCGTGGTGTGTCTCCTTCCAGTGAGTGTGTCCCACGGTGTGTCTCCTTCCAGTGAGTGTGTCCCGCGGTGTCTCCTTCCAGTGATTGTGTCCCGCGGTCTCTCCTTCTAGTGAGTGTGTCCCGTGGTGTGTCTCCTTCCAGTGAGTGTGTCCCACGGTGTGTCTCCTTCCAGTGAGTGTGTCCCGCGGTGTCTCCTTCCAGTGAGTGTGTCCCACGGTGTCTCCTTCCAGTGAGTGTGTCCCGTGGTGTCCCCTTCCAGTGATTGTGTCCCGCGGTCTCTCCTTCTAGTGAGTGTGTCCCGTGGTGTGTCTCCTTCCAGCGAGTGTGTCCCACGGTGTCTCCTTCCAGTGAGTTAGTCCCGGGGTGTCTCCTTCCAGTGAGTGTGTCCCGCGGTCGCTCCTTCTAGTGAGTGTGTCCCGTGGTGTGTCTCCTTCCAGTGAGTGTGTCCCATGGTGTCTCCTTCCAGTGAGTGTGTCCCGCAGTGTCTCCTTCCAGTGAGTGTGTCCCGGGGTGTCTCCTTCCAGTGAATGTGTCCCACGGTGTCTCCTTCCAGTGAGTGTGTCCCGTGGTGTGTCTCCTTCCAGTGAGTGTGTCCCGCGGTGTCTCCTTCCAGTGAGTGTGCCCCGCGGTGTCTCCTTCCAGCGAGTGTGTCCCGCGGTGTCTCCTTCCAGTGAGTTAGTCCCGCGGTGTCTCCTTCCAGTGAGTGTGTCCCACGGTGTCCCCTTCCAGTGAGTGTGTCCCGCGGTCTCTCCTTCTGGTGAGTGTGTCCCGTGGTGTGTCTCCTTCCAGTGAGTGTGTCCCACGGTGTGTCTCCTTCCAGTGAGTGTGTCCCGCGGTGTCTCATTCCAGTGAGCCTGTCCCGCGGTGTGTCTCCTTCCAGTGAGTGTGTCCCGTGGTGTCTCCTTCCAGTGAGTTAGTCCCGGGGTGTCTCCCTCCAGTGAGTGTGTCCTGCGGTGTCTCCTTCCAGTGAGTTAGTCCCGGGGTGTCTCCTTCCAGTGAGTGTGTCCCACGGTGTGACTCCTTCCAGTGAGTGTGTCCCGCGGTGTCTCCTTCTAGTGAGTGTGTCCCACGGTGTCTCCTTCTAGTTAGTGTGTCCCGTGGTGTGTCTCCTTCCAGTGACTGTGTCCCACGGTGTCCCCTTCCAGTGAGTGTGCCCCGTGGTGTCCCGTTCCAGTGATTGTGTCCCGCGGTGTCTCCTTCTAGTGAGTGTGTCCCGCGGTGTGTCTCCTTCCAGTGAGTGTGTCCCACGGTGTCTCCTTCCAGTGAGTGTGTCCCGTGGTGTCCCCTTCCAGTGATTGTGTCCCGCGGTATCTCCTTCTAGTGAGTGTGTCCCATGGTGTGTCTCCTTCCAGTGATTGAGTCCCACGGTGTCTCCTTCCAGTGAGTGTGTCCCGTGGTGTGTCTCCTTCCAGTGACTGTGTCCCGCGGTGTCTCCTTCCAGTGAGTGTGCCCCGCGGTGTCTCCTTCCAGCGAGTGTGTCCCGCGGTGTCTCCTTCCAGTGAGTTAGTCCCGTGGTGTCTCCTTCCAGTGAATGTGTCCCACGGTGTCCCCTTCCAGTGAGTGTATCCCGTGGTGTCCCCTTCCAGTGATTGTGTCCCGCGGTGTCTCATTCCAGTGAGCCTGTCCCGCGGTGTGTCTCCTTCCAGTGAGTGTGTCCCGTGGTGTGTCTCCTTCCAGTGAGCGTGTCCCGCGGTGTGTCTCCTTCCAGTGAGTGTGTCCCGTGGTGTCTCCTTCCAGTGAGTTAGTCCCGGGGTGTCTCCTTCCAGTGAGTGTGTCCCGCGGTGTCTCCTTCCAGTGAGATTGTCCCGGGGTGTCTCCTTGCAGTGAGTGTGTCCCACGGTGTGACTCCTTCCAGTGAGTGTGTCCCGCGGTGTCTCCTTCTAGTGAGTGTGTCCCACGGTGTCTCCTTCTAGTGAGTGTGTCCCGTGGTGTGTCTCCTTCCAGTGAGTGTGTCCCACGGTGTCCCCTTCCAGTGAGTGTGTCCCGTGGTGTCCCGTTCCAATGATTGTGTCCCGCGGTGCCTCCTTCTAGTGAGTGTGTCCCGTGCTGTGTCTCCTTCCAGTGAGTGTGCCCCACGGTGTCTCCTTCCAGTAAGTGTGTCCCGCGGTGTCTCCTTCTAGTGAGTGTGTCCCACGGTGTCCCCTTCCAGTGATTGTGTCCCGCGGTCTCTCCTTCTAGTGAGTGTGTCCCGCGGTGTCTCCTTCCAGTGAGTGTGTCCCACGGTGTGTCTCCTTCCAGTGAGTGTGTCCCACGGTGTCTCCTTCCAGTGAGTGTGTCCCGTGGTGTCCCCTTCCAGTGATTGTGTCCCGCGGTCTCTCCTTCTAGTGAGTGTGTCCCGTGGTGTGTCTCCTTCCAGTGAGTGTGTCCCACGGTGTCTACTTCCAGTGAGTTAGTCCCGGGGTGTCTCCTTCCAGTGAGTGTGTCCCGCGGTCGCTCATTCTAGTGAGTGTGTCCCGTGGTGTGTCTCCTTCCAGTGAGTGTGTCCCATGGTGTCTCCTTCCAGTGAGTGTGTCCCGCGGTGTCTCCTTCCAGTGAATGTGTCCCACGGTGTCTCCTTCCAGTGAGTGTGTCCCGTGGTGTGTCTCCTTCCAGTGAGTGTGTCCCGCGGTGTCTCCTTCCAGTGAGTTAGTCCCGCGGTGTCTCCTTCCAGTGAGTGTGTCCCATGGTGTCCCCTTCCAGTGAGTGTGTCCCGCGGTCTCTCCTTCTAGTGAGTGTGTCCCGTGGTGTGTCTCCTTCCAGTGAGTGTGTCCCACGGTGTGTCTCCTTCCAGTGTGTGTGTCCCGCGGTGTCTCATTCCAGTGAGCCTGCCCCGCGGTGTGTCTCCTTCCAGTGAGCCTGTCCCGCGGTGTGTCTCCTTCCAGTGAGTGTGTCCCGTGGTGTCTCCTTCCAGTGAGTTAGTCCCGGGGTGTCTCCCTCCAGTGAGTTTGTCCCGCGGTGTCTCCTTCCAATGAGTGAGTCCCGGGGTGTCTCCTTCCAGTGAGTGTGTCCCACGGTGTGACTCCTTCCAGTGAGTGTGTCCCGCGGTGTCTCCTTCTAGTGAGTGTGTCCCACGGTGTCTCCTTCTAGTGAGTGTGTCCCGTGGTGTGTCTCCTTCCAGTGAGTGTGTCCCACGGTGTCCCCTTCCAGTGAGTGTGTCCCGTGGTGTCCCGTTCCAGTGACTGTGTCCCGCGGTGTCTCCTTCTAGTGAGTGTGTCCCGTGGTGTGTCTCCTTCCAGTGAGTGTGTCCCACGGTGTCTCCTTCCAGTGAGTGTGTCCCACGGTGTGTCTCCTTCCAATGAGTGAGTCCCGCGGTGTCTCCTTCCAGTGAGTTAGTCCCGGGGTGTCTCCTTCCAGTGAGTGTGTCCCGCGGTGTCTCATTCCAGTGAGTGTGTCCCACAGCGTCTCCTTCCAGTGAGTGTGTCCCACAGTGACTCCTTCCAGTGAGTGTGTCCCGGGTTGTCTCCTTCCAGTAAGTGTGTCCCGTGGTGCCCCCTTCCAGTGATTGTGTCCCGCGGTCTCTCCTTCTAGTGAGTGTGTCCCGTGGTGTGTCTCCTTCCAGTGAGTGTGTCCCGTGGTGTGTCTCCTTCCAGTGAGTGTGTCCCGCGGTGTCTCCTTCCAGTGATTGTGTCCCGCGGTCTCTCCTTCTAGTGAGTGTGTCCCGTGGTGTGTCTCCTTCCAGTGAGTGTGTCCCACGGTGTGTCTCCTTCCAGTGAGTGTGTCCCGCGGTGTCTCCTTCCAGTGATTGTGTCCCGCGGTCTCTCCTTCTAGTGAGTGTGTCCCGTGGTGTGTCTCCTTCCAGTGAGTGTGTCCCACGGTGTGTCTCCTTCCAGTGAGTGTGTCCCGCGGTGTCTCCTTCCAGTGAGTGTGTCCCACGGTGTCTCCTTCCAGTGAGTGTGTCCCGTGGTGTCCCCTTCCAGTGATTGTGTCCCGCGGTCTCTCCTTCTAGTGAGTGTGTCCCGTGGTGTGTCTCCTTCCAGTGAGTGTGTCCCACGGTGTCTCCTTCCAGTGAGTGTGTCCCGCGGTCGCTCCTTCTAGTGAGTGTGTCCCGTGGTGTGTCTCCTTCCAGTGAGTGTGTCCCATGGTGTCTCCTTCCAGTGAGTGTGTCCCGCAGTGTCTCCTTCCAGTGAGTGTGTCCCGGGGTGTCTCCTTCCAGTGAATGTGTCCCACGGTGTCTCCTTCCAGTGAGTGTGTCCCGTGGTGTGTCTCCTTCCAGTGAGTGTGTCCCGCGGTGTCTCCTTCCAGTGAGTGTACCCCGCGGTGTCTCCTTCCAGCGAGTGTGTCCCGCGGTGTCTCCTTCCAGTGAGTTAGTCCCGCGGTGTCTCCTTCCAGTGAGTGTGTCCCACGGTGTCCCCTTCCAGTGAGTGTGTCCCGCGGTCTCTCCTTCTGGTGAGTGTGTCCCGTGGTGTGTCTCCTTCCAGTGAGTGTGTCCCACGGTGTGTCTCCTTCCAGTGAGTGTGTCCCGTGGTGTCTCCTTCCAGTGAGTTAGTCCCGGGGTGTCTCCCTCCAGTGAGTGTGTCCCGCGGTGTCTCCTTCCAGTGAGTTAGTCCCGGGGTGTCTCCTTCCAGTGAGTGTGTCCCACGGTGTGACTCCTTCCAGTGAGTGTGTCCCGCGGTGTCTCCTTCTAGTGAGTGTGTCCCACGGTGTCTCCTTCTAGTGAGTGTGTCCCGTGGTGTGTCTCCTTCCAGTGAGTGTGTCCCACGGTGTCCCCTTCCAGTGAGTGTGCCCCGTGGTGTCCCGTTCCAGTGATTGTGTCCCGCGGTGTCTCCTTCTAGTGAGTGTGTCCCGCGGTGTGTCTCCTTCCAGTGAGTGTGTCCCACGGTGTCTCCTTCCAGTGAGTGTGTCCCGTGGTGTCCCCTTCCAGTGATTGTGTCCCGCGGTATCTCCTTCTAGTGAGTGTGTCCCGTGGTGTGTCTCCTTCCAGTGATTGTGTCCCACGGTGTCTCCTTCCAGTGAGTGTGTCCCACGGTGTGTCTCCTTCCAGTGAGTTAGTCCCGGGGTGTCTCCTTCCAGTGATTGTGTCCCGCGGTCTCTCCTTCTAGTGAGTGTGTCCCGTGGTGTGTCTCCTTCCAGTGAGTGTGTCCCACGGTGTCTCCTTCCAGTGAGTTAGTCCCGGGGTGTCTCCTTCCAGTGAGTGTGTCCCGCGGTCGCTCCTTCTAGTGAGTGTGTCCCGTGGTGTGTCTCCTTCCAGTGAGTGTGTCCCATGGTGTCTCCTTCCAGTGAGTGTGTCCCGCAGTGTCTCCTTCCAGTGAGTGTGTCCCAGGGTGTCTCCTTCCAGTGAATGTGTCCCACGGTGTCTCCTTCCAGTGAGTGTGTCCCGTGGTGTGTCTCCTTCCAGTGAGTGTGTCCCGCGGTGTCTCCTTCCAGTGAGTGTGCCCCGCGGTGTCTCCTTCCAGCGAGTCTGTCCCGCGGTGTCTCCTTCCAGTGAGTTAGTCCCGCGGTGTCTCCTTCCAGTGAGTGTGTCCCACGGTGTCCCCTTCCAGTGAGTGTGTCCCGCGGTCTCTCCTTCTAGTGAGTGTGTCCCGTGGTGTGTCTCCTTCCAGTGAGTGTGTCCCACGGTGTCCCCTTCCAGTGAGTGTGTCCCGCGGTCTCTCCTTCTAGTGAGTGTGTCCCGTGGTGTGTCTCCTTCCAGTGAGTGTGTCCCACGGTGTCTCATTCCAGTGAGCCTGTCCCGCGGTGTGTCTCCTTCCAGTGAGTGTGTCCCGTGGTGGGTCTCCTTCCAGTGAGCCTGTCCCGCGGTGTGTCCCCTTCCAGTGAGTGTGTCCCGTGGTGTCTCCTTCCAGTGAGTTAGTCCCGGGGTGTCTCCTTCCAGTGAGTGTGTCCCGCGGTGTCTCCTTCCAGTGAGTTAGTCCCGGGGTGTCTCCTTCCAGTGAGTGTGTCCCGTGGTGTCTCCTTCCAGTGAGTTAGTCCCGGGGTGTCTCCCTCCAGTGAGTGTGTCCCGCGGTGTCTCCTTCCAGTGAGTTAGTCCCGGGGTGTCTCCTTCCAGTGAGTGTGTCCCACGGTGTGACTCCTTCCAGTGAGTGTGTCCCGCGGTGTCTCCTTCTAGTGAGTGTGTCCCACGGTGTCTCCTTCTAGTGAGTGTGTCCCGTGGTGTGTCTCCTTCCAGTGAGTGTGTCCCACGGTGTCCCCTTCCAGTGAGTGTGTCCCGTGGTGTCCCGTTCCAATGATTGTGTCCCGCGGTGTCTCCTTCTAGTGAGTGTGTCCCGTGGTGTGTCTCCTTCCAGTGAGTGTGCCCCACGGTGTCTCCTTCCAGTAAGTGTGTCCCGTGGTGTCCCCTTCCAGTGATTGTGTCCCGCGGTCTCTCCTTCTAGTGAGTGTGTCCCGTGGTGTGTCTCCTTCCAGTGAGTGTGTCCCACGGTGTCTCCTTCCAGTGAGTGTGTCCCACGGTGTGTCTCCTTCCAGTGAGTGTGTCCCGTGGTGTCTCCTTCCAGCGAGTTAGTCCCGGGGTGTCTCCTTCTAGTGAGTGTGTCCCGTGGTGTCCCCTTCCAGTGATTGTGTCCCGCGGTCTCTCCTTCTAGTGAGTGTGTCCCGTGGTGTGTCTCCTTCCAGTGAGTGTGTCCCACAGTGTCTCCTTCCAGTGAGTGTGTCCCGCGGTGTCTCCTTCCAATGAGTTAGTCCCGGGGTGTCTCCTTCCAGTGAGTGTGTCCCGCGGTCGCTCCTTCTAGTGAGTGTGTCCCGTGGTGTGTCTCCTTCCAGTGAGTGTGTCCCACGGTGTCTCCTTCCAGTGAGTGTGTCCCGGGGTGTCTCCTTCCAGTGAATGTGTCCCACGGTGTCTCCTTCCAGTGAGTGTGCCCCGTGGTGTGTCTCCTTCCAGTGAGTGTGTCCCGCGGTGTCTCCTTCCAGTGAGTGTGCCCCGCGGTGTCTCCTTCCAGCGAGTGTGTCCCGCGGTGTCTCCTTCCAGTGAGTTAGTCCCGCGGTGTCTCCTTCCAGTGAGTGTGTCCCACGGTGTCCCCTTCCAGTGAGTGTGTCCCGTGGTGTCCCCTTCCAGTGATTGTGTCCCGCGGTCTCTCCTTCTAGTGAGTGTGTCCCGTGGTGTGTCTCCTTCCAGTGAGTGTGTCCCACCGTGTGTCTCCTTCCAGTGAGTGTGTCCCGCGGTGTCTCATTCCAGTGAGCCTGTCCCGCGGTCTGTCTCCTTCCAGTGAGTGTGTCCCGTGGTGGGTCTCCTTCCAGTGAGCCTGTCCCGCGGTGTGTCCCCTTCCAGTGAGTGTGTACCGTGGTGTATCCTTCCAGTGAGTTATTCCCGGGGTGTCTCCCTCCAGTGAGTGTGTCCCGCGGTGTCTTCTTCCAGTGAGTTAGTCCCGGGGTGTCTCCTTCCAGTGAGTGTGTCCCACGGTGTGACTCCTTCCATTGAGTGTGTCCCACGGTGTCTCCTTCTAGTGAGTGTGTCCCGTGGTGTGTCTCCTTCCAGTGAGTGTGTCCCACGGTGTCCCCTTCCAGTGAGTGTGTCCCGTGGTGTCCCGTTCCAATGATTGTGTCCCGCGGTGTCTCCTTCTAGTGAGTGTGTCCCGTGGTGTGTCTCCTTCCAGTGAGTGTGCCCCACGGTGTCTCCTTCCAGTAAGTGTGTCCCGTGGTGTCCCCTTCCAGTGATTGTGTCCCGCGGTCTCTCCTTCTAGTGAGTGTGTCCCGTGGTGTGTCTCCTTCCAGTGAGTGTGTCCCACGGTGTCTCCTTCCAGCGAGTTAGTCCCGGGGTGTCTCCTTCCAGTGAGTGTGTCCCACGGTGTGACTCCTTCCAGTGAGTGTGTCCCACGGTGTCTCCTTCTAGTGAGTGTGTCCCGTGGTGTGTCTCCTTCCAGTGAGTGTGTCCCACGGTGTCCCCTTCCAGTGAGTGTGTCCCGTGGAGTCCCGTTCCAATGATTGTGTCCCGCGGTGTCTCCTTCTAGTGAGTGTGTCCCGTGGTGTGTCTCCTTCCAGTGAGTGTGCCCCACGGTGTCTCCTTCCAGTAAGTGTGTCCCGTGGTGTCCCCTTCCAGTGATTGTGTCCCGCGGTCTCTCCTTCTAGTGAGTGTGTCCCGTGGTGTGTCTCCTTCCAGTGAGTGTGTCCCACGGTGTCTCCTTCCAGCGAGTTAGTCCCGGGGTGTCTCCTTCTAGTGAGTGTGTCCCGTGGTGTCCCCTTCCAGTGATTGTGTCCCGCGGTCTCTCCTTCTAGTGAGTGTGTCCCGTGGTGTGTCTCCTTCCAGTGAGTGTGTCCCACAGTGTCTCCTTCCAGTGAGTGTGTCCCGCGGTGTCTCCTTCCAATGAGTTAGTCCCGGGGTGTCTCCTTCCAGTGAGTGTGTCCCGCGGTCGCTCCTTCTAGTGAGTGTGTCCCGTGGTGTGTCTCCTTCCAGTGAGTGTGTCCCACGGTGTCTCCTTCCAGCGAGTGTGTCCCGCGGTGTCTCCTTCCAGTGAGTTAGTCCCGCGGTGTCTCCTTCCAGTGAGTGTGTCCCACGGTGTCCCCTTCCAGTGAGTGTGTCCCGTGGTGTCCCCTTCCAGTGATTGTGTCCCGCGGTCTCTCCTTCTAGTGAGTGTGTCCCGTGGTGTGTCTCCTTCCAGTGAGTGTGTCCCACCGTGTGTCTCCTTCCAGTGAGTGTGTCCCATGGTGTCTCATTCCAGTGAGCCTGTCCCGTGGCGTGACTCCTTCCAGTGAGTGTGTCCCGCGGTGTGTCTCCTTCCAGTGAGCCTGTCCCGCGGTGTGTCTCCTTCCAGTGAGTGTGTCCCACGGTGTCTCCTTCCAGTGAGTTAGTCCCGGGGTGTCTCCTTCCAGTGAGTGTGTCCCACGGTGTGACTCCTTCCAGTGAGTGTGTACCGCGGTGTCTCCTTCTAGTGAGTGTGTCCCACGGTGTCTCCTTCTAGTGAGTGTGGCCCGTGGTGTGTCTCCTTCCAGTGAGTGTGTCCCACGGTGTCCCCTTCCAGTGAGTGTTTCCCGTGGTGTCCCGTTCCAGTGATTGTGTCCCGCGGTCTCTCCTTCTAGTGAGTGTGTCCCGTGGTGTCTCCTTCCAGTGAGTGTGTCCCACGGTGTGTCTTCCTCCAGTGAGTGTGTCCCGCGGTGTCTCCTTCCAGTGAGTTAGTCCCGGGGTGTCTCCTTCCAGTGAGTGTGTCCCGTGGTGTCCCCTTCCAGTCATTGTGTCCCGCGGTCTCTCCTGTTAGTGAGTGTGTCCCGTGGTGTGTCTCCTTCCAGTGAGTGTGTCCCACGGTGTCCCCTTCCAGTGAGTGTGTCCCGTGGTGTCCCGTTCCAATGATTGTGTCCCGCGGTGTCTCCTTCTAGTGAGTGTGTCCCGTGGTGTGTCTCCTTCCAGTGAGTGTGCCCCACGGTGTTTCCTTCCAGTAAGTGTGTCCCGTGGTGTCCCCTTCCAGTGATTGTGTCCCGCGGTCTCTCCTTCTAGTGAGTGTGTCCCGTGGTGTGTCTCCTTCCAGTGAGTGTGTCCCACGGTGTGTCTCCTTCCAGTGAGTGTGTCCCGCGGTGTCTCCTTCCAGCGAGTTAGTCCCGGGGTGTCTCCTTCTAGTGAGTGTGTCCCGTGGTGTCCCCTTCCAGTGATTGTGTCCCGCGGTCTCTCCTTCTAGTGAGTGTGTCCCGTGGTGTGTCTCCTTCCAGTGAGTGTGTCCCACAGTGTCTCCTTCCAGTGAGTGTGTCCCGCGGTGTCTCCTTCCAATGAGTTAGTCCCGGGGTGTCTCCTTCCAGTGAGTGTGTCCCGCGGTCGCTCCTTCTAGTGAGTGTGTCCCGTGGTGTGTCTCCTTCCAGTGAGTGTGTCCCACGGTGTCTCCTTCCAGTGAGTGTGTCCCGGGGTGTCTCCTTCCAGTGAATGTGTCCCACGGTGTCTCCTTCCAGTGAGTGTGTCCCGTGGTGTGTCTCCTTCCAGTGAGTGTGTCCCGCGGTGTCTCCTTCCAGTGAGTGTGCCCCGCGGTGTCTCCTTCCAGCGAGTGTGTCCCGCGGTGTCTCCTTCCAGTGAGTTAGTCCCGCGGTGTCTCCTTCCAGTGAGTGTGTCCCACGGTGTCCCCTTCCAGTGAGTGTGTCCCGTGGTGTCCCCTTCCAGTGATTGTGTCCCGCGGTCTCTCCTTCTAGTGAGTGTGTCCCGTGGTGTGTCTCCTTCCAGTGAGTGTGTCCCACCGTGTGTCTCCTTCCAGTGAGTGTGTCCCACGGTGTCTCATTCCAGTGAGCCTGTCCCGTGGCGTGACTCCTTCCAGTGAGTGTGTCCCGCGGTGTGTCTCCTTCCAGTGAGTGTGTCCCACCGTGTGTCTCCTTCCAGTGAGTGTGTCCCACGGTGTCTCATTCCAGTGAGCCTGTCCCGTGGCGTGACTCCTTCCAGTGAGCCTGTCCCGCGGTGTGTCTCCTTCCAGTGAGTGTGTCCCGCGGTGTCTCCTTCCAGTGAGTTAGTCCCGGGGTGTCTCCTTCCAGTGAGTGTGTCCCACGGTGTGACTCCTTCCAGTGAGTGTGTCCCGCGGTGTCTCCTTCTAGTGAGTGTGTCCCACGGTGTCTCCTTCTAGTGAGTGTGGCCCGTGGTGTGTCTCCTTCCAGTGAGTGTGTCCCACGGTGTCCCCTTCCAGTGAGTGTTTCCCGTGGTGTCCCGTTCCAGTGATTGTGTCCCGCGGTCTCTCCTTCTAGTGAGTGTGTCCCGTGGTGTCTCCTTCCAGTGAGTGTGTCCCACGGTGTGTCTTCCTCCAGTGAGTGTGTCCCGCGGTGTCTCCTTCCAGTGAGTTAGTCCCGGGGTGTCTCCTTCCAGTGAGTGTGTCCCGTGGTGTCCCCTTCCAGTCATTGTGTCCCGCGGTCTCTCCTGTTAGTGAGTGTGTCCCGTGGTGTGTCTCCTTCCAGTGAGTGTGTCCCACAGTGTCTCCTTCCAGTGAGTGTGTCCCACGGTGTCTCCTTCCAGTGAGTATGTCCCGCGGTGCCTCTCCTTCCAGTGAGTGTGTCCCGCGGTGTGTCTCCTTCCAGTGAGTGTGTCCCGCGGTTTCTCCTTCCAGTGAGTGTGTCCCACGGTGTCTCCTTCCAATGAGTGTGTCCCGCGGTGTCTCCTTCCAGTGAGTGTGTCCCGCGGTGTCTCATTCCAGTGAGTGTGTCCCGCGGTGTCTCCTTCCAGTGACTGTGTCCCGCGGTGTCTCCTTCCAGTGATTGTGTCCCGCGGTGTGTCTCCTTCCAGTGAGTGTGACCCGCGGTGTCTCCTTCCAGTGAGTGTGTCCCGCGTTGTCTCCTTCCAGTGAGTGTGTCCCGCGGTGTCTCCTTCCAGTGAGTGTGTCCCGCGGTGTCTCCTTCCAGTGAGTGTGTCCCGCGGTGTCTCCTTCCAGTGAGTGTGTCCCGCGGTGTGTCTCCTTCCAGTGAGCCTGTCCCGCGGTGTCTCCTTCCAGTGAGTGTGTCCCGCGGTGTCTCCTTCCAGTGAGTGTGTCCCGCGGTGTCTCCTTCCAGTGAGCCTGTCCCGCGGTGTCTCCTTCCAGTGCGTATGTCCCGCGGTATCTCCTTCCAGTGAGTAAGTCCCGCGGTGTCTCCTTGCAGTGCGTATGTCCCGCGGTGTCTCCTTCCAGTGAGTTAGTCCCGCGGTGTCTCCTTCCAGTGAGTGAGTCCCGCGGTGTCTCCTTCCAGCGAGTGTGTCCCGCGGTGTCTCCTTCCAGTGCGTATGTCCCGCGGTGAATTTGAAAAGGACACACTTACAGATGAGAGGTAGTGCAGTTTGCATTGAAACAATTTGTTCAGTTTGTTGTTTGTAAAGTTAATCGAAGTAAGAGTGAAAAATACCTTTGGAATTCCTTAGCTATCTGGACTTGTGTTCCTTATGGAGGGATGAAACGGTTTTAATCAAAAGAAATGTGGGAAAAATCCTTGTGCGCTGATAAGATCAATTTCAATGAGAACTTTTGAAATATCGTCACAGGCCAACTCTGGAGGGGTGAGCGAGTCATATGGCAAGGTACAAAAGGTGTCCCTCCTCAAAAGTAAGATGCTATCTTCCTAATAAATGTTTAGTGGTGGTGGGAGGTAAAATTCTGGGGCACAAACTCAGTCTGTACTCATGAATGCCACAAATGCTATTTGCTTCGACATAAATAGCAGTCACACTAAAATGCAGAGGGGATAGTATGGCCACATTCTGAAAGTGACGGAGGGGTAGAATTCCCCCATCTCCCATAATACTTTGGCAGAAACCATAGAGACACATTGACTTTTCTGTCAATCTTCCAATGCAGCGGCAGATGAGCCCTGCGGTAATTTCAGGCGAATGTCTTTAGATGAACTGGCTGATGGCCCAAGTTCCAAACAATTGGGGAAATGTTTGCTTAGAGCAAAATTATCTATTTAAACATCACACACGGATCAGGAAAGCAATATAATGGGAGAGAATGGGAACTGATTAGGTAAATTGGAATTTTATACTTTGATAGAATTATACTTGGATCAGGTAGGTTATTTTCCACAGTCAATTGTATTCAAAAATTTCAATATGTACAACATTATCTTATTACCTTCCTACCTGCAGTGCCAGATGTTGTCTGCAGTAAGGAAGATTAGAATTGATAGCAATAGCTTGTCTGTAATGCTTTTCTGCCCAAAGACAACCAGCTAGTTGGACACAAATATCACCTCAGTTATTTTTGAGGTCCACTATTTTCTGTCAACTCATCAGCATTTCTTTTGACTAACTTTTCTTCAAACAGCCACGAGGTACGTTGATGTTTTTCTGTGATGTTGGCAACAATGTCAGTGTGACTGTACAAATGACGACTGCAGTATAGATGCCAGGTAAACCATCTACAAGGCACAAGTAAGGAGTGTGATGCAATGCTCTCCACTTGCCTGGATGAGTGCAGCTCCAACAACACTCAAGATGCTCAACACCATCCAGGACAAAGCAGCCCGCTTGATTGGCACCCCATCCATCACCTTAAACATCCACTCCCTCCACCACCGGCGCACTGTGGCTGCAGTATGTGCCATCTACAAGATAGACTGAAGCAACTCGCCAAGGCTTCTTCAGCAGCACCTCCCAAACCCGCGACCTCTTCTACCTAGAAGGACAAGGTCTGCAAGCGCATGGGAACACCACCGCCTCCAAGTTCCCCTCCGAGTCACACACCATCCTGACTTAGAAGTATATCGCCGATCCTTCATCATCGCTGGGTCAAAATCCTGGAACTCCCTCCCTAACAGCATTGTGGGAGTATCTTCACCACATGGACTGCAGCGGTTAAAGGTTGCGGCTCACCACCACCTTCTCAAGGGCAACTAGGGATGGGCAATAAATGCTGGCCTTGCCAGCGATGCCCACATCCCATAAATGAATAAAAAAACTGACTGATCATTCAATTTTTTTTTAGCATCTCCAACCTGTTCCCGGGGTGACCTCTGCCCACTCTTAACAATGATGTCTGGATTTCGGGTGCCTGTAAGGGTCCTGCTAAGCAGACAAAAGTGCTGTCATCTTTCATACGGCCTGTAAATTTTATCATTTCAAACTTGAAGATTGTACAGATTCCTTCCATTACTTCTAAAGAAACTTGAGACCTGTGGGATCTAAAGAACTCTGTCCGCTTATTTGCACATCTCGTGGTGGCAACACAACAGGAAGTTGGATTGGCCTCAGGGTCAAAGGTAAAGCAATGGGGAGGATGTCACAGTCAGACACTTCACTCTATTCACAGCTCTCTTAATTCTGTACTGTTCACTCTCAGAGGTCATTGTAACTTCCTGTTATGATGTCATCAACAGAATGAATAGCAAATCACCACGGCAATGATAAGGATGTGAATGGAACTAAACCCAAAAATCCAAATTAGGCCACTTTTGTGTTTAATTGAAAATAACATATTATTACTCAATTTAGAACATATTAGATTCAGGATGGCCTATTCTCTTGGAAACATTTTTTATATGGCTCAGGCTCAGTGGGTAAATGCATGGCCCAGTGTGGTGATAAGCCATACAGGCCAGGACGGTCTTAGCTTGGGTCACGGCTCTGTGCTGATTGCTGACCTCAGTTGGAAAGTAGACAGGGTCTCTACAATTAATCTCAGTTTCCCCAGTTTCAGAAAAAGAAAAAAAATCAGCTCTTGGTCACCGCCCAATGACTCTTGCGGGAAAGTTTGGTCTAGAAATTCATCTCCGGCGATGGCGCAGAACGGGCGGTATCGGATCGACCGCCCATTGTACGCAGCGTCTGATGTTCAGTTCCATTACAGTCAATGGGACTGAACATCGGGTGCTGTGTAGAATGGGCAGCTGATCTGATATGAATTTCTAGGCCTGTGTGTGCAGATGTGGAGTGAAAACAGAATCAGGGTCAGCGGCAACACTCCAATTGTTAACTAGCCTGTTGGAACCTGCTGACTGGGCTCCTACATGAAATCCCCTGTGGAGTCATATACCCAATTTGAGCTCGCACCTTCTAGACAGAAGGGTAGAAAATGGGAGGAAACAGGGAAAATCTGTTCAATGTGCACTGCCACTATGTGTCTCTCATTACCGACTTGTCCTGGAATAGTCGGAGGCAGGTGATCAGTGACTGTAAGCACGTAACATGCGCACTGTAAAATCAGGTGTGCTGGGTGCTTTGAGGTAAAGGTTACAAGAAGTAGAAGCACAAGCACTGCTCAATTCACAGTTCATAAGATGTGATTCATACATTGGTACCCACTGCCAGTACTTCATAAAACATTGCTTTTTTTACTGTCTCTGAAGTTGGAGGTGGGCATTCAAAACCTGCCAATATAATATTGTGTACTAGCTGGAGTGCCCGGCGGTGCCGAGGTTTTTTTGAGGGCATGTTGTTGTTGGAAGAGAGAGAGAGAGAGCGACTGAGGGGAAGAGAGAGAGCGACTGAGGGGAAGAGAGAGAGCGACTGGGAGGGAGAGAGAGAGCAACTGGGGGAAGAAGGAGAGCAACTGGGGGGAAGAGAGAGAGAGCGACTGGGGGGAAGAGAGAGAGCGACTGGGGGGAAGAGAGAGAGCGACTGGGGGGAAGAGAGAGAGCGACTGGGGGAAAGAGAGAGAGCGACGGGGGGAAGAGAGAGAGCGACTGGGGGGAAGAGAGAGAGCGACTGTGGGGAAGAGAGAGAGCGACTGGGGGAAGAGAGAGAGCGACTGGGGGGAAGAGAGAGCGACTGGGGGGAAGAGAGAGAGCGACTGGGGGGAAGAGAGAGAGCGACGGGGGGAGAAGAGAGAGAGAGAGAATGGGGGAAAGAGAGAGAGCGACGGGGGGAAGAGAGAGAGCGACTGGGGGGAAGAGAGAGAGCGACTGTGGGGAAGAGAGAGAGCGACTGGGGGAAGAGAGAGAGCGACTGGGGGGAAGAGAGAGAGCGACGGGGGGAGAAGAGAGAGAGAGAGAATGGGGGGAGAAGAGAGAGAGAGAGAGACTGGGGGAAGAGAGAGAGTGACTGGGGGGAAGAGAGAGAGCGATGGGGGGAGAAGAGAGAGAGAGAGACTGGGGGGAGAAGAGAGAGAGAGAGAGACTGGGGGAGAGAGAGAGAGACTGGGGAGAGAGAGAGAGAGACTGGGGGAGAGAGAGAGAGAGACTGGGGGGAAGAGAGAGAGCGACTGGGGGGAAGAGAGAGAGCGACTGGGGGAAGAGAGAGCGACTGGGGGGAAGAGAGAGAGTGACTGGGGGAAGAGAGAGGGTGACTGGGGAGAAGAGAGAGAGCAACTGGGGGGAAGAGAGAGAGCAACTGGGGGGAGGAGAGAGAGCGACTGGGGGAGAAGAGAGAGAGAGAGACTGGGGGGAGAGAGAGAGAGACTGGGGGAGAGAGAGAGAGAGACTGGAGGAGAGAGAGATGTGGTGTATGTAACCTGTACCACCTTAAGAGAACTACCTTAAGAAGATGGACTACTTTCTCTTGCTACTGTATATTGTAGTACCGGTGGTGACCACACCGGTATATAAGCTCTGTGTAGTAATTTGGAAAGCAGTTGAGCCCTGACCTTCAAGTAGTAAAGACCTGTTTAAGTTTTTCCTGTTGTCTGTGACCAGTTATTTAAAATAAGTATATCTGGAACACACAGACTCAACTGTGGCGACGAGTCGATCTTACCCAGCGGCAATTGCATCCAAGGCAGCTTCGTCCCCAGAACGGGCGTCGAGAAGAGGCATCCGCCCTCATCATCCTGCTGAGCACCGCATTCGCACGGGAGGCATCGAGAACCCGGGTTGGAATTGCTGACCACGAAGTCCACCATCAGCGATAGGCAGTGATCATCCTTCTTCCATGGCGGTGGGTAAGCCGATCTAGCGACACGGGCAGAAAGTCGGCCGCGTTGTCAGTGGAGAAGGGGGGTGAGACCGGAGGAAAAAGGGCGGAGAACTCGACTGCAGCCGGTGTAAAGGGCCGGGCTGCAATCGGAATAGACGCGCAGCAAGAAAGGAAGCGCTAATACCCACGAGGACAGCGGAGAGTAAAAGCAGCAGCGTCGGGGGAAATTAAGGACCGCTGGGAGGCGAGAACGGCAACAGCGCGGTAATTGCCATTGTAGCCAGCGGGGGAAGAAGCCAAGCGCGGGAAGCCGCCATTTTAGTCGGCGCAGGAAGAAGACAAGCGCAGGAAAAGCCGCCAAGCGCGGGAAGCCGCCATTTTGAAATAAATAAATAAATAAATAAATAAAATACTTAAAGAAACTTACAAGGATGCCTAAAAACGGTAACATCACTGCTTTTGCTAGCGATGTCGAAGATTGGGCCACTTATGTGGAGCGTATTGAAGTTTATTGTACAGCAAATGAGATACCGGCTGAAAAGAAAGCACTAACCCTATTAAACTCGATGGGTGCGAAGACGTATGGGTTATTAAGGCACCTTGTAACACCAGATAAACCGGCGGATAAGACTTTCGCGAATATTGTTACTATCCTGCAAGAGCATTTAAACCCCACGCCGCTGCTGATAGCGGAACGATTTAAATTTTACAGAAGAACGCAGCTGAAAGAGGAAAGCAACGCTGAATTCTTAATTGAACTGCGCAAGCTATCAAAGTACTGTCAGTTTGGTACAGGACTAGCAGATGCTCTGAGAGATAAGTTCGTGTGTGGACTATTAAAAGAAGGAACTCAGAAGCGACTGCTAGAGGAAAAGGACCTTACGCTAGATAAAGCTGTCGCCATTGCAGCATCACACGAGGCGGCAGCACGAGGCACCGCGGAAATGCAGCTAAGGCCATCGGAACTCAGCACCAATCAAATGGCAATGGGTGCAGTAAAGTGCTATCATTGTGGAAGGACAACGCACGATCAGAACCAGTGCTGGTTCAAAGATCAAGAATGCAGAAAATGTGGCAGACTCGGTCACATAGCGAAAGTATGCCGATCAGGAAAGAAGACCAGCAACAAAAAGTCACCACAGAAGAAGTACAAAAAAGTACACAAGGTGACAGAGAACAGTTCGGATGAACAGAAGACAGATTCAGACTCCAGCAGTAAGGAACTGGGTTGTCTAAGAATAGTCCAAAGATGTGCGGGTTAGGTTGATTGGCTCTGATAAATTGACCCTTAGTGTTAGGGGGATTAAATACATGGGGTTACGGGGATAGGGTGGGATATGTGTTGGTGGAGGGGTTACGGGGATCGGGTGGGATATGTGTCGGTGCAGGCTCGATGGGCTGAAATGGCCTCTATCTGCACTGTGGGGTTTCTGTGATTCTGTGATAATGTGGGTAACACAGCAGACCACCAAACTATTTGGGTTACACTCCAGATAGCAGGAGTCCAAGTGAAGATGGAATTGGACACGGGATCGGCATTGACGGTCATGAATAAGCAAGATTACAAAAGGTTATTCTCACACATTCCCCTAAGGGATACGGAGATTGTATTAAAAACATACACGGGGCAAAGAGTGTACCCCATCGGAAAGATAAAAGTAAAGGTGGTCCACAAGGGTAAAGAAAGCAAAGGAATGGACTTGTATGTGTTACCTGAGGGAGGTCCACCACTACTGGGACGGGAATGGATCAGGAGAATAAATATGGACTGGCATTCCTTAAAAGCACTAACTGTAGATTCCGGTAAAAAGGATGATGTCAAACCTAAACGACTGTCCAGAATATTGGACGATGCTAAGGAGGTGTTCCAACAGGGACTGGGAACACTGAAAGGAATTACGGCAAACATCAAGGTTGAAGAACATGCAAACCCGAAATTTTTCAAAGCCAGACCGGTACCTTATGCGATACGACCTGCTGTGGAACCTGAGCTGGAAGGGCTAGAATGTTCAGGAGTACTGTCAAAGGTGGACTGGAGCGAATGGGCCACGCCCATTGTTCCCGTCATGAAGCGTTCATTGAGCAACAAGCCGGGGGAACCGGGGAAGGTTCGCATCTGTGGCGATTTCAAGATCACTGTTAATCCGGTTCTTCACACGGTGCAATATCCGCTTCCGCGGATTGAGGATATCTTCGCTTCGTTGTCTGGTGGGAAACACTTCACCAAGATAGACCTGGCGCAGGCGTACTTACAGATGGAAGTTGATGAAGCGTCACGCCAGTATCTCACGATCAACATGCATAAGGGCTTATATCGGTATAATAGACTGGTTTTTGGAGTGGCATCGGCTCCAGCGATTTGGCAAAGGGCCATGGAGCAGGTATTACAGGGAATTCCTGGCACACAATGCTACCTGGACGACATTCTGATTACAGGAGATGATGATAAGGAACACCTTGCTAATTTGGAACAGGTGCTCACCAGATTGAAAGAATATGGACTCCGAGTTAATCGCCAGAAATGTGAGTTCTTTCAGAAGCGAATCTCGTACTGTGGTCACGTCATTGACCAGGAGGGGCTTCACAAGTCACCTGACAAGATCGAAGCTGTTGTGAAGGCTCCCGCTCCGGAAAATGTATCCCAGTTGAGGTCGTCCCTAGGGTTGATTAACTATTACCATAAGTTTCTGCCAAATTTATCCACGGTGCTACACCCGCTGAACGCTCTTTTACAAAAGGGAGTGCCATGGAAGTGGAGCAAGGACTGTAAGCGGGCTTTTCACAAAAGCAAGGCATTGATCACCTCTAAGGAAGTGTTGGCTCACTTTAACCCAACGCTGCCTATTCGTTTAGCTTGTGATGCTTCTCCATATGGTATTGGGGCAGTGCTATCACATAAGTTGCCAAATGGCTTGGAAAGACCAGTCGCGTTCGCATCCAGATCATTGACCTCCGCTGAGCGCAACTATGCTCAGATAGATAGGGAGGCTCTCAGCCTCGTGTGGGGAGTAAAAAAATTTAATCATTACCTGCAAGGCCAAAAGTTTACGCTGCTGACAGACCACCAGCCGTTGGTTTCCATTTTTAACCCTAAGAAGGGTGTTTCGGTGATGACAGCGCAGAGGCTCCAGAGATGGTCCCTTTTCCTAGGGGCACATCAATATGAGATCGAATTCAAAGGTACAAAGCAACATGGTAATGCTGATGGGCTGTCGCGCCTGCCACTACCTACAGCGGAAGAGGCACCGACAGTTGACCCTGTTGAGTTATTTCACTCGACCATCATCGAATGTTTGCCAGTCACCAATGCGAGTATTGAGAGAGAGACCAGGAACGACCCGACAGTGTCTCGGGTCTACGAATTGACAGTGAAGGGATGGCCAGCACATGGCGAACCACTGTTACCGGCATTCTCAGCCAGGCGAGAACAGCTGTCCGTTTGTCAAGGAACATTGATGTATGGAACAAGGGTGATTATTCCTCCTAAATTAAGGGAGAGAGTTCTAAAGGAATTGCATGAAGGTCATCTGGGGGGAGTCAAGATGAAAAGCCTTGCTCGGGCTTATGTGTGGTGGCCAGGTATCGACAAACAAATAGAGGATCTGACTAAAAGCTGCTCAGGGTGCCAAAAAGTTCAAAATGCACCTCCAATTGCACCGCTGCATCCATGGGAATGGCCTTCAACCCCATGGCAGCATGTACATATTGACTTTGCAGGTCCATTCATGGATTCCATGTTTTTGATAGCGGTAGACGCACATTCTAAATGGCCAGAAGTGATTAAGATGGCGACCACTACCTCGGAAAAGACGATCGCAGTTCTAAGAACCATATTTGCAAGAAATGGATTGCCAGAACAGATATGTTCAGACAACGGACCGCAGTTCGTGTCAGAAGAATTCCAGAAATTCATGAAGAAGGATGGGGTGAAACACTATACATCTGCCCCATATCATTCGGCTACAAATGGGTTGGCCGAGAGATTTGTACAAACGTTCAAAAAGGCGATAAAGGCCATGAGCGAAGATCATATTCCACTACAACACAAGGTGGACAATTTCCTAATGGCATATCGAAACGCCACACATGCAGTGACAAATCAAAGTCCTGCCATGATGTTTTATAACAGGAGGTTGCGGTCCAGGTTGGATTTGTTAAAACCAAATGTGCATAGGGAAGTCGAAAACAAACAGTTCCAGCATGTAAATAACAAGACCACTCGGAGTTTCGAAATAGGACAACCAGTGTTAGCCCGGGACTATAAGAATGAGAAATGGCAATCTGGAACAATTCGTGCCAGACAAGGACCCCTGATGTACACGGTAGAGATTGGTGAAAACGTAATACGACGTCATGCTGACCAACTTGTAGAATCGAAAACAAGGGTCGAACCCATGGCTACGGCAGAGACACCAGTGGAAGAAATTATTGAACCTGTAGCATCTACCTCAAACGCGAATGTACATGAGGATGTTCAATCCATAAGAGATCAATTAGAGGAGTCACCCCAGCAACCAGAATCAGAGACCCCTGAAAGGCGTTATCCAACTCGGATCAGGAGGCCTCCTCAGAGACTGAATCTTTGAACAGTTGCATGAAAGTTGTATATATGTTATCCATGTTATGTTTAAATTGGGGTGCACACTGTTAAGCTAAAAAGGGAGGAATTGTGGTGTATGTAACCTGTACCACCTTAAGAGAACTACCTTAAGAAGATGGACTACTTTCTCTTGCTACTGTATATTGTAGTACCGGTGGTGACCACACCGGTATATAAGCTCTGTGTAGTAATTTGTAAAGCAGTTCAGCCCTGACCTTCAAGTAGTAAAGACCTGTTTAAGTTTTTCCTGTTGTCTGTGTCCAGTTATTTAAAATAAGTATATCTGGAACACACAGACTCAACAAGAGAGAGACTGGGGGAGAGAGAGAGAGAGACTGGGGGAGAGAGAGAGAGAGACTGGGGGAGAGAGAGAGAGAGACTGGAGGGAGAGAGAGAGAGAGACTTGGGGGAGAGAGAGAGACTGGGGGGAGAGAGAGAGAGAGAGAGAGACTGGGGGAGAGAGAGAGAGAGAGACTGGGGGAGAGAGAGAGAGACTAGGGGAGAGAGAGAGAGAGAGAGACTGGGAGAGAGAGAGAGAGAGAGAGACTGGGGGAGAGAGAGAGACTGGGGGGAGAGAGAGACTGGGGGGAGAGAGTGACTGGGGGGAGAGAGAGACTGGGGGGAGAGAGAGAGATGGGTAGAGAAAGAGAGAGAGGGTGAGTGGCCCACGGCTGCAAATGGAGCCAAGCCCCGGGAACGGGCGTGAGCCGGCTTGAGGCTGTGAGAGACGGCCGGGCCCGGTTGCCGGGGTAACCCTTCCCCCCCTTCCCGAGACCCGCCCCCCGCCCTCCCGAGCCCCACTCTCCGCCCTCCCGAGCCCCGCCCTCCCGAGCCGGCTTCAAGACCGCCGATTGCGGCTGGGTCTGTGCTGGAGCCAAGCCCCGGGAACGTGCGTGAGCCGGCTTGAGGCTGTGAAAGAGGGCCGGGCCCAGTTGCCGGGGCAACCCTTCCCCCCCCCTTCCCGCCCTCCCGAGCCCCGCCCCCCCGCCCGAGCCGGCTTCAAGACCGCCGATTCGCTCGCGCTCTGGGCCGACGTTGACGCGCGCGCTGACTCCTGCCCCACCCGCCTTTACTAAGATGGCGGCGATGGCTACGCTTGCCTCAGTCCCGCGCCGCCAGCCTTTAGAAAGATGGCGGTGATCGCGGGCCGCTTGTTGAGCGGGACGGGAGGTGTGTAGCTCGGGCGTGGCTGGCAACAGAGGCCCAGGCTTCGAGGCCTGCCTGCAAAAACGGTGAAAGGTAGGAAAATTATAGACGTTAGTGAAAAGATTTACAAATTAATTAACATTTTTAAAAAACAATTTGTGTTTTAAAAGCAACTTTTTTTTTGCTGGAAATCTAGATTTGAAAAGAAACACGCAGAACGTGGGAAAAAGAAATGAAGAGTTTGCAATCAAGATGGCGGCCACTCACCTCAACTCAGAAGCATTAGGCCCGCCCACACACGCACCGATTGGTCAACCGTCAGGTCACTGAACTGTAGGATTGGTCAATCGTCACGTCACTCGACTCTAGGATGGCCCGCCCGCACACACAATGAACCTTCATGTCACTCGATGCTAATGAGCGGATAATGAGCGGAATTTTGAACATTTTTTGGATACCGTCGGCACAATGTTTGTCCGACCAAAAAGTAAATATGCCTAGGAGAGTCCCCTAATGATAAGCTTTCTTTTGATATAACATATGTGTAGGTACGCTCTATAACTTTTGATTGTATAGCCGGACAGACAGACAGAAAGACAGACAGAGAGACAGAGACAGACAGACAGACAGAGAGACATACCGTTTTATATATATATAGATGTGTGTGGGGAATGGGGGGTGGGTGTGAAGGGGAAGAGGGGGTGAAGGGGACTTATCCTTGGCAGTCTTATAACAAATATGCATCTACTTTCCTTGGTTTGACATATGTGAGAGAGGAATTTGAGGCGATTCTTATACCTGGGAGCAGGATGGTTTGATCCCTAGTGCCCTGTGGCAAAGTAAGTATCCATTTTTCCTGGCAGTCTTTTGTATGTGTGTGTGTGTGTGTGCAGTGAAGGTGTGGAGGGTAGACTCTCAGGTGGTATGTGGCAGAGTATACATCCATTTTGACATCCATACTAGCAAGAGGGCAAAGCAGGAAGAGGGTCCATGATCCTTGCCAGTCTTGGAAAATTCACATGCCAGCCAGCAGGATCAGATCTTTGACTTTGGTGTTGCCTCAATTTTAGGACTCCATTCCCAATTTCAGCCGATCCTAAATGCCATAGGTAGCCAACACCCACATTTCTGACGGCCAATTGAACTTTTACTAAAAGCCAGTGTGCAACAGTTGAAACAGGGCTATTATATTCCTTAAATTTTCCAACTAATGGCTCCTCCTCCTATTGCCTGAGTTGCACAGGGAGACTTGACAGTGAACCTGAAGCTATGTGAAGCCAGATTTTAAACCTTTGACTGCTGTAAGTACGCTGTATGATCCACAACTAGTTGACATTTCTGTTTTCCGTTTTGTAATTATGGTTGGAGATTTACTTTGAATATTGTCATGAATTTGTCTTTTCAAAATCAGAAGTTCCTGGGGTAGAAATTCTCCTGGGTCCGTTTCCAGACACGGCACTGCATACGCAGCACCCACTCCAACCGACAGGCCCAAGGCCGGCCCGAAATTGGGCCTCGGGCCTAAGGTTCAATCATTTAGACCAACTGCCGGCACCCCCACAGGCAGCTCGCCCATTTTGTGCTTCGCCGGTCGTGACCCTCGGGCAAGTGCCATGAGGTGGGGGTGGGGGGGGAGGAAAGCGGGAGGGGGGCTCGATCGTGAACGGCACTGGTTCGCCTCCTGGCTCCACATGAACTCAAATAAAAATTTGAACTTACCCTTTTAGTGGCAGCCACTTGCTAGGGAGATTCACCAGAGAAGATTAGCAGGGTGATTTTCTGACCTCGTGCTCCCAATGGGGAGCCTTCACCCCAGGAGCAGTATACAAGAAATTCAGGAAAATGCTGTGCATCATTTTCCATCCATTTAAATTCATTTTGGAAAGCTGTATAAAGCACATGCCTGAATTTCCCATATGCTGCTCTCAGCATAGACTTCCCACCGGGAGCAAGGTCAGAAATTCACTCTCAGGTATTAAGGTTGTCAGTTGCAAGCATCACCATTTTACCTAGATTTATTGCTGTCAGAACTGATTGCTCAAAGATAGTCTTCATTCAAACTAGGAAGTTCCCAGGTTTGATTCCCAGTCCATACTAAGTTAGCAAGCCTTATCTAATTCAGTAGTGAACACTATATCACGACCCTGACTGGAAATACATGGGCTGGATTTTCCCAATCGGTGGATTTACTGCTGGACGTACATTAGAACTGTTTTTAAACTTCTTCTTCTTCTTAGGCAGTCCTTCGGAACCGAGGATGACTTGCTTCCACATTAAAACTGAGTTTGCAGGTGACTGATGAGTCCAATGCGGGACCTACAGTCTCTGTCACAGGTGGGGTAGATGGTGGTTGAAGGGGCGGGTGGGTGGGATGCTTGGGTTGACGTGCGCTCCTTGCGCTGCCTGCGCTTGGCTTCTGCTTGCTCCCGGCGAAGAAACATGCCGGTGTTATCCCACTGAGAATCCACCCACTCTTCCGCAGGGTACCTTCGCTATATAGACATGGCAGGCTCCAGGTGCCCTCTATAGTAGCACACCTCTGCGGGGGACGGGGGACGGGGGACGGGGGGGTGGGTGGTGGGTCGGAGGGAATCCAATGCAGCAGCTCAAAGGGTCAAAGCAGCTGTTTTGTGACTGTAACCATGTGTATGTCTGCAATGTCTGAGGCTGGTGCTTCCTTAGGGTACCAAGCTCATGGTTCAGTTGAAGTGAGGCCCCAAATGAACATAACCTGAAAGGGCACGATCCAGGCCTGTGTAAGGTGATGGGCCTTGGCAGTTACAGCCACCTCACCCCATTAAGTTGTGCCTTCTGTAACATGAGTTGTATTACATATGATTGGATGCAGAGTACCTTCACACTCCTTACTTTCTTTTTAAAGGAGAAATAGTCCACAGCCAAAGGCAAGGAA